>NC_135336.1:97995450-98599109 GCF_023851605.1 Tamandua tetradactyla
TATTTGAAACCAGGAGCCAAATGAGCAGCAGATATAAGCCACATGCCTTCCCAGATCAGCCTTTCTTGAGTCAAGGTATCTTTCTCTGGATGCCTTAGTTTGAACTTTTTAATGGCCTTAGAACTGTAAACTTGTAACTTAATAAAAACTTTTCCTTCATAAAAGCCAGCCCATTTCTCGTATATTACATTTCCTGAACCATTAACAAACTAAAACAGATTTTGGTACAGAGAAGTGGGGTGTTGCAGTTTGCAAATGCTAAACATGTTGGAATGACTTTTTAAATGGATAAGGGGAAGATTCTGGAAAAAATGTGAGATGCTTGAAAGAGAAGGTATAAAATTCTTTGAAGAAACTGTTGGTAGAGATGTGGACTCCGAAGCTACCTCTGATAAAGCCTTAGACAGAAATAATGCATGTATTACTGCAACCTGAAAGGAAGGTGACCTGTGTTTTAATGTGGCAGAGAATTTGACCAAATTGTGTACTGCTGTTGGATGGAAATTGGAATTTAAAATAGTGAGGCAGGGTAATTATCTGAAGAAATTTCCAAACTAAATGTGGAAAATACAACTTGGCTTCTCCTTACAATTTATATATATATATATATATATAATTTATATATATTATAAAATGTAACAGGGAAGAGATAAGCTGAGAACTGAACTTTTGGGTACAATGGAACCAGAAATTGATGTTCTGGAAAATTCTGGGCTCCCAGAAAGCAAGACCCCAGAATATAGTGTCCCACATGAGAATTTAACTAAAGATGAACTAGTCAGCCATGTCAGGACAAGCCAGGATGGGATATGGAGTTATTTGGAAAGGATCTGTGGACCACCTTATTGTCTGATATCTCTGATTCCTGTGTGCTACATGAAAATTAACAAAATTTTTGTGAGATTTGCATAAACAGAATGTCATGGTCAGGTTCATGTGTCAATTTGGCCAGGTGGTGATACCTGTTTGTCTGGTTGGGCAAGTGCTGGCTTGCTATGAGGACATTTCATAGAATTAAATCATGATCACGTTGGCTACAGCCACAACAGATTCCATTTGTAATCAGCCAATGGGAGTGTCTTCTTTAATGAGTGATGCTTAATCTAATCACTGGAAGCCTTTTAAGGAGGATTCAGAAGAGACAGGCTCTCTTCCTGCTTTGGCCAGCAAGCCTCTCCTGTGGAGTTTGTCCAGACCTCCACCAGAATCATCACCTTCACAGCCTGCCCTACAGATTTTGGACTCTATGTTCCCATGGTTACGTGAGACACTGTTATAAATTTTATATTTTATGAATATTTCCTGTTGATTCTGTTTCTCTAGAGAACACTAACTAATACAGCTTGGTACCAGGAGTGGGATTCAAACCCACACAGACACATGTGGTAGTTAGATTCAGGTGTCAACTTGGCCAGGTGAAGGTGCCTAGTTCTATTGCTGTGGACATGAGCCAATGCCATGTGAACCTCATCTGTTGCTGATTATATCTACAGTCAGCTAGGAGGCGTGCCTGCTGCAATGAATGATGTTTGATTTAATTGGCTGGTCTTAAATAAGAGAGCTCAACATAGCACAGCCAAAGCAGCTCAGCATACCTCATCTCAGCACTCACAGCTTAGCCCAGGCCCTTGGAGATGCAGAAAAGAATCACCCCAGGGGAAGTTGCTAGAACCTGGAGGCCCGAAGAGAAGGCCAGTATAGATCTCCCTGTGCCTTCCCGTGTAAGAAAGAACCTCAGTTGAAAGTTAGCTGCCTTTCCTCTGAAGAACTATACATTTTTAACTAAATAAATCCCCTTTTATTAAAGGCCAATCCATCTCTGGTATGTTGCATTCTGGCAGCTTTGTCAGACTAAAACACGAATGACTGCCAGACAGTCTGACTAAAAGGGACAGAAAACAGACAAACTGAAGGAAAAATTACTACAAAGGCAGAACCATGGAAGCCAAGAAATCTTGGGCCAGAAGAATAGATCCACCCATGCACTTGAAGAAGGTAAGTTTGCCCCAAAGGCTGAGGCGGGACCTTCTGCCTCCATATTCAGGAAGAGTTTGGGTGCCCTCGGCCTCAGAGAGGTGGAGCACATTCCTTGGGGATTGGAAAGAGCCTTGCTACCACCCCATTATTCTGAGGGGGTTGCGCATGTACCCACATTATGGCAGAGAGCTGATGTGCTGCCCCGATACATGGAGAGGGTGGAGCCAAGAAAAAGGCTATCTCCCCAAAGTTCCTCAAACCTGCAACCCTCACCCCAGCATTTGGAGAGAACAGCACCTCTGCATAGGCCCTTGAAAAGGGTGGGAATGCCACTTTCTAAAGCTCCAAGGATGAATGACTCTCAGGCTTTGAAATCTAATGGAGTTTGCCCTGCTAATTTTGGAATAATTTGGGTCCAGTGACCCCTGTGTTCCTTCCAAATTATCCATATAGAAATGGGAATATATGTCTGTTCCTTCTTTGTATGTGGGTCACAGATAACTTGTTCTGAGTTTTACACATCCAGAGCCAGAGGAGAACTTTGCCTCAGGATAGACCATATCTGTAACTGACTTTGATGAGATTTTGTACTGTTTCTGAGTTTGTATTGCATTTGTATTGATACTGAAATGATTTAAGGCTTTTGTGATATTGAGATGGAATGAATGTATTTTGTATTTGGAAAGAACATATATTTTGGGGATCCAGAGGGTGGAATTTGCTGGTTTGAGGCTGTTGTGTGCCCCAGAAAAGGTATGTTCCTAATCCAATCTTGTGGAAGCAGACCAACTGTTTAGGGTGGAACACTATAATTAGGTTGTCTCCATGAAGATGTGATCCACCTAAATATGAGTGGGATCTTTTTCATTAGGTTGTTTCCATTGAGATGTGACCCACCCAATGGGGGGAACTTGATACATTCCATGGAGATACATTTCTGCCCATTAAAGATGGGTCTTAATATGCCTACTGGAATCCTTTAAGAGGGAAGCATTTTGGAAAAAGCTTTAGAGCTGACACAGACAGAGACATATGAAGATGGAGAAATAAAACACCCCTAGGGAAAGTATTTGAAACCAGGAACCAAAGGGTCAGCAGACACAAGCCACATGCCTTCCCAAATTGGCCTTTCTTGAGTCAAGGTATCTTTCTTTTGATGCATTAGCTTGGACATTTTAATGGCCTTAGAACTGCAAACTTGTAACTTGATAAATCCCTTCATAAAAGCCAACCCTCTTCTATATACTGCATTTCTGGCAGCATTAACAAACTAAAACAATACTGTTTTTTAATTTGCCCCTCTTTGTAAAGTTTCCTAAGGTAGAAGCTGAGATTACTATTTATGACCTTTCTTCATTTCTAATTTAGGCTTTTAGAGCTATCAATCCTGCCTCTAAGCAATGCTTTAGTGGTGCCCACAAAATTCTTACATAATTGTGCTTTCATTTCCATTCAGTTCAAAATACTTTATTTTCCTTCTGCTTTTTCCTTAACATATGGGTCATTTAGAAGTGTGTTAGTTATTACCCAAATATTTTATCTTGTCAGTGATTTCATATTCAATTCCACTGTGACCAAAGAACATACTTTATTTGACTTGAATCTTTTCAAATTCATTTAAGGCTTATTTCATTACCCAGAATATGGCCTATCTTGGTAAATGCCTGTGGTACCCTGAAGAGACTGTGTATTCTGCTGTTGTTGGATGGAGTGTATTTTAAGTGCCAATTAACTGATAGCATCATTCAAGTCTTCTTTATCCTTGCTTATTTTCAATCTATTTTTATCAATTATTGAGAGAAGAGGTATTGAAATCTCCAAATGTAATTGTTGATCAGTCTGTTTCTTCTTGCAGTTCTATTAGCTTTAGATTTATTAATTTTTTTGAAATTCTGTTATTAGGTTCCTAAACATTATGATTGTCACAGCACTGTGATTAACCCCTTTTTCATTCCTAAATGACCTTCAGTAGCCCTGGTAGTAGTCTTTAATATATACCTTGTCTGATATCAATATAGCTAATCCAGTTTTATTTTTGTTAGATTTATTTGATTTGATTAGCACTGTATATCATTTCTCATCCTTTTGCCTTTCACCCATTTTTGTCTTTATATTCACAGTATGTTTCTTGCAAGAAGTGTTCGAATCCAATCTGACAATCTCTGTCTTTTAATTCAGATGTCTAGACCATTTACATTTAATTTGAGTACTGACACAGTAGATTAAGTCTAGCATCCTACTATTTGGTTTCTATTTTTCCCATCTGATTTTTTGTTTCCTTTCTCCTCTTTTTCTTTTCCCTTATTTTGGCTTGAGTATTATTTAATGATTCCATTTTTCTCCATTGTTGGCTAATTAGCCACAATTCTGTACTTTTTAGTTTTAATGGTGTCTTTATGTTTTATATCATACCTCTTTAACTTACTGCCATCTATAGTAAGGTAATATTATACCCACTTCACATATAGCAAAAGAATGTTAAAATATTATTTTTCTGTGCTTCTTTTCCTGGCTGTAAAGCTACTGTTGCCATAAATTTTACTTCTCAATATATTATAAATCCCAAAATAACTTATTTTTGTTTAAACAGGTATCTTTGAAAGAGACAGAAATAACAAAAGAAAGGTATTTATTTACCCATGTGGTTACCATTTCCATTGCTTTTCCTTCCTTTGCATAAATCTATGATTCCATCCAGCATCATTTTTCTTCTGATTAGGGGCCTAACTTTAGGTTTTGTTTTAGTGCAGGCAGGTTGCTGATGAATTCTTTCAGCTTTTGTGTGTCTGAAGAAAGTCTTTATTTCACCTTTGTTGATGTTGTTATTGATAATTTTTAGCTGGTTGGTCAATAAATGTATTGTCTTTACCTGAAAACTCATCAAGAAAATTGTGGTTTTAGCTCTCAGCAGCCCATCCCTAAACTCTGAGAAAGCTTGCCTTCTTCTGAGCTACTTGATCCTTCTTTTGGGCAAGAGACATTTTGAGACAATCCTCCTCTTTTTAACTTCTTTCTTAAGTTTCTTCTCATAGACTCTTCTCTTATATAGCAGCAAGAGCTTTCTTATACATCTCCTCTATCATGTCTCAAGTTACATTGTTCTCTATGTATTAAGAGACTTGTTTCTTGTAAGCATCTTCATCTGCTTTCATTAGGTAACACACATAATCCACAACATGCAGACCCATGATGTCCATCTGCATTGAATGTTTTGCTCTCTAAATTATGACTAGGGAATCATGCGGTACTGTAAGGGACAAACAACTTCTATCCACGAGCCCCCTTCTGAACCCCCAAAACTTAATTTCCAGTGATAGTTATGGCAAGGCATGCATGCAAATAACAGGTGAAGACACCAGGATGACCATCAACACTTTCCACGTTGTATTCACCTCTGGTGACCTCCACTTGCCTTCACAGATCTTGCCCATGCCAAACTTATGGAGAAGACTGCAGGCCAGCAGTAAGCCAGCAGCAGCATAATTTCCCAGGCCAACCTTCGCACCAAACTTTGGGAGTTCATGAGCTTAAGCTGTGCGGACTGTCACAGCCCCTTCTAGATGGGCACAAGCAATCTGACAAATGATATCTCTGCTAGCTCCACCTACTACCGTCCTGCATTTGGGTGTGTTGTACCTATTTTTATCCTGGATTACCGAGCATTTCTGAGTATAGTAATCAGTTTTACCCTCTTAGCATCTTCTAAATTTTACCTGGAACCTTAATTAGAGGCCTTATTTTTGACTTTAACAAACCCTGTCCTGTGTAACAGAGAACAGTGTCTATGGTTCAACAGAGACCTACAGGTTCAGGAGCACTACAGTGGGGGAAAGCTCACCTTTGTTTTCTGAAGTTACTACTTTTATTTCAGTACTTTCAAGATCTCACTTCATTATTTCCTCACTTGCATTTTTCCTACAAGAAATAGGCTGTCATCCTTACCTCTGCACCTCTATATGTGACATATCTTTATTCCCTGGGTACTTCTAACAAGTTCTCTTTACCATAAATATTGAACAATTTGAGTAACACGTCTTGGTTTTTGTTCTTTATATCTCTTGTGCTTGTGGTTCATTGAACTCACTCCTTGGATGTTTGGTTTATAGTTTTACAAAATTGGGAAATTTGGGCCACAGAAATAGTGGACTAATGCATATATGCATAGATGTTTGAAGTTCTTGGTTTCTCTATAAGTTGTGCTTTGCAAGTTATAAATATGTTTTCATACTGCATATCTAAAATTTTCAACCTATCATGTAAAAGGTATTTACTATATATCTATGTGTTCTAGTTTATAAACTGCCAGAATGCAATATACCAGAAATGGAATGGTTTTTAAAAAGGGGACTTTATTAAGTTGCAAGTTTACAGTTCTAAGGCAGTAAAAATGTTCTAATTAAGGCAAGACTACAAAAATGTTCCATCAAGACACCTAGAGAAAGATACCTTGGTTCAAGAATTATCTCCAGGCTTTCTCTCTCAGCTGGAAAGGTACCTGGCGAGATCTGCTAGCTTTCTCTTCAACAGCTTCCCCAGGGCTCTGTCTGTTCTGTGGGCTCTGTCAGTTCTGGAGGCTTTTGGGGCTCTAAAACTTTTTCCAAAATGGTTCACTCTTAAAGGGCTCTCATAAACAGCCCCACCTTGAATGGGTAGAGACACATCTCCATGGAAACCATCTAATCAAAGGTTGCCACCCACAACTGGGTGGGTCATATCTTCATGGAAACAATCAAGAAGCTCCCACCCAGTGTTACTGAATGAGGATTAAAGAACTTGCTTTTCTGGGTTATACAACAGATTCAAACCAGTACATCATGTTTTCAGGTTTCAGGGTCCCTATAAAATCGTATTTACTTTATTTTAATTATTTGGAGGTATCCATTTTTTATCTCTCTTGATTAAAGCTAATATTTTTCTTTCTTAAGTACATTGTTATGCAGGCCTCGGAATTCATGAACATGTCATGAAAATCAAAATATGCTGGGAAAATGACTGGCTATCAGAATGAGTCATAATGAAATGTTTGATTGCTTACATCAAAGAAATTCTATATAGAAATTTGTAAACATCTCATATTTCGATCAAGTTGTAATATGTTCAACTAGCACCCCCTTACTTGCTGCAGAAATTATTGCAAAGTTCCCTCAGTTATTTTGCATATAAAGCAACAATCTCTTTACCTTGCATTATATCATGCCATTATATCATGCCTGGTCTTTGACAGGCTAGGCTTAAGAAACAAATAAACCCAAAAATGCTGTATGCTGACAGGAGTTTGGGCTGTAAGTCTGGCTTGTTTCTCAGGGTTTTGTTAAATCTATAGACTGTCACAGTCTTTCCCCCGTATCACAATCTTTCCCCCATAACTACAGCCTTAGATGCTTGCATATCTCAGGCAGTTGTCCTGGTTGACTTAGAACAACAGTAACTTAAAAATATACACAGCATGCTATTAAAGAGACTATAACGAATTTCGGGATTTATGCATTGACAACATTTCAGCAACATGGGATAGTCAAAAACGGGAACATAGCTTTTGATTTCATCAGGAATGCAAGAATATTAACCAGGTCTGTTTCAGTATAAACACGTATGCTATGATTTTATTCCAGGTCACTTTTTTTCTACTAGTTTATTCTTGATTCTCCCTTTTTCTTCCCCTCTCCCTCCACTGCTTGTCCTCATGATGGGAATAAAAAGCAAACCCACTGGGTTTGAGACACAAAAGGATCAAGTTGTCAAATGAATAAGGCTGGGATATGGTTTTAGAACTTCCCAGCTTGATAGCACTAACTTCAAGTTTTCGTTCCACCAATGTTGCTGTGAATCTCGTCAAGGAATGCCCTGAAATCTTAAAGAACTCATCAGCAGTGTCATAATGAACTGATGATGGAATTCTCATTGATTCTCAGCTGCAATGGGATTTTAAATACTCATTGTTGTTTCCCCACCCACCCACCTCTGCAGGCACCGAGGGAGAAAAGCCAAAGCAACTCCACTCACCAGCCTTGATGTGGACATCCTGACTTCTAATTTTCCCTGAAGGATTTTCAGCTGTGCAATAGTAAGTATTATCATGGATTAAGGTACTAAAGCTTGAAGGAGGGAAGGGGAAAATTTGGAGAGTGCCGTTGGGGTGGACGTGGCGGATCCCGGGGACATCGTAGATCTCCTCGCCCGTTGCTAGGTACCATCTGAGGGTCACGGGAGGGACGCCTGCGGCGGGACAGGGCACCAGCGTCCCTGTGGTGCTCGCAAATACTACCTCTTGCAGAGATGCATTGACAAAGTAGAGGCTGGAGTGTAGGTCTTCACTGAAAACTACAAGAAAATAACACAAGAACTGGTAAGTAAAACAAACCTTCTAAACTTCTGCACTTCAACCAGCCCAACTGCAGAAGGCATTTTGCAAAATAATCACAAGAAGCTCAACTAATTCTGAATAATTCAAAATTGCTTAAAAGACTATGGATAGAGAGTCCAGTACTGGAAAACAGGAGTGCATCCTAATTTCCTATTTTGTACCCATACTAAGTTATCCTGGATATTAACGTATAATAAATGACTCTATAGGGAGTACATTTCCTGCTCCATCTCCATGGTACCTGTCACCATCAGACTTTTTATCATGTATTTTTTATTCATGGTTGTCTGTCTTCCCCACTAGAATGCCACCTGCATGAAGATAGGGTTCTGATTTGTTCACGCTACTTTCCCAGACCCTAACACCCAGTGGGTGCTCAATAAAGAGAAGTTAAATGAATGAAGGACTAGATGTACTTGATGAGGTCAAACTGCTCGGGGAGTAGGTAGTTCGAGAGCTGTCAATGAAACTAGCCACACGTTTTTAAAATCTTTAAAAGTGATTATAGGTAAACATTTTCAGAAGCACAATTAATTGTATGAAAACAGTGTCACATCAACAATGCCTTCAAACGCACGCACACACACACATAGTAACAATAAAGAAAACTTTGACAAAAATATTACCCATTACAATTCTACCAGACTAAGCCCTTTTCTGCTTTGACTTTCCTTTCTTGTTCTCTAATGGTCTAAATGACAGTGTAGAAGGTCACACATTTGAAAGCCAGTGCCTTCTCAGGTGGTAGCTGACATGTACGTAAAAGGACCACATTTGGTGTGAGATCCAAGGCTCATTTTGGCTGTTGGATGGGAAGGGCAGTATTTTCCAGTTTCTATAGGTGCTATATAGAGCAGAAAGGTTACCAGTGCAAACAACTTTAGGTGGGGTAGCTCAGCAGTACAAATACAGCCACCAGGACCTAGACTCCCACAGGGCACTGAAATGTGTTTGCCTCATAGTCCTATGGGGGAGCTTGCCCTGCTGCGACCAAATGGTATGTAGCCTTCGATTCAGAAAACCAAGAAAATCTACCATCCTAACATCACCAACAAGGCATGGGTGGGCCTGTCCTCTTCCCTTACACAAACGTATCCTAGACGGGCATTGCACAGATTTAATTTTATGTAATTTCAGTAATTATGTTAGAAGCATGTTGGTGTGGCTAAGGAGCATGACGAGTTTCCGGGATTACACCCCCCAGAGGACTCTATGATGAACTGTTATAAAGTTAGGAGTGGCATATGTGGTGAATGATAGCTATGTTGAATGTGCTCACACATTTTTGCCCTACTTCCGGTTAAGCAGTTAAACAATAGCATCAGTTTCAGGCTGCCCTGATAAAGGAAGAATAGGAACAGGAGGCAAAAGATGCATTGGACCAATAATTACATGGATGTCAATATCCTTTACAATCCTTTTCACTCTACCATTCTACGACATTGCACAAGTCAGATACTTCACTTCCCATAGCCATGCTGTGTAGGTGTACTGTACTATATTGTAGCCACACAGTACAGGGCTAATATCACGATGTGTTTCCACATTGCTATATTAGTTTTGGTATATGTCTGCCTTTATTCTATAAAACTGAATCTTAGGGAAGCTATATTAGTGAGATTTAGCACCGTCTAGATACCTTAGTTGAAACATCCATCTGCCATCTATTGATCTCTATGCTGGCAGTGACCAAGGGCCAGTGCTGACTATTGCTGAACTGGGAAGCAGAGGGAATGTCATCCATCAATAGATGCAAACTAACAGTGATGGAGGAAGCCTACATTTTTTATGTAAAGGATCTTATTCAAAGAGAAAAGAGGTGGAGGCTGTTTATCAAGTTGTTGCTGCTTTAAAGTTTTCTCCCCCAACTAAGTTAAATCTTTTATCAGTGCTTCATCTATCAGATTAGGTCAATTATTACCAGCTAAGAAACTGGCTCATATCAAAAGCATCCTCAGTTGTCAAGCACCTCAGCTTTTAACTCTGCCAAAAATGTTCATAGCGACACTATGGTTTTACATTAGAGTTTTCTAAGAAACTGACATGACTTCAAACATAGTGTTAGGAAGGTAAATGAAACGTCATGGC
The DNA here is from genome assembly GCF_023851605.1 of Tamandua tetradactyla. Lineage (NCBI taxonomy): Eukaryota > Metazoa > Chordata > Mammalia > Pilosa > Myrmecophagidae > Tamandua > Tamandua tetradactyla. The sequence continues at coordinate 98,005,880 of NC_135336.1, forward strand.
TAATTAATCCACCAAGATCTTCTCCCTCGCCTTCACTTTAGTCTTCTGGATATTGGATTGTGATTAATTCCGAACTAAATAAAATTTTGTCATAGTTGAATTTAGTCCTTGTGTCCTAAAAGCAGCCTTGATAAGAAAAGCAGGTCTTTGAAAATAGGAGTGTATAGGAAATATTCTTTAACTAAACGTATGGTTTCTTATTGTAAAGCACATGCCAAGAATCAGTTTTGAATTTATTTAAATAATAGGAAGAAAAATGAAAAAGAAATGTTTAATCCTAGAAAAGCAACCTATATGGGGGCTTACTGTCACTTCTCCTTATTTTTCAAAAAGTGATTTTACATTAGTCTTTCTACTTCACACCACTGACTTTAATACAAGAAGTCAAACTCATTCTCTAAGATACACATCATATGGCCATAGGCAAAAGAAAACTCAAACTAAATTCCAACAGCGTTTGTTTCTCCTACCTAAGGGGCCATCCATCTTCCTACATGATAGTACCTCATTTTATGGAATGCCCCCTGCACTTTAAATACAGTAACTTTTGCTTCCTCCAGTAGGAGCACAGGAAATCTTAATATGAATTATGTGTGTATGCAAAAGTTCCTTGAAAATAACTCCAGTTTAATAGTATAAAGCTAAAGAAAACATTTGGCACAGTCTTGCTATAGAATTCAGGGTATAAAATCCTGGAGTATGAACCCTGAGGGAGCAAAAGGAAGGGGCTTTAGAGGATTGCTCCTTCAATTACAGGCTTCTCTATATTTTATATCATTATAGCAGATGGTTAACCAAGGCTCCAGTGACAAATATAAAGAAGAATGTTACACTAAAAAGAGAAAGAAGTCAATATTGCTCTCCTTAAAATTTAAGTATGTCCTGTTGAAAAGAAGACGGGGGAAAACGTAAGAGTAGGCAGTGGCACTATCATCCCTTCTGGCAACAGTATAAATTTAACACCTACTATGTGGCCAGGCCTGGGCAAGTACCCAGGGAGGCAGATTTGCCTAAGTCATGGACCTGTTCTCAGGAACTCTGGTTTAAAAGATGCTGTGGTCATATAAGGAGATTGATTATATTTCTATTTGCTGAGTGTTGCGACAGCATGGGGCACAAAATGCTAAAGAGCATAAGTGATAGGAACCCAATGTGGGGAAGATGGGAGAAGCTTTCCAGTGGACAAAAGGAAAGAAAACTTCAAGGGGGAGGTATAGAAAATTTAAGGACACTGAGTTGTCAAAGTCAGGAAAAAAGGGAAAAGACACTGGCTAACTTCAGTACAGAACCCGAATTACATACAATTTGGAAAGAGAGCTTGAGGTTCTTCATGGTTATCTAGCCCATAAATATTTATTCATCACCTAAAAAGTAGCTGGCACTGCACTAAGGTCTGGGAACTCATAGATCAAGGCATGCACGGCTGCTGACCTCAAGAAGCTTATGCATCAGAAGCTGTATTATAAAGTCCAGATTCTAAGGCATGCCAGATATCATGCTAAAAAGCATGTGCTGAACCTGCAGGTAATAGGGAGTCCCACTCATAGGAATATGCCCAAAAGAAGTGAAAACACGTGCATGCAAAAACTTGAACACACATGTTTATAGCAGCATTATTCATAATAGCAAAGAAGTAGACAGTCAAATGTTCATCAGTGGATGATCAGATGAATAAAACGTTGCATTTATACAATACAAATAAATACTATTTAGCCATAAAGAGGAATGAAGTACTGGTGCATGCTACAACATGAATGAACCCTGAAAACACTACGCTAAGTGAAAGAAAGTAGTTGTCATCATAAAAACCACATATTATATAATTCTGTTTATATGAAATATCCAGAATGGGGAAATCTGTTAAGACAGAACATATATCAGAGGTTCTTTGGGACTGGGGAAGGGCTGGGGAGATGAAGGGTGAAAGCTAGATTTCAGGGTTTTTCTTTTTATATATATGTCAGTGTCTTAAATTCTAAATATTAAATGGTAACATAAATACCACTTGGTTAGCTATCAAAACTATGAACGTTCTCAAAATATCCAGTAGAAAGTTTAAAAATAACCTATGTTACTGAACCTCTTCAAGTTTTGATCTCAGGAAAATATAAAGATGCAAATGTTTTTATAATTAACATATGAAAATCTTAACCAGAAAAATGGATATCTTAGTTCGCTTATTCATAGACATATTTAAATAAAATATCTAAATAATCATTGTAAACCTGTTATTTGTACATGTTTCATAAACCAGTTTAAAGTTAAAGCAAGCCAGGAAACAATCTATAGATGCAGATATCAGAGTTTCTTAAATTCTAAATATTAAACACTATTTTAAATACCATTTGATTAGCTATCAAAATTGTGTACCTTCTCAAAATATCACGTAGAAAGTTATTACAAATATCAACTTTGCTGTAGTAATGACCTATGCTGCTAAACATTTTCAAGATTACTTCAGGAATCTATTTTATCTATTATTACTGTAACTGCCTCTGATTTTCATTTATAAAATCTCTATATTCTTTTCTCTCTCTCTCATTTTATCCTTTAAGTTACTCTTGCTAATACTCTTCAGTTCTGTACCCTTCCCCAGGCCTCCCTCTCTGCCTTTTGAGCTCCCTTTAATATTTCTTGTAGAGCAGGTCTCTTAATAGCAAATTTCGCAGCCATTGTTTATCTGTGAAGATTTTCTCTTCCCCTCAATTTTGCAGGACAACTTAGCAGGATAAAGAATTCTTGGCTGGAGGTCTTTCTCATTCAAAGTCTTAAATATATCTTACCACTGCCTTCTTACTTCCATGGTGTTTGCTGTGTAGTCTGAGCTCACCTCATATGTTTTCCCTTGTGTGTAATAATAAATCGTTTTTCTCTTGCTGCTTTCATGACTTTTTACTTCTCTTCAATATTTAACATTCTGATAAGTATATGTCTTGGAGTAAATCTATTTGGAATTATTCTATTTGGGATTCACAGGGCTTGTTTGGTTTAGATGTTTATGTCTTTTATAAGGGTTAAGAAGTTTTTCCCCATTATATCTTTAACTACCCTTCCTATCTGTTTTCTATTCTCCTTCTGGGACACCAGTAATTCTTACATTTTTATGCTTCATGGTGTCTCTCATTTCCCTGAGATCAAGCTGCATTTTTTCCCATATTTCTTGTCATTTGGTCTTTTGAACATTCAAGTTGAACTGTACTGTCTTCTAATTCACATACTCTTTTTTCTGCCTCTTGAAGTCGACTGTTATGGGTCTCTAATATACTTTTAATTTGGTCAACAATTCTTTCATCTCTGCGATATCTGATATTTTTCTATTTATTATTTCAAATTCTCCTTTATGCTCCTCCAGTGTCTTCTTGATTTCCTTTATGTCGTTATGAACAACCTTAATTAGTTATTCCAAGTTCTGTGGCCCTTCGGGTAATTTAATTTTGTCATTTAGCTGAGTCATATATGTCTGGATTTTCACATGCTTTATGATCTTCAGTTGTAGATGGGGCATTTTAATGTCTTAATAAGGTTATTTTGCCAATTTATTTCCTTCCCTGTCTAAGATTTTAATCTAGTTGTATTGGCCGTGAAGATCCCCTTTTGGATTTGGTATGTCAGTCCTTCCCCTTGAAACCAAGTCTCTAATGTCAAGGGGGGACTGCAATTCTGCTTAGGGCTTTGAGTGAGAGCAAGGCAGAAAGGTAGTTTGTCAGACTGCACTTTCTACTTTTTCCCAGAAAATGGTGCTCTTGAGTCTTCTTGTCCCGGTAAGCCCACCTATCCCTGACTGCAGGTGCAATGTCTAATGGCCAGTCACCATGTTCAGCTTGGCTGGCTTCCTCAGCCTCATCTTTTTATGTGCACACACCTATGGTCTTTGGGCCTCCTTGGGAGAAGGGGGAGGTATCAGGAGCCAAACAAGTCTCTTTCACAGGTTGGACCAGCACCACTCTATGTCTCCCCTTCTTCCCTGGGGCAGAGCCCCCCTGGTCTTTGCCAGAAAATCCAGGTGCCCACAGCAGGTGTGCCACAGGGGCCAGGAGGAGGCACCATACCTCGACTAAGTGGAGTCTGTGCACACGAAAAGCACATCTATTATCTTCCAAGTTCACCACAGGAGCTCCCAGCTGTGGAGCCAAAGAGAAGACCTCCCCAGGCAGCTGCGGGGTAGGCGGAGTCATGCCGAGTGTATTCACCCTGTTCCTACAGTCCCGATTTCTCTGGTCTTTCTCTGAGGGCTTCCCCACATAGGGCAGAAGACCCTCTATAATCACTCACACCATGGAACCACCGTTCTGGTCGTTTTTCTATCACATCTCTCATTGTGTACACAGCCAGGGTGAAACTCAGCCTCTTCTAATCCGCCATCTTGCCAGAAGTCTCAGTGTTTCTGTTTGATGAAAATGTTCCAAAATTGACTGTGGTGACGATTGTACATTTTTGTAAATATATTAAAAACCATTGACTTGTACATTTAAAATGAATGAATGGCATGTTATATGAATTATATCTAAATAAAGCTGCTTAAAAAATAGGGAATCACTGGAAGTTAGATGCAGAAAAGCAATTTATCAGATAGACGTTTTAGAAAATAAACATGAGGTAGATGAAGAAAGAAGAAGAGAGGCAGCAAGTCTGATTAGGTTGATGTTGGAGTGTTCCAGGCCTCCCTTTTGCCCTTGGGGCATTGTGAAGGGAGAAGGAAGCCCTAATTATATAGCTATGTCTGATTCGGTCCCACTAGAATTTGTGTGCAGGGGCATGGGAGTAAAAGGAGTTAAGAAGAAGGAGTCAATATGAGCTCAAATTGATAGCATATATGGCTGGTTGCACACTTACCCCATTAATAAAGACAGAGACTATAGAAGGCAGAGCAAACAACAATGTTAATTTTACCACAGTTAAGTGGGCACTGCTCTTGAGCCAACAGCATATTTGATATAGGACTCTGTTAGTTTGTAACATACCAAAACTGGAATGGCTTTTAAAAAGGGGATTTAATAAATTACAAGTTTACAGTTCTAAGCCTATGGAAATGCCCAAACTAAGGCATCCAGGGAAAGATACCTTAATTCAAGAAAGGCTGATGCATATGGAACACCTCTGTCAACTGGGAAGGCACACAGTCCCTTGCTGGTCCCTTGCTACTGGGTGCCATGCTTTCAGCCTCTGTTCATGTGGGGACGAACAGAGGTTGGCTTTCATCTCTTGGCTCCCTTTGGCTCTCTCCAGGTTGTGGTATGCTTAACATCTCATGGCAATGTCTGCTGGGCTCCAAGCATCTCCAGAAATCTGTGTCTCTGTTCTGCCAATGTTGACATCTGTTGTCAGCTCAGCTCTGAAGTCCCTGTAGGCTCTCTCTCTGTCGTCTCTGAGGTTTCTGTCATTTCTGACTCTCTCCAAAATGTTTCCTCTGTTAAAGGATTCCAGTAAACTAATCTGGACCCATCTGGAATGGGTGTAGTCACATCTACATCTAATCAAAAGGTCACACCCACAATTGGGTGTCTCGTATCTCTGTGGAGAGCATCTAATCAAAAGTTTCCAACCTACAGTATTGAATCAGGATTCAAAGAAATGGCTAATCCCACAAGATTGGATCAGGATTAAAACATGGCTTTTCTGGGATACATAATATTTTCAAACCAGCATAGGGTAAAATACTACAGAAGAGATTTCACAGTCAAGGAAGCTGAAGCCCAACACTGGGTGAGATAACCCAAGGAAAGTGTAAGGAACAATAAGACACAAGAACCAGAGATGGTCTCTAGGGGGTGGGTAAAAAAAGTGAGCAGAAGATATCTGACAAAGGCTTTGCACCAAACTACACAACAAATTCCTACAAATCAGTAAGAAAAAGACAATCCAATAAAAAATAAGACTTGGTAGTCATTTCAGAAAAGCAGATAAATAAATGGCCAATAAACATATGAGAAATTACTTGATGTCATTAGTCATCAGGGAAATGCAAATCAAAGGCAGGTAAATTTCATACTATTAGAAGAACTAAAATGGACAAGACAGAATATATTGAGTGCCTCAAGGATGTGGAACAGAAAGATTTTCATACATTACTGTGGAGATGTAAATTGATTAAATCACTACGGAAAACTGTCAGTATCTGCTAAAGCTAAACGTACACACACTCTACAACTCAACAACTCCATTCCAAGGTGTATGTTCAAAGGAAATTTATGCACATGTTCATCAAAACACTACATCCTGGAATATTAATAGCAGCATTGTTTATAGGAGTCAAAAACTGAAAACCATCCAAAAACTGATCCATATTAAAATGGATATGGTGATACACTTACACAATGAGAAACTCTATAAAAATAATTTTTAACAATCTCCAATTACAAAAAAACTACTCTGAATTACACAGACACGTCGAAGGAAAACAGACATAAAAAGAGAACACACTGTATTATTCCATTTATATAAAGTGCAAGAAGAAGGAAAACTAATCTTCAATGTTAAGGAGCCGAAAAGGAGTCACCAGCGGGAAGCAGTGCCTGGAAAGGGGCGTGGTGGGCATCAAGACGACCGGCTTTGTTCTTTTTCTTGATCTGTGCACTGGGAACACAGTGTCTCCAGAGAATGAAAATTTTATTGCACTGTATGCTATGTTGTATGCATTTTTGCATATGTAATTTTGTGTGTATACAGTTTATATTTCAATTAAAACATTAAAAGAGGAGTTTAAAGAAATGGGCAAAGAAAGAACCATTAATGCGATGTGGAGGAAATATGAGCGAGGTAGCCCATTTCCTAGAAAAAGGGATGCCTTAGAAAGAAAAGTTCGACAATATTTCAGGAGGTCAACCAGTGGTTATCAACAGTGTTGACTGTTTGAGAGAGGTCAGAAAACAACAGACCTAAAACAGACTATTGGATTGTCAAGGCTGGTATATTCCTATTGACTGGAAATGACATTTGGGCTCAAAATAATGTTGACTGTAGAGGAATACATGACTGGGTAAAATGAACCGCTTCTGTAGGGTAATTCAAAAACAAACAGGACTATATTTTAGTTAAACACACTTTGAAATATAACCTGAGCAGATTCTGAGACTCCAAATGTTTCTATATTTGAATAAATGCTTAGAAATGGAGTGTCATCTTGATGAGACAATCTGAAAGTAGATAAATGGATGATCTCATAGTGCCTTGGAATCCATTTCATGTCAGTTCACATAAATATGCTTCTTTTGTTATAGCAATTGTGCATTTAATTATAATATAATTCAGTCATTCTACCCCAGTAGCGAGACAATGGTGTGACTTTCCTCAGGAGTAAAAATTCTTAAAATTATACAAAGGTAAAGAACTTAGAAATATGAAATTGTATCCCTGGCCATGATGAAAAAAAATAGGAACTGCATTTACCTACCTATCTTAAACCACTGAAGAGTTAGACAAAATACATAAAGTAATGTTCCTCAGACACTGGACCACAGGCAATGCAGACCAGTGAACCATGAGAGAAGAAAACAAACAAGGTGAACCCTACAAGTGCCACTTCCTACTTTCTAAAGAGGGTCTCCAAGATTGTTGCAAAAGAGGGGAAACAAAAATTGGTGGACTTATTGATTTGAGGAGTATGAGGCTCAGGGGGGCCAAGATAGCTAGAATTGACAAGGTGGAGTGAAGGAAGCTACATAGGTAGGGAGCTCACCTTGAGTCACCTTGAGTCTTTAGCTGTGTAGTGAACTGTGCATGCATGTGAGGAAACTATCGAGGCTGGGGTCAGAAACACCAAAAGGAGCAAGGAAAATCTCTAAAGCTCACACAAGGGAAGGAACAGCTCATGTCCCCACCAGCCAGAGGGGAAAGAATTCCTAATATCCTAGAGCATCAGATATAGGACTCAGATGCGTATCTCCTGAACAGTGGGGGCCAAGTTAATCTTAACAAACATAAAAGTGAGCCTTGAAAAGATGAAACTGATTCCAAGCAACCTAACTGTACAAGAAACAAAATCCAATACTAGTTATTAGAATTCAGCAAAATCTAGCTGTCAATAATAAATGACTGACATCTAATAAAAAAATTGGACATAAGAAGGAAAATGCGATCCATCTTCAGGAGTAAACTCAATCCATAGACATATCCACAGAAATGGCATGATAGAATCAGTATGCACAGATATTAAAATACAAATCATACATATTCTCCCAGTGTGTTCAAGAAGGTAGGGTAAAACAAGAACATGTTGAGGAGAGAAACAGAAAGTATAAAAAAGGTCCAGAATGACACTTTTAGAGATTAAAATTAAATATGTAAAATGAAAAACCGAGAAGAAGAAAGTGAAAAACAATAAGTAGAAAATTATTAAGATCTGGCCTAATATACATATGAGTTCCAGAAGAAGATGGGGGTCAGAAAGAAATTTAAAGAATTACTATCCAAAATATTTCAAAAATTAATGAACATTAGTGTGGTAGTTTGACGCTATATGTACTCCAGAAAAATATGGTCATAAAGTTAATCCATTTGTGTCAGGCAGGCCACGGTGGCTCAGCAGGTAGAGTTCTCACTGCCATGCTGGAGACCTGGGTTCAATTACTGGTGCCTGGCCATGCAAAAAAAAAAAAAAAAAGGTGAATCCATTCATGTATGTAAACCATTTTAAGTAGCACCTGTTGATGAGGTGACTTCAGTTAAGGTGTAGCTCACCTCAATCAGGAGGGGTCTTAATACTATTATTAGAGCCCTTTAAAAACTGGATGTATACAGAGAAGGAGGGGAAAAAGCCAAAGAGGCAAGAAGCTAAAAGCAACAAAACCTGGAAGGGAAGAGAAAGGAGGGACCAGCAGACAAATACGATGTGCCTTGCCATGTGGCAGAGAAGCCAAGGATCATTGGCAGCCTGTCTTCAGGAAGAAAGCATAGCCTTCATGATGCCTTGATTTGAACATTTTCCTGGCTTTAAACTCTAAGCTAATAAATTCTCATTGTTTTAGCCAATGTATTTCCTGGTATCTGTTTGAGCAGCCTAGGAAACGAAAGCAGCTAAAATTCCAAATATCCGAGAAATTCAATGAACACAAGAACATAAGAAACATGAAGAAAACCACACCATAAAAAATTGCTGTCAGCCAGTAATAATGAGAAAATTTTAAGAGTAGCCAGAAAAAAAAAAAAAACACAAAAACTCACATCATTATTTACAGTGAAACAAAGATAAGAATGATGGAAGCATCTCATCTGAGATAATGCAAGTCAAAAGAAAATGGAGAGATAAATTTAAAGAACTGAAAGAAAAAAAAAAAAAACACAGAAAAAAACCCTGTCAACTTATCATTTTATACCCAGCAAAAATTTTCTTTCAGAAATGGCAAAATAAAGACTTTTTCTGACATTTGAAAGCTAAGAGAATTCATTATCCGTAGACAACCACTATAGAAAATGTCAAAGGAAGTCTTTCAGTTAGGAAAAAAAAAATGAATCCAGATAGAAATCGGTGGCTTCTAAAAGAAATGAAAAGTGCCAAAAATGGTAAATATGTGGGTAAATATAAAAACCATTTTGTATCATTTTATATTATCATCAAAAGATGAAAAAGATAATTTAATATTTAAAGCTAAAATAATGATGTCTTGTGGGTTTATAAACAGACATATATAGAACATATTCTATATATATAGAATGAATGACAATATTAGCATAAATTAGAAGGGAGTAAATGAAAGCTTATTGTAATAAAGCCCTTCTACTGTACATTAAAGGGTATAATACTATTCTACAACCATTCATGTTAGTTTAAAGATATATACCATAAACCCCAAGGCAGCCAATTAATAAACAAAACAAAAATTAGTAAACCAACCATAATACTCCATTAAACTAAAAGGAGGCAAGATAAGAAAATTTTAAAAAGATCAGAGAAGAAATAAGACAAATAGGAGGCAGTTAAATTATCATGATGGTAGTTTTAAATTTAACCAATTAGCATTCCAATTAAATGGCAGAAATTGCCATATTGAATGAAAAATCAAGACCTAGCTATATGTTTCCCAGGAGAAACGCACTACAGATATAAAGAAACAGATAGATTAAAAGCAAAAGAATAGAAAAATTATACCATGGTAGCTGCTCAAAAGAAAGCTAGAATGACTGTATCAATATCAAAATGAATTCAGAATAAGTACTGTTCCCAGGGATTGACAGTTGTTTGTTTCGTAATGATAAAGTCATTAACTCATCAAGAAGGGAGAAATAGACAAATCCAAAAGAAGAAGACCCTTTTGGGTGACACATCAATATTTTTGTTGAGATTTTAGTTTGAATTCTTATTACGTTTGATGTTAATAAATCGGGGATAGAAAATATCCAATCTCATCTCATGCTCATGGTTTACTGAAGTCCAACCACAATGATCTTCTCCATCTGTGGGGTCCTTAAATTCCTTCCCAACTCAGGACCCCACAGCTGCTGGAATCTTTGTTTAGAATACGTAACCATTCCTGCCCAATTAGCTCCTACTCATACTTTGACTCCCAGCTTCAACATCAGTTCCTTAGGAATTCATTTGTGGTCTTCTATCTCACAGATCCCATGACTTACTTTTCAGCTTCCATATCATTCTTTCATACTCGTATTATAGTTGTTTCCCAGTAAACTGTGATGTAGAAGAGGGGCAGTGCAGAAAAGATGATGTGATCTTACTCCTGGTGCCCAGTGCACTGAAAAGTACATAATAAAATTCCCCAATTTTATTGAATAAATATTTTAAAAAGCTTTGAACAAAAGCTATTATTTCCATATTGCACATAACTAAAGAGATTCATTAGGGAATGATATTTAATCTGGATTTCATATCTATTCTCATCTAAATTCCATTGTACAGATAAATCTAGGGACCACAATGAGAAGAGGCCAAGAAAAAGAATTTCTGAGCTATTGTAAGAGGAACACATATGTGAGACTTTTAGCTACTTTGTGAAAGGATGTTCATTTTTATCCAAAATTTGTACTGATTTTGCAGCAGCAAAGAAAAAAAAGCTCAGTTTTGCTATGCATTTTACAAAGCTCTCGAGAAAAAAAGAAGTAAGAACAAGTGTTCATGTTTTACCCAGAAAAATGTCAAAGTAATGTTTGCAGTACACTTCTAGAGAATTATTTCTTTGGTACACTGGGAAATCATTTTAGAGATAAAGTCTCTCTGTCTCTTTAGCTGGATGAAAGTTGCTATCATTAACACTGCAGGGAGTTAATTGTATATTTTCAAAGAATATATCCTCTGCAATAAATAATACGTATGTATTTTCTACTTCCTAGCATTTACATTTTATGCTTAATGGTTTCAAAGGGGATGAAAGTGGCTAGCTATTTGGAAGAAGCAGATGACAGGTTTTTTTTTTGAAAAATTTTTTTTCATTAGAATCCTGAAACAAGGTTTGTTTTTAATCTTAAAAAAATTCAGGGAGAAGAGCAGAAAAATAGTTGGTTTAATTGAAGTAAAATTTAAATCTAAATGGTCCGCCTGAGCTGAAGGGATTAAACCCTTGCCATGAGTTCTAGCTTCTGTGAAAAGGGTTGCCACCACCTCCTTGTTGGCTCTCTGCATCCAGAGGATCTTCTCCATCGTCAAACTTTTTCCTCATTTCTGGATCAGAGAGGACTTCTTTAGCAGCTGCTATGTCAATGAACTTTTTCTCAGCTTTTCTTTTTTCTTCTTCATTTTGGAAATTATCCAGATGCCACTGCAGTGCTAATTTTCGGTATGCTTTGATGATTTCTTGCTTTTGGGGAATTATGATAATAAGTAGTAAAGCACATGAATAAACTTAAATGATGTGAGTGACTCCTAAGAATTTGGAAGCATGAAAATTTGGCAATAAAAAATGGAAAAAATAATGAATAAAGAGGGATGAATTCAGATTTATATGAGGAATTGTAAATTAAGAAAGTCAGAGGGAAAAAAGTGACAAATAGAATTAAACCACAATGTTGCCAAAATTGCTTCCTGCAGAATTAAAAGGCAACAGTTTGGAGAGAGGAAAAAAAAACTGCTAAAAAGCAATATTCAGAAATACAGCAATATGAAATGGCGATAAATAAAGCAGCAAAGCAACAATAAAATTAGACTATCAAGGAGAAGCGTAGAATGAAATTAACTGAAGCCAATTGAATCATCTATCCTATGATTAAAGAATAAAATGAACTATAACCGGAGACTGCAGTGGTACCTCACCATAAAAATGTAAAATCCAAGTTCAGTAATTTAAGCCTTAGACTCCAATATGAAGTGAAAGCACTGAAGTTGAAGGATAAAAGATCACGCATTCTTCTTAATTAATCCCATTGACCAAAATAGCATTTAACATCATTTGCTTTTGCTAGTACTTCACCACACTCACGGATACTCAATTTTCCATTTTTCTCCAGCCTAAAGAATTACAGAATCTAAATTTGAAAGGAAATTTTTCAAAAATTTTCTCTGGTAATGCACTGGTTTTACCTTGTGTTTCAGAAGTAAAACACCTGACTACTCCTACTCCCATAATTGCAAACAAATTTAAGTCATAAGTAAGAAAACATTCTTGAATTAGAAAGATTCTCAAAGAATCGATGCTAGTCCAACCTGGTCCCTCTTTTTCATCAGTCTCTCCAGGATCTGGGCCTGAGTTGGCATTGGGGATCCCTCAGGTGAAAAAAAACAACCAAAATATCTAGCCTTTAGTGTTAACATTTTGTGGGGCAGCAAGACAAACAACAAAAAACAAATAGGATAAAGAAGTAAATCATACGATATGCTAGAATGAGCCTGAGTTCAAGTTTTGCTCATTGGCTTCCTCTTGTGTAGCGTCCTCTCAACTTGCTTGAATATGTTAAATCACATACCACATATCCATCCAATTTGGCATCTCATGGCCTCCATCTCCTTACTTGTCTTCCTCTTTGTCCTTAGGGGTGTGTCATGGTTAGGGACAGGTGTCAACTTGGCCAAGTTATGGTACCTGTTCATCTGATTGGGCAAGCGCTGGCCTGTCTGTTGCAATGAGGACATTTCATAGGATTAGGTCATGATCACGACAGCTACATCCACAGCTGATTCCATTTGTAATCAGCCAAAGGGGAGTGTCTTCTGCAATTAGTGATGCTAAATGCAATCATGGGAAGCCTTTTAAGGAGGACTCAGAGGAGACAGGTTGCATTCCTGCTTTGGCTGGTGAGCCTCTCCTGTGGAGTTCATCCAGGCCATCCATTGGAGTCATCGGCTTCGGAGCCTGCCCTGTGGATTTTGGACTCTGCGTTTCTACGGTCACGTGAGACACTTTCATAAATTTTATATTTGCAAGTGTTCCCTGTTGATTCTGTTTCTCTAGAGAACCCTAACTAATACAGGGTGTATGTCTTTTAAAAATTCCTTTATTATCATTTTAGAGGTATTTTAGGGACAGGATGGGGGAGTAGAGTGCCAAGTGGCCATAGGTTCAGTTGCTCTGTCTTATCAGCAATGCAAGTCTCCAAAGCCATGGTGGGAAAACCCTGTGTCTGAGCCCCAAGTATCCTTCTATTTTCCCACAGAATGCTGGAGATAATGCACAGGACTCACCTAACTTGCTTCAGCATCTGAAGTTTCATACCACATGCTACAATCCAGTATTTGTGCCCTCACTTCATAATGATATTGTTAATTTATATGACTCTATTCATTGCTAATACAATTATACCTTGGGTGCAGTAATGGGGATATAACTGTCCTTGCACACTATATGTTTCACAGCACTGCATACACAGATACTATAATAAATATTTACATGCATCTGAAGTCAGCCTTCCATTGAGGTAGAAGGGACATTTCTTTGGGAAGAAATGGAACCATCTTCCATGGGGTTCTATCTAGTTCAAAGACTGCTGTAGGGTTCCCATCTACAAGAGCTGGGGTATGCCATTCTACCTTTTTGCATCTCAGTATGCCTATCCCTGGTACTCTACACCCAAAGTATCAATCCAGTAAACAGTGGTTTTTTAGATAATACAAAGCCTTAAAAATTGTATCTCCCCTGTACTTTTACCAAAAAGCTACTGAAGGACTTTTTTTTCCATTGGGAAAAAAGGCAGAATGAGGAATACCAGAAACAGACACACACATACACAGGGGAGAATCAAAGAGAATTTCCAGAGTTCCTGTGAAAGTTCTTAGACTAACAACTTTATAGCAAAAACATTTTGGAATAGAACAGAAGGCTCCCATAGAGATGTTTCCAAGAAAAAAATCAGCATTCAAAAGCCCTGATGTGTCTGAATGTATTAAGAGGCAGTTTTAGTCCTGTTGGAGGTTTGGGGGTATGAATTAGTAAAACATACAGTGAAAATTAAGTAAACAAAGAAGTAGGTGATTATTAATCCTCGAGAAAACACAAAGCTATAATAGAAAAGTGTTCAGGATATACTGTGTGGCTCAGCTGTAGATAATATTTACATAGTTATAATAATGTAAACCTTAATATTGATTTAACCAAAATGGTAACATCATTATACAAAAAGAATAGAGGATAAGGGGGAAAGCATTTATCATCCATAAAATTAAGTTAAGTAGATATCGAAGGCTGGAAAATCAAGTATTTCAATGTAAACACAATTTGGCAATACGGATCTAACTATTAAAAGAATTAAGTTTAGAAAGAAAAAGAAAACAGAGGCTCACAGAAATCATGTTTGTAGGTGATGTATTTCTAAAGAAACTGTTTCATTCCTAATAGGCTCAGAAGCAGTCCTAACCCACTCTTAGGAAGGACAATGCTTTCCACAAGCGCTGACCACAGCAAGACTGGTTTTCACCCTACATCAGTCAGCATGGAACAAAATGACTACAGGCTCTCAATGACAGAATGCGGGATGCAAGAACCCCACCTACAGAGGCTAATTTAGAGTCTCAACATTTAAGCCTTTTTTGAAAAGATTCTGTTGACTGGAACCCTGGTGAATTGTAGCCCTTGTTGTCCAGTCCTCTTAGTTACATCCACACTCTGGGATCCAGCATCTGTAAAATATCACATTGAAGAGATTATCTTACCTTCCTCCTCTTCAATGCTATTCTTTTAACATTTGTCAGTATTTCAGAAAGAGATAAATCAGAACTATACAAAGCATATAAAAATGCTCTGTCCATAACATTTTTAAGGAAATGGACATCCATTCTTGCAATTGCAAGAATGCATGTACCCCAAATCAAACACTTTGGGGTACTTCTGGATATCCCCTTTTTCTACTTTTCATCCAATGCATCTAGAAGTCCACCTTCAAAATATACTGAGAATCTAACTGCTACTGACCATCTCCTTGGCCACATCCATGGCCCAAGCCAGCATAATCTCTTGCCTGAATTTTCGCAATGGTGCCCAATTCATTCTCCCTACTTCTGCCATTGCCTCCTGTCCACATACTATAATCCGTCAGCCAGAGTGATGGATTCCAGGGGTTCTCATGAGAACCCTTAGAAAGTTTTCCTGAGAACCTTCCAGGGGGCCTGCTTCTCTTCCAACATGATGTGTCCTCATTGTTCCTTCTCTGAGGACACCTCCTACTACACTTTCCACATGGCCTTCTTGCCATTCCAGACCACCATCCCACAGGCTCCCCACTTGGGGTCTTTGTACATTCCTCTCCCACTGCCCAGGAGGCTTTCCCCACAGAAGCCACCTGGCTACTCCCTCACTTGTCCAAATATTTGCTGAAACATCTCTTTCTCAGTATAACCTGCTCAACCTCCATATTTAAATTGCAAGCCATTCCACCACAGTAAACATACCCAATCCCACTTACCCTGCTGAGCTGTCACAATAACATTTGTACCTTCCAGCATATCATATAATTTACTTCTTTATCCTATTTGTTTTTTGTTGTTTGTCTTGCTGCCCCACAAAATGTTAACACTAAAGGCTAGATATTTTGGTTGGTTTTATTCTCTAAGGGATCCCCAATGCCAAGAAAAATTTCTAGCATCTAGTAGAAAACATATACTCCTTAAATGAATGACAAATTCAACTTTAAATAAATAAGTAAATATCAATGAAATATAACATTAAAAAAATTCATGTTTCACCATAATATAACTTATAATGCCACCTGTATATTTATAGAGCATTTGTCCCCTCTCAAGCACTTTCACCTACCATTGTCTTATTCAATCATCCAACTGTTTATTATTACGTACCATGCTAGGTGAGAAAACAGAGGACTTGTGAAGGAGGAGAACCAGTTATTCAAGATCTCACGCTAGTATGGTCTGGGCAGTGCAAAGATGAGGGAGTGTGCCTCCTCCTTCTTTGTGATGGCATATATAAACAACAGTTCTTTAATCTTTACTAAGGAGGTGGAAAACTAAAATTGCTGAATGCATGCTAGCCCCTTTTCTACCAATAAAGTATCACTACATGTACTGCTAAACCTTAAATATAGTTTAAATCTGTTACTATTGCTTTAGTTTAAGTAAAGTTAGTATTTATTGTATACGTTTTATATTTCAAGATTATGCTGAATGTTTTACATAAATACATAACAATACTGAGCCTAAACCCTTAATGGTCAAAATCCCAAAGCTAAATACTTTCGATCTAAACACAGCTGCAAAATAATGATATACAACTTTCATAACTTGTGCTTAGCTATGGGCACTGCATATTTTGGGGTGCTCATTTCAAAGTTTTAAGCTTTGTAATCTCTTAGATTTAGAGATTTGTAATCTCTTCAGATTTAGACTGATCGAGACTCAGTATTTAAAATCTTTCCTTCAGGATGACTTCTGAAAATAAAATTTAATTGGAACATCTGAAAGTTATTCGTAGAACATTTTAAATCAAACCAACCCAGCATCCCTCATTTCCAAGCGGGAGCTAGAAGACACAGCATTTTCCAGGGTTTGCTAAAAATCAAGTCTATCCTTAATTAAGAATGTCCTAAAAATAAAATAAAAGAAAAAGACTTCTGCCACTGAAATGCCTTTGGTTTTAGTATTTATTTCCTCTTTTTTTTTGTACTAGAGAATTCTAATTATCTACCTTTATGTACTTCTCCCTAAAATTAAAACTATGAGTAAGGATTGAAATTACCAAACCAGAAAATAATTTTCAATGTGGTTTCCTCTAAAAACATCCTTTAGGTCTGAATTTATGGTGAAAATATAACATGTTCAAAATACATTGTGGAATTAATGCTAATTTACAGCTGCACTAAGATTTTTCCTTTAGGGATCAAATCTCAGTTGGAATTCATTAATTTTGACAGTTTGCCTATCACACTAGAATGGATTCGCTGAGTCATAAAAACTTCTCTACAAAGAAAAGAATCACACTGTCTTTGCTATTATGTATTCATAGCAAATCATAGTTTGAGCTCTCTCAAAGTGACTAGATGCACCATTAATAACCTTGGACCCTATGAAATGTAGCTTGGTTTCACCAGTCTGAAACCCCACAGCCACTCAGATCCTGCTCCTAAAACACCTGAGATACCACCCAACTGCATAATGGGCTCAGGAACCCCTGGGGTACAGAAGAAGGTCACAACCCCTGTTGGAAATTGGACTTGATTTGGACCTGACACTTCATTTGGAGAAATGTCCTGGAGGCATATCTTTTCTGGAAGGTTGGGGTTGGGGTAGCTGTGCCAAAATAAATTTGCAGAACATTTTTAAATGTAAAGGTGCATAACTTTAAAAATATTTCCTTCAGGATGACTTCTGAAAATAAAATTTAATTGGAATGTCTGAAAGTTATTCCTAGAACATTTTAAATCAAACCAATCCAGCACCACTCATTTCCAAACGGGAGCTAGAAGACACAGCATCTTCCAGTGTTTGATAAAAATCAAGTCCTATTTGTAAAGACGAAATAGTTCTAACCTCAAATGGTATAATAAGGAGGAAGAAATGCCCACACAAGTTTATCAAAGGATAGCCCAGGCGCTAATGCAATCAATACTTTAATCTTTACATATTTGCATAAATAATAGGCACTAAAAATGATTTAATATTTTTGCATCGTTTTCTTTCAAATTCAAATAGCTAGGAGACAGAAGAATGATAGAGGCAACAAACTTAAATTTCAATAAGGAATGTATAGAAATGGCAATGCAAGTAGTAAATGTGCATTTTCTGAAGAAATACTCAACAGATAAAAACCAACCCTATAGAAATTATTAAGTTGCAGAACTTTTAGACTGGTACTAACCATGTCATATTTAACACTGTGTTAGTTACCTATGATGATGACAATGTGTTCCATTTTACCAAGGGGCAGCATTCACTGAGAACTGTTCCAACAAAGGACTCATGGAGTCCCTATCATGAGTATATAATGGTGATAACAGATGCCCAGTGCTACTGTCATCATCATTATAGAGATGAGGAAGTAGAGGCAAGAAGTGGATAAGCTAGTCCAAAGAGAAAACAAAGCTGGTATAGAGACCGAGAAGGAAAATTTGCGACAACTTTGATGGCAGGATTTTGGTGATCCTGCAATGACTGCCACAGACAAGAGAGGATGAAACATTTGCTTCATCCTCTGAGGATGAAAGTGCTTGAGAGGGGACAAATGCTCTATAAATACACAGGTGGCATTATAAATTATATTATGGTGAAATGTGAATTTTTTAATGTTATATTTCATTGATATTTACTTATTTATTTAAAGTTGAATTTGTTGATGTAGTCATTCGTTTAAGGAGTATATGTTTTCTACTACATGCTAGAAATTTTTCTTGGCATTGGGGATCCCTCAGGGAATAAAACCAACCAAAATATCTAGCCTTTATTGTTAACATTTTGTGGGGCAGCAAGACAAACAACAAAAAACGAGAAGGAAGAACTAAAGTAAAAGGGAGGCAGATTTGCCTCCATGTAAGTAGAATGTTGTAACAAATGGAATTGCCCAACACTGAGGCTACTATCAGAACGTTTTAGAGGGGACTGATGTATTGGTGAAGCCATGGGGTGGGGCTGGAGGTTGATTCAACAATGTATAATGTGTTTCTCACACTTGCCTATTAGAAAGCATGAAATAATTAAGGGGCATATACTTCTCTGGCAAGGAATAGATATATTGGTTCTACAACTTAATATCTTTAGAGGTTTCTTCTCGCACATGAAAAAGGGCTCTGTAATTAATTAATCAATAATAACTCTAGTTATTATGTAATTATTGAGACAATTTAAAGTGATCATACATTGCTAAATAAGTTACTTTTTGCCTTAATCTAGTCCTAATTAACTACATATGTCATAAAACTGGGAGTTTATAGTTTAAGTTCAAGATGAAAGAGTAAGAATGATGACAAAAAAAAAGAAAAACACTTTTAGGAAGGAATCAAAATGTGAGGAAGGCAATTTATGTGATTATCATCAGTATGGAATGGTTCTCTGTGTGGTTCTGGGCGTGGAGCCAGCCCCGAGTCTGTGACAAAGGCTATTCTTTACATGATGGCAGGAGTTTCTGCTTTGGGGGGTGGGTAAGACCCTTGCGTCTGGCACATCAGACAAATCTGTGAGGGGATTACAATGACAGCTAAATATCAATATGGAAAAATGTTATTTTATATTATAGAGGATATTTTTTCTTCCACTGTCTGAAAACTGTTCCCTAAAACCACCACTTTTCCACAAATATGCACAAGAGGCTGATGTCATGCTTCAGACTGTGTCCAGCGCTGTGAGAAGTACACAAGGCCACTGCCTCAGTTTGCTAGGACACCTGTGACGAAATGGGTTGGCGTAAACATTTATTGGCTTATGGTTTCATACCTAGAATTGCAAAGTCAAGATGTTGGCAAGGTGATACTCTCTTCCCCAAGCCTGCAGCGTTCTGGTGCTGGCTTGCCACATTCCTTTGGGTCCCTTGACTGGCATCTCTGCTTCCTCTTTATTCCATGGCTGCCTCTCTCACTTGCATCTGTTCTTCCAGGTTCTACAGAAGTTCAGCTTCTCCCTGTAAGGCCTTCTCTGACTTCAGCTTCCAGTTTCTTCTCTTTACAAGACCTCCAGTAATATAGGTTAGAACCCACCCTGATTCATTTGGCCTCACCTTAACTAATAATAACTACTTCAAAAGGTCCTATTTATAAATAAATTCATGCTCCCAGGAATGAAGATTAAGAACATGCCTTTGGAGAGGCTACATAATCCAACTGACCCCAGCCAGATCCTATTAACCTCATAAACTTCCACAGTAGACAGTAATTATCAGATGTGTGTTAGGAAAAAAATGGGAGGGTGGGGGTTTAAACAGGTAGTCATGGGAACACAGAAGGGGCAATAGATTCTGACAGGCACTGCAGAGGGTGTGGCCTGCAGTTTATTCTGCAGTTTTAATCCCCCACCCTTGGTGCTTTCTTCCTTTTAGAGTGACCATACATTGGAGCAGTGTTTCTCAGCTGGAGGGGCACCCCCCCAGGGAAGCTTTGCAATCTGGAGACATGGATGGAGTTATGGCATCTAATAAGTAAAGACCAGGGATGTTGCTACACATCCAACACCACGGGACAGCCCACCCCAGCACAGAATGATCAAGCTCAATGTCAGTTGTGCTGAGCTGAGCAATCAGTCCCTGGAGTAACACACCTGTCGACTCTCAGTCCCCCTCTCCCACCTGAGAAATGAGTTTGGGAAAAAGAAGTACCACATTCCCTTCTCTTTTACCCTTTTGCTGGAACCTGTCTGCAGGGACCTCCCCTGGCATGGGTAGGACCCCACTGTGGTTGGGGGGGGGCTTCTGGGGTCAGCTCTGATTCTGAGGTCCAATACTGGGAAACCTATTGCAGCCCCTCATCAATCTCACATTCTCAACCTGAGACATCCTCATAAAAGATGGCACTTTCTTCCTCTAAGCCAGCTGGGTAGGCAAACCCACTGCCCTCCCCCTTACGTGGGATGTGACTCCCAGATGCGTAAATCTCCCTGGCAACTGGAGTAAGAACTCCCAGGGATGAGCCGGGACCCAGCATCATGGAATTGAGAAAGCCTTTTTGACCAAAAGGGGGAAGAGAGAAATGAGATAGAATAAAGCATCAGTGGCTGAGAGATTTCAGAGTCGAGAGGCTATCCTGGAGGTTATTCTTATGCATTATACAGATATTCCTTTTTACTTTATGGTGTATTGGAGTGGCTGGAGGGAAGTACCTAAAACTGTTGAGCTGTGTTCCAGTAGCCTTGATTTTTGAAGATGATTCTATAAAAATATAACTTTACAATGTGACTGTGTGATTCTGAAAACCTTGTGTCTAATGCTCCTTTTATCCAGGGTGTGGACAGATGAACAAAAAATATGGAAAAAAATAAATAAATAACGTGAGGGAATAAACTGTAAAAAATAGGGTAGACTGAAATACTAGTAGTCAATGAGAGCAAAGGGATGTATGAGTTTTTTTATTTTTTATTTCTATTTCTCTTTCTGAGGTGATGCAAATGTTCTAAAAATGATCATGGTGATGAATACACAACTATGTGATGATTTTGTGAGCTACTGATTGTACACCATGTATGGACTGAATGTGTGTAAAGATTTCTTAATAAAAATATTTTTTTAAAAAAAGATGTCATCTTCCATCAGGAGATAAAAATAGGGTAAGACAGTGGGTAATTGGAGCTGAAGGGATACAGACTGTGCAACAGGACTGGATACAAAAATTCAGAAATGGACAGCACAATACTACCTAACTGTAATGTAATTATGTTAAAACAATGAAGCTGCATGTGAGAATGATAGAGGGAGGAGGGCTGGGGACATAAATGAAATCAGAAAGAAAGACAGATGTTGAAGATCGAGATGGTATAATCTAGGAATGCCTAGAGTGTATAATAATAGTGAAATATACAATGTACAAATTTTAAAAATGTTTTGGCATGAGGAAGAACAAAGGAATGTCATTACTGCAGGGTGCTGAAAATAGATGATAATTAATACTTTAAAATGTCACCTTATGTGTGAGACTAAAGCAAAAAATGTTTATTTGTTACAAACTTTAGATTTTGACTAGAGCATTTCCTAATATAACTCATGTAGATAGTTTGATTGAATGTCATAAGTACTTGGAATCTCAGGTAATGCATGAGGTTTTGTTGGTTTGTCCAGAGTGATCCCCCAATGAATCCCAGAATGATTTGATCAGTGACTGGAAAAGTATTTGCAAGCCCCCTTCGGGGAGTGGTGAGAGCGGGGAGAAATTCAACTTCCCCAAGTTGAATTCGTGATATTCTCACAAGCAGTGTGGACAACCAAAGCTATAGGCTGAGCCCCCAGTCTTGGGGTTTGTTCACATGAAACTTAACCCCACAAAGGATAGGTCAAGTCTACTTAAAATTTAGGCCTAAGGGTCACCCCCAAGAGAGCCTCTTTTGTTGCTCAGATGTGGCCTCTCTCTCCAGCCAATATGATGAGCAGTCTTACCACCCTCTCCCTCTCTGCATGGGACATGACTCCCAGGGGTGTGGACCTTCCTGGCAACGTGGGACAAAGATCCTGGAATGAGCTGAGACTCAGCATCAAAGGACTGAGAAAAACCCTAGAATGAGCTGAGAATTAACATCAAGGGATTAAGAGAACGTTCTCGACCAAAAGGGGGAAGAGTAAAATGAGACAAAGTGTCAATGGCTGAGAGATTCCAAACAGAGTCGAGAGGTTATCCTGGAGGTTATTCTTACGCATTAAGTAGATACCACCTTGTTGTTCAAGATGTAGTGGAGAGGCTGGAGGGAATTGCCTGAAAATGTGGTGCTGTGTTCCAGTAGCCATGTTTCTTGATGATGATTGAACAATGATATAGCTTTCACAATGAGACTCGGTGAATGTGGAAACCTTATGTCTGATGCTCCTTTTAGCTACTATATCAACAGAAGAGTAGAACATATGGAATAAAAATAAATAATAGGGGGAACAAATGTTAAAATAAATTCAGTTTGAAATAGTGGTAAATGAAAGCGAGGGGTAAGGGGTTTGGTACGTATAGTTTCTTTTTCTCTATTATCATTTTATTTCTTTTTCTGTTGTCTTTTTATTTCTTTTTCTAAATTGATGCAAATGTACTAAGAAATGATGATGCAACTATGTGATGATATTAAGAATTACTGATTGTATATGTAGAATGGAATAATATCTAAATGTTTTGTTTGTTAATTTTTTTTTAATTAATAAAAAAAAGTTAAAAAAAAAAAAAAAAGATGTCATCTTGATCTCCATCTGCCTGGTTCCTGGCTCAGTCTCCTTCTCTCTGTCTCTGTCTTTCCGTCTGTCTGTTGGTTCCAGGTGTGGACACAGAACCAAGGTACTTCACTGGCTTCCCTCAAGTCCCATCAGTCATTCCTGAATCTAAAATATATGACTGGCCTGAACTAAATTACTCAAATGTTAAAGCTTACTATAAAATGAATGGGTTAAATCTGATGAGCACTGAATTATGTGCAATTGAGTCAAGATCATTTGGAGATCTAAGTAATACTGGATAATTCTGAAAGTGTCTGAAGTTGAAACTGAGGGCCTCAGAGCCAAAGAAACTCTCATTTGATGCTCCTGGCTTTAATAGCATATAAAGAGATCAGACTCTGCGGCTACTGTAGAAGCATCTTGAAAATGACACTTTACATGTCGGGTAAAGGAAACACACAAATAGGAAGGCCTGGTTCAGGCCCTGTCTTTCCCTGGCCCTCCCCTCTCCCTTAGAAAAGGGCCTCGAAGAAACAAACAGCCAGAGCTGCATGTCACGCTCTCCCTCTGACAACTGCACATATTTGAGCCTCAGATCTGTTTCTGTTTGTGATGCCTGCTGATAACACAGCAGGCAGCCTTTTCTCTATAAATTCAATTAAGGCCTCTGCTTCACCATTCGCAGTCACAATTTAAATATTGTTGGTTCACACTTAATTTTCTAGGTCCCACTTTTCAGTGACTACCCTATTTCTTGTGAATGCCACATGAAAATGTCAACCATGGAGGTGGCTGTTCTCCTGACTTCATGTACGCAGTCCCTACCTTCTGGTAGCTTTGTCAAATCCACCTTCTTGGGTTCCAAAGTGGAGGCGTGTCTCACATATTTATGTAGAATGAAAATGCAGAGTGCTTTGGAAGAGACGAGAGTGGACAAAGTAAGAAATTTTGGGCTTTTGACTCACCAACTTCATTTGCATATATGACACAAGATAGAATGCTCATTAGTTTGAAATTTAAATTCATCAACTACTCACAAATCAATTTTTAAAAATCTCCAAGGTACCCAGAGATAAATTGTCAAAGGAATTCATCATGCTCTCCTCTTTCCTAGTACATGTGCCCATTATTGTGTGAATCACACTGAATTACGTTGATTCATTGGATCGTCCTTCTCTCCCACTAAGATAAAGTTCCAAATAGGTAAAGACTAGCCCAGTCATCCCTGCATTTCTTACACCTAGCACTGGCATAAATTAGAAGCTCAGTACTGTTTACTGAACCCAATTCAGTACAAAGGATATCCGAGAAGACAAATTACAAAAGAAGAAATACAGCTAGTTATGGAACATACAGAATCTACTGCAAATGAAGAAATTGCACAAATAGCCAGAGTATTAAAAATACATTTGCATTCATTTGAAATGAAAGTATACACACATTTTAGAAAGTAATTTGGAGTGGGTATAAAGACCCTGAAAAAAATGTCAGTAACCTTTGACCTACAATTTCCACTTTGTGGAATCTATTTTATAATAATATTTATCACCTGTGAATTGCCTAACTATATTCCAGGCAATGTGGTAAGAAACTTCAAATGTTATTGCACTCTTAAACCCCCCCCCAAAAAAAATAATAATAAAGCACACAACTCTATGGGGTAGAAATTAGTCCAATTCCAAAATGAGAAATGAGGCCTGCAGATGTTAATCAAGTACTGAAAGTCACAAAGACCACGCAGCTGGAGAGTGAGAGCCATTATTCAAACCCAGATCTGTCCGATTTCAAAGCCTAGACCCTGTGCTTCTGTAATCCATATACCATACAATCTTAAATAGCACAGATGTTTTATGCACCGTCAGTCTTTGCAATCTTATTCAAAACCCTATGAAAGTTGGAAATACTCTAAATAAACCATGAGAAGTAAATAACTGGGGGCATTCGTTTAGTAGAATATTCTCAAATATTATATTTAAAAAGACTATGAAATAATATAGAAAATTAAGATGCAATGTTAAGCAAAAGACAAACGTGATTATACTGCGATTACAATTAGAAAAACACGTTTAGATATAGAAAAAAGATGGTAAAGAATATTTTAGGATTATGGGGGTCAGGACTATAGGAGACATTTTTCCTTTTACCAATTTCGTATCTTTACTAATGGGTTAGTGAAAAAGTAGTATGGCTTCTAGAATTCCAACTCTTTGTTATAAAGTGAAAAACAGGTTTTGATTCCCTATAAGACAGAAATTATATACATTATGGGATCACACACTCATTTAAAAAGGAGACAGCTTTATAAGGAAATAATATTTTACCCAGTATTGAAGAAATTGTTTTTAAAAACTCAGCTAATCTATGGGTAGTAACTCCCATGTCATGGACCAACAACTAATTACAGGGCTCGTGGCACTAACCACAAATCTGGGTCACACCACCTTGATCTCCTTTCCTGATAAACCTCAAACTTGGATTTACTCAGAGGGGAGAGCCAGGGTAGGATAGGCCCTGAGCCAGATATTTCCATTTGTGTGTTTGCTTCACCAGACATTTATGAGTCAACCAATTTCTTGGAAGTTTTCTTGGACCATTCTCACTGGTGAGTTGCTCCATTTGAACTAGCTATAGCTTAACAGCAGGGAGACTTCGGACAGATGATCCAATTCTCAATTTTGTCATCAATAAAATGTGGCTAATCATAGCTGCCTTATATTTATATAAGCAGGTAGCGTTATTTCTGGCAAATAAGCATTCAGTGAAGAGTGGTTACTATTATTGCATTATAACATAAAGAGAACAATGCTAATAATAATGTAGCCATCTGGTTAAAATAAGTAGTCTGTTTCAATGAGCCCGACCTTATGGGAGGCTGATTAATTTGGAGGAGCTCTCCCTCCCCTACCACCCTCTTTCCTTCTTTCCCTCTGATCCGCCATATACAAAACAGAATCCTTCCACCCATCTCTCATCTCTCTGGCTACCTTCAGTACAGACCCTTCCACTGTCATACACTCTGATCCCTTTCACATAAAATAGTGGTGGTTAAGGACACTCCAGTACTATGCTAGACTGGCCAGGCTTGCATCTTGGATCTACCATTTCTAGCCACGTGGCATTACCCTCTGGATACATCTGCTTCCTCACCTTTGGAATTGAGATAAAAGTGACTTCATGGGGTTACTGTGATCATTAAATGAAATAACACAGGGGAGACATTTAGAATACTGCTAGCACATAGTAACTGTGCTCACTCAATATCATGCTTTCCTGTCCTCAGGATGACAAGTCTTATAACCACAGAGACAGGCTGCAGTTGTTGACAAGTTTCACTAAATCACAATGACAACAAAAATGGAATGAAAATAAGAAGCACCAGCTTTAAGTTTCTCAAATAAATACCATACTATGGGTTGGCTTAACAATAGGAACTTATTAACTCAAGGCTTCAGAGCTAGAAAGATTACTTTCTTCCAGTTTCAGTATCTTCAGGCTGGCTGGCAATCTCTGGGATTCCTTGGCTTTTGTACATGGCACAGCCTTCTCCTTTCTCTTCCGGGTTCTGGTGACTTCCCGCTTTTGGCTGCTCCTCATAGCGTCTCCTTCCACGTCCAATTTTCTTTGCACACAAGTGCTTTAGTCAGATTGGATTAAGGCCCACCTTCATTCAGTTTGACACAACTTAACAATAACATCCTCAAAGACCCTATTTCCCAATAGAGTCACACCCACCGGACCAGTGTTTGGGACCTGAACACGTCTTTTGCGACTGGGCATGATTCAATCCTCAACAATTAGAAGTTCAAAATCAGCTTAACTTACAAAGAATGGATGGGTTCTGAGCCTATCTGAGCCAGCTTCCTCAGCAGGTTTGCACCTTTTATATCCTGCCCCAAGGAAACACAGGTCTCCATTTCTCCCAAGTGTTAGCACTTTGAAAGGAGCAGTGGTGCGTGGGTCTCTCTGGGTCTCGAGAGCCTATCCCAGGGCCAGGGCCTGCTCAATACCAGAAATGGCCCTTGTTGAATTAGTGGGTTCTGCACTCCTTAACCCCTGGCCTGTAACCAGGGAGAGATTCTGCCTTACCTCTTATCTTAGAAGAGCTATCTTCAAGCAAGGCAAAGTCAAAAGAAATAACCACCCTTTTGCCTTCCACATGGGTTCTGTGATAATCCAAGAAGTAACTTTAACTCCCAGGTGAATGAGAACCTTCAAATGGCAGCCTGGCCCTTACCAAGAGGAGATCTGTCTTTCATTCATACCAAAAGCACGACATAGTACAACAGTGGCACAAAAAGGGATCTTCTCTGACGTGTATCCTTTCCCATCACTTCTCCCTCTATGTGCAATGATTATGCTTTAAGATTTTACATTAAAAGAATTATTAGATTCTTTCTAACTTTTAAGACGTTCCTGGAAAAGATTTTGAAGAATTTTCAAAATATTTTTTATCAATTAAATTAAATTAGAAGTACAAAAGATTGCAGGTAGATCATGAAAACACATGTTACTGGAACCCTTGTTTCTTCCTCCCAAGGAAAACTGTTGGAAAAGGCTGGAAAAGAGCCCCAGTGCTGTTGCTCAAACTGAGTTTTTTCTCTTAAATTGTGAAATATAATATATACATATACAAAACAGCAATAAATTTCAAAGTACATTTTAATAGGTAGTTAGAGAACAGATTTCAAAGTCAGGTACGGTTTCCATTAAACTGAGGTTTAATCATATTTTCTGTGTACCAAAAAAATCTTACAATCCTTTTATGGGCTGAATTAAATCCCCGAAGAAAAGATGCTGGGTTCTAACAATGAGCAACTGTGAATGTGAACCTCATTTGGAACTAGGATCATTGCAATTGGTATTAGTTAAGTTAAATGAGGCCATACTGGAGTAGAATGGGACTTAAATCCAGTATGACTGGTGTCCTTATAATAAGGGGAGAGGAGACACGGTTAGACATAGAGAGAGAGATGATGTCCATTTGACAACAGAGGCAGAGACTGAGTTATGTTGGCAGAAGCCAAGGAACACCAAAGACCTGTGGCCACCACCAGGAGAAAGGCATGGAACAGAGTCTTCCCTACAAAATCCAAAAGGAGCATGCCCCATCCAATATCTTGATATGAGGCTTGTAACCACCAATCTAAGAGACAATAAATCTCTAGGAAACTAAGATAAGTTTTGGGTAGTAAGAAATGGAATACTGCTATAACAAATCTCTAAATATGTGGAAGTGGCTTTGAAAGTGGGTATAGGCTAGAAGAATTTTAAAAGATACTGTAGTCATATATAAGGAGATTGATTATACTTCTATTTGCTGAGTGTTGCGACAGGCATTTGATAAAGAACCTATACTGCTTTGATCAGACTGTTGGTAGATATATGGACATCGAAGCTGCATCTGGTAGCCTTAGCAGGAAAGAATTAGTACAATTACTTAAACTGGAAGAAAGAGGATCCCTGTTATAAAGAGACAGAGGATTTGGTGAAATTGTATTCTCACATTAGAAGGAAGGTAGAACTTATAATCAATGAATTTGAATATTTCACTGGGTAGACTCCCAAGAAAAGTGTAGAAGATAAAGTCTGGTTTTCCCTCGTTGCTTATTACAAGGTGTGAGAGGAAAGAAATAAATTAAGAAATGAACTGCTAAGCATAAAAGAATTAGAATTTGATGCTCTGAAACATTCTTGGCCTATCCAGAAAAAGTACTTTGGAACAAAAGACTGAGTGGATGGACAACCATTTGCTAAATAGATTAGGTGTGTGATTCACAGATCCAATCATCCATTTCATCAGAATCCAGGGATGTGCATGCAGCTACACAAGAAAGATCTGTGCAGAATCATTTTATCTGATTTCTCATACCCTCCAGCGAACTGCATGTGAGATAAAAAAAGTTTCTGAGAATTTTATATTAGCAGAAACACCACTAGCCTGGACTGAAAAAAAGGCAGAAATGTGGGGAAAATTAAGTTAGATTGATGACAAGGGTAGAGCTATGGATACAGAAGCCTGGGCCAAAGGAACCTCTTGGGCCAAGAGAGCCAGGCTGCCTCCCAGTGTTGGGAGGGGACAGCTGCTGCCCCAGTGGGCCAGAACGACAGACCCCCATGCCTCAGAAGACCACACTCAGACCTTGAAATCGAATGGAATTTTCCCTGATGAGTTGAGGACTTGTTTGGGAATTGTGACTACATTGTCTTCTTCCCAATTTCTCCCTTCCGGAAGGAGAAGGTCTGTGCTGTGAATCTCATCACGGTACTTTAAAAATAAATCATTTGTTTTCTCAAGTTCACAGGTCCACAGTGGGAAAGGAACTTCGCCCCGGTTTGGACCATCCTCATTACCAATTTAGAAATCAAATTTTGGAATTATAGTTGATGCTGGAATCACTTTTGGCACGTTGGGATGGGATAGCTGTATTTCACACATGGAAAGGACATTTTTTGAAGGGCCAGATGGAAGACTGTTATGGCTTGAATTTCCACACCCCCCCCCAAACAAAAATTATGTTAAAGTCCTCGTCCCTGATGTCCGTGAATGTGAACTTATTTGGAAATAGGGTCACTGCCATTGGAAGAGTGACGCTAAAATGAAGTTATACTGAGCAAGGTGAGCCCACGATCCAATGACACTGGTGTCCTCATAAAAGGAGACACAGACACAAAGAGAAGATAGCCGTGTGACAATGGAGGAAGAGCCTGAGCTATTCTACAGCCGAGAAACACTAGGGATTGGCCACTGCTGCCAGAAGCCAGGAGAGAGGCATGGAACAGACCTCCCCCAAGTGTAAAGGGAAAGTGGCCATCTGCCACCTACCTTGATTTTGGACTTCTATTCTCCAGACATGTGAGACAATAAATTTCTGTTTTAACTGTTTTCACCCAGTTCATGGTACTTTGTTACAGCAGGCCTAAGAAACTAAGACACCAGTTTTCCCTGCATTTTATTTCTGGTAATGCAAACTATTCTAACAAATAAATCCCCCCAAATGCAGTGAGTTAATCTACCAGAAGTTTATTTCCCACTTGCTTAAGAGTCAATTGGCAGTGATCCTGGTTGGTGCTTTTTGGTTGGTGAATGCTGTTCTTCTAAATAGTGATCAGAAATCTTAGCTCTTGCCTTTGTGTGGCCCCTTACACACTAGCCCAGTGCTTTTCCAACTAGAGTGCAATTAGAATCCCTAGCAGGGCTTATTAGAAGATGGACTGGTGGTCCCCAACCCAGAGTGTCTGGTTCAGTGGGTATGCATTGGGAGCAGATGTTTTGGATATTTCACAAGGTCCAGGTGATGCTGAATCTGCAAGTTGGGGCACCAATGTCCTCAAACCAGCTACCAGAAGAAGAAAGAGCATAGAGAGGCACAACTGCCACTTAACCACGAAGCCCAGAAGTGACGCCACTTCAACTCACTCTCCATCCTCAGGAGCTAGTCACACGGACAGGCCCAGGCATGAGGGCCTAGGAAATATGGTCTATGGCTGGGCACCTACTTCCTGGCATCAATTCTACACGATGGAAGCAGAACAGGGGTTTTAGTGGGAAGCAAACCATCTCTGTTAGTGCCCAGTTCTTCTCCTACAGAGAGCTAGATGTCCTTGCTATGAATCCTCATGGAAGGTCATGTTCCCTTTCTCCAAAACATATTTAAATGTTTGCTTTGCACACTGAGGATGAAAGGGAGGGCTATTTTCTCTTCCTCTTCCCCCTTTTACTTTTCTTAGCCACAGACAAAGATGAAAGAAAGGGTGCAGTCAATCTAGAAACATTGGACAAAGGAAGGCGCATGGTCTTCAGGATCCTGGGAATAGAAGGGGTGGGGTAGTTCTCTAGCTAAGGACCCCTTTAGAACTTGACAGGGAAACTCCTCTTGATTCGAGGAGATGCAGGAATTGAGAGGTGCTTTGTACAGGGAAAGGGTCTGTTTCATTAACAACATTTCTCCTTTCATGGTATTAATTTACTCTGGGAATGAAAAGTAGCTTTTATTTCCGAAAGCCATTGCATCACAAATAACTTGTAGAATTACCGTTTTATTCAGCAAAGAAAATCTAAATCTGGCAGGAAGTTTAGTCATAGCTGCTTACTCAGATCTTTGCAGTTTTCAGAAATAATCTTCAACAGCCAGCCACAAGTGGAAACAGAGAGCCAGGTCAGACCTTCAGTAGCTCCTAACCTGAGAACCCACAGTGCACTTAAGTGTGAGCAAAAGAAACACTTTGAGATGCCAAGTCCTAAAAGCAGCTGTTAGAAACACCTAGAACAGGACTCTGAAAATTCTGATATGAATGAAACCTAAAGCTCTTGAGAGGAGAAAAAACTAAATTAAATACATAAGGCCTTCTTCCAGATTTGAGATGTGAAGTTTCAAATATTCACAGTTAGCTTTTATTTGTGTTAGCCCAAATAATGTCAGGCATTACTGCAGCCTCCTGGCAAAGCTAAAGGGAAGCAAGGAGATGGATGGTTTGGCCAGAAACCTAAGCCATGTATTTAGTCCCTGGCAGAAAAACTAAGGGCGGTCCAGGTAAGGGGGTCTGGAAATTGTCCATAGCCTTTGATGTCCATTGTCACTCTGCTCCCGATGCTCAATTTATCTCCACACATAAGAGTCACTGGGAATATTAGGTTCTTTTTCACATTCAAGACTTCCATGAAGCATCATGCTTCATTTACATCTGAATGTAAATTAATTTAATAATCTAATTTTTATCATTAGTTAACTGCTGCTGTGTATTTCCAGAATGGGTGATTTCAGTTTAGATAAAGTTGTAGAAGGGAAGTTTGAGATCCATCAGCAGAGAGGCAAGATCCTTGACTCATGCAAAACAGCTTAAGGTCAGAGCCTATTGGTGCTAATGACAACTGAGGTGAAAGAAGGGTTCGGAAAAACAGGCAGGACATAGAGGGTGGAGGTACTACTTTTAAACATTGCCTGAGGCCTTTGGAAGTAGTGGCATGGTCCTGAAAATGTCGTATATACTTTGCAAAGTTTCCAGCCAAAATACCAACAGTATAGAATCATGCTAAGCCCAGCAAATCACATTGTATCATTTATTAAGTCTGAGTTACTTGTACTTTCTGTAGTCGAGCTAATTCAAGCTATTTTAGCTTAGCACCTACTGGGTGCCAGGCAGGGGGCTCAAAGGCTGCTCCACTCTCACAGAACTTAGTACAAGGACAGGATCAGAACTCCAAGGACCAACCTTCTTACAACAGAGTCACCTAAGATCAGAAGCAGTAACAGCGATCAGAAAAGGAAAAGGAGGATGAGCATGAAAAATTCGAAAACAGAGGCTGTGAGAGTGAGATTGTGTGATAAACTACTAGCTTGTACAAACTCATTCACCTCTCTGATTCTCTAGTTTGTCATCTAAACAATTGAAGATTAAAGATACCTAACTTGAAAGGCTGTTGGATATAAGCCATGCAATTCCACATTTAAAATGCCACTCAAGTATAGTGTGGGTGCTTAGTGTATTTATATCCATATAAAATATTGCACACAAGCACACATGCACAAAGCACACAAATACACACACCCACACGCATACACACTCTTCCTGAATGACCTGCCCCCACGCATACTTGAGAGAATTCATCTTCTCCACTACTTTCTAGATCAGTGGTTTAGGAAGCGTGGTTTCTTAGACCAAAGGCTGCAGCCTCACCATGGGGCTTTTTAAATAAGCAATTTCCCAGGCCACACCCCAGACCTAGAGAAAAAGAAAATCCATATTTTTAACAAGCCCTCCAGACGATTCTAATGCATACTGAATGGTGAGAACCACTGTTCTAGAGTAGTGGTTTTCCACTTGGTTGCACAACAGATTGGTTGGGATAATCTAAAAAATAAAAAGAAAAAGGTAGCAATACTATGACCTCATCCAAACCAAATAAATCAGAATATCCAAGAAAGGAGCCCAGATCCAGAAATTTATTTTTTAAAACTCTCCCAAATGATTGTAATGCACAGCCCAGGGTGAGAAGCCCAGTTCTGGGTGCCAGCAGGTAAGGTACTATGCCGCGGTCCAGCCACAGCAGAGGGAACGGGTTTGAAGGTGTGGAGGGTCCTCGGTGCGAGAAGAACACCAAGAGACAGCTTAGAGAATTTTGAGAAGAGTCGCTTAGATTTATTTTTGCTTAACTGATTTTATACCCTTATTCTTGGCAAGGAAACAGGTATCACAGGATCATAGTTGTGTCATGGCTTACGTTTTAGGTAAAGTTACAGGTTCAGGGAAGCAAAGCGAAAGTACACGTTCTGATTTTCTTAGGAAAATTTATACAAGATTTCAATAGCAGCAAGATATTGGCTTAAACCGCAGACATTGTGTTTGCAGTTTTCTGAGTTTAGACTTTCTTTTCCTATTATTCTACAGGTGAGGCAATATGTCAAGACCTATTTTAATCTGGTTAAAGGTTAGCTTGTTTTGATTAAAAGGTTACATTGTTTATTTAGATTTTTTATTGTTTTATAGCAATGGACCGGCGCCGTGGTGGGGAGTAAATTTTTAGGATGGCTCAATGCAGGGTTTTTTAATTGTAAGTGTTTACTCTTTATGGGGTACTTTTCTGTGACTTGTTCTAAAAGCACTTCTGCCTGCTGCATCTGCAGCATGACTTGCTTAATGGGGGCGTCCCAACCTAAGTTTTTCCAAACAGTCATTAACAAAGTTTTGCAATTTGTATCATTTTTTCCAATTCTTAATACAAATTTTTTTGCTTTCTGATTCGTTTTGATATAATGCTTGGAGCACAACCAGCAAAAAGAAACACACAATTAGTGTCGTTAATCCCAGTATTTTTCTATTACCCCATTTTATGCCTCGTCCTCTTTTGGGGCATTGAAGGCCTTGCCACCGCCCTTCCTTCCAGGGAACCTTGTCAAACCGGGGAGGAAAAAGAGGACGCGGCAGTGCTACTTAGTGATTCTTGTAGTGATGTCCATCCCTTTGTTCCTGTGCTCCCCTAAATGCAAATGTCTGCTCTGTGCCTGGCACTGCACTAGATGTGGACCACAGCCTCCTAGAAGTCTAGACTTGGGGCATGAGAAAAAGTCCAGCGTTCACAGCCACACCAGCCATGTACTGCATAACTCCGGTGGGTGCTGCCCACATTTTTATGGACAACCTGAAGCCACAGGCAGCCTCTGATGGCAAATCCCAAGGTAATCTTGGCACCTAGAGTAGGAGACTATATAACTTCCAAGCATCTTTAGCCCCTACTTTTGGGCATTCACAGAAAGATTCAGCAGTATCAAGGCCAGTGAGTTGATTTCTCATTACTCTATTATCTATAACTACTACATTTATTAAATAATGAGGGACTTTGACATTGCAGCAGCAAGTTTTGTGGGTTTTATTGTACTGGACTGTTACCAATATAAGATGTTTGAATTTTGAATTTCCTTTAAGAATAATAACGTAGGCTCCTGAAGATATCCAGATGCTAATGGGACCTGTGAGTGTCACCTTACATGGCAACAGGGAATTTGTAGATGTGATGGATGATGTTCTAGTTTGCAAGCTGCCGGAATGCAATATACCAGAAATGGTATATTTTTAAAAAGAATTTAATAAGCTACAAGTTTATAGTTCTAAGGCCATGAAAATGTCCCAATTAAAGCAAGTCTATTAAAATGTCCAAATTAAGGCACAACAAGAGGTTATCTCCACTCAAGAAAGGCCAATGAAGTTCCAGGTTTCTTTCTCAACTGGAAAGGCACATGGTTAACATGGCTAGCTTTCTCTCCAGGCTTCTTCTTTCATGAAGCTCACTCAGGGCATTTTCCTTCTTCATCTCCAAAGGTCTCTGGCTGCATGGGCTCTTGTGGTTCTTGTCACCCTGTTGTGTCTCTGCTCTCTCGGAGTCTCAAGCCTTTTCCAAAATGCTTCCTCTTTTAAATGATTCCATAAAGTAATCCAGACCCACCTGGAATGGGTTTAGTCACATCTCCCTCTAATCCAAGGTTAATACCCACAGTTGGGCAAATCATGCCTCCATGGAGATAATCTAATCAAGTTTCCAGACTACAGTGCTGAATAGGGATTAAAAGAAGCTGCCTCCACAAGATTGGATCAGGATTAAAACATGGCTTCTCTAGAATACATAAATCCTTTCAACCAGTACAGATGGCATTAAGGGTCTAGAGTTGGGAGATGACCTGGGTTTCCCATAATCATGAGTCCTTATAAGAGGAGGCCACAGGAGATCTGACACAAAGAGGATCACTGAAGCCAGATTCTATACTGCTGGCATTAAAGGATAGAGGAAGAGGCCATTAGCCAAGGAACGCAGCTCCAGAAGCTGTGAAAGGCAAGGAAATGGACTCTACCCGACATCCTCTGGAGAGTATGGGCCTGCCTACATCTTGATTTCTGCCCAGTGAAACTGAGCACAGAGTTCAAACTTCTAGGAGGTAAGAGAATAAAAGTGTCATTTTAAGCCACCGAGTTTGTGGTGATCTGTTTCAGCAGCAATCAGAAGCAACTACATCTATGTACACCCAAAAGAAATCCATAAGAACAGAGTAGAGGTTTGAGAGAGAAAACGAAAGCAACCAACATTAAATAAACCCCCTTAAAAGGTCAAGCTTTTTAGTGGTTACTTTGCATGGGCTAAAACATCATCCTCACAACAACCATGTGCCAAAGGGGATATAACCTCATCATCTTCATCATCATCATCATCAACATATCATCATTGTCATCATCATATCATCATCATTGTCATCATTATCATCATATCATCATCATCAACATATCATCATCATCGTCATCATATTCATCATCATCATATCACCATGTTATCATCATTATCATTAACATATCATCATCGTCATCATCATCATATCTCATCATCTTATCATCACTGTCATCATCATCATATCATCACCATCAACATATCATCATCATCATCGTCATCATCATTGTCATCTTCATCATCATATCATCATCACTGTCATCATCAGCATCGTCATCGTCATCATTGTTGTCATCATCACCATCATCTTCATCATCACCATCATCTTCATCATCACCATCATCTTCATCATCACCATTTTTAGTGGCAAGAGCATTATCATCACCATTTCCATTTTGAAGATGGTGAAACTAAATGGAGGAGAAAATTAAGTAATTTCCTCCCAATCTGGTAAATAGCAGTCAGAATTTGAATCCATGCCTGTTCGACTCAAAAATTCAATGTCCAAAAGGTGCTTTCCACTAAGTACATAAATATTTAATATCACTGAGGATGGATTTTGCATTGAGTTGGAAAAAACTGTACACTAATTGGAACACAGCAAGGTATCAATTATCCTTATGCCCTGAAAGCAGAATGGCTGAAGCAACCACTTTCAAACAGCCGTGGGACAGATTTTATTGATGCCAAGGAGGAAAGAACAGCCCAGCTCAAAAATGAATGTGGTGGGTCAGCTCACAGAAATGGTTCCTGCCCAGATCAGCATGGTAAAATGCTGCCTCTGATATCATCTTCCCAAAAAGAAACGTTTCAATATTATCAACTTATCTGAGCTGCTGTTTCACAAAATAATGACTTTGTTTCCCACTTGGGGCCTGTCACCTGGAACAAATGAGGTCTCCACACAGTCCTGGAAAATAAGAGAACTTTCTCCATAAATTATATTTTTGTGAACTTGTCTCTCACCCTGACACAAAATACAAGATGTTAACCTACTAGAGAGATTGGATTTCACACCCAAATAAATGCAACAAGGATTTCCTCTTATTCGTAGAGAAAATCAAATTTATACAAATCAAAATATGAGTAGAAGAAAAATTACTTTTTTAAAAGTGAAATTTCTTCATGACATAAGAGAATTACTCAGATACTGTGTTCCTATCTGATCAAAAGTTCTCAGGCTCACCCACGAGCCCTTGGCCTGAACAACACTCCCTTCTTATCATTCCTCAGAATTTGTCTTTGTTGTTATGACGTAAAGAAGTCAGAATTTCCTAAATTCATCAATATATTGAAATCAAGTCTAATTAATAACAATAATAATTATGACATCTTATACTTACCAAATAACTTTCAGTGCCTTACAGAGTGTTTATTCCTTCCCAAAATACTTTCGGAAGAAAGTTATTTTTGTCGTCCTTATTTTGCAGATGACAAAACTGAGACACAAAAGCTAGTAAGAAGTGGAGCCAGAATTTAATACTAAGTGTACCAGCTCTAGAGTCCACCTTCTTAAGTACTATTTGTTAATGCCTCACCAAAACTCTTAAAGGGTTTTCAGAGGAACTTGAATATCTTACTATAAAACTTACACAAAAGTCCAAAGAGCCAAAAAGAACAAGGACGTGCCGTACCAGATATCAAGACTTACTAGAGACCTGCAGTGGCTTAGCCAGTGCCAGTGCTGGGCAGAGGTAGGCCAATGGGTCTATGGGACAAAACAGAGAGGCCAGAACCAGCCCTGCACACACGCTGGGCCTGATATTTAAGGGAGGTGTCACGGAAAGGAAAAGAGGAGCCATGCTGTAAGTGAGCTCAGCACTCGTTGATCCATATTGAAGTGAAATTTGACCCCTATCTCTCACCACACAAATTACAGATTACAGATGAATTAAGGACATATAAATGAAAGGCAATACAAAATATTCCATAAAAAACTACAGAAAATGTACATAAAAATACATAATCAAGAAAAGGAAAGATCAAATTAACCTATGATCATCTATTTATCAAAATATATATATATATCCAAAAGGGGAATGTAAGCCACAAACTGGAAGATAGTTACAGTACATAAACTATATAACTAACCAAGAATGGGCATACAGAAAAAATAAAGAATTCTTAAAA
Organism: Tamandua tetradactyla; assembly: GCF_023851605.1. Taxonomy (NCBI): domain Eukaryota; kingdom Metazoa; phylum Chordata; class Mammalia; order Pilosa; family Myrmecophagidae; genus Tamandua; species Tamandua tetradactyla. The sequence continues at coordinate 98,043,860 of NC_135336.1, forward strand.
AATAAAAAAGATAACCCAATAGAGAAATGGGAGCAGACATTTCCAAGAATTGAAACCATGAATGGGTTCATACAACACAATTGAAAAGGTGCTCGCCCTTTAAAAGGGAAACATAGATTAAAATCTTAAGAGCTGTAAATTTCTCCACTGAATTAGGAAAAATTAGGAAGACTGACAATACCAAGTGCTAGCCAGGATATGAGGTAATGGAAATATACTGTATGTATATTCAGTATGTATATACTGTACATATTCATATGTGTTTGTACAGAAAAACCCAACACAAACAAACAAAGAAACTTTAACCACACAAAAGTCCATCCACAATAGAATAATAGAATATATTCTTGGCTCATGTGTCTATTTATTTGTACCTATTTATATCAATCAATTGATCTATCCCTCTTTTAACTAGTCAAATTTCCCTTTTCTCCTGGAGCATTCGTAAGAGCACATGCAGATATGAAATGTTCTCATTTCTCCCATCTTCCCATTTCCTCAAGCCTTCCTTGGCTTCACTTGCACCTTCAGCCTCCTATGCTTTCACTCCAAGCAGGTGTTGGCCTCCACCATCACGCAGAACTGCTCCTACAGCCGTCCTGAGCAAGCTGCATGTGGTCCCAGCACACCGGACACGGTTGGCCATGCCTGGTCTTCCTGAGAGGAAGCTTTCTGCTCTCCTAGTTTCCTTTGCTGGTTCCCGGTCATCTCCTTGACTCTACATCAGCAAGTGTTCCTTTCCTGGTGATAATCACACCTATTTGGAAGGTTTTAAATACCATCTCTAGGCCGATATCCCCTGAATTTCTATTTCCAGCTCAGATCTCTTACCTGAGCTCCAAACTCCCACATCCAGCTCGCCCCTGCCGTCTCTGAGGGGATGTCAAATTGGCATCACAAGCTTAGCGGACTCCTAACCCAGCCCCTGGTCTTTCCCTCCCTGCTCCCCAACATCACCTCGCAGTGTTCTTCCTGAATCAGTAAGCCACTCCTCTACAGCCTTTGACTGGTCCCTGTTCCCTCACATCCAACTCATCAAAAAGTCCTAACCCTCAACCCAGAACTTGACCTCCTTTCACCACATCCATGCCATCTCCAATCTGCCCCACTGCAATGACTTCTGTGTGCTCTCCTGCCTCCAGCTCCCTCTTCTCCTCTGTCCTCATTTCCTCCTACTGCACCCACCCCCTTCCTCACCCTCACTTACCCAGCCTGTCACCGGGCCACCTACTACACTTCAGGCATACTGCTACTGCCACAGGGCTTTGGCACGTACTGCTTGCTCTGTCTGGAAAGCTCTTCCCCACCTCGCTGACATCCCAGTGATTCTCCTTCACCTGCTCCAGGTTTTCATGCAACTGTCCCTCCTCAGCCAGACCTGTCCTAACCTCCTCCTGTCTGAAATCCTACATCTCCCCTAAAATGACTTTTTCTCTTTCCTGCTCCAATTTCCTCCTTGCACCAAGTATTATCGAATGCGCTACATAGGCTATTTTTCTTGCTCACAGCCCTCTCCCAAGAGAATGAAGCTGCAAGAGGACTTGGGGTTTTGTCTGTTTTGTTCACTGCCATGTCCCCAGCACCTAGAACCATGTGGGACATGGAATCATCATTTAAAAAATTATTTGTTGAAGGTTTGCATGAACTACACACGTCGCCATGGAGAGTTCTGGAAGTTATAATGTGGAAGAGAACAAAGCGAGTCCCAGAAGAATGTCGGCCCTGTGATTCTAATTACATAAAGTTGAAAAAGCATGCACATCTCAGCAATACATTACTTAGGGAGGCAAACATATGTGGCACAACTACAAAGAAAAGCAAGGCTCCATTGACATCACATTCAAGAGAGTGTTTCCCTCTGTGGGAAGGGAACGTGATTGGAGGGGGGCACACGGGCGTCTTCAAAGATACTCTGCCAGTTCCTCACTCAGGCAGGGTTATAAGGATGCTGATATTTTGTTAGTATATTGCATTTGTGAGTCACATTTTTAAAAGACAAGTAAAATTGTTTAAGTACACCAGACTGCATACCTCTTGGGAATCCAATATTCACAATCTAAATGGCCCCATCCTCTCTGATGCTGACTTTATGCCTCTCTTCTGTTTTCCTGGATGAATTACACACTCCCCATGTTACAAAATCAGGTTGCTTGGGGTTGGCTCCATAGCCCAGCTGGATGGTAAAACTCTCCCCAAGAGACTGACCTCCCAAAAGAGTCCAACAACAAGGAGGTGAAGTTCGTCTCCTATTTACTTTCTGGAAAATCTTCTGTCTTTTACACTGATGGTTGTGTCCATTTGCATTGATATGTCATTACTGTTAGATTAGAATTAATGTCTGATATCATCATGCATTCTTTTTGTGCTATTCATATCTCCTAACGGCAACTTACAATGCAAAATAATGTAGAAAAAAGTTTTCTGATCAATTACACAACCCACACGAGTGGTATGGGAGTTTGTACCCAGCAAGGAAAGGGGATTCCTGAAGACATCATTCCACCTTTCAGCCATCCCTTCTGACTGAGTGCAGCAGGACCCCTGCCCTGGGCCGACTGAGGGAGGCAGAGCCTCCCCTCTGGCACTGAGCTCCCCCACATGCATGCAGCCAAAACTGCATCACACAGGCAGAGACTGCAGTCAAGGCTTCTGCTTAGGAAAACTACTTTCCCACCATGCATTTCTGCTTCCTAATTATCCACGACTCCCTCATGTCCTGAGTTAGTAGCAACTATTGCTTCCCAGAGAATAGACAGAACCTAGAATAAAGGCTTATGATTCAGCTCTGAGTTTCAGATTTTGTTTCTTGAGTCCACAACAAGAGTCTGGTTTGCAAGCCAGGCTGTAGGGGGTGACTGGGAGGGAAAGGGCTTTTCCAAATTCCCAAACCTTCCTTCCTTATTAAGTGCTAAGCTGGAGGTCTGTTCACAGAGTCCTGTTATAAAACACAGTGTTGGAGAAACCAGGGCAGACTTTCTGCATCATGAAGGACAGCATCGTAAGGAGGGAGTGGGGAGCTCTGGCGGGATAAGCCTGAGTTTAAGACAAGGCCTGTGTTCTTGAGAGGGAACTTGGCTTTGACAGTGGGAGTGGTTTCAGATGACAGGGAAACTCTTCATAGTTTCGGGGGGAGCCCAAAAGGAGAGAGGAGGTTTCTGCCTCCCCTGGGAGGCTACCGCTGGGCAGAAGTCATAGAATGATAGGACCAGACTGAGAACAGCGCTGGGTGACCACTGGGTCCCCATGGCCTAGGTGTGGTGTGCAGGGGATCCCGAAGTTCCTGTCTCACACACACATTAGCTGGGATGGGAGCTCAAGAGCAAAAGGGAAATTAATGAAAAGAGATAACATTTATTTAGCAGCTGCTATGCACCAGGCCCTCTACTACACACATTTGCTGTGAGGGTGGGATTTTACTCCCATTTTATAGATGAGGAAACTGAGGCATAGAAACATTGGGCAAAGTTCATCCATTTTGCCCTCTTGGAGCTGGGTTGTAACCCAGATGATAAAGCTCCCAAGCCTGGGAAATTAATCACTAGGAATATTCTATAGCTCAGCTTATACAGAAAGCTGCCAAGAGGTATTTTTTGCTACATACACAAGAGATCCTATGGGAGATTATTTGGGGAAAAATATGGCTGTAGTAAGTCCTCCCATCCCTCTATGCACACCCTTTGCAATCTGACTCTGTAGTACCTCCCATAAAGAGGTGGAGTCGCCTTCTCCACTGCTTGAATCTGGGCTTGGCCATGAGACTTGCTTTGGCCAATGGGGTACTGGTGAATGTGATGCTTGAAAAGTGCTCATGCACTGGGGCTTGCCCTCTCTTGCAGCTATAACCTGAGATCTGGGGCCACCACCATGTGGACAAGCCCAGGTTGGCCTTCAGGGGGGAAAGAAACATGCAGAGACCTCAGCTGTCTCAGCCACCCCAACTGCAGCTCAGACATGCAAGACCAGATTCCAAGCAAAGCATATGCTTAATGGAAGAAATGTCTGGCTAACCCACAGAATCATGGGAATTCATAAATGGCTGTTGCTTTATGCCACCAAGTTTGGGCATGGTTTCTTTAACAACCATAAATCTCTGATACATCCTCTCAAAACCTCTCAGTGGGTCTGCTATCTGACCTCTGGGTGGCATTCAAGACCCTCCATGAACGAGTTCCACCTTTACATTTTTGTCTCAATTTTCCTCCCTTCTTATTCTCAACTCACTGGACGCAGCTTCTCCATTGCTTCCCAAATATTCCTTGTGCTCCAGCCTTCTCTGTGTGCCTCAGGCTTATCTCCATGCCTAGAAATCTACTTACACTAAAAAAAAAAAAAAAAAAAAAAACTACTCATGTGCAGCAGACAGAATAACATCCACACCCCCCAAAGACTTCCACATTCTGATCTTTGTAACCTGTGACTACGCTACTTTACATGGCAAAGGGGCTCTGCTGATGCAATTAAGGATTTTGAGAAGAGGAAATTATCCTGAAGTATCTAGGCGGGCCCAATGTACTCACAACCGTCATTATAAGAGGGAGACAGGAGTGTGTGAATTGGAGAAGGAGCCGTGATGACGAAAGCAGAGTTTGGAGTGATATGATGCTGGAAGGGTCCACAAGCCAAAAATTGCAGGCAGCCTTAGAAGCTGGAAAAGGCAGGAAACAGATTCTCCCATAAAGCCTCAGAAGGAACACCACCTGCTGACACCAAGATTTTAGTCCTGTGGGGCCCATTTTCAGATTCTTGACATCCAGAGCAATAAGAAAATAAGCTGGTGTGGTTTTAAGCCTATACATTTGTGGTCATTTGTTACAGCAGCAATAAGAATCTAATATACCCTCTTTCAAAGCATGGTTTAAAAGCCGCCAGCTCTGTAAAGCCTTCCCTAATGCTGGGAATCAAAATCAATGGCTTATTGCTTCCAGCCGCACCCCTGCCCTCTGCTTTGATGTCAGCCCTGATGGCCTTGTATGGGATAAGTTACCATCCTTTGGTAAGGCTATCTTATACGTGTCTGTAGCCGCTTGTCCCATCCACCTCCAAAATTGTCTCAAACACACACACACACGCAGGCACATGTACACACATGTACACGCACATGGACACACACACATCTTCTCAAATACAAATCAAGCTCTGGGGGTACCCCTACTCAAAAGAGAGGAAACGTGAGATTCTGGCCCATCTCTGCCTCCAGCACTGAGGGCCCAGGACAAGTCACCCCTCTCTGAGCCTCAGTTTCCTCATCTGTGCAAAGAATAGATGGTAAAAGTTGAATAAACTTTTATCTCATGAATAAAAATTACCAAAAATTACCTTGAAGAATTACAATTTAAAAATTAAAAAGCAAACAAAAATCTCAACTAGAGAAAACTGCAAAGATTTCGTCCCATGGCCCCGAGTGAGGCATTTTAATTGATTAGAGAAAAATCACAAAACAAAGATTTCATCCTAGCTGTGGGTAAGATATTTGTAATAAAAAGAGAGGTTGAAATGCCAGAGCCAAAATATGGTGACTCAAAGGAATAAACTTTCACAGCCACAGTTTTCAAAACAGCCAACTCATTTAAACCTGAGTCAAAGGGCAAATTCGAAAATGAAAGGACAGGAAGCATTCCCTAAGTCCCACAAAAATATTTAAGATATATTTTCAACCAAGTACAATTAAGCACTCACACTTCCTGTCTAGGAGATGATCAGACCTCATCTGATGGGTTAAAATCACATTCAATGAAACAGTGAAGGGCTACGATAGAGGGAGGCGGCATGAGTGGGCAATGTAAGCACCCAGGGGACTCAGGCAAACTTGATTTTTCTACTTCTGCCTTAGTAACAAAAATATATGTGATATCCTTTATACAGATCATACGATTTGAGAATAACCTGCAAAGTTCTCCTTCCTTAGCTTTCTAGTGCGTGCTCTTCACGTGCATTCACTCATGAAGGTCTAATTGGACTCTCTCTCCCTGCAAGCACTGTCTGGGGTAGACGACGCAGCAGCGAATACAGGGAAGTATATGTAATATGTCTGTGTACACACATGTACACTCACACACACACACACAACATACTATGTTCCTCTCAGCCTTTTTTTTAGAATAATACGAAATAAGGAACCGAAACAGAGGGGGAGGTGAAGTAACTTCTAACAGAACACTGGATAAATCATTTTGTTTCCATCTTATTCTTCTTTGGGAACTACTTACTGTTCTTTAGGCTTTCTGGAACCACCTCTGGTTTTGAGGCCAGCTGGGCGCTAATCTGACTTGTTTATACATAGTTCTTTTCACTAAAGGGGACTTACCCCAAATGGCCTCGCTCCTGCCAGGACACAGCTGGCAGCAATTCAGGAGAGAATGGCTTTTTCAAGGGGCCTCATTAAGATTCTGGGCGCAAGCAGACAAGGAAGAGCAGTGTGTTGGAGATTTTAGGGCTAACTTTCTATCTTTAATTCTCTGCTGGGCAACAACCAAACATTTATCCTAATGAATAAATGTGCCCCAAACAGAGAATCCAGCTATGCTGTGACAGTCCTCAGAGCCAAAGGCCCAGGCTGCACAGGGTTACCTGTATAAGGGGGCGGGGGCACAGAGCCAGGTGGGCAGAGAGAAAAAGACAGAAAGAAAGAAAGACTGGGATGAGTGTGACACAACACGGCCTCTGAGCACGGTTTTGCCTTCCTCCCTGAACCATCTCCTTGGTATTGAGTCTTCCCGGAAGGAAGAGAAAAACAATCTCCCAGGTGGGCCCAAGGCTCAATTCTAAACTTGGGCTTTTGAGTTCTTATACATGAATTCCATCCTCTGTGCCCGCCTCACCTCTGCCACTCCCCAAAACCCCCCACAGCCAAGATGCCCTCTCATTCCTCCCATATCGTGGCCACTGGGAGGCCCTGTCTACCCTGGACTCCTCTTTTGCCACCTCCTGCAAAAAAACAGGATTACCTTTCATGAAGCCTGGATGAGGTAACCACCTGGACAAAGTTGAAGGCTCAGCCCTCCCCACGCCCTCCTGATGACTGATAAATGCCCATTTCCTCAGGACCAGTTGCTGACTCACCTGTAAGACCGCTGTGGCTTTTCCTGCCTCGCCCTCCTCCTCTACTAGGCAGTGCTCCACGGAGAAAGCTGATGTAAACTGGGAGCTGTGCTGCTCAGCACATGCCCTGCACTAGTCTCAGATTGTTGGGGGTCTTTGTTGGCACAGGTGGACCCCAGGGCACCAGCCAAATGAGCACGCGAGGCAGCTGAGCGAGCCCAACTGCTCCCCGTTGCTCTCCTCCTGATGAAATCCCCCCTGGAGGCAGTCAGTCCACAGCCTCATGGTCTTTTCTGCTTTCAGCACCATGTTCTATATCTTCTGTGCCAGCACCACCATCCCGGACAGACGGACGGCCATCACCCTCCACACCTGCCACTCCCAAACGAGGAAGACGGTGGGAAGGGCCTTCCTCTTCCTGAGCCCCTACTGAGAACCAGGCAATGCATCTGATACTTTCACCTCCATTCTTTCAGTTCGTCCTTGCCTTGATCCTACTTCCGCTCAGAGCAGAATTATCTCCACATCTTAGATAAGAAAACTGATAGTCGGAGAGTGGTTAAGTAACTTGCACAAATTCTATGGCTCACGTAAGACAGAATTTGGATTGGATCCCAACCTGCCGTATTCCAGAGATGCTGGTCTCTCCAGCACCCCGGGAGTCCCTGGCCACACATCATTCATGAAGCTGGGACATGCCATGCAGAGAGATCACAGGCATCAGAGGTGTCACTCTTTTGCCATGCTGAGGCAGACAAGAGGCAGGGCAGTCAATGTACTGTGACACCTGACACAGGCAGGGGAATTTCATGTTTCTGCAAGATCCTTCCCTCACCCATGGCAGACGCCTTGCTCAGCTATCCCTTTTTCCTGGGAATCTATGCTCGCACAGGGCCAATGGTTGACGGTGCATCCACTGTGCCTTCCATGCCTGACCCCAAATTGTCCTTCTGGTCCATCCCTCTGTCCTCCCAGCTGGAGCTCCAACTTAATTAGAACATGATTCCCCAGGACACCTGGCTGAAATTCAACTCATTCACAACCAGTAATATGTACATGTGTGTACAAGCACATGAGGCTGTGTAGACTCAGACTGTGCTTCTAACTGGACAGAAGCACTAACTTAAAACCTCAAGGTTCCTGTAGCACAGCTGGGGGGTTCAGCTCTCCCCCTTTCTCCTCACGTGATACAGGCACCACTGTTGAATTTCTTCCTTGTGGCTTTGATGCCTCAATCCCAGCTGTAACCAGGCAACTCCCACTGAAAGAGCAGGCCTTGCATCTGAACTGACCGGACCTAGGTGGGTTGCTTGGAAATTGCCAGTGAGTGACTGCCGCCCAAGCCACAGTCTTCATGAATGCTCTTCTCAAGGAACAGGCTTTATCATCCTCTACTTTGGTTCAACATAAAGATGTAGTTTTGCTAAAGCCAAGTACAGTTCTGGGCTGCTCCAACCAGTCCAGTGTGGGACCTGTCTTGATTTCCTTTTTCTACAATGACAAATCACCACCAGTGCTGTGCCTTAAAAGAACAGAAATCTATCACCTTACAGCTCTGAAGTTCAGAAGTCTGAAATGGGCTGTTTTCCACCTGAAGGCCCTAGGGGAGGCTCTGTTTCCTGGTCTTTCGAGCCTCGAGAGGCTACCTGCACTCCTTGGCTCATGGTCGTGCCTTTCGTCTCTGAAGCCAGCAAGGCAACAGCCTCCAACCAATCTTCCTCTCTCTGACTCTCCTGCCTTCCTCTTGGACTGATAGGGACCCTTGTGATGACATCTGGTTCATCAGTAATCCAGGATAATCTCCCCGTTTCTCAACGTTATCATTTCTGCCTCAAGGTCACATGGGCACAGGCTTGGGATTTGGATGAGGAGCTCTTGGGGCCATGATTCTGCAGAGCACTGCACGCAGGGGCTGTCACCCACCCCCCACGCAGGCCTCTTCACAATGATGGGCCAGGAGCTGCAGCTCCTAAAACTGTATCTCATGGGACCTGTCATTGATGGGCATTTGACATATAGTTGCTCAATAACTGACCATGTAGTAAAGTTACTCATTAGAGAGTGTTCCTGCATGGGGAAAGTAAATTTATAAAAATTAACTGCTGAGAGAGCTCTGTGCAACTAAAAAGATGTTGCTATAATTGCTACTTTAGGGAAGCAGAGGAGATGGGGGTCGGGGCTGGGGACCTAACTTCCCAAGCAGCATTGCTACCATTACTTAGTACGAGGAGATGAATGCCAAGATCAGGGGCACCTCCCCGCCCCCACCCCTGGAGAGGATGCCCCCCATCGGCAGAGCACGTGGCCCACCCCAGCCCAGCTCTCAGGGCTCCCAGACATGCCCCAGCCTCCACCCTGCCCAGAGGCTAACTGGGAAGCAGCCCCGGACCCACTGCCCAGCTTCTGTGGTACCTCCTGGTATCTGGTATCTGCGCCAGTTAAGGGGGTAAAAAAAAGCTTTGTCCCTGAAAAATAAATCGTGAGGTATCAAAGAAGAGATGCAAGAAGGATTTGGCCTCCTCAAATCAATTCAGGTAGGACAGGGCCTCCCCATGAGACCATCTTTAACACCTGCTAAGATTAATAAGAGGGCATTCCCTCAACAAGGAAACAATGTAGGGACAATTGGCTAGATACAGGCCAATCATTTGCTGAAAGCCAATGTAAAACAGGTGTGTATGAGTGCGTGTGCGTGTGCGCATGTTAATTCCCACCCCCAGGGCGGACTCCTAGCATGGCACTGCCAGCAGGTTTTATCAAAGGCAGCCAACAGTCCATCTCTGGCTCTGTGTTTCCTTCTCCAGAAGCCCCTTCATTTCTCATGCCACTGGTCAATGGCAGAGGAAATAATTAGCTCCCCCCTCCCCTGTGCTAATTACGAGGGCATCATTTAGCCCACACCACGCAGGCTCTGGCGGCTGCCTCCCGCCTGCCCTGCGTCCTGGCTGGGGTGGCAGACAGCAGAGAGCAAACGGCTCCAGTGGGTGACAGCTGGCAAGCCAGCCTCTGGGAATAAAACATTTTAGCACTTCATAAATTTCTAACAAGGTTTCAAATTGCCACCGTTTCCCTCCTCTCAGCCCTGTCAACTAGCAAAAGGGGGGTGGGGTGGGAGCTAATTAAAGCTACAGTGGGAAAGTACGACTAGTAAAATCACTCCTTATTAAAAATAATGAACCCTTAGGTCCAAATTGCTAAGTAAGGTGAAATTCTCCCTATTTCCCCATGCACAAAAAGTATAAAATATGCCCTTCCCATTTTATATGTGTTTAGTGCGTGTGCATGTGTGCAGAGCTAAATACCTAGCGGTAACAGAATAGCAACCATATGCCATTTTTAAACCTGATGGAAGGTGATGCGTAATAAGCTACAACATCGAGGGGATCTATAACAATATTGAATATTAACATTTAGAGCTTGCTATCATTTCTAAAGTAGGCTTTTTCAAATTCTTTTCCTGAGTGATTGTAACTGCAAGAAAATGATTAAGGTGAGCCATCAAACGGAGAGACGCACAACCCTAAATAACCTTGCCAAAATGACAATTTCCAGGTTTCTTCACCATCACCAATTTAAACTACACACACACACACACACACATGCACACACACACATACCCTCTTAATTCTCTTGTTCTTTATTTTAAAGGGAAAGATACTCAACTGGGAAAATTCAATACTTGTGTGGGAGAGGAGCATTGAAGAGGGAAAGTGAAAGGGAAATAATTCACAAAGATGCTTAAGTGTCAATGAAAATATGTTAGTACCAATCAGAGAGGAGTTCAGAAAAAAAAATCAAATTTAAAATAATTTTTCTATAAGCAAAGCAATGTTCCTCTTTCTGCCTTCGTGTGAGACTGTGGATGTTACGCACAGACTCCAGCCTGAAATGAGGAGATGGAGGAAAACTTGAGCACTAGCAGATTCTAGAGGTAACTCGGGGTCCATATCCATCCAAGCAAAGCAGGCAGACACGCAAAAGCTGGGGATGGACAATCACCCGCTGGCGGGCTGATATCATAGGTGCCCCCAGCCCAGCCAAGCCTGACACTCCTACCCACAGCAGGACCCTCTCACCTAATGCCTATTTTCTTCTTCACCGGACAAGGCTGACCTTTACGATGACATATGGAATGGAGCTTCCGCAGCCAGAACGGAAGACAGAATGCAAAGAACACGTGTTCTATTTCCATTTGGGGACAAGCCTCCTTTAAGTTGCTAGCCTAGTTGATGTTCAGGATGGCCACCTCGGATGGCAGGATCCTACAGCAGCCCTGACTCAGTCCTGGACGCAAACGATCAGGTAGGTATGAGCACCAGCCTTGCAGTGTTAGATCCCGGGCATCACGCTAATTGCTGGGGTGAACTGCCGGTTCTGCCTCTGTGACAGTCAGCACCTTTGGAGAGGTGGAACCCACAGATGTTTGACATTGCCAATTAGGAGCCTCAGTACACAGCTCTCTGCCCTCACTGCCCCTCCCTCTGTGGCTTTACTAAGGACCATATCACCTTTGATTTTTTCCTATATAGGCAGAGGTTTGGTGCCCAGGAAAGAAGGGAAAATAATCAAGAATAATGAGAAGTGTCATTAAGTGGGAAACTCCTTATAATACATGCTCATAATGACTAAGATAAGCAAAAGATGTGCTATTCTAGAAACTCATCTGATCTGGCCAGGTTCTGAAAGCACAGATATGACTTCACTGAAGTGAAAGCAGGTCACCCAGGGCTTGGGGGCCTGCCCCATTCTTTTCCATGCCCCTTCGGAGACAACACTGAAAGCACCCTGAGAACAGCATCCTCACATATATTACACAGCATTTTATACGCGTTTCCAAGTGACTTGATGTGCACGGTCTCGTGAATGCCTACCACACTTACACCTTGTCTTCCACTAATGGAAATCATCATTCTCTATCCCTCCATGCAATTTCTGCAGAAGATAACTTGAGAGGACAAGACAAGCAACTAGGCCAAAATCTGAAACTTAATGAACAAGCCCAGTTTGGCTTTATCCTCATTACATACAGTTTCCATTATCAGGTGGTTCTACAGTTGAGAGAGCATCACAGGAAAACTGAGAAAACCATCTGCCGCACCCATGCACATTGCCCAGTTTGGAAGTGTATCCAGGTGAAAGCAGCCTTCCCAGGAAAGGTGATGGTGATCAGAGGAAAGTAGTAAAACAGAAGCCGTGGGTTCCCACGAGCAGAAACTGAGCCCTGAATCGTGGGCACAGCCTACGGGTATGGAAGAACTCATGTAGGAAGAGAGAAAGCCTTCCCTTCCTTTGGGAAGGTAAAACATAGTCTCATGTGAGATATGGTGGAGTTTATCCAAAGGTGGAGCTAACAGAAGGAAGCAATATTAAATGCCACAGCTAAAGACATCCTGAAAGTCCAGGTGAAATAGTTTTAGGGCCAAAAATTTGGACCCATTTTAGAGGGTGGTCCAGGGGTTGTTATGGGTCGAAGGGTGTCCCAGTCCAAAAGATGAGTAGGAATCCTAATCCCTGGTACTTCAGAATGTGATCTTATTTTCCAAGAAGGTTATGACAGATAGAAATAGGCAAGTTAGAAGGAGGTCATATTGGAGAAGGGTGGGTCTCTGATCCAACATGACTGGTGTCCCTGTAAGAAGGGGAGAGGAGGCCCCAGGGAGAAGGCTGTGTGATCACAGAGGCAGAGTGAAGTGCCTCAAGCAAGCACCTCCAGGACTCCTGGCCACCACCAGAACCCAGGAGAGAGGCGTGGACTTCAGAGGACACCTGGCCCTGCCTATACCTGGATCTTGGACCTCTGACCTCCACAACTGTGTATGAACAAATTTCTGTGATATTAAGACACTCAGCTAGTGGTTCTTTGTCACAGCCACCTTGGGAACCCACGTCAGGGATGTCTGCTCCTATTGACCCACTGGAGTCGACACACGAGATCCTCAGGGATTAGGAGCCCCTGCCCCAGGCCTGGGCTCTCACCTTCACCTCCACCTGCCTTTCCTCCAGCCAGGAGGAAACCCACAAGAAGCATTTATATCTCTGTGATAAACTACTTGTTCTCCCTGAAGTATTCCTAATTGCTTGTATTTTCTGAGGAGAGTACTCCAGAATACACGATGTCACACCGAGATCGCTCAGGCTCCATTTTCTCCTCCTGTGTGAAGGTGGGAATTCTAGCCAGAGACCCACACATGATCTCACCTGTTAAAACTGCCCTGCTGTGCTGCGTGCACAGGTGCAGAGGCGAGCACATGCTCTCTGGCACCCACAGGGGAGTGTTCTCAGCAGCCCGGAGGCAAGGACCTTCCCAAGAGCACCTGGCCTGAGGCTAACCCCTCTGTAATTGTCCTGCGGAGTGTTGGGTGGTTACCTGTGAGCTCCTCCCCAGGTCAGGCCACTGAGCCTTCCCTCAAGGAATACAGCCATTATCTTTATAAACGTAAAAGATAGTCACTATAGAATGGTCTGCCTTCTCCAGACAAAACAGGAAGCCACCTTCCACATTTCTTAGCAGACATTTCTCCCTCAACTTTTCCAGTTTCTCCTCATTGCTCCTGAAACGTGAAAACCAAATTTAGAGTCAGTTCTCCAATCCTTTTTAATGTTTCATTTTGTTCCACTATTCCAATAGAGAAATACTGAAATGCTGGTTACAATATCAGATTAGACTAAAAAAACTCACAGCTCCAGCACCTGGGAAGTTGGCTACCCACCCCCAAATACCCCACCTCTAGTCTACAACTGTGGAGTACAGTGGATATTGCACAGGCATTGAAACTCATCCCTATGTAATCACTACATGAGTTTTCTCCACGAAATCAGGGTGCGATATTGTCAGTGTGTGGTCAGCTCAGGGCACACAGTCCTTGGGGGACTTTAAGCCCAGTTAGGATGTAGAAGACAAATTCAGTACCTGCAACTGGCCAGACCCTCCTCCACACAAACTCACTCAGTTTCCCCAACAACCCTATGAAGAGGCAGATGTCATTATCATCCCCACTTTACAGATGAGAAAACTGAGATTTTCTCAAAAAGGTTAGGTGAGCTGCCCAAGCCATAGAACTCATAGGAAAAGGAGCAGAACTTCAGAGCCAAAGAGTTCAGCTCCAAACATGATGAAGCACTGCCTCCCTCTGCTCCATATGACCCTGAAACATTTATAACCTAATTAGGAAAACTCCTCAGTAGTGACTAAAAAGAAGCCAGAGCATGCTGAAGGTAAAATGTAAATGTGAAAAAGAAGAGGCCAAAAGGATTCAAGTGGAGCCTGAAGATGCAGACACACCTGAAACCCCCAGAAGATTCAGATACATGGAGAGATGGAAAGGTGAACGTCAGCTACTGCAGGTGAGGGGAGCGTGGGAGATCGGAGGCAGCCTGGGGATGCAGCAGAAGTCCATGGATGATACTCCCCAGCCGACTCATTTGGGAGGATGCTTGCAGGGTAACTGCAGAATGCAAATGGGACAGGTGCAGATCAGAGAAGTTAAGCTTGATGTAGGAGGAACCAAAGCACTTCTGTGTGCTGGACAACGCCAGAGGGACCAGAGTGCTGCTTGAGGAAACAAGTGGCCATCAGCTCATCATGCGGCCCATTTTACTGGTCACCTTCATTGGGCACTGAGACAGGTGACCTGTGACTGTCCTTGGCTCATCCTCACCCGCGGGCCACAGTTCTAACACTGTGATGAGCTGAGACGGAGGGACCCAGGAGTAGGGTGTAGTAGTGAGAATCAAAGGTGTGAATGGCACCTCTAAGAACAACGTGCTTTTAAAAATCGTCTGCAATGTGCAGTTGAAAAAGTGGAACACCTTGAAAACGCGTGCCAGTGTGTGTTGCTCCCGAGAACCGTGGGCGAGTTCTCCTCTGGGCCCTTAGGCCTGGCAAAAGAAGGCAGTTCCTTGACTCCATTTTTCTGAGAGGACAACTGAGTAGAACAAGTTGTCACAGTTAATGAAAACGGGCGCCAGAACTTGCTCACTCTGCTTTCTCCGGCCCTCGTTGCATGGTTCGTTTCCATCTTAACTGCATCTCTAAATAAATCAAGCACCCACTCAAGAAAGTATGAAGATATAATGAGGAACCTTGAACAATACATTTTTTATTCTCCATCACCTAAGGTAAAATTCTGAAACCAATTTGTTTGATTTGTGATGCCACTGTTACTGCCTTGGAAACTGTTTTTGATTTGGAAAAGCATTTCAAGTAGGTGCACTGGGAACTCAAAACTAAAACAGCCAGTTAATTTAATCTTACATGCATGCTTTATTTCCAGGGAAAATGCACATGTTACATACAATGGAGAGAAAAACGAGATTGGAGAATACGAGGTAATCTCTATGTGAATGTTCTTTATAATATTATAAAATGTGACTATGCTGATGGGAAAAAGTCCATTAGAAATGTTCCCTTTCACGACGCACGCCGATAGCTTTAAAATAAGGGGCACGGTAATGGGTGTAGCACTTTCATAATGAGGAGTGATAAAATGCCCTGTTGTGTCAACACAAATTAAGTTCTTACCCTCATTTTTCAATGTTTTGCTAGCAATTGATGAAGAAAGCAACTCCACAGCTCTTGCCCTCTTTTTCCTTCCAGTTATAGGTAGTCCAATCGTGTGTCCTAGTCCTTCAGGCTTTCACCATTCTGTGTGGGGCCCAGCCAGTTTCAGGAACTACCTTCATCCCCTCAGCAGGAGCCCTGCCCACTCCCACTGCGCCCCTCAGCTCAAGGAGACCCTTCGGCTGAATTCCTAGAACATCTATAACTCATACGACCTGCCCCTTCCCAAGGCAGAAAATAGGAAGAATGGTGAGCATCTGATGTGCTGAGCAAAATGCCAGCCCTTGTGGGCCCACCTGTTATGCAAAGCATGTGCTCTTGTGGTCGTCACTTTTCATGTATCAGGGCTCAGCACAGATTCCATAACTTCCCAGGAGCAAGGTTAAGAAATAAGGATTGGCGGGATAGACATGGTGATCCCCAGCATCCTGTCATCAAGCAGCTGTGCCCATATCTTACGACTGGCCCCTTGTCTCCCCTCATTCCTGGAGAATTACATCCTGCCAAATGAGAGCCACCTCGCCCTAGAGGTTACTCCAGCCCACAGCCAGTAACTGGCCAAGTGAGGGTTCAAAAGCCTGGCTCTACCAGCCACACACTGGAACATATTATGCAGTGCCTTTGAGCTCTGGAACTCTGCTGTGAGGTCAAACTCAGGCTAGTCTCCAACTAAAACTGCAGCCTTGACCCACTCAATGTCCCTTGCTGCTCTCCTCCAATCAACCCTTCAATCAATCACTTGCAACAGAATCCCCTTTTCAAGCTTTGCTTCTCGGGAACCCAACATAAAGCAATTGAGCAAAGCACCTATAAACCAGGGCAACAAGAAAAGGCACAGGTTCCCTATTTTCCCTCTGATTCCACAGAAAAGCTTGCTGGGATGCCCTCATGGACATGCAGTATGGCTGTGCATCCAAGGAGGCATGCCTCCCCTAGGCTGCTCTCCTTTTTCCCAGGGAGACTGAAAGCACGGCAATAATCTGGCTACCAGGGCACCAGGGAGTCTGGGTTGAGATGGCAACTGTGTGCAGCTGTTTGGGAAAGCCAGATGCCCAGTGCTTCGGATCCTTGGGGTTCTAGGGAAGCTGAGATCAGCTGCATCCCTCCCAACAGGAAGGAAGCCCCTGGCCCCCTAGGAGGCTGCACCTGGGTTCATGCCCACACATGGGAAACAAGGCAGGAAAGCCAGCTGGGTCCCTGTCCAGCAAGCAGGAGAGGACTCGGCCTTTTACACCTCATCACTCACAGACAGGCCTGCAACTTAGTTACTGTGAGAACTCAATCTGAGACCAATCTTTTTCGTTCTCTCTGTGATTTCAATATAGGATACAGAGTAAATCTAATTAATAGCACTGAATTATATATTTGAATATGGTTAAGAGAAAATATTAGGTGGCATATATTTATTACTAGAATAAAGTTGAAAAAAATCCATAGAACTGCTCAACACAGTGAGCCCTAAGTTAAACCCTGGACTCTAGTTAATAGTATAATTATTTAATTGTGCTTTCATCAATTTTAACAAATGCACCACACCAATGCATGAATAGGGGTTAATAATAGGGTGGTATATGGGAATCCTGCATTTTATGCATTATTGTTCTATAAACCCACAAGTTCTTTAATTGAAAAAAAAAGATGCAGAATGAAAGAGTGGCAAGGAGATAAAGGGAAACTTTCATAGCAGAAAGTGAAATGAGAAAACCATAGATAGAAGCAGCTACTCCCAGAACATAATTGAGTTCAGTTAATGGTAGGGTGCCTGAGCAAGGACCCATGAATGATACAAGAAGAATCAACAGGACAACGAGGTCTCCAGAACTGCCTGGAAGCCTCGGTGGCCTTCCAGTTCCTGTTTCCAGAAGGTCCAGTAGGACAATAGCTCTTTTTCTTCCCATGACATCTAATAGCTGAGCTACTAATTGTGCCAGTTTAAAGCTATTATGTATCCCAGAAAAATCATGCTTTAATCATGATCCAATCTTGTGGGGGCAGTCATATTTTTAATCCTGATTCATTATCATAGGGTAGAAAATTTTTATTAGATTATATCCACAGGGATGTGACACACCCAATTGTGCGTGTGAGCTTTTGATTAGAAGGATATGTGACTTTGCCCATTTAGGGTAGATCTTGATTAGTTTACTGGAGTACTTTAAAAGGGACAGCATTTTGGAGGAAACTCAGATGTAGACATTTGGAGAACAGTTGCTTCAGAGGTGACAGAGACATGGATGTTTGGAGATCCTTGGCATGCCAACAGAGAGAGCAGATGCTTAGACATGATGTTGCCATGTACCTTCCTATGAGATGCTCAGCAAGCCAGAACCCAGAGTTGTGCCCCAGAGGGGCTAAGTGAAGGCCCACAGAAGCCAAGTGAGGAATCCCCACTGGTAACAGAGGCTGAAAGCAGTAAGCCCAGGAGCAAGGGACCAGCAGATGTCAGCCACGTTTCCCAGCTGACAGAGGCGTTCTGGATGGCATCAGCCTTTCTTGAATGAGGGTAACCTATCCTTGGTGCCTTAATTTGGAAATTTTTATAGCCTTAGAACTGTAAACTTTTAATGTAATAAATTCCCTTTATAATGCCATTTTATTTCTAGTATATTGCTGTTCTAGTTTGCTAGCTGCTGGAATGCAACATACCAGAGATGGATTGGCTTTTAATTAAAGGGGATTTATTTTGTTAGTTCTTCAGAGGAAAGGCAGCTAACTTTCATCTGAGGTTCTTTCTTACATGGGAAGGCTCAGGGCGATCTCTGCTGGCCTTCTCTCCAGGCCTCTGGGTTCCAACAACTTTCCCCAGGGTGTTTCCTTTCTGCATCTCCAAAGGCCTGGGCTGAGTTGCAAGTGCTGAGATGAGGAATGCTGAGCTGCTTAGGCTGTGCTACGTTGCGGTCTCTCATTTAAGCACCAGCCAATTAAATCAAACATCATTCATTGCAGCAGGCACACCTCCTAGCTGACTGCAGATGTAAATCAGCAACAGATGAGGTTCATGTACCATCGGCTCATGTCCACAGCAACAGAACTAGGTGCCTTCACCTGTCCAAGTTGACAACTGAATATAACTACCATAATTGCACTCCAGAAGTTTCAGCAAACTAAGACACTAGTATTCTCACTCCTAAATGCATCTTTTATAATAGATGCTTATTACTAGCTGAACATGAGTCAGTCATATTCCCATGAATTAAAATGAGCCAATCACATAAAGTAATACAAATATAATAAGTCCATATAAGTGGAAGTACATTAAAAATCTTAAAGTTCTATACAAATGTAAAGTGTTATTATTATTATTATTTTAGTATCTATATACTGGAAGCTACCTTAATCATTACTTAGCCTTGCTTCAATCTCAGGTGACGCTGAGAGGCAGTGTGGTTAAATACCTTTCTATCTCAACCCAGATCTCCTGTTATCACTTCCCTCTCCCCCCCAAAAAAGAAGGTAGAGGTAGAACCATCAAAAGTACCTTATTGGTATTATTCTTCTCTCATTCATTTCATTCAATAGGGAATAGGGGATAAAATGGTCAGCAACAACAGATATAACTATTATCATCATAACATTCACATCTGTCAGGGAAATAGATGTTAATTAAATGATCATAGAAATAAAACTAAAATTACAACTCTGATGCTTAAAAGGATAAATATAGTGCCATGAGGCCATAGAAGAAGAGAATTTCATCTGTTCTTGGGTTGGAAGAGTGAGTTAGGGGCAGATAAAGGTCTTGAAAACAGAGGGAATAGGATGTGTACAAATCCCTGAGCCAGGAGAGATCAGTGTATAGGAAAGGAAGCAAAAAGAGCACCAAAAGCAAGAGGGAACATGATTTAAGATGATGCTGAAATCTCCGCTGGGGAGAGAAATAGTCAGAGCCATGGAGATGAAGGTAAGGATCTTGTTCATTATTCTAATAACAGATGGCAACAATTAGCATTTTTCTCCCTTGTTGAAAGAGAGAGAGGGAGGGAGGACAAATACTATCCAGTTTATATAAAGAAGAGAAAGAAAAATTAGAAATCTCAGGGACCAGAACTATAGGTTCAACGATGATAAAATATTAGAAATTACTTGCAAAACTCCATGAAAATAATTACAATAATCCTGGTAAGATGCATAATTTTTTGAGCAAAATGTAAAGCACTAAAATTGTTACCAGAAAAGATAGGAGACCAGGGGAAAAAATGTAAAGATTTCTGAAGTGTTACCTATCCCCTCCTAAACCAAGAAAAGCTGGTAGAACAAGAAATTGAAAAGCAATTCCAATCTATTTAAACTTCTCCAAAGCCAATTTATCTTTGATACCAAAGCATTATAAAGATAGCACAAAAATTAAGGCTGTTTTATGTTTCAATATGAATTCAATCTCAATTATTATTAATATCATGACCCTAGTTTTCTTTTTGCTAACATTTGTCTGGTTTATCTTAATCTGTCCCGTGGTTTCCTCCCTTCTAGGTTGCTTTTATTGGAATGTGTAGCTTGAGCCACACATTCCCACCCTCATGTTCTTTCTTCTCTTCCTTGTAGTAATTATACCCTGATTTGTATCTGACCACCTTTATAACATTTAAATTCTATAGCTATAACTTTGCAGTAGTGTAGCCTTAAAAGCTCAACAGTACACCTTTTTTTTTTTTTTTTTTTTTTTTAACCATTGCTTCTCCATTCCTGCATCACTTTGGAATACATCTTGGCTGACTGGATTTTACATTCAGATAGTTTTGTTTTATTTTTTCTAATATGTAGTTAGGAGTTCTATATTTGCTGATTTTTTGCATGTGTGTAATGTCTGTCACATATTTGTGTAACAACTTCACTGGGTATAAAGTTCTTCAGTTAAAATTTCTTTTTCATAGAACGTGTAAACATTGCTTCAGCTGTCTTCTGGTATTAAGTGATTGTGGGGAGTTGTCTTCAATCAGCCTGGTATTTCATCTTTGTTTCTGCTCAGCTGCTTGCTGTTCTGCTTCTTTTCTCTTAGATTTTGGTACATCCACTCTCTGTAAGGCCATAATTTGTTTTTTCTGTAACAATACTTTCCAGAGCACACACTGTCCTTTTGATCTACATCTTCACTAGTTTAGAATACATTTATTGAGTACCTACTGTGTGTACCTACTTTTCTAAGATAACATGAACATCTTCCTTCATCTTGGGAATTTTTTCTATTAGACCTTTGATTATTTTTTCTCTTTCACTTGCGGTTTGCTACGTTCCCCATTTAACTGCACATCATTTTTATGTGCTTTCCATGTCTATACTTATCTTTAATGGATTTAATTTTGTTATTAGTTCAAGTGTTTAGTCTGTTCATTCAATAAATTTTACATCTATTATATGAATACACATAAATAATTTGGTTTTCATCAATGTTTTTCCTCTTTCTTGCTATGTCTAATTTATTTATTATTCCATAAAAGTATTGGCTTAGTTGCCATTCTGATTCTTTACAATAACAATAATCACCTTTTCAAAAAACACATTTCTGTTTTATCAACTAACATTCTTCTTTCTTTTCAGTTGATTTCATGTTCCTTAAAATTTTTTTACAAATGAAACATTGTTTTTGTTTTCACTTTCAGGGTGCTTTTCTTCCAAAATGGATTTTTCATATGTCTTTTGCACATTACATTTCTTTGCTTTTCTTCATAAACACTAATTCTGTATAGTTTCTATGTGATTTTTTATATATTATAAACATTTTTATTTGGACAACCTGAACCAGACCATCTATTTACTCTCAGTATAGTGTGGACAGATTTTCCCTTATTTCCCTCCCACTCTAACTAAAACACAGTAGTATTACTTTGAGATTCTTCTGAGAATTGGGTGATTTTTATTGCACGTGGTTCTCTGTAGCTGAGGTAATTTTGCACCTGTCAGAGAAAGGTTTCTTTTAGGGGCTAAGCTCCAGTTGGGGTGATAAGAATCTGAGGCTGGATATCTTGATTTCTGCTTCTTTATTTGTAAACCAGCCCAGTTTTGTCCCTAGATTCACTTCACATAGTCAGGGGCATAACTTGCTTTCATTGGGGAGGGGTGAGAATGAGACTCAGCCCATTTTTCCCAGGGTGGGGCTTAGGAAACTCTGCCTGAGCCAGGATCAGTATGCCCTCATCTCCCCAAAAGCCACCCCACCTTCATTTCTGAGTGGAGACTTAAGAGAGAGGAAGTCACGGGTTTAGGCCCAGTTAGCCTGCAGCAGAAAGAAGGGGGTTTCAAATGAGTTTTCTGTGTGCTTTTGCCCCTCACACCCAAGGCCATGGACAGGGGGTGGCTTAGTCCTTCCTCTAGCCCATCTCCTTCAGCTGAACTCTTATTTATCATTACACAGAATTAACTCTGAGTGTGAACAACCCACCACCCATCCGGTTTTCCTGCAAGCTGATAAAAATAAAACGGTTAACCTCTGATAGCTTTTCCTCAGCACTTTTTAGTTTTCCCATGAGTGTCTTACTAACCCAACTCCCCAAGAGGGTTGCCAGATACAGCAAATAATAATATAGGAAGTTCAGCTAAATTAGAATTTCTCTTAATCAATAAATATTTGTGTAATATGCTTGTCCATGAAACATTATTCAATGTTTATCTGAAATTCACACTTAACTGGGCATCTTGCATTTTTATTTGCCAAATCTAGTATCGCTATCCTGACCACTAAGTTTGGGTGGAGACGGAGAGTACTCTTGAGATTTTTCAAAATCTTGGCTTTTTCAAAACCTCCCAGCCCTACAGCTGGGACAGGCATAGCAGTAGAGGGCAGGGGTGGTCGTCATTTCCTGGGATGGTTGGCTTCTCCTTACCTGGAGAGGACTGTGACATTACCTCCTGTTCCTTTGTACATTTCTGCTCCTGTACATTTTTTAAATGTTTTACTTAGTGCACTAATTTTCAAGAGCAGGGAGTTTATGAAATCCATCCTCCTTCTGCCATCTTACCCCAGATCTCATCCCCAATTTAATTTCTCTAAAGTGTTGACCACATTTAATAAGCATATATTTACACACAACATTATAACTGAGCAATGGTTGCAGTATTTTAACTTTTTTCAAACATTCCCAGCCATGTTTATCTACGCAAGGAATAAAGATGCCAGTCTCCCAAGTGCACAAAACTCAGTCAACTAGGCTGGTGACAAGTGTCCATTCATTACAGAGTGTAGAATCTCAGAAGATGGTCCTCACAAGTCAAGAAGCATTGAGAGGAATCATCCTTTCTCACTAGCACTTGCCAAATAGCACATATATAAGCACCACAGGGTTTGGAAGGCCTGAAGCAGCAAGGGCCGTCTGTGGAGCATTATCCCAAAAGATGGCTGGAAGAATAGCCACTATATATGTAGCTCTTACTATGTACTGTTCTAAGTGATTTATATGTCTATTCATTTAATCCTCATGCCAACCCTAAAGAGGTTATTATAATTATTAACCCCATGTTAGAGATGGGGTGCAGTCAGGATCAATACTTTGCCCAAACTTTATCAGCTACTCAGGGATAGAGGTAGGATTTGAATCCAAGCATTTTGGTTCCAGGTCCCTGTCTCTATCATCATGCTGTGATGGCTCTTGCATATTTTTTTTTGTCATTATTTGCAGTCGCTCTTACAAGTGTACACAGAATGACCTGATGATTCACCATCCTTCTATGTGTTTGAAAGTTAAAGTGTGCTATATGGGGTAAAGCCAAGTAAATGATTTCCATCGAAGATTTGTGATGCTCATATTCCCATCAGCCTGTTGCAAGAAAACACTTTAAAAAGCAATCAAAATTGATTGCATGAGCATGTTGTCTCCAGTGCAATAAAGCATCAAAGATGTCTGGAATGTCATAAGATAGACCATAACTTATAAGTTAAATAAGAATTTATGAAAATTTCTGGTAGCATACAACAAATAAAAAATATTTTGTGCATATTTTTATTCCACCCAGAATGCACATTTTTTGCTTCTTGTAATGGAGACAATATCTTCATGAAAATATGCTCAGCACCAATTGTTTGAGACTGGAAATGCCATTGTGAGCCCTGACATTCACAGACAGAGGGTAGAATGCACCTACAGCAAAATTCCACGGACCCATAATAAACCCAGGAGGGAAAGAGATAATGCGCAAGAAACATCTTTATAAATAGTCACAGTTTTTTTTTTGCATTTGTAAAATAAATAGAACAATGCAATATCAAAATATATCATTTTAGTTCTTGAAGGCAATATAACAGTCAAATGATTTGTTGTTCTAGTCTTAAGAAGTTAATCATTTGAGCCATAAATAAAGCCCACTGGTCAGGTGCCTTAATTCCAACTTTGCCAACAGATGTCAAAAAGCACAGAGCTATAGAAGTTTTCTTCAGTTCATGAACATAGATTCACCTACTAAATGTTTCTCAAGTCTACTCGCTTTCTCCACAACTTGCATTGCTCAGCTAAGACAACTGAATAAATAATGCATCCCTGGGTGGGCAGGACAATCAGAGACAGAAAAGAATGGCTCATTTCTTTTAAGGCTAGTGTTTAATATTCTTTAGATTTATAGATTATGCTCATTTGCTAACCTTTAGGTACACAGAGAGATTAGCGTGCATGCTCTTGTTTTTAAATTTATATTATTATAACCATCTGCAATCAGTTGAGTCCTTGTAAGCTTGCCCCTCCCTTCCTTACAGATTTAATAGCAAAATTATCACTATTGATAAAAACAGTTTCTTCATACCACACATACTCTCTGAGACCAAAGGAGATAAGGTTTATTTGGTCTGGAACCAAAATTTTCTGTAGCACATAATCTAACTCAACCGATCTATAAAGCTCATTTAAACAATCGAAACACAGGGACCCCAGGATACGAAAGAGGTCCTTTAATCCCGTGTAGCTTAATGTAATGCCTAGATACATCCTAGAGTATATTAAGCAGATAATCAAAAAAGTATTGGCAAAGTCCCTTGAGGAATGGGAGAAAAAATATGGAACTATTAAACTTTACCATCAGGGAATCCCCTGATACTGTGTCAAGCTTTATGGACACCCAAATCAATACACTATGCCATTGATCTTGAAGCTTACTCTTGTGAAGCTTATGTAGGTAGTGGAGAACCTTAGTCTACCTATAGATACACGTAAGAGTTACTTCTGGAGGACCTCTTTTGTTGCTCAGATGTGGCTGTTCTCTAAGCCCAACAATGCTGCAAGTGAAATCATTTGTATATATATTATACTATACAATAAAAAAGTTAAAAAACAAAACAGGTTCTTCATAACAATGAAATTGGCATGATGAGCATTCAGATATTCCCACACAAAGCCAAGTATTTCCTTCTGATAAAAGATGATGACTGCATTAGGGTTATCCAGGGAAACCAAACCCACAGAAAAAATAGACGTGTGTGTGTATATATATATATATATATATATATATATATATATATATATATATATATAGAGAGAGAGAGAGAGAGAGAGAGAGAGAGAGAGAGAGAGAGATTTATTATAAGAATTGGCTCTTGTGACCATAGGGATGGCCAAGTCCGAATTCTGTAGGGCCACAGCTGGGAACTCTGTTGAAGGTTTCTGATGAATTCCACAGGAGAAACTGTCTAGTTGAAGCAGAGATGAAAATCCTTCTTTCTGCCTGCTGAACTCACCAGTTCCCCCCTTAAAGCCTTCAGCTTATTAGTTGAGACTTTTCTCACTGCTGAAGACAATCTCCTTTATTGATTCAAATGTCATCAGCCAGAGATACCATCAGCTTACTGATCATATAAATCCAGAAAATAGCCTCACAGTACCAATCAGGCCAGTGCTTTCCTGACCAAACAACCAGACTCCATCACTGGGCCAAGTCGACACATGAACTCAACCATCACAACTTATAAGTAAAAGACCAAACATCAGTTTGTATTGAGTCAAAACTATTTGATGAGGATATCCATGATTAAAATACAGACTTATCTAAAACCCTAAATCCAGAAGACATTCTTTGGATCATGCCTTAAATGACACAACTCAAATCCTATTTATTGTTAAACCCTAGTAAACCAAAACATGTTTTAACTTTATATGTAGACATATACAATAGGTACGTACGTGCCTCTTCCTGAGAACTGCTCTCAAAGAAACACCACTTGCCACATCAGGCTGAACAAACATAAACAATTTAGTAAAGTTAAAGCTTTACCAAAAATCTCTGGCAGCAAGCCAAAGGGCAATTACACTTATTACACATAGTCAAAAATGGTTAGTCTTCATATTCATAATTCTACCCAGGACAGACAGACAGAGCTGCTGCCCCTTGCCCACCAAATTAATTTCTCTTCACATTCCAAGTTCTCCAAACAAACTCAAATTCTGACTCAGCCACACAGACTATCCCCTCTTTTTCGCCTTTCCCTTTTTCTATAGGAATTCTTCTCAACTGGGAGCTCTCTGCCTTTCCTACCATAAAGCACCTTAGTTTTCTGTGCTCCCCAATGTTTGTTTAGTTTTGCTCGTGCCTCCCACACACGCCTCGCTCAACGTCTTCTGTCTGACTCCAGTTGCTTTCTTGGGAAGGAGAAGGTGGAAGGGTGGGAGGCTGTGGAAAAAATATCACAATTAATTTTTTAATGTTACATCTTTTCCTTCAACCTCGGCAAATGTTAAAAACGAGCAATGTTGTCACCTTTTTAAAAACTTGGGTTTCCTTTGCAAGAACCTGTGAGGTCTTTATGAATCTACTGATGGCGCTGGAATCAAGCCTGGTTTTCAGAACAGAGGAAAACTGAGGAGAGTACACTGTTCATGCTGGAGCCAGGGCGCCCCAGTGTGGGTCCCCATCAGATGTAGATTGAATTGAGGACCCCAGTTTGAACATATCTTTTATTTTGGCTCTCTTTCTGTGGGTGTGGACCCATTGTAAATAAAATCTCAAGACGTTACTTCAGTTAAGGTGTGGCCCAACTGGGTAAGGTTCCAGGAGTCCTTCATAATCAGAGTGAAATTCAGGTGGAGAGAGAAGCCGCAGGGAGCAGCCAGAAGCCAAACGGAATTCAGAGAGAAAGTAGAAGATGCCACCATGTGCATCACCACGTGACAGGAAAGCCAAGGAACCCTGAAGATTGCTGGCCAGCCAAAAGATACTGACCCTGGGAGGAAGCAAGCCTTGTAGCCTCTGAAACCATGAGCCAAATAAATTCCTGCTGTTAGGCCAACCCATTGCATGGTATTTATTTTATCAGCCAGGAAACCAAAACACCATCCAAACTCTGAGCAGTGACTCTTAAAGCTCTTCCCGTGGTTTTAGGAGACAAGGGGGATGAATAGAGATGTGCCTGACATGAAAATGAGCAAGGGCTGACCCTGACTGCAAGAGACCAAATAGAGCCAGCTGTTTGGGGAAGTTGCCACATTCAAGAAAATGGGTTGTGGGACCTGTGACATCTAGAAAGGAGGGGACACACATACAGGCAAATTAAAGAAATTGCCACCCTACTTGCCAAACAAACCACAGTTGCGTTACAAAATGTATGGGAACTTTCAAAGTTCATTGGCATTTGTGGTCAAGCTGGTACTTATTCTTTAGTGCTTGCTTTTTGTTGGGATATGAGATATTCCATTTGTGATTGGGTAGGGAAAATTATTCATAGCTTGTATTTAGTTCCCTAAGATATGTATTTAGGTCCAAAAGGAAAACAGACCTCTAATTTAGCTTCCTTAAACATTTACTTCTGGCCTTTGCTTTCCATATATAAAATTAAAGGAACTCATTTCTGTTCCCTGAACTAAATCATAAGTGATAGGTGATTGCATGAAGTTAGCAAATCAAACAAATTGCTCATAGGACAGATAGATGTTCTCAAACTCTCAATTTTTCAGATCCTGGGACACATGGTGAGTAGGTCTCATGCCATCTACCTATTCTGATCAACTACTAGTGGCAGTCTACAATTTTGTGATGAAAAAGTTTCTGAAGTTTAGAATGGACAAACAAAAGCCACATATGGGGTGGTGCGACAGTGGCTCAATGGCAGAATTCTTGCCTGCCATGCTGGAGACCCGGGTTCGATTTCTGGTGCCTCCCCATGCAAACAAACAAACAAACAGACAGACAAACAAAAAAGCCACATCTGCCAGGGATGAGGGAGAGCAGGCTTTGCAACACTAACAAGTGGAGGCACTGGTATCAAGCCAACTTTCAAAGATTCTCTTGTCTTCAATAAAGTCTCTCCAGGCTTCTGCCAGATTCATTCCTCGCATTGTTGGTGCAACAAATAGGAACGTGCTTCCGCTGTGTTTTAAGAACCTGACAAACGCAAAAAAATGTGAACCATTTCCTTGCACAAAGCAGACAATTAAGAGCATGTAAAACATAAGTTGTACACCCACTCTAAGATTTTAATGTGAATTCCAGAGAAATAAATGTTTATTAGTTTTGTTGTTTTGGTTATTGGTGGTTAGTATTCTGTGGTTTTGATTTAAAAAATATATATATATATTATATATATTATATGTATATATATAGTATGTATATATATATTATATATATTATATGTATATATATAGTATGTATATATATACATATATATGTATATATATATATTATATATATATGTATATATATAACAGACTTCCCAATTTCTTCCTTTTAAAATAAGCATTTTTCTATGAAGACAACCTTTCTCAGCACTGCCTCATTTTTTCCTGGAGATTATTAATTTCTTTTTAATAGAGCTCATACTGCAAAATCAAATTTTTATATCACAAAGGGACTTACATTTATCTTGAGCTTCACACTCTTCATCATCCATCAAACTGAGTTTAAGTTTCTAATTGAAATCATTTTTCAAGTGTTGAGCAATAAAGAAGAAATAAGTGATATATTTAAATTATTTATTCATCTTATTTATAATTAATTAGTTCTTTTTTCTTGTGGCACAGTGAGGCTAACCCAATGCTTTTCATTTTCAAATTTTTTCTATCATTAGGTAACAATAGGAAGTAGCTGCTTTTTCTACATCACATATATTTTATTGGTCTCAGGCGATGCAGGCAGTATCAGTTTAAATCACAGTTAAATGTAAAGCATTAACTTTGTTTCGCAACATGCTGTTCCAAATACAAATAATTGTGAATAGGTGTGCCTATTTTTAGTCAAACTGTAAAAATAAATGCTACTTAATCTAATTCAACATATCTCTATAGCTCATTTGAACAACTGAAACACAGGAAGCACAGAATAAGAAAGAGGTCTTTTAATCCTGCATAGATTATTGTAATGCTTGGAAACATCCTAGAGTATATTAAGCAGATAATCAAAAAATATTGGCAAATTCTCCTCAGGGATGGGAGAAAGAATATGAAACTACTAAACCTTATCATCAGGGAATCCTCTGATACTGTGTCAAACTTTAGGGACACCCAAATCAATAAGCCATGCCCTCGATCATGAGGCTTACTCTTGTGAAGCTTATGTAGGTAGCAGAGAAGCTTAGACCACCTATAGACATGCCTAAGAGTTACTTCTGGAGGACCACTGCTGTGGCTCAGATGTGGCCTCAGTCTCTCTAAGACCAACTCTGCAAGGGAAATCATTGCCCTCCCTGCTATGTGGGACATGACATCCAGGGGTGAAAGTCTCCCTGGCAACATAGGAGAGGACTCCTAGGGACGTATCCAGACCTGACATTGTGGGATCAACAATTCCATGCTGACCAAAAGGGAGAAAAGCAGTGTAATCAATAAAGTATCAGTGACAGAGAGAGTTAAAAAATGAAATAAATGCTACCTGGTAAGCTATACAATTATTGTCTTAACCATGATCACATTCTTCAGTATTTGATAACCACATACCCCTTGCTTTAATATATTAAGATTGATAGATCTATAAAACATAGTATTTAATGGATCCTCACCCGGTTAATCCTAGTTAGATGGTTATAGATTACTTGCAATCCAAACTCCAAAATGTCTATCTGGTTATCTCATTTGCCTCACAGACTCATGCTCAAAATCAAAAGAGATGGTGCCTCCTTCTCTTCACGGCACCATCATCATCATCTTCAGAAGTACTGGTTATTTCCCTCTCCCACTTTCATGCATATCCACTCCCATGCCCTCTACCACCACTCCATTTCTCACTCCTATAATTTCACTCAACCAAGTGCTAATCATCAGACACTCCTACAACCTACACATTTTCCCCTACAGCCCAGGATATATACCTGCCCTGCTCAGGGCCTATAACGGTTTCCCTTTGTGCAATGAACATGCTCAAGCTTCCCCAGCTTCCATTTATTCTGGTTATATGGCAGCCTCATCCACCACCACTTGGCATTTAGACAGCACTGAACTGGGCTTACATAATATAACAGGTACTTACAGGCTCCCATTTGACAGGTACCACTCATAGTTCCTCATACAATATCTGGCATATGCATACTCAATATCTGTAGAATGAATGGTCAAAGGAAAGGTCAAAAGAAAATATATAGAGAATAGACCTGAGAAACAAAGTGATCTGAAACTCAAGACAAAAACATGAAAAATGCAGTGGTCAGGAAGATCAAACCACTGCCTAAAATTGTTTGGAAACAACTTATGATGTGGTAACCCAGCAATCCAAAACTGTGGAGAGCACCTCATTGATCAAATGGCCTCAGGTGCTCTCTGATTGCTGGCAAGTAGTGGGTCTCAATGTCAGCTGATTCTTGCATAGCCAAAGGCAAGGACAAGAATTTTCCTTAGCAACAGGGTGAAGTATAAAAGTAAAAACAATTATAATTACAAACACTGCCTGAGCTTCTACTCTGCCTGGTACTGTGTGCCATCCATGTCGGCTCATTTAATCCTCAGAACAATTCCATGAAAATGACACAAGCACATAGTCACTGAGTGGCCATAGAAGATTATATTCTTGTTCCAACTATTCGCTCGCTTTTCTGTAGGGAGTGATACATCTCTGTCCATGGCCATGCAGGAGAATTCTACTTCTATGACCTACTGACATAGGCTTGGCCACGTGATTTGCTCCAGCCAAAAGCATGAGTGGATTCAGGGTATGCATATCTGGCAGAAGTTTTAAGAGTCATTGCAGGTTTATATTAGCTACATGGAAAACAGCACATCCTACATAAGGATGCATTCAGCATGGATCCTAGAATAAACAGAGCTATGACCAACGCTCAGCCTAATACATAATGTTAGCAAAAACCAAATCTCTGTCATGGTCAACCACAGAGACTTTGTGTTGGCTGCTATTACACAAAACTTAATGTTGGAGCCAGAATTCACACCCAGAGACTGCACTGTTAACCATTACATTCTTCTGTCTCTATGTGCCCTATTATTGGAAGAGGCCTTAGGACTACTTAGGTTAGGTTCTGTTCCCTCCTTCCTGAAAGCTGGAATCATCACTTGGGAGGCAGTTAGAAATATGAAATCTTGACCCCTACCCAGAACTACGGTATCAGAATCTGAATTTTAACAAAACCCCCAGACTGCGCATGTTTACAGAAAAGTATAAGATAGGCTGGTTTAACACATCTGCATTAATGTCCCACATCATTAAAAGATCAAAGGGCCATGAATGGAAAGTTAGCATCCACTTATTTTCATTATCTCTTAGAGATCAGAGGGGAGGAACTAAGGGTTGTAACTACCATAATCTGACTGTAAAACATTCTAGTATTTGCTCTAGCCACCAATAATGCCCTTTGATGGAACAGCTCACACTTCATTGCTAGCTATGCTGACCTCTGGTCCACAACTCAATGGCTCGTTTATTGAACAAATAAACATTAGAGCCTATTAGTCCTCATTAGGGGCTGTTAGCATGTGAATAAAATTACTTATTGTATTTATCTTTGCTCTCCTGTTCCAAGGTCCCTTTATTGGTTTATCATCCTTTTGATGACTGACAATGACCATTAACCATGAAAGAAAACACCATAGCTTCCCAAACACAAGTTATCATCTTAGTTAGAAGAGGAATTCAATGTTATGGTCTCTTCTCCCCACAGTTCTAAAGCCCAGTGGCAGTGAGCCAGAACCTCCAAGTAGAAATGGATAGAAATAATGACCTTTCAAGATGGCGGGCAATACAGGTAGAATAACCCATACATCTGAGACATGTTCTCCCTAGTAAAAGCTAAGGTTTTCGACAGGCTGCCTTATGAATAAATTCATGACATGAGACATTACAAAATGAAGTCATCAAAATTACTGCAAAATGTATACTTTAAATGCAAACAGCCAGGGGAAAAAGTGTGCTTGTTATGTAGAATTCATTATCAGTATTTGAGAGTGCAGCCACTATAAACATTTGTTTGGGATTTCTTTCATGCAATTAGTGGAGCATAAGCAGAGGAGAGCTAAGTGGAGAAATTCTAGAAGCCTGGAAGCCAAAAGGATCTGATTTATTTCCTAACTTATCAGTTTATAATATATTAGGGAGATCATATCATGGACATCACTATCATATAGGAGATGGAACCCATGTACTAAGGGGTTTCTCTTTATTTTCTAGAGCAAAAACAAACACATGAAAAACAAACCTTCAATAAATACAAATTACGTTTTTAGGTTTTTACTTCACAATATAG
The DNA here is from genome assembly GCF_023851605.1 of Tamandua tetradactyla. Classification (NCBI taxonomy): domain Eukaryota; kingdom Metazoa; phylum Chordata; class Mammalia; order Pilosa; family Myrmecophagidae; genus Tamandua; species Tamandua tetradactyla. The sequence goes on from NC_135336.1 coordinate 98,076,043, forward strand.
GTATATGTACATGTACAGATGCACATAATACAGTCCTTATATGTATTTGAACTAAGCCAGGAGTTGTTAAACAGTGAGATTATATGGTTAAACTACCAAAATAGCCAACACAGAGCCTTATGGTAAAATACATATTAAAGGAAAATTCTTAACACAGAATGAACTAAGCAGCTGGTTAAAATCAGAAACACTTTTCATCTGCCATGAAGAAGGGAATACACATTCAATCCAAAAGGAAAAGGTGGTTGAGACCTGGCATGTGATCAACATGGAAGAAAAGAAAACTCTTTAAATAGGAAGTATTATTATAGTAACAGAGAATAGAAATCACCACAGATAAACCCAAAAATAAAAAGACAAATAGTTTAGATTATGTGAAATTATATGAAATTTAATAACAGTTACTTATCAAAAAGTCATCATAAATAAAGTTAAAAGGTAAATAATGACCTTAAAAAGTGTATGTACGTGTTAAAGAATTAATAACCCTAATATACAGAAAAATCTCACAAACCTACTTTTCAAATAACACACCAAGAAAGAAATGGGCAAAGGGCATAACTAGATAGCAATAAAATTCTGAGTGAAACTATGGGGAATCAGCTAAGTAAACTGTGAAAGATACATATCATAAAATAGGATGCTGCCATGAAAAATCACATTATAGGAGATTATGTACTGGCACGGGAAAAACGTTCATGAAGCAGTAAAAAAATCAGAGGAGCCCCTAACTATGCATACCTGACAAAAGACATTTCACAGCATCTGTCTTTACATTATTGAACTATACATGTTTTCTCGTTTGTTTTTGTTTTGTGTGTCATGTGTTTTATAAAGTTGATAAATTACATTGTTTTTCAATTTAGAAAGTAATAAGGTTACAAAAATGTCTAAGTTTTATAAGTAGAGCAATTTAGGTTAAATACTTTAGCATAAATGAAGGGGAAGAGTCCATTCCCAAATTCTATAAAATCATAGCTTAAGCCATTTTTTTTTTGAATTGCTGTCTTTCAAGAGTATAAACAGTATATTTCAGACAAATACCACTACCCTACACCTACATGGACATTTAGTTCTCAGCAGCCATGTTTGTAAGCAAGGACAATGTTGTAGTACATATGTAAGGAGAAATCTTGGACCAAAAAGAGAGCTCCATTTCCTTTATTCCTTTAAATATAAAGCCTATATTTACAACATTCATGGCTCTCTTGCCAAAATATCGGCTATGTTCTGCAGGGAGCTAAAGTGAAAGAACCAGAAATTGCTAGGGATTTGGATAGGAAGATGCCTCATCACCAACCATGAAGCTAACACTGCCAAGAGGTCAAGATAGGAACTAACACATTGGCTCAATTTTATGGCTGGTATCACATCCCTTATACAGGAAAACCAAAACTAATTTACCATGATGGCTGATCTGTGAAACATGAGAAGAAACCTCAAGTATATATATATAGACAACATTAGTTTCCTGCTATTGTTGTGACAAATAACCATAAAGGTGATGGCTTAAAACAAGACAAATGTATCATCTTACAGCTCTGGAGAATAGAAGTCTGAAATCAGTTTCATTGGGCTAAAGTCAAGATGTCAGTTTCATTGGGTTAAAGTCAAGATGTCCCCAAGGCTCTGGGGAAGAATCTGTTTCCTTGCCTTTTCCATTCTAGAGGCATTTCTTGGTTTGTGACCCCCTTCTCACATCAAACTACCTCTTGCTGCCATCACATCTCCTACACACCCTCTGATTTCCTGCCTCCCTCCTATAAGGATCCCTGTGATTCCAACAGGCCCATGGCACAATCCAGGAAAATCTCCCCATCTCAAGGTCCTATCTTAATTACATCTGCAAAATCCCTTGTACCATCTTGGGTAAAGCTCACAGGTTCTGGGCACTAGGTTATGAACAACTTGAGGGAGCGACTATTCAGCCCATCACATTTTGCCCACCACACGGGCAAGGCAGAGCCTACAGAATTTCTTAGAGCAGCAATTTGGTGCATTTTTGCCAATAAAAAAAAATGGCAAGGCATTATCATTCTCTTCAGAAGCAAAAAATTGAAGGTGAGTAAGATGAGTCAGTTTCTGGAGAGAAGAGGAATCCTCTTCTCTATTTCTTGTTCTTCCCCCACACCTCCAGTGAGTGCTGCACAGCTGAGAACTTGAATATTTTTTTAAAACAATTATGGCACATCTGCCATATGGAGGATACAGATGTGATCTCCAGCTTTTGCTTTACTAATGCAAATAATGCCTTTCACTTTCTTATCACCTCTCTTTGCCAAGAAGACAGAGATGATAAGAACATCATTCTGCCACATGAGCATACACATGCATCCGATTGCCTGCTCCAAGCCTGAGAAAATGCCCAGGGAAGGACAACTAACACAATCGATGGAGGTAATTCAAATTCTGTTAAAGACAAATATAAGATTGCTTAGATTCTTTCATATGAAAGGGCTACCATATACAGTCCAATGACTTGTGGGTTACTTTTATCACAGCATCAACCCCTAGTAACAATCTCAGCTTGCAGCCTTACTTCACTCTCTACTCACTGGTTCATCATTGTAAAGGTAACATATTTGCATTTCTATTATCACTAAATCTCTGAATTGTTTAGTGGAATTAGTGATTACCAGATTATGCAGACTTTAAAATATTGTTCTCCAACTTGAATAGGTTAGGAGGAAAGGAAGCAAGGTATTGAAGGAGAGACAGACAGAGGAAGGGATGGACAAAGAAAGGCCTCCTTCAGTTCTTTAACAGGATAAAATCACACAATGGGAAGATATGTGCCATAACAAATTTATTGTCACTATATCAACATGGGCCTTTTCATGTCTCACACAATAGTGCTCGCTCTTGCTCTCCAAAATTAAAATTTTACCTTCTCTACCCTCCTCTAATCTTATCGCCAATATACTTAAGGGGGAAACCCACTGTCAGATCTACAAACACTGCAGCTCCATTCATTCTTGTCTTGCTTGGGGTACAGTAAAAGCAACGATCTCATCATGACAAGGCCTCTCCACTCCTCTGGTTACATTCACAGGGATGCAACAGGCTTTCTGGAGCTGTGCATATGGAGGTGGCCTTCAGTCTGCAAGCTTTCCCTTAAATGGAAGAACAAAAGGTTGTTCTTCTTGAAAGGTAATAAAATTCTGGAAACAAAAGCCCTGTTGATGGCAAGGCTTTGGCTTCTTCCTCATTCTGTCTCCTGTTTTCCTCAGTTGACACTGATTCTCCATTGACTATGGTCCCCATTTAAATATTCTCATGTTCTCCCACCTGAAGATGCCCTTTTCTCTACCCACATGATCCCCTCCAACTACTGACCTATCTTCCCTCACCTCCACTCCCAGGAGGCCTCCCCTGAGGAGACATAAACAACCCAGACTCCATTGCTCAGGAACTGCACAACCCAGTCTTCCTTCTGCCATGCTGGCACCTTTAGGGATTCTATCCTGGGGCTTCTTCTCTTTTTGCTGTATATTTCCTCTTCGGGGACTAGGCACACCCAGTGTTTAAATTATTATACTCATTGGTTAAATTACCACTATCCTAACTAATCTTGAAACCACATTGCCAAGTCAAGATGGGAATTAACACATTGACCCAACCAATTCTCCACTCCACCCAGGTCTGCCTTGTGAGCTCCAGACCCACACTTACAACTGCTCATTCATACTTCATTTGAATGTATTCATAGGCATTTTAAGATGACCATGACCATACCTGAACTTAAACTTTTCCCTTTCCCAGCCCCAAAATGTTCCCTATCTCTGGGAAAGGCATACGTACCCAGCTGTCTAAACTAGTCTCTTCTAAATATACCTCAAATTGGCTCACTTCTCCTCAATTGCAATGTCCCATCCTTGTCAAACTACCATTCTCTTTCTCCCAGCATGCTTTAATGACCCCTTCTTGGCCTTCTAGAATCCACTCTTCAGTTTTCAAATCCATCCTCTACTTTTCTAAACTGTTACCGTACTATACTGATCTCATCATATTACTTTCCAACTTAAATGCTTTAATATAACTACCCAATGGCCTTTGTATAAAACTTACTCCTTAGTATGAGCTAACTATCTCTTTATAATCTGGGCACTGTCTATTTCTTCAGCCTTATTTTGTACCACTCTCTGCCCCCTCTTTAAGAATCCCCTTTGTTTGCTCATTCATATATTCTCTGTACACTGTTCTCTGGCCAGTGGGGCTTTCCAGAACGACCACATCAATGAGCTGTCTCTAGCTTCTGGCTTCCAGTAGGCTCAGAGTAATGGGAGCCCCCAAAGGAGAATAGAAAGTAAAATTAGTTGTGTATCTCTCCCACCTCCTTCCCGAATGGGTCGCCCCAGCTCTCTGTATCCACTCCTGTCAAGGTGGCCCTCTCTGCAAGATGCTTTGAAAACCCTCCATCATCCCATGATACCTTCAGGTCTAAGCACAATGAAAAGCTGCTTCCAAGGTCCCAGGTCACTGCATGTCCTTTGTGCTTTCCTCATGTCCAGCCCACACCTTTCCAGATGGTGACTTCTTTCAACACTCCTCATGTTTTCTAATCTGGTCCTGCTGGTCTTTTCTCAGACCTTTCAGGGTGCCATGTTTGTTGTCCTGATGACCTTCTTCCAAACAGGACTGGTCCTTCAGCCCTGCCTAACCACAGACTAGATTAAGTCCCCTACTATATGTCCCCAAAGTGTACTCAACTCTGCTGCTAATTACCCTGAAACACCATTATTTACTCATCTGTTTTCTGTCATCCCCACAGGGGCAGGGACCATGTCCTTGTCCGCATAATTCTCTTAATGCTTGGCACAACGCCAGCACTCAATCAGTATTTGTTGACTGATAAACTCATTTCTCTGAGTCTACTGGCAGTTACATGATATTTTACCTGGCAGTTGACTGACATGCTACACAAATAAGCTTTGGATGACCTTAGGTAAAATGTGATATAATTTATTTCCAAATCTTAGAGGTATTCTAAACTCATCCTCCATTTTGACACTTAGGAGATCAAAACAAAATATACGAATGCTAAAATAAGTAAAACTATATTCAAAGGTCAGATTCCCATTAGTTACTGCTTCACAAGAAATTAGTCTTTCATAGTAGACCAAAGGTAATATATAGTGAAAATCACTATAAATATTTGATTAGTGGTTTATTCTTATTAAACTCTGTTGTTCTTATTAAACTCTGTTGACCACCTAATCTATATGGTGTCCAAATTCCTGTCTATACAGAAAACATCTATGCCTATAAACTGAGATCTATACCTGCTTCTCGTACCTGCCTCCTTCAAGGTCAGCCTCCTGAACCTTTGAACGGACACTCAGGAAACAGTTCCATTTGAGGCCTTTTGATGAATTTTATCAACCAAATTGCAGGCTATTGGTCCTCCTACCAACACACCCCTGTAGGAGACAGTCCTTCTGTCCACTCCCCCTGGGAAGCTTCAATCCATCCCTGGAGTTGCCCACTCCTAACAAGTAACCACAATTCTCCTACCTCTTCACCAACAGACTAAGAAGAGCTTACTCATTTGAACCACCTGGCAATATAAAGGGTAACAAAAAAATTAAAGGGAATAATCTTGCAAGTGGGACCAGGGTGTAATAACAGCAAAGCCAGAACTACAGAGTGGCTGAGTCCTGGCAGGAGCAAAAGAGGAGAGAAAAGAAAAAAGAATGGGGTGGGGAAAGGGAATCATGAGGTTTAGCAATGAGAAGGAAACAGAAGCCTGAATTCCTATTACCTTTCACCATTATACATTCAGGAGATAATTTAATATGTTATAATTACTATCTCATAATCCACAAGTACCCTTTGGCTATGTGTGTACTGTGTGAGTTTTTTACTTAGAGGTCTGGCTTTCATTATCTGCACTGGATGCTATGGGCTGTTGTCCAGATGCCCATGCTGGGACTAAGGTACTCATTCCCCCATTTGTGAAGTGTATTGGCTTTTTTTTTTTTTAACATGGGCAGGCACAGGGAATTGAACCCGGGTCCTCTGGCATCGCAGGCAAGCATTCCTGCCTGCTGAGCCACCGTGGCCCGCCCGTGTATTGGCTTTTGACAGCTCCCATCTGAATCCCTCCTGGGACTCACTCCAGCAAAAAGCAGCCACCCATCTCAAGACATCACACATCCAGTGTCTGGACAATGAGGACACAGAGCCAAACTACCTCAATTCAGGACATCTCTGGATGACCCTCTCAGCTTCAGAATTCCTCATGGGACCAGCTGAGGCCCTATAGGCTTCTCCGTGCAGCCTTTCCCCTATCCAGTCTTCACTGCTTCAATTTCTCACAAAGATAACATTCCTGAGAGAATTGCCAAAAATAAAAATTTCCTGCATGCAAAACTACCCACTTGGGGTAGACTTTCCTGGAACTCATTTAAGATATTAACCCTCCTTATTAAAAATATTAAACAATAGGAGCACATCCCAATTGTTCTTCAATCAGCCAGCATCTCTACCCACCAGGCCTCAGAGAAATCAACTGGCCAAAATTTGTCCACTAAAGACTCCCCTTTGACCTTGAGATACTAAGCAAGCCGGGCCCACATACAATCATTATTATTTTAAAATTGGAAAAGACTGAGAAGGTAACTCATCTATCTATGACTCAGTGTAGAGTAGAACCATCCCTAGAATACAAGGCATGCACAGACTGCTGACCCTCTTTACTTTATAGAGGCTCCACCCATGTGGGTTGGGTCTAGGCGCTAATCTGTACTCCAGAGACCATCCCCACATCCTCTGCATTGACTCAATTCCAATGCCAACTTGACTGTTCTTGAAGGATCTTCAGTAAATCCTCCTGATTGGACAAGACCTTTGCCCTGATGTAGGACACAGTCTGCACCCACCCAGCTCTGTTCTTTTGGGAGCTATAACTAAATGTCCAGTATGCCTGAGGGCAGCACAGAGGAGACAAGAGGAAGCAGGAGCCATCAGGTCTCAGGGCAGGGCAAACAGCCCATAAGATTGGATAAGGGCAGTGCCTCGTGTGGGTTTTCCTGGTAGCAGACGCTAATGCAAGGATTCTTGTATGATGTATTGACTATCCTTCTCATCCAGGGAAGGAACATTATCGAACTTGCTATTACAGTCAGCACAGGAGTTTCATCCTTCAGGATAACTCTAGGAAATAGTATAGAACCCATGCCTCAGAATTCTTATGTGAGGCTTGAGGGAGTTGGATTATATAAACACTGACCATAGCCAATTCTCAGTAACTGGTTGGGGGCTGCACTGGGGAGTGTTAATTCTCTGGCACTCCCAGCTTCTACTGTATAGACAGACTTGCCTTCTGGACAAAACCCACAGCAACTAAGATACAGATACATGTGGCTGGAAATCTTCAGACAACATTGACAGTAAGTTCTGGGCCACCTGGGCATGCGCAGGCAGCACCTGCTATGGGAAGACACCACATAAGACCAATGTGCCTGCATCTCCTCCACTGCAGCCCCTTCCGCCACTGTGAAGACTGGTTTTACTTGGTTTCCCACTGAAGACTCCCTCCCTACTGTGGTTGTGAAAGTGTGCAGGTACTCTGATTTTAACAACCTGTTTCAGAACAACCAGAGTGTAGGACGAGATGCATTGGTGTTGATTTCCATATCTGGAGACGTCTACATTGCTCCTCTTTCTGTACAGCTTTCTTCAAAAACAATCAGAAACTATAAGCAAGAAATCTGAATGAACATTTCACCAAAAAAAGATAGGCATATGGTCAGTGAACACAGGAAAAGATGCTCTATATTATCAGTCTTTAGGGAAATACAGATTTAAAAACACATTGTGAAACCACTTCACACCACCAGGATTGCTCGGGTGAAAAACGACAGATGATAACAAATGTGGGTGAGGATGTGGAGATAGTAGAACCCATACATTGCTGGAAGGAATGTGAAATGGTGCAGCTACTTCGGACAGCTATCATCTTCTTAAAATGACAAACAAAATGACAAAACAAACAAAAATGACAAACAAAAATAAAATCATATTTTATTCAACAATTCCATTCCTTTGTACTTCCCCAGGTGTTCTAGTTTGCTAGCTGCCAGAATGCAATATACCAGGAATGGAATGGCTTTTTTTTTTTTTTTTTTTTTTTTTTTTTTTTTTAAAGGAAAGACAGAGAGAAGGAAGGAAGGGAGGAAGAAAGGGAAACATCTTTTAACCATTTTCTTGTTTTATTGTATTTTGTTTCTCCGTTTTTTTTTTTTGTTACATGGGCTGGGGCCGGGAATCGAACCGAGGTCCTCCGGCATAGCAGGCAAGCACTTTGCCCGCTGAGCCACCGCGGCCCGCCCATTGCTTTTAAAAAGGGGAATTTAATAAGTTGCTAGTTTATAGTTCTAAAGCCGAGAAAATGTCCCAGTTAAAACAAGTCTATAGAAATGTCCAATCAAAGGCATCCAGGGAAAGATACCTTGGTTCAAGAAGGCCAATGAAGTTTAGGGTTTTTCTCTCAAGTGAGAAAGCACATGGCGAACACAGTCAGGGCTTCTCTCTCAGCTGGAAGGGCACGTGGTAAACACAGCATCATCTGTGTTAGCATTCTCTCCTGGCTTCCTGTTTCATGAAGCTCCCTGGGAGGTGTTTCCCTTCTTCATCTCCAAAAGTCACTGGCTGGTGGACTCTCTGTTTCATGGTGCTGCAGCATTCTCTGCTCTCTCTCTGAATCTCCTGCTTTCTCCAAAATGTTTCCTCTTTCATAGGATTCCAGTAAACTAATCAAGAGCCACCTGAATGGGTGGAGACACATTTCTACCTAATCCAGTGTAACAACCACTCTTGATTGAGTCACATCTCCAGGGAGATGATCTAATTACAGATTCAAACATACAGTACTGAATAGGGATTAGAAGAAATGGCTGCCTTTACAAAATGGGACTAGGATTAAAACATGGCTTTTCTAGGGTACGTACATCCTTTCAAACCAGCACACCAGAAGAAATGGAAAGGTGTTCACACGAAGACTTTTACACACATATGTACAGCAGCAGTAGTCAAAAAGTGGAAATTACCCAATGCCCATCAGCTGGTAAGGGAATAAACAAAATGTGGTATAACTATACAATGAAATACTCTTTGGCAGTAAAAAGCAGTATATATGCCACACACAGATGAACCAATACAACATTATGCTAAATGAAAGAAGGTACATGCAAAAGATCAATTAGCATATGATATCATTTATATGAAATGTCCAGGACAGGTAAATCTATAGAGATAGAAGGCAGAGTATCTCTACTTTCTGAAACTGTGGGGGTCTGGGGTGGGGGTGGGGAATGTTGTAGTTTGAAGCTGTTACATACCCCAGAAAAGGCCATGTTCTTTTATCCTTTCCTGTGGGTGCAGACCTATCATAGGTGGGACCATTTGATTAGGTTATGTCTGTTGAGATGCAACCCACCTCTTTCAGTGGTTCTTAATCCTCATACAGGAGTCCTTTATCTTCCTTAAGAAGATAAACATATACAGAAGCTAAGAGATCAAATCAAGAAAAGTTCTCAGACAAAAGCCCCAGGGAAGCTCAGAGAGGACTCACAGAAAACAGAAAGGAAGCCACTAAAGTCAGAAGCTGAAAGCAATGAATCTTGCAAGTGAAGAACCAGCAGATGCTGGCCATATGCCTTTCCATGTGACAGAGATGTCCCAGATGGCAGCAACCTGTCTTCAGAGTCCAGGTATCATCCAGTTGATGCCTTGAGTTGAATGTTTTCATGGGCTAAGAACTGGAAACTGTACATTAATAAATCCCCATTGTAAAATCTAACCTATTTCTGGTATACTGCATTTCAGCAGCTTTAGCAAACCCTAAATGAAGGGGGAAATGAAGAATGATTGCAAAAAGGATCAGTGTGGGGTAACAAAATGTTCTAAAATTAGATTGTGGTGACAGTTCAAAAAGTCTTTAAATTTACTAAAAATCATTGAATTGTACACTTAAAATGAGTAAATTATATACCATGTAAATTATACCTCAAGAAGGAAGTTAAAAATTTTAAAAATTAAATTAAAATCTAGATAGGAAACTTGTGATGGCTCACCACAGACCCTACTCTGACTTGTAGTGCAGTGACTTGACATATCTGTGTCCCTGCAAAAACATATGATTCCTAAGTACAGGCATTCTGTGCCCCGACCCCCATCTTTGTTGCATTCTCAGCAGAGTATCTTTCCTATAGTGAGCATCCAATCATTATTTGTTGGAATGAATTAAACTCTGGAGGAGAGAAGAAAAAGCATTTTAAGGACATTGAAATAATGTGTTTAATAAAGATAAAAAAAAAAACCTCTCTCCCCAGAATGGCAATTAGCAGGTTTCGTACATGGATGCATCTAGGAAAGGTGGGGTGACCTGGATGAGAAAAGCAGACATGACATTTAGGTAGAGACAGGCAACTGGGTCTTTTGGGGGGAAAATATCAATAGTGGATGTGGCGGTGACTCCTGACTTGAGGCCAGATGACAGCACTCCCACGGAAGGGGCAGCCTTCTGCTCTCTGCAAAGCCAGAGGCTGCTGGATCCTCACACGAACTGTCAGGTTAACATCCTCAAGGCCAATTACATGGACGAAGCTGAGAGCTGGAGCTGCCCTGCATTTCAGACTGAAGGTCACCGTGCATCTTCCTCCAGAATTACATCAACTACGGTAGCCTCTATCCTCATGAAATCTGTCACTGGAACCAGCAAAAATAGCTGCAATTTTGTAATCCCAGGAACAGAATAAGATTAGTGTACCAACCTTCAGAGAAAACTCTCACTTGACCAGAAGTTGTTGGATTTTGTTTTGTTTTGCTTTCTGCCTATGGAAATGAACTAAAACAAGGCATGGAACTAATGTCAAGTGAAGATAAATTTATTCAAAGCTCCCCTTAGCCCAGGAAGCCCCCATATTCCTGATGGGTTGGCAAGCCAGAAATTTAGGTTGTGAAGTCAGAGAGATTGAGATTTGGATGCTGGTCCCATTATTTATTGGCTGACCCAGCTTTACCCCCCTGCAACTCAGTTTTCTTATTTGTACCATTGGGATAGTAATAAAAATCTTCTACTTGGGGTTACTGTAAATACGACATGAGATGATGTCCCGTGCCTTGTACAATCATAGGGAAAAGCTTAACTGGATGCTATCAAACCTCCATTAAAGAATATTTCATTAAGTTAAATTAATGGAGGCCCTTTCCCAGACTGTCATCAAATGAATTGGAAAGGTTTGGTGTGTTTTTGCCCAAAAGGCCATTCCAGTCCAGTGGGCCAGAGAAGACAGGGAGTTTGATTTCAGTACTTCCATGCTATAACATGCAGAGTCAAGGAGGAAGTATAGGAGCCCTTAAGTGATACTTTAAACACAGAATGACCTTTTGAGGGTATCATGTTTCAATCAGAATCTCAAAATTAGTTTTCATATTGCTGGATTTCAGCTAGCCATCATTTCAAATAATTACTTATTTTTTAAACTTTAACCTGCCAAGAATAAATGCAGACCTCACTTGGTCAAGTGAATGAGTAGTAGACACATAAAGATGCCTGCTGAATTTTAATTATCCTAATTTTTCCTGCAAGTTGATCAACATATGAAGAGGTTTAAATTTCACCCATAGCTAGACCTAACTATAATGGTTGAAGCTGTATGTACCCCAGAAAAGAGCATGTTCTTTTCATCCATTCCTGTGAGTGTAGGCCTACTGTGGGTGGGACCTTGATTATATTATTTCAGTTGATATATGCCCCAAGTGGATCTAAATCCTTATTGGAGTGCTTTAAAAGAGGATAAAACACAGAGAGGCTCAGAGAAGCTCACAGAAAAGAGCCCAGTGAAGCTGAGAGGGAAAAGCCAGAAGCTGAAGGCAATGAAACCCTGAAGAAAAGGCCCCACAGACACCATGTGGCAGAAGAGCTGAGGATCACCTGTAGCCAGTCTTTGGGGAGAAAGCAACACCTTTTGATGCCTTGATGTGGACATTTCCATGACCTCAAAACTCTGAGCCTATAAGTTATAAACCCCCATTGTAGAACCCAGCCTACTTCTGGTATATTGCATTTCATCAGCTTTAGCAAGCTAAAATACCAAGCATGGAGAGAGTTTTCTCTCCAGGAGTTGGGAATAGGAACTCTGGGGCTGGGTTCTACGATGGCACATGCCAGAGGGGCAGATAAAAACTATCTGCAGACAGAGAGTGAAACTGAAACACAGAAAGAAATAGGGCAAAGCATCATGAGACATGGAGGCCAAGAGAGCATCTTTGCTCTGGGTCCCTTTCCAAACATGGCCTTACCTTCTCCTCTGGGTTCGTCAAGAAATCACTATCTCCTATCACACCTTCCTTTTGGCTGAGCCAGACCAAGCAGATTTCTTGATGTGGACATACTTAGGATGGGAGCCCTGTCAATCCAACAGGGTGTTTTGTTCTGGCCTCTCTCCCTTCTAAGTCCCATTAGATTGTGATTCCAATTGCTATGTTCTCCATTTGAGGTATCAAAGCTCTGATGAAAACAGAATATTCCTCTTTTCTATACCTCAACCTCCTGGTATTAGGGGTAGAAGAGTCAGCTTATTATGCAAAGGGTAGAAGATTGAAAAAGGTTTTGGGGTATAAAGAAAAAATGTTGAATAAATGTAGAGTAAAGTTTTCTCTAGATGTGAGGAAATAAACAAGGATGTTGGGAAGCAGAGTACTGTAGCAAACTGGGGGATGGTCAGAACGAAAGCCATAAATCCTGAGTATCTGACCTCACCAACTGCCTTACCCTAAATATCGACTCTTAACCTGAAACAAACTTGGTCATTTTCACTACAGGTGGTCAGGTCCAAGCCAGTATGGTAACTGAAAGAAAGTGATGGCCAGTTTGATTTTCCCAGGAAACCTCCTGGTGCTGACCACTTCAGTTCCCTCACCTTGCCCCCTGATGCCTACACAGTTACCCTGCCCCCACAGCTCTCAATATGGAATCAGATATATTTCCCATGACACCTGGATTCCCTTTCCCTTCCCATGCTCTTATTTTGCATTCATCTGAAATTGTTTTTACCCACACCCTTTATTATATAGCAATTTTTAGGGGACAGGATGGAGAAGATGGAACTTGGTTTCAACTCTTAGCTTTAGAAATGACTGGGATTACATAAATGTATCTAGACAATTAAACATATAGACTGGGGGTTCAGAGTAGAGCTGGAAATAGTAAATTTGGAAGTTATGGGCATGATTTATATCATCCAGGGAAGCATATAGAATAAAGAGAGAAGAGAGCCTGAAATTTAGCTTGAAGGAATTCTAACACTTAATGCATGAGCTGCCAAAACAGATCAAGACTAGAGAAGTAGGAGAAAAGCAGAATGTGGGAAGTTGGAAGCCAAAGAAGAAGATACTTTCAGTAAAGAAGGAGTAGTCACCGATGCTACAAACTACTGAGGACAGAAGGCTGTCCACTGAATTGGCAACATGCGAGTCAACGGTGATCTTGAAAGCAGAAAAGGGTGACTGGACTTGGCTGATTGGATTGACTAAGCACAAGGCAAGCACATGGAGTAATGAGTATAGACATGTGTCTCTAGAGAAATGTGACAGAGAAGTATGGAGTGATAGAGGATAGCAGCAAATAGGTCAACAACAAAGAGCCACTATAAAACCAGACAACCGCATGAAAATGCAGACTTTAGATCACAAAAAACAATAAAAAAGATGACATGATTGAAAACAGCACAGAGGGAACACCATTTCATTCCACAAAAAGGTGGGGGTGAGCTGATTGAAGTTGAACCCATACCTCCTTCACCTGAAGACCATGGTTGGGCCACAGAAGAGGTACTATGGTGACCAAGCATAAAGCCATTCATTAACCCAAGGGACACAGCACATGAGACAGGGGCATGACTCAATGGATCTTTGGGTCACTTTCAACTTTCCAATGGTCACATTGACACAGCTGAGATTCACTGCTGCAGCCAAGATACCACATAATATCCACGAGGAAGTGGAAAGCAGAAGCCCTGAGACGGGCATATGGCCATGGAACATCTTGAGAACCTTATCTGTGCTTCAAACAAGGCACTATGTGTGCCAATTGCACAATTCTCCCTACACACAGAGAACCATTCGTGTCAGGGGTTGACTTCCATCTAGTGGTACATTTTCAACATTTAACCTTAACCTAAAATGTAACCTTAACTACTGGTGTGAGAGCCCCACCTCTTAACGTACTAGAGAAAGAACCAAAGTTACAAGCGTCGAAATCTCTTCTGAAGTCTTGCTATGAGAAAAAAAAACACTACTTTTTCTCAGTTACATCTTTAAAAGCTGGCATAAACACACGGGTTGATGAGAAAGGGAATTTTTATCCCTGTCGTGTGGGTACTAAAAGGCTTAGCAGCAATATTGACAAACAATAGTTCATTGCTGTAGGAGAGATTTTTAAGGTTAATCTTGAGTTAGAGAAGGAAAATTCTGTTATTAAAGAATAAGATGAGATGTTGACCTGTACAGGTGATTGACATGGAATGCTATACCCTTACTATTGTACAGGTAGAAATAGAGTCACTAGGACTATACATGGAAGGCAACTAGATAATTGGTTCATAGGAGATAAGTGGCGTGCCCAAGGGCTTCACACAGTGTCCTTCAAACATTTAATGGGAAAATAAAATATTTTGAAAGTCTGTTTTAGTTTCCCAGCTATGATCACAAATACTACGAAATGAGTTGGCTTCAACAATGGAAACGTATTGGCTCATAGTTTCAGAGCTAGGAGAATTCCACAGTCCAGGCACCAGCAAGACGACGCTTTCTTCCTGAAGACCATGGCGTTCCAGGGCTGCCTGCAGTGATCCTTTGGTTCTTGGCTTTTCTGTCACATGGCACTGTGCTTGGCAGGCTGTTTCCCTTTCTTTTCCTGATTCCCACTGACTTCCAGCTTCTGTGCCTTCACGTGGCTTTCCCTTCATGACATCTCCAATAATAGGATTCAAACCTACCCTCACTCAGTTGGGCTACACCCTAACTAAAAATATCTTCAAAAGGTCCTATTTTCCAAGGGTTCACACCCACAGAATGGAACAATAGGTTTTGTGTTGTTTTTTACCCCCATAGGGGACATAATTCAACCTGCCAGAATATTGGTCTCATAGCCTTATTAATGAAAACAACAATCCTCAAGGCAATTGCAAATGTTTAAAATTGTGATGGCAAGTCCTGAGTTCAAAATTCAATGCAAATAAAGACAAGAACTTGAGGAAAGGCACACACTGAATCTTCTGAACATGACTTGATCTGCTTTTGAAGGAAAATGTTTGAATGATACAGCCCTATGACAGAGTCTGGCAGTTAGAGCTGACAGTTCAAGGACGAGTGTAGAAAACAATCTTATGATCACCAATCTCAACCTTCCCATGATTGTTATTTTGCTTATTGCAAGTTGCAAAAATAACCATATAGAATTAGCAGTCTTAAAGCAACCACACAAATCTAAACTTTGTACATCATGAGAGACCTGTCACTTGATAATTTCTGAGAACAAACAGGAATGTGGACAGACTGCCACAAGACAAAGCTATTTTTCCCCTAAAAAAGCTCATTTGTTTCAATCAGCAGGTGCCACTCCTGAAGCCCACAAACTGAGCTGACATGGATAGTGCAAAGTCAGGCCATTTCTTCCTGGAGACTCAGAAACTCTTCAGCAGGTAGCAACAAATGGTCCCTTTACCTACCAGGATAAAGCTGGCATCTACCTCTGCTGGAAAAATGAAAAGATGAAACTCCCCAAGGCTAAGCAAATGTCTTCCACTCAGTGAGCCCCAACATGTTCTCAGGGCAGTAGTGGCTAGCCCATCTTACAAATGAAACCCTGAGAAAGTGGTCATAACACCATGTGCCAGACGTTCCCAGCATGTCCATTCTCTTCCAGGTATTTTGGCATGCATTATGGTCCTCTGACTTGATGGTCACAGAAACATGATGAGATAGACATGGCAAGCAGTAGGAGCCATATTTTTTTATTAATTGCACTGATGCTGAAATCAAAACATCTGGATTCAAATGAACACCCTCCTCCATGTGACTTTGGGCAATTTACTGAAGCATCCTGTGACTTGGTTTGCTCATCCCTAAAGGGCACACAGCCATAAAATAAAGAACAGCTTTGAAGATTAAATGTGATCATCAAAGATCTCGATAGCAGGCCTGGCTTTTAGAGAGTGTCAGATGTGAGCTATTATTGTGATACTTGCCACCATCGTTGTTATCACCACAGATGAGCCAAGTCAGCTGCAGTCCCATGAGAGCCCAAAATTAGAGACAGAACCCAGAATCGAAACTATGGTTCCTAATATGCCTTCCACTGCACTATGGAAACAACTTCCAAAACGAAGAAGGAAGAAGTTTTATTAAAGAGTGGGAATTTTGTGCTAAATTTATTTTTAAAAATAAACAGAAGCCAAGGTCTTATAGAAAGAGTAGTGTGGCTTGAAGCTTGGGGCAAAGACTCAGAAATGGTAATAGCATTTCCTTGACTGTCACTAACCAGGTGAGGATAAATTTGAGACTCTGGTAGACCTTCCTGTGTCCCAAATTTAAAAAAAAAAGAAAAAAGTAGGGGGAGGGAGGAAGGGAGGGAGGGAAGGAGAAAGGAAGGAAGATAGGTGACAGCTGACTGCATCAAAGAGGGACAATGACAGAAGAAGAGAATCTGCTCATCTGCATCACAGACATAAGTCTCCTCCCAAGAACCAAGTAGACTGAAGGCCCAGCCCATGGGGCTATATTTCATTCCTTTTAAAGCAACACTATATGGTTGGCTTAAAAACACATCTATTTTCTTTTTGAGAGTATTTAGTTTTCAGATCCCAAAATAATATTTATGAGGGCGCTAGCATGCTTAAATTTTCTCAAGATATAACTACATCGAGAAGAAGTTTTTAAAAAAAGTCTATACATACTTTCTACCTCTGCTCCTATTTGAACTTCTCTATTACATCTGATATTAATCTTAGAGGCAAATTTCTCAGCATTTAAAACTACTAAATTCAACTATGCAATAGGTAAGGATTGAAGTCTTGCATCACCAAATAATAGGTTATCGTTACTTAAAGATATGCAATGAATTAGATTTTTTTTCCTGATGCCAACAATTAGGAATGCATACTTCCTGTTTCTAAGCAATTTCAAGTTTAATTAGGATTCACTAAGCCCCATTTGTCTTAACAATTTGACAGCTCCGGCTTCCCCCTCCACACCCACACTTCTCATTTTTTCACACTCTTCCCCAATTGTAGTATTTTATTCCATATAAATGCCAGGAGGGAAAGGGAAACAAGCCTAAGTGCAAATCAGATCACTTGTTTCTTCTACTGAAACATGCCACTTTCAAGGCACCTTTGATGAAAGGTTATTTTCCCTTGACTGACAATTATCTCCAAGCTAATTATTAAAGTGTCTCATTAAAATGTGCACGTTTACGGGGTTTCCAAGGAGGTGGACGTGAAACCCCTGCAAGAAGAATGTGACATCAGAGGAGTCATGAGCGGGGAAGTGCCCTGTTTGCCCATTTAAATTAGTTTCATCATTCATAATAAGTGTTTAAAAAGAAAAGCAAGCATGATGCATAATGCATTGTGTCATCATGCATAATAATTAGTCCTGGTCCCTACTTCCCTGCTTCCCAAGACTTAAAAATCTCTCCGAGTAAGCATTTTGTTCTAAAAGCTCCGACAAAAAGGCCACTTAGGGACTTTCACGCTTACAGCTAAGCAATTTGTCAACATTTGGTGGAGGGAAGAAGACAAAAGCAGTATAACCCGTGGGGTGTGTCACTTCACAGAGCTCCTGGTGACAAAGGTCCTGGGCCTTGCAGGGCAAAAAGGCAGATGCAGCCCCATGCTACATCTCCCTTCTATTTTTTAAAAAAAGTGATAATTCCACAGCAGGCATTTATTCCATGCTTAAACATGAGCAGAATTGTGTACTACTGGAATATCTAAAGTTAATTGAAGGACCAGAAATAAATGTTCAACTTAGGTGCTTCTCTCTCTTCCCGCAACCCTCCACCAAGACTTGGGATTTGAGGTAAGAGAACATTACAGTTATTCTTTCTCCTAAATCACAGTTTTTAGGAGATGTGATAATATCTACGATAACACCAAATTAATGTAATGACTAAAACAAGGATGTACCAAAAATGAAGATATATGTTCTTTGGAATGAGACAAGGTTACCTTAAAATGACCGAACAATTATTTTCTAAGAAAGACTCCCTGTTAGATTTAAAGTCTAGATCTAAATTACAACACTGAATTCCCTGTTGAAGTAAGGGAAGGAACCAAAATTTGGGATTCAGAGCACACTTGCCTCCTCCCATCCACTCAACACACACCAATGGAAGATGTAATGTTGTCGGATTCTATACCATTGTCCAGGACTGAGTGTTCAAGAAAATCTAAATAAGGAATAACTTAGAACAGAAAGCGATGCCTAAAGGCAGATTATTTTTGGACTCATTACAAAGGGTTAATTTAAGTGATTTAATGATTGAATGATTAATGAAGCCCAAAGGCTGAATCAAGTCACCAGGAAAAAAAATCTCTTTCAGCTAATTTAACATTTTCCCATAATTGAACACAGATGGCCTTAAACCACAGTGCTGTGCAGTTGCTGCACCCAGGCTTGGTCATTTTCCAGCCCATTTTCATTCCCTCCCAGACCACAGAGGCAGTTCTTGTCATTAGAACATCTTCCTGGATTTTCACTTTAACACTCAGCCCTGGTGGGGAGGTGGGGGGAGGGGGCAGGATAAACACCAGACACATAATGGCTGCACGCATGTTTCCAAGGACACCTATATTTGTCATTCACTAAGTCTAAGATTTAGGGATGGAGGATAATGTCATCTAATGACTAATCCACCCAGACTTCTAGTATAAAGAACCCATTTGACTTGGCCAAGGAAATCATCATGGGCTGCTGGGATACATCACATAATCTGGCACACACGTATGCACATATTGACTTGCACTGACCTATCTGTTGCTTTCTAATTTCTTCTACATTTGCAGTAGTGGAATGATCTAGGTCTGAGAGCCAGCTGACTATGGTTTGGGTTCTTCTCTGTCTGAATTATAAGGTGCCCCATTAAAGGAGTCTATTTACATATCTGATCCTCACTTTCTGCATCTGTCCAACAAAAGGGTTAGACCAGTTGGTTCCTAAGGTCCCTCCATTTCTATTTGTCCACAGCCCTTGGGCTCAGAGCCCTAACATGCACTGATGGTTGATTCCAATGCATTGATAGGAAATCTAAAAGATGTCGTGTATTTAGAAATACTATTTGCTTACTGTGCTGGTTTGAAAGAATTATATACCCTAGAAATGCCATGTTTTAATCCTGATCCATCTTGTAGAGGTAGCCGTTTCTTTTAATCCCTATTCAGTATTATAAATTGGAAGCTTGATTAGATTATTTCCAGGGAGATGTGATTCACCCAATTATGGGTATTAACCTTTCATTAGAGAGGTGTGACTCCACCCTTCCAGACGGGTCTTGATTAGTTTTCTGGAATCTTTTTAAAGAGGAAACATTTCAGAAACAGCCACAAGAACCATAAGAGCCCACTCAGTCTGAGACTTTTGGAGATGAAGAAGAAAAACACCCCTGGGGGAGCTGCATGAAACAAGAAGCCAGGAGAGAAAGCTAGCAGGCGTCGCCATGTTCACCATGTGCCCTTCCAGTTGAGAGAGAAACCCTGAACTTCATCAGTCTTTCTTGAGTGAAGGTAACCTCTTGTTGGTGCCTTAATTTTGACATTTTTATAGACTTGCTTTAATTTGGACATTCTCATGGCCTTAGAACTGTAAATTTACAACTTAATAAATTTTCCCTTATAAAAGTCATTCCATTTCTGGTGTATCGCATTCCGGCAGCTAGCGAAACTAGAACACCTACTAATCAGGTGAAGCTCTCAAGTAAGAATAAGTTTGACTATGATCTAACTGTGACTAAAACCTAAATCTAACAGTCCTTTTTTTTCTTGACAATCATAGTAGCATGAAGGGGACTCCCTTCTGGTCAATTGTTCTGGGGATTTTGCCTTTACTAGTCTAATTATAACATGAACCTCTGTATCTGAATAAACATCCAAGTTTGTAAAACATGTTTTAGGTAATTATAGATACAGACATAGATAAAACACGGCTGGTGTCAAAGACTGAGAATTCTTGTAAATCTCTTCATTGTAATGACAAGGCATTCACTAGGCTTTTCTTTTCTATTTCTTCCATTCCTCTTTTCTTGCCTTGAACTAAAACCCTTCACATGTTGTAAAAACTTAGCACAGATTCCAGGGTTTGAAATCTTAGCAACCATTGTTCTCTCCACTTAGCAACTTTTCTCAACAAGTGAATTCCATAGAAGTGCTTCTGGGAGCTTCTAGAAGCCTAACTGCAATACTAAACTCAAGTTTCTCCACAATCTTGCTCTGAGAATCTCTGAAACCTGGCTGCAAGCTCAACTTTGCTCTGCAGTCTTTTACGGACCCGTAGATTACTCACGTGGAGTCAGTACCCTGCACACACACACACACACACACACACACACACACACACACACCATTCTCCCAACATGCCAGACCATTCCTCAAATTGGTACCTGAGCACCAAGCCACACCCCAAAGGATTCTTCTGACCTTACTTCTCTTCCATGAAGCCTTCTCTGATGACTTCAGTTCACAAAGCTGCCTCCCTACTCTAATTTTATATTTTATGTCTTTTCTGGACCATTACCAACTCACTTTTGTTCCAATTAAATTGGATTATCCAATTTATCTCTTTTTTAAGTTTGTAATATCTTGATTTTTACAAGATCATGTTCTCTCGTACTTGCCTATGTCATGATTTCCCAGCAAAATGGCCAACTCTTTAAGGGCTTCTCTCGTACTTGCCTATGTCATGATTTCCCAGCAAAATGGCCAACTCTTTAAGGGCAGAAATCAAATGTTTAACTTTTCTTATGTTATTTCATATTCCCAAAGACTCAGTAAATATCTACAAGTTAGTTAAGAAACACTGTCTTTCTAAGAAATCCCATAAGTGAGTTTTGTTGGTTTCATGACCAGTAATTAGCAACATTCAGTATCAGCCGTAGCATTCTGTATCATGAGCAGCCATTTTAGATAATACCAGTTCACCAGTCTGTACTATGATGTGGATGTGTGTGTGTGTGCGTGTGTGTGTGTGTGTGTCTGTGTGTGTGAACACATGTGGGACAGAAAGGAAGAGAGACAAGGAGTCGTAAAAAGAGAGATGCCAAAAATGAAACCCAATAAGTTGCACAACCAAAGTTGAGCTCCCGAAGGTGGAATTTGAACTGATTTGTAAATTACTGTTATACTGAAGTTACATTAAATTGAATTCTGCTAAATCTAAAATTGACTTGAATAAAGACAGAGAGACTTTAGAAATTCACAACATGGAATAATTTTTTAACTTACAAATTTCTACTATGAAACCCTACCACAGATTTCTGTGAAGCATAGTGTGAGAGAGATTGGACATTGGGGGTGATGATATTTTAAACTCATGAGCCTTAAGATTAAATTTAGTTACATTGCATGACAGATTTAGTTACATTACACTTCAAACCTGTGATTTACCCTTCCTTTTCTGGTGCTTCAAAAACCCAAACAGGTTCAGACTTAAAAGGATCCAAAGATTCACTCAACTGTCTATAAAATAATAAACGGTGATGGCTCCTATGAAACTTGAACCTAAACTCACTCTGTCAATGTTAACATATTGCACACTTTAATTTCAAGAAATACAAAAACTAGAAGATTAAAAATGTTAGTTAAAGAGTTGATTTAATTTGATTAATTGTTAAAAGGCATCTTCAAGCATGTGCCCACTGCTCTGTACATATCTAGTCACCAACCTCAGCACCTCTTGGTGAAGCTGTGATAATAGACCAAGCATAAGTCCCAGTAGGTCCTACAGAATCCTGTCACCACTGGGTCGTTTCCTGCATGCATTCTGCAAGGAGTAAAATTTCATAGGATCTCAAGAACATGGATGCAAGTGGCATGAACAGAATTTAAACCTTTAAGGTGACAAACCTATATGCAATTCACATAGTAAAATGCTCCTGTGGAAATATTCCAGACGTGACTTCTCTAGTCATCAAGCTTGGATTGCCCCACCCGTTTCCCTCTTTCTCCCATCCTCGCCACCCCTATCGCCAGCCAGTCATCCACCACCACCCTGGTGGCAGGTTGCCAGCTTCCTACACCCTGAAAACAGCCTTTGTTGGTTACTCTCCCACCCAATTTCTCTGTTCTGCAAACTTTCCCACACATCACAGCCAACATATTACGTTGATTGTTCATGTAGACTGATATCTACCCATAAACCATAAATTCATATTCTGCTTCCTAGTCTATTTTTAGATTTATCTTCCACTATGCTGCTGCACAGAAGCCTCATAGAGCTGTGTGCCCTCCTCCACACCCCAGAACTCTTCTCCTTTCACCTTTGTTCCAGTCAATCTCTTTACTGTCATCATGTCCACTTGAAATCATATCCAGCCTTAAAAGCCAACTTCTTATACTTCCTTCACTTCGAAGCCCTTTCTAAACACACTAATCAGAAGTTGTTTCTCACTCCCATAAACACTGCTGAACTTCCTCTGAATGTCCAACACAGCATCCCTTTCATAGCCGTGAATTTGTCCTATATTCACAAGTGAAGGGACAAACTTTGGTAGAATCATTTACATTCATTTATTCATTCACATACAATTATGGTGCAATGTGGACACACATTGCATTGTGCGGACACATGATGGAAGATGCCTTTTAACAACCTCTGTTCCAGGCCCTGTTCTACCTATTAGGAATACAGCAATGAACAAAACAAAATCCCTGTTCTATCAGAACCTACATTTTGTGTAGTAATAGCTTCTCAATAAGTATTTGCTAGAAAGTTGTTGAAATGAATATTTTTACATTTCCCCAAAGAATTTATAACATTCATATAAAGACTTTTTTAATTAATGCATTTTTATTTTACATCTCCATTGATGGGTCAGAGTTGATAGTTTCAGGGTTTAATGTTTGCTGATCTTTCATTAATATGCAGGACCAGACCTTACACACGAAGAAACCCTGGTGCTGAGAGAGATACTGGCACTCCATAGCAAATATATATATACATAAAGTAGGATTAAAGACAGAGCAAAACATTAGGCCCCTAAGACTCATACCACATAAAACTACATTCATTAATTCACATTTATTAATATATTCATTCCACCAGTAAATACTCACTGGGCACCTGCTGTGTCCCAGCCATGCTTCTGGGTACACAGTATATGGAAGCAAGCTCAAGAAACCCAGTCCCTACTTTCATAATAAACAAATTACCATATCATCCCACATAGTTAACAACTGCTATGAACTATGAAGTACAGTTCTCCACAGTACTGCAAGGAGAAACAGAGTTATCAGAGGGGTGCTCAACTCTAAGTCAAGAGATAAGGAGTGACCACTTTAGGAGCAATATCTGGACAGGGATCTGAATGAAGTTAAAAAAGCAGAGTGTGAAAAGGCTCAAGGTAGAGCATTCCACGCACTGGAGACAGCAAGTGAAAAGCTGCTGAGATGGGTACAGGTCAGCAAGTGGGAGAAACACCCAGGAGGCCAATGTGGCTGGAGCAGAAGGAGTCTGCCAAGGCCAGTGAGACCCAGATCATGAGGGGCCTTTGAGGGTATGGGAAGGAAGGTTGGATTTATTTTAAAGAAGAAGAGACACACCTTTAGGCTTTGAGCAGAGAATTAATGTGATCTGATTTATATTTTAAGAAGGTTTATCTAGCTATTGGCTACAAAACAGACTGAGGCTCAGCATGGAAACAGAGACCAGTAGGCAGGTTACCACAATAACCCAGGCAAAAGAGGAGTGGCTTGAACTGGAGAGGGAAGAGAAGAAAAATGAAAAATATATTTCAAAAGTAGTGTCAATAGGACATGCTGGTGGTCTGAATATGAGACATGAGCAAAAGAGAAGTAGCAAAGGTAAGTCCAAAATTTTTGGCCTGAGCAGTTGAGTGAATAAGAAACTCAACCTGGATGACAAAGACTTGAGATAGGAGCAGGTGAAGGGAGAAAAATTGAGGAGCTGTTTTAGACAGATTATGTTTCGGATGCCTATTAAATTTCTTGGTGGGGAGGCTGGATTTGTGGGTCAGAAGTTTAGAGGAGAGGTCATGGATAGATATATGATGGAAGCCATCGGTTTATAGATGGTATCATAAAAAGAGTAACTATAGAGGGGGAGGGAAAGGGAAGGGACAGGAACTGAAGGGAAGACAAAGAGAGGAGAAGAGAAGTAGTCAGGGGAGACAGAAGGAGGGAGGGAGGGGGAAATGGGACAAATCTTGGCCCCATCAATTGTTAAATACATGAACTTAGGAAAATCACTTCATCCGTCTTTATAAGCCTCCCCCAACCTGAAGCATAAATGGGGATAATATTAGCAAGTGTCTCAAAGACTTGTTTGAAGATGAAAGAAAGGATAGAATAAAGCAATCAGCACAGTTCCTGGTACATAGAGCTTAATAAATAGTATCAATTATTATACAAAGCTTTGTTCACCATTCCATAAAAAAGTGACTCCATAAGCCATAAACTTCTGGATGTTTAGCTACTAGCAAAGTCTCCTTGAATCCCATTGCAGACCCTCCACGGGACCTACTCAAGGTTTGTAGGATAGAAATGAAGGTAATCTTCACAATGGGTCTACCAGTAGAATCCAGGCCAAAGTGTCATGAGAACCACCAACTACTGAACCCCACCACACAAAGGCCACCCAGACAGTCACTGAGCTCTGCCACCTTGCAGCCATGAGTGAAGGGAAGCATGGGCCATTTAAGCTCTGAGCACTGATAGATCTGGAGCAATTTTCATCCCATCTGGACAATGGGTTTTCCATGCTCTATAGTAGAACAATTTCCTTTTTTAGAAGAAATATGTCACATACAAGTATTGGTTTGAATATTACCTAAATATCAGAGAAGATTAAGAATGTCACACTACTGTATGACATGCACATGTGTGCACACACACATTATTATTTATTACAAGAGCTTTTATTTAAGCTCAGTAAGTGAGAACAAGTAAGAACATCAAACATTTCTTAAACTTTATCAGATCCATGTCCAATGGATACATTTAGCAAAAGAGTTTAGTTATAATGACAAGATTCGGACTTTTATTAATAAAACTGATGTTCTTTTTTCATAAGAGCCCTAACTGATGCAAAACTCACATCCGATTTCAATGTCTAATTAGCAATTTCAAATAAATGCTTGCATTCTCATGCTTTGGCAATGAGAAAATTAATGGTCAGTTCTGTTCCCCAGGGCAAGGACAAATGAAATTCATTGCACTTATAGAGAAATGCACAATTTAAGCCTCCGGGTTGGGGCAAGATCCCATCATGTAATATAAATGTCATTCCTCTTCCACTTTCATTCTGAAGCATGCTGACAATAGAACACAATATCATGAAACATTTCTATCACTGAAATGGGTAGAAGTTAATTAACCTGTCTCTTACCTACATAGCTACACTCAAATAAATGAGCAGGATGATGATAAGTTAATGAATTTTCTCAATTACGAACTGGTTTTTGTAGTCTGGTGTCACTCTCCCAAAACAATTACTTATAACTCAACTTTAAAGCAAATTTAATATGATCATTTTTAAAGTTTAAAAGAGTAAAATGAATAAATATGGCTTTATTTTGAGGATTTGGAGACACAGACTTTGGAGAGGGCAAATCTGTGCCATCAGACAACTATGAATTCAAATCAATGCCCTCGAATCATGTCGCCATTTACCACCTGCTGGGCCAATGCTCAATATTCTTCTAAGCCTGGTCTCATCACCTGCAAAGAAGAGATTAAAAATACTTAGCCGACGGCTGCTGGAGGACGAAAGGTGGTGCAGGGGGGTAAGGACTCTTGGTCTATTTCTACCATTTCACATATGGCCTTTAGCTCACTGCTTAATCCAACCTTATCTATAATGGTGATAATAATATCCACTTCCCAACTTTGAGGATTACAGGAACCACTGCATACAAAACACTTAAAATACTTGTCTATCTAGTTATAAATAATAAACATGAGCTATTATTATCATTATCATCATCGCTATTATTACTAATGAGCATAAACTAGTACATAGCATATGGCAACCACAATGCCAGGCTCGTACTTTAGAGGCTGGATACATAATGTGGATTTCCTTTGGCCTTCTTTTTTTTTTTCAATAAGAAGAATTACAAGTAGGATTTCTTTCTATAAAGAACACTAGGAGATTTAATCTGTAAAAATTAGACTGCACAATTTGGGGAGGAGGGGTGAAAAACCTATGCAGAAATGCACTCTGTATCTTGTCATTAGTTCTTTGGCCCAGTGGTCCTTCGTATGATGTTGGCAGAACCAATGGAAAAGATCACCGTCTTGGAGCCCATCCTTAAACGAAAGGTACCAGCTCACAGCACATCCCATTTGGAAAGTAAAAACAACCATCCATATTCTAACCACCCGGGTGCCCATTTCTTTCTGCTATTATGGAGGCTGAGGAGGGATGAGCTGGGTCATGCCTTGTTCAATCCTTGCTCAGCTCAACAACAAAATGAGCCCCAGTGAGCCTCTTATTTTACAGTAGACACCCATGCATGATAGCACTGCTGCCGATACTTTTCACTCATGTCTGTTCCTATGTATCCCTCATTTTCTTATATCAGAAAGCATTTGATACACATTTTACCACAAAACCCTCAAAATCCCCTAAAGTAAAGGAGCAAGCATGAAGAAGCAAATGCATAAGGAAGACAGTGGGAGCTACCAACACCATAAGCCATGAAATTAAAAAATAAAACCCCTAAAACCAAAGACAACATGGTGGAATTCTGTTTAAGGGACATGAAAACTTGAAATAAATACAGAAGACGCCCCTACCATCATTACCACATACACAAGAAGCTTCTGCGGAGGTCACACTGAAAAATGAAAGGAATGCAAATGAAGAAAGTCCATCTCCCAGAGAAAAAAAGCTCAGTGTACTTTTGAGCCGTGCAGCTTCCTTTTCAGGGGGGCTCTCCCTCCTCTTCCAGCGTTTCTCTACATCTAAAGTCTTCAAATAATTAGCGCCTTGGAACTAGAGTTTCCATATTTCTCAGAGGTCCCTCAAGTCCAGCCTTTGCTTAAGAGACCAGGTTACAAAAATATCCCCAGCCCTTTTTAGGCATTAAAGGCAACAAAGCAAATATGCAGTGCTTTGAAAACAGAAACCCACATCTACAGGGAAAACAGGGCTCCCGCCTGCAGAACAGGTGCTTCAGGCGCAAGGCAACCAGGCGACGGAAAAGGCGTTCAGAGCAGTTAGCACACAGGATTAATCACATTATAATTTAATCATCTGATAAAACACGAATTAGCATAATCACTTGAGGGGAAAATGGCTAGAAGAACCCAGGAATACCTCAGGCATCCATGTTGCTAATGACAAAAGAATGCACACCAATTGGTTTCATCTTTTTATTCAAAGACAGAAACACAGAAAGAGAAAGAAAGATAGACAGAAAGAAAAAAATACAGGCCAACAGAGAGAAAGAAAGAAAGAAGACAGAGAGCGAGAGAGGGAAAGAGGAAGGGAGGGAGGGAGGGAGGGAGGGAGGCAAGAAAGAAAGAAGGAGGGAGGGAAGGAGGGAGGGAGGGAGGGAGGGAGGGAGGGAAAGAAAGTAAGAAAGAAAGAAAGGAAGGAAGGAAGGAAGGAAGGAAGGAAGGAAGGAAGGAAGGAAGAAAGAAAGAAAGAAGAAATAGGTTAATTAATAACAAGCATTGCCAACTATTGGTTGCAATAAATAAATTGCAAATAAGACTCAGAACATTTTCCTTCCATCTCTCTCCAAGAACTACTCTAGCATCCATAGAAAAAGAACAAAACTGATACTATATTGTAATAACTAAAAGTTCCAATCTATTAAACTCAGTTTTTCTCAAGCACAGCACTATGGACACTTGCCGTGGATAGTTCTGTCGTGGAGACAGATGCCCTATGCACTGGGGATGCTTTTTAGCAGCCTCCCGCCTCTCCTCACTCGTTGCCACTATGCAACAAAAGGGGGGCAAAACTGCCCCCGCTTGAGAATCACTGATTCAAACGAAGAATATAATTAGTCAGAAGTCTATCCCTTTTTAAATGATCAAAATATAAAAGGGGGGAGGTTTTCTTTTATTCCCACCTGCCCAGAAGAAGAAATAATATGTCTAAAAATGACGGCTGCCCAGTTCCGTGGCGTTTGCTTTATGCCATGGCAAAGGAGCTGTATGAAAACGCAGAGCCTAACCTTGGGCACCTCAGGAACAAATCATTCAACACCAGCCTCCACTCATCCCAGATCCCCAGGGAGGCCCATCACACTTCCCGGGGCGGCCCCAGAGGCTGGAAGCTCCGATGCTCACAGACTTCCGAGTGCCCCAGGAGCTGTGGGCTCCTCCACCAGCCGCGTGATGGAAAATACCTGCAGCTTGGGAAATGATTAGAGCCAGAAGGCTCCCAGGCCCCAGAGAGGTATCCACCTCTACCTGCAATCTCCATCTGCCCTGGATGCTATTTGCTCCGCACTTCCGAAGGGGAGGAGAGAAAGGTGAAAACGATGATGCAAAGGGAAATGCAGGAAGCTCCTCCATTTCTTGCCAAGGCATCACCACCACAGGATATTCACGGCACCACCTGAAAGGACTTTGGCCACTTGGACTGCATCCCATAATATCGGTTCTTACGGAGGGATATTAGAAACTTAAGGGGAAAACACTCAAAACCTATTAAAGTATGTAATAAATATTTTCTATGTGCTGAAGTGATTCATTTAAATAAAAATAAGCCGTACCATCTCTCATTTTTATTTTTTAAAAGGGAAGTGTTTAACCATTTACAATTACTCATGAGTCTATCACAGGTTATTAAAGCTTCTGATGGAAATATTTATGCCCTTTCCACAGGGGAGAAATGAACAACCGTTTGACCTATTCTATTGCAAAATTTAAAAGAGAACAGACTGTGCCATGCTGTGTAGGTTGTGAAAGTTTAAATCAGAGAGGAACTGTGAGCTATTTTAAACTGCTATCTTCTTCTACAAACTCCCTTGGCAGAGCTTTTGACTTCTTAACACAATATTCTCCCCTTTTTAAAGGAACATAGGGTGTGGAAACCTATCATTACAAAGAAGCAGTCTACCCTAACTCGTGTAGTTATGACTAAGCAGAAATTCTATTTCTTCAGCCGACAATGGCTTCCATACCATTTTCTTTTAAAGCTAAATATCAAAACAGCCGCTCTAAAAGATCATTTCTGTAGCGAGTCACAATAAAATCACCAAAGGATTATAACATCAAACTTGTTTAAAATGCCTGGGAGGGAAAGATATTTTTAATATTATCTAAAATAAGATCTCAGGACACAAAAAGGTATTTTTAAGGTTCTGAATTTAGGCCTCTCTCCAACACACATTCAAGTCTATTTTAGTACAAAAGTCAAGGACACGGTGTTTTGAAAGGATTATTCTGCCACTAATAATGTCCCCAATTTTGACATGTGTGTGAAACAGCCTAAAATACATATGTGTCTTTATATGCCATTTTCTCTTTTCCTGACAACTTAGCATAATGACACACACTTTGTATGATAGAGTCAACTTCTGATCATTTACCTAAAAGAAGAGAGCAGAAGCCAAGAAAATACAAAAGAGCAAATGATCCCAAAGTAATTTATATCTGGCTTTTGCATTTATATTTGAATAAAGGCACTTGGAATGCTCTGAGGTTGGCTTCAAAGCAAAAACTCAAGCTGCAAAAAACATCCATTTTCTTTCTTGTCTCATTCTGTCCTAACTCATTTCTTAAGCTCGTTCAATGTAGCAACCCAAACAGTTCTCCACTATCCATCATTTGCTTAGAGCAGTGCAATTTCATTTTGGTTTCGAAAGGCTTCTCTGCTAGGACCCTTGCTGCTTGAAATGAAGAAGTAAATAGAAAACATAATGGAATCGAGTCCATAAGCAAAGCACATGTTATCAATAAACTTGAATTTCAAATATGCCACAACAAGAAGAAAAAATGGCATATAGATGTAATATATATGTGGATGCTAATGTACATGGATGATTCACAAGCTGCTAGCATCCATATCAGAAAGAGCTGTCACACCTCCACCAGTCAGGGTCTTCCCAGCTATCAAACCCCACCACCAACTCCCCAAGCCTGCCCACTTGCTATGGTAATCAATGAATCCCTAATCCCTGTATATAGACACACCCCAATAATTCACAATGCAATACAGAGTTCCCCAGCAGTGTATTGGCGCCTACTTGCAACTTCACTCGGATGGTTTTCAAGCTAGTGTCAGTCCCTCTATCCCTTCCAGGGGCTGGCTTTCCCTTTCTCTCTTTCCACGGGTATTTTTCAGAAGGTGGATGATGGACTGCCTGAATCAGAACCACCAAGGACATCTGTTAATAATGCAGATTCCCAGGCTATGCCTAACAAGGTCTGTGGAGTCACAGTCAAGTCTGGGAAAGCATTCTCAGTAGACTTCCCAGGTGATCTTCATGCACAGGCAAGTAAGGGGACACTGGGTCTAGAGCAAAGCTGAGGGTTTGGGCAGAAGGAGCTACTCACCCCCCACCCCCACCCCACCCCACACCTACCCTTCTCTTTGGCTCCCCCAGCCTGTCCAGTGCCTCCTTGCCCTGAGGGCATGTGGCTTTTCCTTCTGGCCCTTTTGTCCAGTGGCATTCCTTCCATTCCTGCTGGCTGCACACCACCCCCTCAACCTCCCTGTCACAGGCTGATGGCTGGCTTTGCACTTCCTGGGCAGGATCTGTGCCCCATCTCCACAAGCTGGGGCAACACCTTCCACACCACCCAGGGGCATTTCCAAAGGGCACAGGAGTGTCACAGTGGGAGTAGAGTACCTCCAAGGCGGGCTCTTTCCTACTGTCACTGCTGACCATCAACTTCCCTCAGACTGCCCAAATCAGAGCCTAGTAGGCTTTGCGGATATGAGTGGGTCTTGGAGATCCTCCTGGTCTCCATATATGTTCCCATGCCACCATGGGCTCGCAGAGGTGGATGGGCCCTGCGGTGTGTCTACCTGACAGCAAGCCAGCCCCAGCCAGGGGAGCAGGGCCCGGCGCTGGAGGCCCAGACCTCAATGCTGATCTTGGCCCTGACCCTTGGGGCTGGGAGAGCTTGGACCACTTCCCAAATCTGCAAGATGGAGATGGTAATCCTGTTACTTTCTCCAAGGGGTTACACGAGACACTCCAAAGGGAATGCTTAGTCCAGCACCCAGCACAGTCAGAAGAGCTGCTACATTTGGTACCACAATGCATATCTGTTTCAATGAGAGAAATACACTTTTACTTTCAAACAGCTTATTCATGACCAAATACTATTTTGCCATCAAAGACTTGACAACTATGGATTTGTGTGAGTCATAACACCGCCTGCAAAACATCTGACAATTAACCACCCTGCTCATGTGCTGCAGTCATGTCAAAGAACCACACAGAGACTGCTAACTTGACTTGCCAACTTGAATAACCAGTGAAAGGAGAATTCTACTTGAGAAGTCCACTCCTTAGAGAGCATTTCATGGTTTTTGTTTTGGTTTTTATGCATTTTCTTTTTACTTGCTATTCTAGTTTGCAAGTTGCTGGAATGCAATATACCAGAAACAGAATGGCTTATATGATGGGGAATTTACTAAGTTGCAAATTTACAGTTCTAAGGCCGTGAGAGTGTCCAGAATAAAGCCAGGCTGTTAAAATGTTCAAATGAAGGCACCAACAAGAGGTTACCTTCACTCAAGAAAGGCCGATGATGTTCAGGGTTTCTCTCTCAACTGGCAAGGCACATGGTGAACATGGCAACATCTGCTACCTTTCTCTCCAGGCTTCTTGTTTCATGAAGCTCCCTGGGGATGTTTTCCTTCTTCATCTCCAAAGGTCTCTGATTGCGTGGGTTCTCGTGGCTCTTGTTGCTCTCTGCTTCTGGTCACTCTCTCCAAAATGTTTTCTCTTTTAAAGGATTCCAGTAAACTAATCAAGACCCACCTGGAATGGGTGGAGTCACATCCACCTCTAATCAAAAGTTAATACCC
This sequence comes from Tamandua tetradactyla, assembly GCF_023851605.1. Taxonomy (NCBI): domain Eukaryota; kingdom Metazoa; phylum Chordata; class Mammalia; order Pilosa; family Myrmecophagidae; genus Tamandua; species Tamandua tetradactyla. The sequence continues at coordinate 98,108,284 of NC_135336.1, forward strand.
ACAATTGGGCGAGTCACAGCGTCATGAAGATAATCTAACCAAGCTTCCAACATACAATACTGAACAGGGATTAAAAGAAACGGCTGCTCCCACCAGATGGATCAGGATTAAAACATGGCCTTTCTAGGGTACATCATCCTTCAAACCAGCACATTCCAGCCTCTGGACCCTAAAACAGATGTTTTTCCCATATACAAAATATATTCATTCCATCACAATATCAGGAAGTTTTAAAGCATTTTAGTAACAATACAAATGCAATACAAAGTCAGAAACAATACAAAATCTCAAAGTCAGCTACAGGCATGGTCTGTTATAAGACAAAATTCTCCTCTGGCTCTGGACCTGTAAAACTCAGAACAAATAATTTGCTGCCAACATACAAAGAGGGATAGTCATTGGATAAATACCTCTATTTCCTCAGGGAGAAACTGGAAGTAACACAGGGGTCTTCAGACCCAACAAAATATACAAATGGCCAGCCTTTGCAGGAACTAGCAATGTCTAGGACCAGCAGGAGTGAGAATTAACTATGGCACTTCCTCACTCCAGCAAGTTACCCGCTGTGGTGGCAGAGCTCAGTTTTACTAAGGTTCTTTGGCCCATCCCTGAAGCCTCACAGGTAATAGTATGAAACATTGTTATTTCTGCACCGACAACTACATCTCTGTTATTTTAAATGCTCTACAACTGATATTAAGAAATAAACACTGTAATTAAGCAGACCGGGATTTGGAGTTTTGGGCATCCTATGGGAACCCAAGATGAAATCATGCCACAATGGGGCTTCTGTGAAGAAAAATGAATTCAGAGTTTCTCTAATGAGTAAGTATACTTACCCAGAGCAAAAAGTTTCCACAATACATCTCAAGTCCTTCAAATCCAAAATGAAAGGAATGAAATTAAATTACATGTAGAATTGCAGTGGCTCTAATTACCTTTATTCTCACTTCTATCTTATGGTATAATATTTTAGAAATTTTCCCATTGCCCTGCAGTTTCTGTGATGAGTGAAAAAACAGGGCTCAGGAAAGAATCCATGCTTCTCCCAAAATAGGAAAAGAATCAAGATAAAATGGTAAGTCTCCTCTGCAATCAGGCTTTGAGAATTCAGTGTGTGCTGTCAGGGTCGACTAAGACCGGCAGCCCATTCACACTGGCTCCACCACCAGCTTAAATGCAATGTGTGTTCCCCTGAGGATTCAGAACGCACTTTGGGACCCTGTAGCCACCATGTGGGAGGATTATCCCAGCATTATTATTTTAGAGAACCATCAGATAATGAAAGAATTCAGGTATCTAGAAGGAACTATGAACTGACTTTCTCCATATTTATGCATATTAGAAAAAAAGAAGAATTGATTAAATTCTGTATACAATCAGGCTTAAGACTTTGGTTTTCTGTTTCTTCATCTTAATATTAAAAGAAACAGGATTGGTGTGAATTTAAATTATCCATTAAACATTGCAAACCTCTTTTCATCCTGTCCAATATGCCCATTCCATAGTTTGGGGAGACCAGCAATACAATGACACATTTTATATACAGTTCTTCATAGCACAAAAAAGCAAATGTTTCACACAGCGCCCCCCTCTGGGTAAGGTCAAGACTGCTCTTGTCTAGATTTTCAACCTGTAAACCAGCAGTGTCTCCATACAAATTCATGGAGCCGACTGCAACAGAAAACCAGGCCCTCTTGGAACTAGATAACCCAAAACGTTATAAGGACTAGGTGAAGTTCTAAAAAGGAAGATAATTTCATTCACAAGCTTTTTTCTTTGTCTAGGTAACATTCACATGAATCGAGCACCCTGTGGCAATATTGCCCGCCCAACCTGACTGTCCAAGTTTAAGTCTTTATATCACAAATTAAACCTCCATAATTGAATAACAGGTCAATATGAAGGGATCTGTAAAGATCACAAGATCCCTGATTTGGCCCCCTCCTCTCCACAGTCATTCTATAATACCTGTGCATGCCTGTCCCCTGTCATCCTCCTGTCATCCTGCTGTTGAACATCTCCAAGGGACACAATGCATATTGCTGAATAAATGTAGTGTGGCAAATCCCATGTCCCGGCTTCACCACAACTTCCCTGTTCAGAGCTGTGCCTGTCCTGATTCCAAATACAACAGAAAGATAAGTAGATAGGTAGATAGATAGATAGAGATAGAAAGGCAGATAGAGATACACACGCACATATTGGATCTCTGCCCACACCACCCAAGTGTGACCGGGACTTAAACCTGAGAGTTTTTCTAGAAAATTCAACAGGCAGTCCAGAGTAATTTCTCAACGCTTCAGCAAAGCTGGTATGTATTATATCTTCTCCAAAAATTCCGTACAGTGCAGGAAGTTAGGGAGGCTGGCAGTCAGTATGTAGGTGATTTCTGTCATTCTCAATTCTTTCTCTTCTTTCTGCTGCTGTGTGTGTAAAAAATGGCTTTCTATAAATAGAACTGGTTGTGTACTCTGAAGCCCTACTCACTGCCTTCTGAGTAACATTCACTCAATGTAAGCAAGAGTCAATAACACCCACCCTTCTGTCTGCCTAGTAGTAGTCTCTTTCCTTCTTACCTTCTGCTATATCTTCTCAATCTCATTCATTCCCTCTCTGTTAAATGATGATATATACTTATATAACCCAGGGAGGGGGCTTAGTATTATGGATCAACATCAAATACAGATATAAAAAAATTAAAAGGTGATAAATATTGTAAGCTATAATATACCTAATTGGATTCTGACATTTCAGTAAAAATTGAAACTTTAACAATGATTAGAACATATCCCTTTCATATTACTTTGGTCAAGATGTCAAGTTCTATGCGTATTAGGTTCTGTTGCAAAATAAAAAATAGAGATAATGAAGAGAAACCCATAAATCATTGAGTTACTTCAGAAAACGGTACTGTGGTTTTTAAAAGATGATTAAGGATTAAGAAACTAAGCTTTGTTTTTACGTCCTGGGTGACTCTGTGACAAAGAAATGAATTCCCAGGAGCAGCTGGGGAAACTTAAGTACTGGGCTGAAGTTCTGACTGGAGTTGAGAATGTGACAGGCATTAAACATTGTACAGGGTTTTGAAATTAGGCCATTTGACAGCATCCATTTGAGTTGAAGGAGTCCTGCGCATGGATGCATTTAATTTCCACCACCTTTGACCCGACCTATGTAGTAGGAACACCTAAAGCAACTAAATCATCATTACGCAAGCGTGATCGAGTCCCATCACATAGAAGAAAACGCCACAGAACCACTTCTAGAAAACAAACGTTTCTGGAGCCATCTAGTCAGGGCATCCCTCGTGGAGGCCGGACACACAGGAAGCCCCGGGGTCGGCACCTGCTTACAGTGTCCACAACTGTTTCGTGATAGAGCATCGGCCATTGGAGGCTAGAGGGAGCCCACCCAGCAAGGAGGCAAAGGGGGGAAAGAGAGAATGAGCGGAATGGGCCGAGCTAAGGAGGAGAGCAGGCGCTACCCACCATTCTGGGCATCACTCTATTCACTCTCCTGCTCGGTCAGCAAGCAGACAGACCCTGTGCCCTTCTTCGCGACGCGTGTTTCCTGCTGCGCTGAGGCCATCTCAGGCCCGGCGCACGTCTCAGCCCTATGGACCTTACGTGCAGGGAGGGACACGGTCACCAGCCGGATGCGCACCACAAACGCGGTCAAAGGAATGGCCAAGGTTTTAGGAGAGAGGAGAGCGGGGTGTAGGGTGCGATCTAACAGGGAAGTCTTCAGGAGTGCCCCAGCGGAAGGCCTGGACCTGCCCCGCGGGGCTCCCCTGCCTTCCCACCACCTGCATAAGGAATTCAGAACCGCGCAGCGGGGGCAGCCAGGCGGCTGGAAACTTCCATTCCATTCCCACTGGCATTGATTTCTTAAACCATAAATTCGGTGAGAGGGGTTGCAACTTTGGATTTCATCGTATTTTAAAAAGCTGATTAGAAAGAACCTAAATATGGTGGTGGTGGGGGGGCGGGGTGGATGGGGAAGAAGAGACCGTGTGCCGGGAGCTGCGGAACGTGAAGCGTTAACACCCCGATGCGGGCGGACAGGTGCTGCCCAATTTGCCCGGGGGAGAGGGCGGGGGCTCCTGCCTAGTCCCCGGGGCCGCGCGCCGCCGCAGCGGGAGATGGATGGACTGCGGAGGCCGAGCCCGAGCGTCAGCAGCGCCCGGTCCCCGCCGCCTTCAACTGCGGGAGCAGCGGCGCCTCCTGGAATGACATTGGAAGGTCAGCCAATCAGGCGCGGGCTGCTCCGGGCGCCCCCAGCCCCGGGCCCCGCGGGCACGCTCGCTCGCGGGTTTGGAAGGGGGTTGCCAACGCGCCCCTGGACGTACCCGCCTTCTTTTCCCTTCTGTGCATCTACTCGGTTTCAAAATATTGCTCTGCCAACCTGGTCCTGCTTGCAAGATTGCAAAGCCCGCAAGACCCTCCCTCACCTGCCAGAGCCTCTGCATCATCCCTGCGGGTCTAACTCCAAGGACACGGGAGTCTGGGCACAGTGAACTTGAGAAATCCTCACGCAGCGTCTTCAGAGGAAAGCCTCTGACGAGCTGCACCCAGCAGCCCTGCTCGGAGGCGGCGGTTGTGCCCGCGCTGCTGAAGGCTCGCTTGTGAGTCTTGTGAGGTTTGCTGCCCACTAGCGTCCTGCGACAGGGACACAATTGACATGCAGGTAGCACCTCACAATCTGGAGGGACAGGTCACTGAGGCCTGGCACGTCCTTCGGCGCCGCAGCCAAGACCGTGCCCAGACGCCTCTGCCTATCTGTGCATACTCAGGGTCCCTGCATCGCTCTGCCCACGCACTGCAAAACACACGCGGAAACCAAGAAAATAGGAAACACTACTGAATGCGCAGCCTGTTGCAAAATTTATCATTTCCCACTACCTATCCATTATGTATGAGCCCTTCATAATCTCGCCTGCAGAATTCAGCTAATTTTGAGAAATTCGGATGCCACCGATTTTGTAAACGCACCCATTGAGATACCCATCGTTTTATTGTCAAACGCAAATCGCCAACCTACACCAGCATCTTCGGTCTCTCTTTACAAAATAACCTTGACCTCCACCAATCTCTCTGCTTTTACATTGAGTTTCAAAGCACGCTGAATTGAGTCTCTTTCCCAATGCAGCTTTTCCCAGACATGTCTACTATAAAACCATTTTGACAGCTACATGGATACATGAACATTGAGGTCCAGGAATTAGGGATTTAGTGTTTTTCTTTTTTTTTTTTTTTTTAGGTTTGGGGGGTATGGGGTTTAGCCATAATTATCTTCCCTCTCAGCTTGTGCTGTATTGCACCTGCTCTGTTCACTGATGCACTGATTCCCTGAAGCTGCAATGACCTAAAGTGGCATCCAGAAGAGAGGCAAGGAGTGGAGGTCTGCTGGTATTTATTAAAGGTTCACATGGCATTTTGTTTTCCTACAGAAGGCATCTTGACAGGGCATGGAGCTTACATTTAGGGGCCTGAGATAGAATTTTAATCAGCTTAATAAGGATGGGGGAGGGGAGGAAGCACTGACATTAAGCATAACATTACCTTTTCTATTCACCTACGTCTACTTGAGTTAAATAAAAACACCCTAAAAGCCCTCAAGGTGCATCTGTAATTGGGAGGGTCTGCTTTTAAATTTTAAAAAAAGTCCACGTTTCTGGTCTGTGGTTTCCTGCTGAAATGCTGCAGAGCCTCCTATTTTCCCTTTAAGGAGCAGCCTTCGCATCACCAGCATTCTTCCTAATCTCCAGCAAGCATGGACCTTCTGCAAGCGCCAATGCACTCAGGCTGGGGACCAGGGAAAGACTGTCAGAGGGATGCATGTCTGTGGATGTGAAAACAGGGCTAGCCAGATGCTAGCAAAAATAAATCATAGAGAATAAACCTGCTCATTATACTGTATTCTGCTTCTCCAAAGACCTACCTCTGGTTTTAACAAGAATTTTAAATTAGATGGCACTCATTAGTGTTACAACCAAGAGAAAATATGATCAAATGCAATGCAGTGAGAGATGTGTGCGGGGAATCCATGGAGCAGCATGTGTGTTGTGTCCCACATATGTGTGTCCCTGTTTCCTGCCACAGCAGCGAAAACCCCTCACGTGAGTATTTCCAAAAGATTGCAGAACACGTTACTGCTTTAAAACCTGATTCCTGCCCCTGATCAGGTGAGGTAATTCATTCAAGGGTTTAACCCATGAAGGTTGCAGCCTGTCCAAATACCATGTTTTCTTAAGAAATAAGCACACCCTTCATTACATCAATAGGTCAATAGGAAAAATGCTCCTATCTCCTTTTAAAATGCGGACATCTTGTGGGCATCTTATTTTTATTAGCACCCTGAAATATCACATGGCATAATCTTTTACAAATATCTCAGGTCATCAGTTTCAGTATTAGAATTTTTAGATATTTTATTACACATTCAGGAATTTTCCAAAATCAAGGTAAAATATCACAGCTGTGAGGGGAAAAAAAATCTCCATTTTTAAAGTCTTATTCAGATAGGTAGGGACCATCATTTCATATTCTTGAAATATGGTCTTATGAACAGGCAGCATTCCAAACTGGACTCTTATTTTATTTTGGTATGAGTATATATTTTTTTATCTTTTGCACAGTGTGCATTGGACATCATTCCCTGAAAAACTCTTTAAAGCTGTTTCCCAGCAAAAATGAAAGCTCAGAGCTCCATAGTCAGGCTTTTTTTTTTTTTTTTTTGTGCTTTGTCATATAAAGAGAAGGCCATTTTTATATAAGAGCATTCCATCACCTACTGGTAGTTAGGATCAGAACTGGTAATACAGTAGTGGAAATGTTCATCTGAGTGCTATGTCTCATCTAATCTATCTGTATTCATTAAAGTAACAATGATAATTCTCAAGATTTTAAAGGTCTCAGAACAGTGTAAACAGATTATCCAGGACTTAGTATATGTGTGCATGGTTATTCTTTGTATATAATTTCCTTAGAATAGAAGAATATTTCAAGTTTTATACAATGTTCTTACTATACATAATTCTTTGGATGGTTGTTTATTTTGGGTGTTGAATGCGGATTCAAAAAAAACCTCACACACACACATATATATAAAACATCTCTATATGAGAGACTATCAGAAATTCTCCATATGATTTTCATTGTGTACAGCTATCAAATTATAAAGCACGTAATGGTTGATGGACAATGAGAAGCACAACTTGTTTCATCATTCTGAAACACATATCCCTATAGCATCGAATTTTCATTTCATCCTAAAATCCAGGGCTTTAGAGGAGCCTGGAGGTGGACTTCCTGACAGGTTAAACAAACCATTAAGTCACTGAGGCATCAGAACACATGTGCAAGCATTTCCTTGTTTCCCCTGAGTTCACATTAGCACACAGCATAAAGGACAGACTCTCCTGATGCATCACCATGTATTAGCTAAAGCAGACCTATTCCCCAAGATAAATCCCCACGAGGATGCAGAGGAGGTAGAGTGCCCTCTGGGAAAGATGGGTGTCATGTCAGAACTTGTTGCAATGCTTTTCTGCCAAGAAATCTCAAAATGAAAGTTTTGAACACTTTGCTTTAGGTTATATCATAGAGCAAAGTATCATTTTAATGCGAGAGTTCCTTCTTTCATCTTCACCTTCTCTTAGTCATCTTTCATTTTTTAATTTTACAGAGTCTATGCATATCCTCTGGCATGTTGGTAGGTTGATTCTGTAAGCACTACCTGGGTAGGCAAAGAAAATGCACCCCTATGCAGCTAACACTCAAAGCTCTGTGTGAATCTTCCAGGAAAATCTTAGAGCCTCCCCTTTGCTTCTCGTATTTTCTCACAAGGGCGAGATCTCTCTCTCTCTCTCTCTCTCTCTCTCTCTCTCTCTCTCTCTCTCTCTCTCTCTCTCTCTCTCTCTCTCTCTCTCTCTGTCTCTCTCTCTCTCTCTCCTGGGTGGGAGAGTCTACTTAATGGTTTAATTGTAACTGTCAGCAGGTTATATATTTTATGCAGGTCTGTGCCCAGAAATTGGAAATGGGAAAATGGGAATTTAAGCTGTAGCTATTCCCAGGCAATGCCAAATGACGACAATTTCCTCTCCCTCCCAACTGAGGAGCCATTCATATATGTAAGTTCATATTTACTCCAAGACAGGTGACCCAGGGCACAAGCACACTTACTAATTGGGTGTGACTCAGTCAAGAGCAATAGCTTTTTCAAATCCCCAGGAAGAAAGCACTTCGAAAATATTACACCAGGTGGGCATGAGAAATAGAATGCTACTTACAATAGTCACTGACTTCATTTTAATAACTATACAGGTGTTTCCTTTTTAATTTGTCAACATTTCAGATGATGTAATGCTTATCAGTGCATATTTGAACAAAAATGACTGAGGAATATGTAGTATCAAGGGGGTGGGGTGGGGGTGGGAGATGGAGAAGGATGGATCTTTCTTAAAGGCTTCACTACTGCTGGAGATCAGCTGTATTAGAATTAAGGCACCTGCTTTGAAAAGCTCAAAAACCTTTGAATCTGAAGGAAAAGGCTTTTCATTGCCCACTCAACCTGCCCATACTTGCAATGCCGGGCCTCTTTCTGGCTGATGTTTGTCAAAGTGCTGATATCCACCCCCCTCCCCATCTCTCCTGGTCTCATCAAACCTGCTTTATTCTGAGTGAGGCAGCTATCTAGGACTGGAGTTAGGCTTCCAGCCCAGCTGTCACTTTGCTAGTTAAGCGCCTCGAAATGATTACAGAGCAATTTCTCCCCCGGCCTCTCTCCATTGCCTTCGCTTCTTCCCAAAGAAGAAAATCATAAAATTAAAAATAAATAACAGCAGAAAAATCTAAGCACTGGGGGGAGGGACGCGAAAAAGGGCACTACTTCCTCCGTGCACCCACCACCACCACCGCCGCCGCCACCGCCGCCGCCGCTCTGGTCAATTAAAAGAAATTAAATGAATGACAAACTGCAAGGCGCCGCCGCTCACCATTCGCGAAGCTCTGGAGCAAGGAGAGGGCCAGTATCCACATGCCCCTGCCCGGCCTCCCGCGACGCGCCTGCCCGGCCCCCGCGCCGCGCCCGGCTCCGCTCGGCACCTGCCCGGGGCCGCCGCCCGCCGCCCGCCGCCCGCCCAGGACGCGCCGCCACCGCCGCCGCCGCCGCCGCCGCCGCCGCTGCCGAGCCGCCCGGGCGCGCGGCGCGGGGGCCGGGCTCGGGGCCGGGGGCCGCGCTGGCCGCGCGCTGCGCTCCCGCACACCTGCTCCCGGGCGCCGCCGCGCTCCGCTGCGGCCCGAGCTGGGCGGCCGGCGGGGCTGCGAGCCCGGGGGCGCCGTCGGCTCAGGGGGCGCCCGGGCCGGCCGCGGGGGAAGAGCGCCGCAGCCGCGGGCAGGAGCGCATCCCGGGACGCGGCGCCCGGACTCCGCAGGCAGCAGCCGCCCAGCCGCGCGCCGGCCTCAGCCTCCGCCTCCAGGCAGCAGGCGGGCAGGCAGGCTCATCTTTCCTCTGCTCCGGCCCGAGCCCCGGGTTCCCGCCGCTCCCCTTCCCTGCCCGCGAGCCGAGCGGAGCCGAGCAGAGGCGAGCGGGCCCCCTCCCCTGCCTCTGGCCGCTGGGGCGCTCTGCAGTCTTAAAGCAGCAGCGGAGAAGTGGAGCCGAACTGGAGGCAGGACTAGAGAGAGTGCAGCCACCACAGTCACGCACAGACATCCGGACTAACGTCTTAGAGGCTTAAATGATCATCTGAACAGCTGATTATTTTTAGTTATTTTCTTGCCGGCTGCTAATAAGATCTGACCAGGGGTGACTATTCCGGCAGGCTGTCAACTCAGCAGAGGTGACCATGAGATGTTAGCTGTTTTAATAAAATGGACAGCTGGACTCAGATTTCATATTTACTCTCAGGAAAGTCCAGTTCATTTGCCTAAGGGGAAATGCCACCTCCAAATCCTCGCTGCTATTATGAAGACCTCTATGATTTCACGGGCTAATTTTTAATGATCTCGAATGCATAGTAGAGTACAAATACAAGCAATGCTAATTTTGCTCTCTGAATGGTGAAAAACACTGGGTAAAATTGCTGATAATTTGAGTAATTCCTAACATATAACCCCTTCTATCTTCCTATGAAAAGCCAGTAGGATAGCATTTCCTGAGTGTTCTGTATGGTTCTTGGAGCCATAATCATGTGAAAGTAAAAGCTTCAGCATGGGCATATATCCATATTCCATCACTTTGCAAAATAATGGCCATGATCCATAGGGCTGGAATTCACGCCCATTTAAGATCCAGGATCGAATACTCAAGGCAGGACGAAAGGGAAGCTCTTAAGGGAGGGTGTGGAGGGAAACTGAACTGCTTCCTAGGCTCTGGGTGCCTATTGCTTAGGCTCCATGTGCTCTTCCAAATCCAAAGGGGGAACCAAGCACACCTAAAGCAGCTCAAAAAAATGACAGGAAAAAGCAAATGGTGAGGCAGAAACAAAATGGTGCTTTACCCAGGTTGGACACAAGATGGCCAGGCCCTGTGTACAAGGCAGGGTCAGCTGAGCCAGTGACGCTGCTCCCTCGCCATCCCCCTTCCTTGCAGGTAATCATGACCAGCACCCCACCTGGATAACATCGGGCACCACAGACAGGGTTCCTCTCGCTTCACATAAATGGGGGCTCCCTCCCTAGTCTTTTCTTAAAGGCAGTCCAGGAAGGCAAATAATGTTCACATATCTTCCTGGATCTAGCTCATTCGCCCATTCATTCAACTGGCAAATTCTTAACCCCACACCAGCCATCCGCAAGGCTCACTTCCGCCTAAGGACACACCTGGAGTGACATCACAGGTTTGCCACTAAGCAGATGTGGAGGCTTGCATTGTATGGTTCTGGAGCCTCATCTTTCTCCAATGCAGAATGGAATTTACAGGAGTCCCTAATTCACAAGGCTGCAGATTCTTTGGCATATTCCTAGCACATGGTACTGCAATAAACGAAGGCTGTTAATATTGAGTTTGAGAGAAGGGCCAGCAATATAATTTGCAGCGTCCAGTGCAAAATGAAAATGTGTGGCCCTGTGTTGAAACAGCAAAAAAAAAAGCTATTAAAGATATTAAAATATACATTTTTCTCCTTTTTTTTTCACAGTCCCTTCATTCATCGTGGTGCTTGTGGTAGCTTGCGCTCCAGAAAAAAGAAACACACATTCTTAATCTGCATTCCTGTGGGTGTGAACCCATCAAAAAACGGGACCTCTTGAAGATGTTATTTTAGTTAAGGTGTGGCCCAAGTGAATGAGAGTAGGTCTTAATGCCACTTACTAGAGTCCTTGACAAGCAGAAGAAATTCAAACAGAGCCAGAGAAAGCCACAGGGAGGAGCCGGAAGCAGTGGAACCCAGAAGAGAAAGGAAAGGACATCACCATGTGCTGGGAAAATCATAGAACCTCAAAGAATGCCCTCCAGCCACACGGTACCAACCCAAGGAGAAGCAAGCCCTCGAAACTAACAAAACTGTGAACCAGTAAATTCCGCTTATTAAGCCAACCCACTGTGGGGCATTTGACTAAGCAGCTGGGGAACTGAAACAGTGCTGTTCATTTGCTAGTTAATGCCACTCTTCCTCGGGTATGGGGATACACTCAGGGCGAGTGCAAACACTCATAGATGCTGGGGGCCATGCATGAGACTCCATGCAGCACCAGCAGCCACCAACCACCCCAGTTCCCTTCCCATCATCTCCTGGCCAATGCCCTGTGCCAGGCCACAGGTGGAGAAGCCAGCGCCTTTTCCTTGGGCCATGGCAAAAAGGATGCTTCTGAGAGATTGCGTCCTTCATGCTGGCATGTGCTCAGGACCTGGATTACAGGTGGACAACAGCCTTGCCCCTGCTGTTGCCTCTTAAACTTGCTGTGGTCTTGGGGGCCTGGGACTGGAAAAATCACTACCAGGCCCTGCACTGAAACACCACATGATGCACATATCCAATCCCAACCCCAACCATCCCTGTGCCCAGGTCCAGGCCCCCAGGAGGTGGGGGAGTGGACAAGGTGGCAAGAGGCAGGAATGAGGGTGAGCTGAGGCTCCAAGACAAGCATGTGCCATTTTCTCATCAGACCAACACATCACAAATTTAAGGATGCAATTATTAAGAATTCCAAGATGGCATTAAATGGCCCAGAGCGTCAAACCTCAAATGCAAGCTCTTCTGCCTGCAGGCTATGCATCTATCATATAGCTGGCCCTGCATCTAGCAAATGTGGTTGCCATGGACTTAATGAGCTGATGTTATGGCTAATTTTATGTATGAACATGTCTAGGCTATGGTGTCCAATTGTTTTACCCAATCCTTGCCTAGACATTGCTGTGGAGGTACTTTGTAGCCATGACTAGTATCTATAATAGGGTGGCTTTAAGTAAAGGAGAGAACCCTCAATAATGTGGTGGGCTTCATCGTATCAGTTGGAGGCCCTAAGAGCAAAGAGACGAGGTTTCCAGAGAGAGAAGGAATTCTTCCTTAAGACTCCACCATCCTTTCCTCTCTAAGTTTCCAGCCTGCTGGCTCCTCCCACAGATTTTGAACTCAAGACTTCAACCTCAGCTCACCAGAGATTCCAAACCCAGCCTACCCAATGGATCTTAGGCTTCTGGCCCCCACAATCGAGTGGGCCAACTCCTCAAACACATGCCTTAATACACAGGCACACCTCGCTTTATTGCACTTTGTAGGCCTCGTGTGTTCTACAAATTGCAGGTCTGTGGCAACACTATGTGGAGCAAGTCTCTCAGCACCATTTTTCCAACCACATGTGCTCCCTGTGTGTCCCCTTGTCACACTTTAAGAAAGGTGCATGCGTTGTTTTTTTAGACATAATGCGATTGCATACTTAATAGACTACAACATAGTGTAAACAACTTTCATATGCACTGGGAAATTTTAAAAATCATGTAACTCGTTTTATTGTGACATTTACTTTATCGCAGTGGTCTGGAACGGAACCCACGGTATCTCCGAGGTATACCTGGGCATACGTCCTGTGGGTTCTGTTTCTCCGGAGAACCCTGACTGACGCAGCGAGTGATACAGAAGGTCTTAACAGAGGTGTCAAAACTCTCTTATCATATATAAGAGAGTTTATACTGCATAGTTCAGTATAAAAACATGTATATCCCACAAAACTGTGAGCTCCATGAGCTCAGACGCTAGGTCTCTCTTATTTGTGGCAGTCTCCCGAAGGCCCAGCACGGTGTCCTGCACACATCCACACCTAGGAAATATTACTGGAAGGAAAGGGAGTGCTCAAATACAGGTAGAAAGTGAAGCCTGCCATTGACATGCAAAGTACGGTGGAAATTTAGAGGAGAAAGAGAGTACCTGGTAGTAGTCACCCTCAGAGAGGATTTCTGAAGGAAATAGCAATTGAGCTGAGCCCTTAAGTTCAGTAAAGATGTCAACAGGGACAATTATTCCAGCGGATGGTATTCCTGATTAGTGTCATGGCTAGCTTCCTGAAGATCAACTTTTGACATGAAATCATTCCATATGGAAAGACCGATGGCCCACAGAAATTCAGCTTTTTGGGTGTACATAACTGTGGGGTGCTCTCCCCCCACACCTACACCTGTTCTGCCTCCCTACAGCTCTGGGTCAGCCTTTGCAGCAGAAGACAGACACAGTCAGAGGCTATCTTTGTTCCCACTCGGTCGACAGTAAATGAGGAACATTTGGGAGTTGTAACCTCCCCATGACATCATCTCCTACTTCACTGTCTTCCATTGCTGCATCGAGAGGAACAGAAGCAGGAGCTGTGTTCTAGAAGAGGGTGAGGAGTGGGTGGGGAAGGCATGCAGGAAGGAAGGTCGGCGCAGGGACAGCACTGGCTGCATCGGAAGGGTTCTCCTTTGTGACGACTGTAGTTAATCCTGATCAGAGCAAAAGGAATTGCCCAACGAGGACCCAGGTTGTAAAAGGGAGGAGGCACAGGGAAGGTTTCCTGAGGGAAAGAAGCCAAGACTGGGCCAGGACACAACATCATGCTCCACCACATGCTCTCACCTGCCAGTCTCAGGTGTACCTACACACCAGGGGGGAGATCAGACTATCGTGGAGCCTCTGTGTCTCTGCCTGGAAAATAGAATAATAACCCCTGCTCTTCTTATTTTAAAGATAATTGAGGTAATAAATGAGACGTGAGAATTGGCTTTGAGACGGGTTTCAGAGAACAGCTCCATGGTGTCACTTCCATCTACAACTGGACCTATAGAAATGTTTTGATTACACACAGAGCTACATTCGGGCTTTGGAAAAAAATGTCATGATGTTTTGTTTAAGTTGAAACCAGACCCTATCGCAGCTCTGGTCTCAGAATCACACAGGGCGGAGAAGTCCAGGAGTGGCCACAGCAGCCCACCATTTCTCCCTCCAGGGCGCGGGATGAGTCCTTCCACATGCATCTGGGCTGGTCAGTCACCTCCAAGCTGCCGTAACAGCCCCTGGGCAGCCAAAGATGAGTAAATGTGGACCAGGAAGGGCACAGGGAGCCCAGCGCTACTGGCTCTGTCCTCCATCTTTGGAAGTTACACGTCTGTATACACATGTAAAAGTTCATCAAATATTCACTTAAGAGTAGTGCACATTAGAAACTTTACCATACATACGCTGGGTCTCAGTAAGAGTAAAAATGGAAAAAGAAGAAAGATTACCAAGATGGTGGCCCTACTAATTTCACAATTTAGTGGGGTCCCAATAATAGTTACAATATTTGAAGTGACACATCTAACTCAGATGGCTCGTGAGTGTGTGTGCATGCCTATGTGTGTATATATGCACATGTGCGCACACATGTATGTACATGTGTGCATGTGTATATGTGTGCTGTTTGTTCATGGAGCACGAGTGTGTGTGCATGGGGGTGTATGGGTACATGGATGTCTGTGTGTGCATGTGTGCACATGTGTGGGTATATGAGTGTGTATGTGTATGCATAGGTGTAGTTGTATGCGTGTATGTGCATACATGTGCATGGGGGCACGTGGAATGGATGTGTGTGCATGTACGTGTGTGTGTGTGCACATGTGGGGGAGCGTGTGTACATGTGTGTGTAATGGCAGCAGGCATGACAGAAAGGGCAGGCAGGGAAGGTTTCCTCTGGATACCAGAACGGAGTCTTGCATGCTCCACTGGCTTCAGATGTGTACTGGAGGAGCCACCCCCTCACACGAGGGAAAGCTGAGTTTAGGAAGATACAGAGTGGCAGGAAGGGGAACGGAAACAGGAGGGCCCGGGCAAGGAGGAGTGCGGACTTTACCCTGAGGGCCAGAGGAAACCACAGATGCAGGGCAAGCAGGGAAGTGACCCGATCAGATTCGTGTCTCGGAAAGCTTCACTTCTAGGGGCACAGTGGAGACTGGCCTGGAGGGGTGCGAGACAGATGTGAACTAGCCTGGAGTCCAGGTGAGAAACAGTGAGGGATCTGCAGAGAGCCCGGGGCTGGGATGAGGACCCGCATATCATGTAAAGTCGGGAGGCCTTTAGCACGGATACCAAGACTTAGAAATTCTCCTGAGAGGATAAAGTTTTCAGTCCTTATCAAAGTCGCAGTCTTTTGGCTTGTTGTTTACCAGCCTTTACTCAGCATTTGTGCCAGACATTTTACGAGATCACTGCATTGAATTCCTGTCGGGCAGGTAGGTGGTTCATCTTCTTCAGACCAGGAAGCCACGGCCCAGAGATGTTCAGACACTGGCACTACAGCACCCAGCCAGTCAGGAGCAGGGCTGGGCCAGAGCCCGGGCAGTGTTTACAGCCTGTCACCTTGGAAAATGGTCCCCTTTTGAATGGGGAAGAGATACAGAGTTCAACACGAACGTCTGTCTGCTCCTGCAGGAGACGCTCTCTGATCACCCGCCCCACCCCAAATAGCACTTATACCCTGTGAATGTTTAACCTCTGAATGCTATTTTCTCTATATTCATGTATAAATAAGAAATAATTTATTTCTCCATCATCACCTTTGAAATCTAGAATTCTATCATTCTGTTCACTGCAACACTCACTGCACCTGGAACAAGGCTTAGCATGCAGTAAGAGCTCAATTTCAATCTGCTGAATGGTGAAAAAGGAAGAACAGGTTTCCAAAAGAAACTTCATAAAGGCAAACTGCATGGACCTTCAGTTCCAGCTCCACCATTTCACTTCCTGGGAGATGTATAGAATCCAGATTAGGAAAAAAGAAAGAAAGAAAGAAAAAGACACCCAGATGGAAGTGGGGATGGGACCCCAACTTCCTACATGTCAAATAATTTTTTTTCACTTGCATAAATATTTCATCAAAATAAATATTTCTTCACTCCCTACCAGGCAGTAGGCCTTTTTTAACTGAAGACAGTGACTACATTTGAATTATAAGAAAAGGTCAAGGCGGGGTTCTTATCAAATATGTTTGGGATGCAGAGAGCACTTCGAAAAAAAAAAGGGAAATGTGCTGGTGCTGAGGCTGGCTCCTGCAGCCTGTGGGGATTAACCAAGGCACAAGGGAGTGGGCTGGGCGGAGAGGAGGCCTGGGGAAACAGGATGGACACAGCCCAAGGACTCTGCCAGGGTCCAACAGAGCAGCGGGTTGACCGCCAGCCCCACCCTGGAAAGAGGAGAGGTGCACGCAAATTCTGAAACCCCAATCCAGTCCGCCTTTGGATGCTAGTCCCAGGATGTGGCACTCAGTTCTGGATACGGAATCCTTCTGGTGTCAGCGAGCCGCTCTCGGCACCGTGTGACCATGCCACGTGGCCCTGAGGACCACAGAAGGGGAAGCAGCCAGGAGCCCGTGGGTGACCCCCGGGCCCCACTCCACTGGAGGAAGGAGGGGTGAAACCGCCCATGGGGCTGCCTTGGTCATCGGGAAGATACTGGACGGGGAGGCACAGGGGTCCAGTCATACACGTGGGGAAGGCGAGAGCGAGGCCTTGGGCTCCCTGCATACAGCAGGAGCCGAAAGCGCAGAGTCACACCTGGGCAGCCCCTGCGCTGCAGCCCAGGCAGAGTCCTCCCCGGAAAGCCCAGTCCTGGGACAGGAGCTGCTGGGACCATGTGGGAAGTGTCTGGAACCCCATAACCTGAGAAGGAAAGGTGCAGGGAAGTATACAAAAGAGCCCATTTTTGTTTATGACACCAACAACAAAAACCCCGTATCTGCATATGTGTACATGGGTCTGTAAGTTGATCTCTCGTAAGGAAGGAAAATCATTGCACACCAAATGTGTTACGTGATTGGGCTGAGCTGAGCAAAAGGAGAGAAAGAAGGGGACACTAAAAGAAAAAGAGAAAAGGTTTGATTTAGAAAAAGAAACAGCAAATAGAAGATGCCCTCATTTATATTAAATATAAATGTGAAAATGAAAATGGTAATGGTAGTTGTCTATATGGTGGAATATCAGGTCCTTTTTTTCTTTTTTATATTTTACTGGGTTGTTTGATCCTTTTTATTTTTTAAATAAAAGTATCTCAAATTAAATTAAAATCAATTTTAAAAAATCAAAAAGTAAGTTACAAGATCTGCCAAGTCCATGCATCACGATGCAAGGAAGAGCATCCTGACAGTACATCTTGACTTTAGGAGTCACTACTCTCTCATTTCCTTTGCTTCTGACCTTTCAGATTCCACCTCGTTGAAACCTTATAAAGAAGCATGAACCCACTTTGCACCACAACTGTGAGTTCACGCCCCTGTTCTTCCTACGTTGTCCACTCCTTCTCTCTCCTTGCCATCAATATCACCCATTGGACATAGGACCGTGTTTCCCTCTGCAGCTCTCACAACACTGCAAATGAACTAGATGAGTGCCCAATCTGACCTTTTCTCATTATAATGATCTCTTATGTTAAGTAATGTGCTTCATTACGTACACTTTTGCTCACTCTCCTGTGGAAGGCTGGTCCAAGGGGTACAGCAAGGAGTCTGAAGCCAACAGTCCATTGGGACAGCAGGAGAGCAGAAGAGGGACAGGAGGAGAAAAGTCCCACTGCAGAGCTTACCTGGGTCAAGTCCTTGACCCAGGTAAGCTGGTGAATGGTGAATGGTCCAGGGCAATGGGGTGGGGGAAACGGCAGTTACAGGGAAAAAGAGGGTGACCATGGAGAGCTCTGGTGGGAGAAGCAGCTGGAAAGAGCAGAACAAGAAGGCGAGACTCAGAGTCCACTGGGAAACCTGGCCCAGGGTCAGCTGGCAACTTTGGCTCCCTCTTCCTTGCCAAGGTTTCTGCATGTTGCCCTGCAGAAGCATTGCATGCACTCAAGCAGGCCAGGGCAGGCCCAGCAGGAGCCACTACGAGCCAAGCCCCCAGTCCATAGCAGAGCCAAAGACAGCTTCACCTGCACTCCTCTCCATGTGATTTTACCCAACTTTAAGAAAAGTTTTGAAGAACAACTCTGAGTATTTGTAGGGTATTGTAACATTAAGTTGTTCAGAGTAGAGTTGATGCACATAAAAATATGCAACAGATCTATGCGTGATTGTGGAAGACAAGCATCTCCTTAAACTTATGCGCAGCTCACCCACTCCTCCCCCTTGTTAACCTGCAGCAAAGTTAGAAACTCATTTCTTCAATCTTTTTTCAGGGCATGAGATAAAGCTCTAAGTTATCACACATATACTTAAGTATTACAATAGCTAGGTACTTTAGCTCTAAGGTAACCTAAATTAATCAATATTTATTAAATGTTCTTTGTAAGCATAAGGTAAAATAAGTAGCAAGCCAAAAACTATCTTAATTTTTAAATGTTGTATATACACTGTACTGTGTAAATCCTACCTTTTTAGGTTTCTGAGGTCCCTCCCCACTCTAAGAAGCCACATGTATATCCCCAGCTGAGAGTTAAAATTGTGTAACTATGGAGCCCCAAGGGTTGCTATCAGTATATTTGGCTCACAAAGTCAAAATGAACCAATGAATCATTTAGGAATTAACCCATTTGTACTCTGAAAATTTTCATTTGTGTATATGAATCAGTATAGCATGAATGTAAATCTTCTCCAACTACCAAAACTGGGGTCTTGGTCAGTTGTAGCCAAGGAGGTAACGGTGGAGACTCAGAAGTCTTCTCCTTAAAATTAGTAAAAGATGAATGCAGAATTAGCTCTGATCCTTGCCCTTGGTTCCAGCTTGCTGTAAAATCTTCTCCTCCATAACTAAGCTGCCTTGGCCCAACTAATAGAATATCGCAGCCTCATCTGGCTGGAGAGCCGTCCTCCTGGGACATTGCCTGGAGTACACATGCATTTCATTTGTCAATATCTTCCACGCAGAGAACACCCAGCCATCTGTTAGGTTGGGGGGTTTCATAATCGACCACTAGAGGAAAAAGTGGGTGACAACAAAATGCTATGTTCCTCAATTTCTCTGTTCTATATTTGGACTTCCTAGAAGAAACTGCAGTGACCCAACTAAGACGGGAGAGTCAGAACCCGCAGAGAAATCACAAAGCTACAGAGTTGTCTGCAAACAGATCTTCAGAATGACCTTCCTGCTCTCGGGAGAGGAAGAGAAACCTCCCACGGCTGCAGGCTCCCCTTTCCTTCAGACTTGATGGGAATCAGCTGGTCATAGTGACCCACCTGAACTCGCCACGCAGAGACTGAGGCAGAAACGGGGCTCGGCCCAGCCTGCAGAGAACACGCTGTCCTTGTCCAGGCATTTTACCAGGATAGCCTCAAAATAGGCCAGCAAGGAGGAGATGCGGTAAAATAGCGTATTTCTGTTATTTGCTGTGATTCAGCTTGGGAAACCTCAGCAAGTAAAATTCTTTTATGGACCTGCTTCAGTTCAGAAGGTGGAAAGCAGTAAAACATGATAAAATCAGTTTTATTCTTATATTCACCAAAATGATGTGAATAAAAATTAAATAAGTATTGACAATTATACATTTAACCATTACCCAATCCATTCCTGTGGGTAATTTTTAAGTGAACATAGCAGTGTTTCAGTAATATGACTCTTGTGGGTAATGATGACCTCTTCACAAGTAGATTTTCTCAACAAATTTCTTGTTCATATGAACAAAAATCTTCTTCAAATAAAGGTTAATATTATGAACTTTAGAGTCAGACAAATGCAGGCATGTAGTTATTCCTTCAATTCCTAACGATGTGACCTGGAGCAATTCAATCTCTCTCAGTCTCAGTTTCCTCATCCGAAAAATGGGAATACCAACAGAACATACAGGGTTCTGGAGGGGCTGCTGAGAGTGTGGCATGGTACATCAGAACAGCTCAGTATGCTCTTATCATTCCCTGCCTTTTTAAGGAACACATGCAGAACCTAAGTGAATTTTTTCTGGAAGACTTCAACCCATCATATGGACATCAGGGAAATCTGTTTGTCCCCATTCTTAGTAGTTTCCACTGCATTTGGAGGAAATTTCTTGTTTGGCATTTGGAGCTAGTTTCTGGTAAATCCCTTCCTTCCCATATTCATTTGGGGCTTTCAATCTTCCATGACCCAGGGTCCAGGTGACCAAGCAAGTTTCTATTCTGCTTAATATAGTTATAAATAGACCTAAAGTCAGTGATTCTGCAGCCCACATGCATATTAGAATTTCCTGGGGAGTTTTTAGAAAAACACTATTGTCTAGGTCCCAAACCCTGAAACTGTAACTTAATTGGTCTGGAGTGGGGCCCAGGCATTGTCATTTTTTCATTTCCCCAGGTAAGTCCAGTGTATAACCAGGCAGCAACTACTGCTCCAGTGAAGGTCGGTTTCCTCATTCTCTGATGGCTGTCCAGCAAATGCAGTAAGTCCACCGCAATAAGTACAGCTGGAGAGCAGGCTCCAGATGTCCCATCCTGCAGGAGGGCTGAGTTCACAGACTGCCTTATAAATGCAAAGCCAACTCAATCCCCAGAGACCAGGCAGAGGGAGGAGGAACCAAGGCAGATTCAGTCCTTCAGCCAGGACTGCTCAAGGTTACTGTGTGCCTGAGCCCGTGCTGGGCACTTGAGATGAAATAGTGAATAAGACACTTATAAGGAGGTCTCACCTTTCAGCATTCAGAGAAAGGTGAGAAGGTGGCCAGTAGGGACAAATAAAACCAATAATTGCAAACATAATTAAATAGTGAGCAATTAAATAAATAAACTACAATAAAGCAATTAAATAAATAAGCTACAATAAAACAATTGTACTATGAAGAAAAAGTGTAAGGTGCTGGGAAACATACAAAAGGGGTCTTTAACCAAGGGTCGGAGATCAGACAAGGCACCCTAAGTAATAATCATTTGAGCAAGGTGTGAAAGATGGCAAGAAATTAGCTCGGTGAAGGAGGATAAAGGAGGGAAGCATGACTAAAAGGAAGAAAAAATTGTCCAATGTCCTAAATGAAGAGGGCTACCAAGGAGATGGGGAATGGCTGGGAGCCCAGCAGGCTGAAGCATGGTATGCAAGAGGGAAAGGTACTGGGGATGCAGGCAGCAGCCAGATCCCACAAGGCTTTGGTAGGAATATGGGAGCCCTGGCAAGATGTAGCAGCACTGGCAAGAAGGACAAGAGAGAACTGCCCCTTTGCTACTGACCCAAGTCATTTCATCTCTAGAGAGGGTAAAACAGCACCCTTGGAATGGGTGACACCAGGCACCAGTTGAAAACTGGACACAAAATGAACACAGGAGATTAAAAAAATGTTTACATAAAAAAGATTCAGAATCCCAAGCTTCTTTCCCTATTTGACTCTCACAAGGATGGTAACCAGGGATGACCCTGTGACATCTGGTTATCCTAAAAGAAAGTGTCTAAAGATGCTACCATCCAGCATTCCCCCCCAATGATGCCACCCAAGAAGACAATCCTGCACTCTTCAGTGCTTCTCAAACATTATCCCAATAAGAATGACCTGAGTGAAGGTGCTTATTGACACTTAGATTCCTGCCCCCACCAGCCCACCCCAACAGAAGTTCTGATTCAGAAAGTCTGGGAGAGACGTGAAGAATGTCCATTTCTAACCAGCTGCCAGGTGATGCTGAGAGTGCTGGTCCAGGGACCCCACTTCAACACCACGGTCTTAGATGACAGCCAATGAGCTTCCAACCAGCACTTTATAAATCTACTCTTAAATACAAACTGAGAGTTCAGTAGTCATTTGAAGCAAACATGTCTTATAAAACACAGTGGCGGAGACAGACAAACAAGAAAAAAGAGTGACTTTCAGCACTGAGAAGTTGCATTAAATCAATCATTATCCCCAGAGAAAAAAGATAAAAGATACTGCACCCATGAAATAAGAACCAGATGCCATTTGTTCAAAAGGAAAATTCAAATATCAAACATAAATTTCTTAGAAATCAAATATATGAAAGCAGAATTGAAAAAAACAAGAGAAGCACTGAAAAAATGTTTCTCAGAAAATAGAGCAAATTTAGAGAAAGAGAAAATTGGAGAGAGAAGGTATTTAAAAAATTAGAGGACCCGTCCATGGGGCCTCACATCTGTATTAAAGAGGTTCAAGAAGGTGAAAAGATCACATGAGGAAGGTAATCATAAAAAAATAATAATAATAATTTAAGAAAAGGCCTTTGATTTTCTAGACTAAATGGGCCCAATGAATACCCAGCACAAGAGACAAAAATTAACCTACAGCTAAGCATATCTCTGAAATTTGAGACTACAGCAGCAAAGAGCATACTATAAACTTCCAATGTAAAAAATATCAGATTTCATACAAAGAATTGAAAATAGCATCAAAACCCAGTGTTCTTGAAAATAGCTCTAAATGTTAAAAAACAGGAAAATGTCCTTTAAAACCTTGGGTAAAATTATTTCCAGCCTAGAATTTCATGCCAAGGCAAACCAACTATATACATGATTAGAATAAATACATTTTCATAATACAAGGTTTCAAAAAATTCCCATCCCCTATATCCTTTATCAGAGAGTTACTGAAGGATGAGTTCCACTAGAATAAAAATTATAAACCAAAAAAAAAAAAAAAAGACAGGAGATACAGGAAACAGGATGCCTAAGACAAGACAAAGATGAGAATTCCAGGATGTAGCTGTACCTAGAAAGCTAGCCGGTCCAGACAGCAGCTGGTCAGAAGCTCCTGGAGAGATATCTTTAAAGAGATGAAACTTCTAGAACATCTGGGTGTTTGAACTTATTAAGAAGAAAAGTACACAAATGGGAGAGTCTGGAATTAGTAATAAGCACAGAGGAAACCAAGCAAACAGAAGACTCGAACAATATTAATTCCAGGAAAACCACATTTAAAAATTATACAAAAAAACAAATGTAGTATATACTGTAGCCCAGCTGTGAATAATATAATACTCATAAGCATTGAATATCAAAACTATAAACACAGAATATTGATGTAATCAAAACCACAACTGTCATGAAAGAAGCACGGGTTGAAGTGTTGGGTACAGGAAACACTAAGGTGAAGCAGAGATTAATCTGCATCTATGGTGTGAAATCAGTAGATAATGTCTAAAACTGAGGAAAAAAGCATCAATGATGAAGATGCTTTCCTTTAAGAATGTTATTTTTAAGCATAGAGAAAATTTTCTAAAAAGTCAATTACAAAAACTTTAAAGTGATTTATCTAGTGAGAAGGAGAGTTTGGAGTGAGGGTTACTATTTTTGCAACACCACTTGTAGAATTGTGTGGCTCTTCAAACGATATATATACGTAAGATTCTGAGAAAAAAATTTAAAAACAACATAAAATATAAATATCTAAACAAAAATAGATAGAAACATACAGAGAAGAATTTCCAAAATGGTGGCAAAATGGGGACAATGGATCCTCCCCCCAGCAAAACAGTCATAACTTGTGAGTTATTAAAATAAAACCAAAGTCTCTTGAAATTGTCCTAAAGGTATACAGCCCACAAAGAAACTGTTATTCATGAAAATCTACTAAATCTCAGTAGGAACGGTGAGAGTCCATGGTGGGTGAGCCACAACCTGCTCTTTCTCCTCACCCTGTTCCCATCTCATGTAATAAAAGCTCTACTCCAGGCAAGTGCAGCAGGAACACGAGGTGCCCACTCTCCCCAGTTCCCATGTAAGAACTATTGATGTCCCAGTTAAGAACTATAGTGCAGAGAGGCTGCCAGCAATTCTCATTTCCCAGATTCCAGCTCCACGCTGCAGAAGTTCTGTCCTAGTTAAGTAACAGCCAAGAGGCCTGGGATACCCCCTCCAACCAACCTCCTCCATATGATAGAAGCTCTACCCCAGGTGCAGCAGGCCAAGGAAACTAGGCCCTGCCTGCTCTCACTCCAGCTCCTATAGTGGAGGTTTCATGCAAGCCAATTGCACGTATACCAGAGACCACTGACAGAAGTGGGCCAACGTTCCCACCCCCATCTCAAGCAGCGATGCAGAAGCTCTTTCCAGGGGGAGAAACAGTGTGTGTGAACAGAGAGCTCTGTCTCTCTCCCTGGAGGGACTGACATTATTTGAAATAGTGCATGGAGAAATTGACGTCTAAGGGCATTGCTGAAAATAATGGAGATATTTTAAGGTAAAAATATAAGAGGGGACTAATAGGTTCATGATAACAACATGTGAAATGGAGACCAACGAGGAGTTTTACAGAGAGAACTAGGAAAAGGACAACTAAGAGGAGCACTCCAAAGTCAGAGCAAGCTTCAAAGACTGGCTCCAAAAACCACCCTTGCAAAAAGGCCCAACTTTAATATAACTGTGCAGCAATTTATGCCCCAGAATAATGTTGAAAACAACAGAGCAATCAACTAGAAAAAGGGGTGTACTAAAAGCTGGGTGTGGCACCAAGAGACAGAGACCAGCAAGAAACTTAACAGGAAGATCAAGGAAAGAGACAGTAAAAACGAGCCTAGCTAAGACCATTTTCATACCTGGTGGCAGGAGAGCAGCACGACCGTGAATATACCTAAGGCTGCACTCTCTGAGGAGCAAATTCAGAAACTGCATATTATAGGTGAAATAGATTTCACTGAACTAGTCCAGCAAAGTCACTAAACAAAAAAACAGACAAATAAGAGCAACAAACCATAGGGGAGGCTATAGTTAGTATCCAGAGTTGCCACAATATCAAATCTGAAATGTCCACTTTTCAACAAAAAATTATGAGACTAGCAAAGAAATCGCAAAGAGTGGCTCAGGCGTAGGAAAACAGCAGGCAACAGAAACAGCTTTTGAGAGGAATCAGATTTTGGACTTAAGAGACAATGACTTTGAAGCAGTTCTTATAAAGTTCTTTAAGGACTAAAGAAAACCATGGATAAAATACTTGTCCTAGTTTGCTAGCTGCCAGAATGCCAATTACCAGAAACAGACTGGTTTTTAAAAGGGGAATTTAATAAGTTGCTAGTTTACAGCTCTATGGCTGAGAAAATGTCCCAATTAAAACAAGTCTATAGAAATGTCCAATATAAGACATCCAGGGAAAGATTCAAGAAGGCCAATGAAGTTCAGGGTTTATCTCTCAAGTGACAAGGCACATGGCGAGCATGGTCAGGGTTTCTCTCTTATCTGGAAAGGTATGTGGCGAACACGATGTCATCTGCTAGCTTTCTCTCCTGGCTTCCTTTCATGAAACTCCCCCGGAGGCATTTTCCTTCTTCATTTTCAAAGGTCGCTGCCTGGTGGACTCATGGCTATGTAGTTCTGCTCTCTTAGAATCTCTCGCATTCTCCAAAATGTTTCTTCTTTTATAGGATTCCAGTAAACTTATCAAGAGCCACTCGAATGGGTGGAGACATATCTCCACCTAATCCATCTTAACAACCACTCCTGACTGGGCTACATCTCCAAGGAGATGACCTAATTATAGTTTCAAACATACATACTGAATAGAGATTAGAAGAAACAGCTGCCTTTACAAAATTAAAATTAAAACATGGCTTTTCTATGGTACATACATCCTTTCAAACCAGCACAATACTAAAGGAAGGTATGATGACAATGTCTTATCAAATAGACTATTAATAAAGAGATAGAAATCATAAAAACAAACCAAGTGGAAATGTTCAAGTTGAAAAGTATAATAATTGAAATTAAACCACTAGAGGGGTTTATGATGGTTAGTTTTATATGTCAATTTGTATAGGCTATAGTACCCAGTTATTAAATCGGCCACTAATCTAGGTGTTGATGTGAAGGTATTTAGTAAATGTGATTAAAATCTATAGCAGTTGACTTAAAGTAATAGAAATTTAACCTTGATAATCTAGTTGTACCTGATCTAATCTGTCAAAAAGACTTAAAAGCATGATTCAGGTTTTCTGGGTAAAAATGAAATTATGTCTGTGGACCACAGCATTACCACCTGCCTGAAGATTTCCAGCCTACAATTCCTCATGTTCTGCTCTAAAGAATACGGACTTCCTGAGCCAGGGCCCACATCTGGGTAAGCCAATTACTTGCAATCAAACCAATTCTTTCTCTCTGTCTTTCTCTCTCATGAACACACACACACACTTATATATATACATATATACTGGTTCTGTTTCTCTGACCAATACAGGGTTTAACCGTAGATATAAAGTGACAGAAGAAAAAATCAGCAAACCTGAAGATAGATCAACAGGGATTACCAAATCTAAACAACAGCGAGAGATAAAAAATGAAGTAGAATGAGCAGAGTCTCAATAGGTACAGGAAAGCATTATGGACACCAACATACACATAATGAGAGTAGGAAAGTACTTACCAGAAGGAAAGTAGAGAGAGAAAGGAGGAGACAAAAAATTCAAAAGATAATTCCTGAAAATTTCCCAAATAGATGAAAATTTTTAATCTATATATCCAACAAGCTCAATGAACTCCAAGTCAGATAACACAAAGAGGTCCAAATGCAGACACATGTAACAAAAAATGCTGGCATCAAAAGAGAAAGACAAAATTTTGAAAGTAAGAGAAAAAAACAATTCATCATAAACTGAAATTCCATCTCAACAAGGTAACCCAACTAAGATGAACAGCTCACTTCTCATCATAGACAACAGAGACCAAAAAACAGAGGCTGGCATATTCAAATATTGAGCAGGGGTGGGGCTGGGGACATGGGCAGACTCTCAACCAAGAATTTTATATCCAGAAAAATTAATAATTTACAATTAGGTCAAATAAAGACATTCCCAAATAGAAAGAAATGGAGAGACTTCTTTTCTCATGTATCTTACTTACAAGTGGTAATAATAAAGGAATTCTTCAGAAAGCAAGTGACACCAGGCTCTAATTCAAATCCATCTGAAAAAACAAGGAGTATTGGTAAAGGAAATTATATAGATAAATGTAAATGATGGCATAATTGCATATTTCTTCTTCTTCCGCTGAAGTTATTTACAAAGCAATTATATAATGCAGTATATAATAAAATACTGTTGGGTTTTCCACATACATAAGTATAATGTGTAAAACAATAACAGCACAAAAATGGGTGGGAAGTTTAGAGCCAAAGAAGAGTAATGTTTCTCTATCTTCCTTTAATTAAGTCAGCATAAATCTGAGGTAGATTCTGATAAGATGCATATTGTAAACCCTAGAGCAACCACTAAAGAAAAAACGAAAGTTATAGAGTGAAAAAAATAAGTAAAGGAATTAAAATGTTAGAAAATATTCACTTAATGCAAACAAAGCAGAAAAGGAGGAAAAGAAGAAGAACAAAAGTTATGAACCATATCGAGAACAAAAAGTAAAATGGCAGGCAGAAATCCAACAATTTCAATAATAACATTAAAAGTGATTAGATTCAATAATCCAACCAAACAGTAGAGATTGTCAGCACAGATTAAAAAACACATTATTCAATTATATGAGGTCTACAGGACACATACTTTAAATTCAAAGACACAAATAGGTTGAAAGTAAAATATACAGTGACTATAAGAAAACTGGAGCAGCTATATAAATATGAGACAAAATAGACTTTAAAACAAAAATTGTTACTAGAGATAATAAAAGACATTTACAGCGATAAATTCATCAATCCTTCAGGAAAACATGACAATTATAAACATATATGTGCTTAAAAACAGAGACCCAAAATATCTGAAGCAAAAACTGACCAAATTGAAAGGAGGAATAGAAAATGCAAAAATAATACTTGGAAACATTAATATCCTATGGTCATTAACGGAGAGAACAACTAGACAGTAGATCAACAAGGAAACAGAGGACTTGAACAACACTATACAGCAACGAGTCTTGACATCTATGTTCAGTAATAGACATCTTTGGACCACTCCACCCAACAAGAACATGATATGTATTTCTCTCAATCATCTGGGACATTCTCCATATAAATCATATGTTAAGTCCTAAAAAAAGCTAAACAAATTTAAAAGCATCAAAATCATGCAAACTTTGTTCTCTGACCACAATGCCAGTCAGAAATTGGGGAAATTCACAAATATGAGCTATTAGGGATTAACTCATATCCCCCAAAAAAGGCATGTTCAGTTCCCAACCCTGATCCTGGAGGTGGGAGCCCATTGATAAGTACGACTTTTGCAGATGTCATCAGTTAAGGTCATCTTAACTGAATGAATAAGTGAACAAGGGTGGGCCTTGATCCAATTATGGCTGACGTCCATCTAAGCAAAGGAAACTGGACACAAAGAAGAAGCCACAGGGTATAGGTAGAAGCTGGTAGTCAGTGGAACCCAGAAGGGAAAGGAAAGATGCCACCACATGCCATTACCTTATAACAGAGTAGCTAAGAAACGCCAGAGAGAGCCTACCGCCAGCTGGAGGGCACTACGGTCTTCAGAGAGAAAGAAATGACTTCCTCAGGCCTCAGGTGAACTATTCCTAGTTTCAAAACAGTGAACCAATAAATTTGCATTGTTTAAGCCAACCATTGTGTGGTGTTTGTTTTAGCAGATGGGAAACTAAAACGCATGAGAATTAAACAACATGCTCCAGATTAACCAGTGTGTCAAAAAAGAAATAAAAAGGAACTTAGAAAATACCTTGAGATGATTCAAAAGAAAGCACAAAATGCCAGAACGCATGGGATGCAGTTTAAGCAGTGCTTAGAGGGAAATTTATAGTTGTAAATGCCTATAAAAAAGAAAAAAAAGATCTTTATATCTTAATGAACTAGAAAAAAAAGAGTAAATTAAACTCAAAGCTAGCAAAAGGAAGAAAACAATAAAGGTTATAAAGGTTAGAGAAGAGATTTTTTAAAAAAAAGGTCATAGAAAAAACAATAGAGAGAATCAATGAAACCAAAATTAGTTCTTTGAAAAGATCAACAAAATTGAACAATTTTAGCTAGATATACCAAAGGAAAAAAAGAGAGAAGACTCAAATTACTAAAATCAGGTAAGAAAATGGGAAAATTATTACCAATCTTAAGGATATAAAAAGAAGCAGAAAGAAATACTATTTACAATATGTCAATAACATAAATGACATGGACACAATCCTAAAAAGCCACAAACTACTGAAATTGACTCAAAAAGAAACAGAAAATGTGAACAGTAAAGAGATTAAATTAGTAATCAAAAAAATTTCCACAAAGAAAAGCCCAGGCAGACTGGTTTCACTGGTGAGTTCTACCAAACATTTAAAGAATAATTATATCAATTCTTAACAAACTTTTTCAGAAATAGAAGAGGAGGCAACAATTCTGGATTAAATCTATGAGGCCAGTCTTACCCTGATACCAAAACCAGAAAAAAGAAGGTATAGAAAACTACAGACAAATTTTCCTTATGAACATACATGTACAAATTCTCAACAAAATAATAAGCAAATTGAATCCAGCACCATATAAAAAGTATTGTATATCATAACCAAATGGGATTTATTCCAGGTATGGAAGGTTGGTTTAATATTTGGAAATCAATTAATGTAGGGTATATTAATAAGATAAAGAACAAAGAGAGTATGATCATCTCAATAGATGCAGGAAAAGCATTTGACAAAATCCAACATCTTTTCATGATAAAATCACTCAAACTAGGAATATAGCAGAACTTCCTCAAGTTGATAAATATTATCTATGAAAAATCCACAGATAAATCAAATTTAATGGTGAGAGACTGCATGCTCTCCCCAAAAGGCCAACACCAAGGAAAGGATGCCCACTTTCACCACCTCTGGTCAACATTGAACTTGAAGTTCTAGCTAGGGCAGTTACATAAGAAAAATAACTAAAAGGCATCCAGATTAGAAGGGAAGAAATAAAATGATCTCTATTTGAAAATGACATGATCTTATATGCAGAAAATGCTAAGAAATCCAATAAAAAGTGTTAGAACTAACAAGTGAATTGAGCAAGGTCGTAGGGTAAAAGATCTTTATACTAGAGTCAATTTTAGTTCTATACAGTTTTAATGAATAATCAGAAAATGAAACTTAGAAAAACAATGTCATCTGTAATAACATCAAAAATAATAAAATATTTAAGAATAAATTTAGCAGAAGATTGCAAACTTGCACTAAAAACTACAAAAATTTGTTCAAAGAATTAAAGAAGACCTAAATAAATGGAAAGATATCCCATTTTCATGAATGGGATTTAATACTGTTGAAACGACAATAGCTCCCAACTGATTTGCAAACTTAATGAAATCCCTACAAAACACCTGCTGCCTTTTGCAGAAGTTGGTACTTTGATCCCAAAATTCATATGGAAATGCAAGGACCCAGAAAAGACAAAACAATCTAGAAAAAGAAGAAAATGCTGAAAGACCTGCACTTCCCACTTCCAAACCTTATTTCAGAGCACCAGTAATCAAGTTAGCATGGCATTGGCATAAGGACAACATATAGACCAGTGGAGTAAAATTGACGATCCAGAAATAAATCCTTCCATTTATGGTGAATTGATTTTCAACCAGGGATTTAAGAGAATTCAGTAGGGAAAGAATAGTCTCTTCAACAACTCTGATGGTACAACTGGATATACATATGCAAAAGAATGAAGTTAGGTCCTCGCCTCACACCACACAAAAATTAACTAAAAATGGATCATAGATTGACTTTGTGCTAGTCAAGTCTTCTTAAAAGCAATGCAAAAAAGCACAGGAGACAAAAGAAAAAAGTAGATAAATTGTACTTCAGCCAAATTTAAAACTTTGTGCTGCAAATGGTACCATCAAGAAAGTGAAAGATAACCACAAAATGGGGAAAACATTTGCAAATCATGTATCTAATCAGAGACATATCCATAATATATAAAAAATCCTTACAACTCAATAATAAAATGAAAAATAACCCAATTTTTTAAATGGGCAAAGGATATGAAAAGACACTTCTTCAAAGATATGCAAATTTCCAGTAAGCACATAATGCTTAACATCACTAGTCACCAGGGAAATGCAAATCAACACAAAATGAGATGCCACTTCTCTTTTCACTAGAAGGCTATAATTAAAAACACAGATAATAACAATTTATCTGAGTTGGCAAGAATATGAAGAACCTGGAACACTCATACATTGATTGATAGAAGTGTAAAAATGGACAGATACTTTGGGAAAGATTCTGGTAGTTTTTCAAAAAGCCAAACGTAGAGTTATCATATGTTCCAGAAGTTCCACTCTTAGTTATCTACCCCCAAAAAATGAAAACATAAGTCCATGCAAAAACTTGTACACAAATGCTTATACAACCATTACTCAAAATGGGGAAAAAAATGAAAAGAACTCAATTATAAACCAATTGATAAATGGATAAATAAAGTGTGGGCTGTCCACACAAAGGAATATTATTTAGCCAATAAAAGAGGAGTAAAGGACAGATACTTGCTACAATGTGGATGAATTATGGAAATATTATGATAAGTGCAAGAAGCCATTCACAAAGAACCATATGTTATATAATTCCATGTATATGAATTGCCCAGAATATGCAAATCCATACAGAAATAAAATGGAGATTGGTATTTGCTTAGGCTAGCAGGTTGGAAAGAAATGGGAGTAACCATGAATGGGTATGAGGTTTCTTTTGGGGATGACAGAAATCTTCCAAAAGTGATTTTGATTATGGTTGGAACATTTTGTGAATATAAAAACAGCAAAGAATTGTACTCTTTAAAAGGGTGAATTGAGTGGTATGTGATTATATCTAAATAAAGCTATTTAAGAAATACGTAAGCAAGGGGAAGATCAAATGGTACAGATTATATTAACTAAAATTTTACAGTGAACACAAAGGTTCTTTGCTTACTGAAACTACATTTTTCACCTTGGAAACATGATATTCATCACGTGAGGTCAAGAGTTTCACAGTAACAGTTCATGAACTCTTAGAAATATAATAGGGATGCAGATTAAACTACTGTATCTCAGCCATTGTGTTTAACAGTTGGTCTCCATTTGTCCACCTGGCCTTCCCTATCCTGCTCTGCGTTCCAAGACACTGACATGGACGAAGGTTGACATGGATGATGGGCTCCATCATCCAGGCTTCCTGATACTAGGGCTTCCAGGGAGTTCAACCAGCTGAAGGGCATCATGGCCAGAAAACCAGAGGGCAGGAAGAGAGAATCTGATTAAATACTCCTCTTCCTTCCCTATGCCATCCTAATTTCATCATGACCACAATCCCTATCCCCAACCCCCTCTTCTAAATTTCTTCCATCATGGGGTTTCTTCAACATCCTTCCTTCCCCTTGTCTCTTCATTCTTAGAGTAAAACAGCTTCCTATGGCTCCATTCCTAGGTTAGTTATCATCCCTCATTGGTGCCCAGACTTTACTAAGAAATCCTACATTGAACCTTCCATCTGTTTCCTGTGGAGGCCTCTGAGGAAACAAAGTGTTCAACATCAATTCCTTACTTATCACAAATACTCTAGAGTCAAAGGAAAGAATTAGTTCCACCATTCAGACTCACCACATCCATGTTAGGAACTTGGTATTTAGATGCTGGCTAACATGAAGTAGCCCTTGGGAAAAAAAACAGTTCAAGTCTGCACAAAACAATGTGTTATAATGGGCTTTTGCTGGATGGTGTTTTGTTTCTAGTTTTCCCTGAGGCTAGAGATGCTTGTGCAAGCAACAGAATTTTACTTTCAAAAATCGTGTTTTCCCTATCTACTACTAAACCTATTACTGCTCTAATTAATGAACTAACTATAAATACGGTCTGGTGCCTATTTTATAAGTTTTTAATAGATGTTATCAATGCAAATGCTTTTAAAAATACACTGTGTTATGCAAATAAAAATTCAAATTCTAGGATGGTTCAACATAAGAAAATCCATTAATGTAATATGCCACATTAATATAACAAAGGAAGAAAACTTTCATGATCATGTCGATTGAGGCAGAAAAGGAATTTGACAAAATCGAGCACCCATTTTTTAATAAAAACACTCAGAAAACTAGAAACAAAAGGAAATATTCTTAATATGATAAAGTGCATATATGGAAAACTTACCAGTAACCACATACTCAATGGCAAAAGGGAAAATCTTTCCCTGAAAATCAGGAACAAGACAAGGATGCCAACTGTCACCACTGTTATTCAACATTGTACTGGAAATTCTAGCCAAAGCAATAAGGCAAGAAAAAGAAATAAAATTTATCCAAATTGGAAAGGAAGAAGTAAAACTTTCCCTATTTATAGATGACATGATCCTATATATAGAATATCTGAATGAAACCACAACAAAGCTACTAGAGCTAACAAATTAACTCATCAAATTGGTGGAGTACAAGATCAAAACACAGAAGTCAGAGATGTTTCTATACACTTTTAATGTGTATAGAATAACCTAAAGAAGAAATTAAGAAAACAATTCCATTTACAATATCAATTAGAAGAATCAAATATCTAGTAATACACTTAAACCAAGGATGTAAAGGGCCTGTACATGGAAAACTACAAAACATTAACAAAAGAAATCAAAGAAGATCTAAATAAATGGAATGACATTCCATGTTCATGAATTAGAAGACTAAATATTGTTAAGATGCCAATTCTACCCAAAGCAATTTACAGATTCAATGCAATCTCAGTAAAAATTCTAACAGCCTTCTTTGTAGAAATGGACATGCCAATCATCAAATGCATATAGGAGAAATATTATATGATCTCACTTATATGAAATAACAAATATGCTAATTCATAAAGTGAGATGTTACCAGGGGCTGGGTAGGGGTGGGAAATGGGAAGTTAATGTTCAAATGGAGAAGTTTTAGTAAAGGATAGTGATGATGGTTGAACATTATGAATGCAAGTAACAGCACTGAATTATATAATTGAAAGTGGATAAAATGGGAAATTTTCGGTTGTATATATGTTAGTAGGATAATTCTTTTACAAAAACAGAACTGTACAACACAAAGACTGACCTTAACGTAAACTATGGACTATAGTTAATAGTATAATTATAATATTGTTTCATCAGTTGTCACAAAGATGACACATTAAGGCAAAATATTAATAATTCTGCGCTATCTGCATGATCATTCTGTAAACCTACTACTGCTCTAATTTAAAAAAAACACCATATCTGAATGGCATTTAAAGCTTGCCAGATGAGCATTTTTGAAGTAGAAATTTAAGTCTCTGGCTTCCAGTTCTGTTTGGAGTCTCCCTCTTCCTTCATCTGCCTTTATCCAAGAAACAACACTCAGACCTAGCTGAGGCTGACCGATGGTAATCTATTTAGGAGAGCCATATTAATAAACCCATCCTTTCCTTGGGATAGGTAACAATCCATCCAGAACTAGTGAAACCACAAATGAGGGCTATTTTGCTTACTGTGCCAGCTCTCTGAAAGGCTGATTAGAAAAATTACATAAAATAAAGTAACAAAATAATAACAAATCATAATAAACTAAAAATCTCCTGGTTTCTTGAGGGTTCAGAAATACATTGTTCTATTTTCCACGGCTGCTTTGGCCATTGGCGGCTTTTGTTCATTTCCTTCCTTTGGGTCATATCGGATCTCC
This sequence comes from Tamandua tetradactyla, assembly GCF_023851605.1. NCBI lineage: Eukaryota > Metazoa > Chordata > Mammalia > Pilosa > Myrmecophagidae > Tamandua > Tamandua tetradactyla. The sequence continues at coordinate 98,143,166 of NC_135336.1, forward strand.
AATAACATGTGATCTAAAGATGCACTTGGACACTTTTTCTGCATAGCAACTAAAATGCCACACAGGGAACGCTTAAGGTATTTCATGTACATATTTCCTGTAACCTCTTTGTGACCTCCCCAAAGCCCAGCTTAAGTATGAATGGCAGGTGCTCCAGGAAGGGCCCTGCCTGAGAATATCCCCCCCTCCACCTGTCACACTTCTGTAAGAGGTTTATCCCTTTACAACAAGGTCTCCCAAAGTGTGTTCACATTTGGGTGAATGTGGACAAAGGTGTGCAAAGGCACTGTCAGCCTATTAACCTCAGCCTATTAAACTTATTACCTCAGGGATAGGACTGGAATAGACTAGGGAAGAAGAGATTATCAATGCTGTGCATCATTTGATTTGTTGCAACAAGTATGCATTACTTATGTAGTTTGTTCATGAACTTAATACAGAACATTTAGAAGGTAAAAAGTAATCCCAATAGAATTAGTGTTCCCAGGAACACATGTGACAACTCTGCCTTAAACTAGATTCCCTCTGATAAAGTCCAGGTTCTTCCTAGAGCATGGAGGACCCTCCAAACCTACATTCCAACCTGGAAACTCCTCTTCCTGTCCCACCGCACCACAGCATGCAGGGGCCACCCTAAGTCCCGGGACCACCTAACAGTACACCAGTAAGGCAGGCTGGTCCTTCTGCCTGGGGAAGCCCCCACGTGCATACTGCCTTTATCCTTCAGGGCCCCAGTCTCACCCCCTGCTTCCCAAAACATTTAACTCCACCACATTCAGGGGGCACAGAGTGCTGCCTGTCTCACATTCTGTAATATCTGATTTTCACTGAGTACTATCACCCATTTTACTGATAAGGAAACCAAAACTTGGAGACATTAGGCAACTTGCCCGAAGTTACATGGTTAGTGGCTGGTGTGACCAAGATGGAGACCAAGTCATTGGATCTGGGCATCTACACGCTACCTGCGGACTCACATTAAATCATGAAGTCCTCACAGCCTGCAGCCAGGAGCTTTTTTTTTTTTTTTTTTCAATCTTTTCAGCTCCCAGGAACTGGCATGCTGGCATTCGGTAGATATTTAAAAACACTTCTGGAAAGGGTCCCATCTTAATACTTTATCAGATTAAAATCTGAGGCCACCTCTTCTATTAACCCAGTAGGGATGTTAATAATAATCTGATATTAACCCAGGGACATCAGATGATAGAAGCATTCTTAATAGAGTGTCACAAACAAACACAGTTGACTTAGCAAATGTTTGTCTCTTTGCCTTCCTCCCAAAGCCAGAAAAATGGAATGCAGGATGGAGGTTGGGACTGAGAGATTTTGGAGGAGGGTCACTCCAGGCAGAGGACACCAATGCAAGAATTGAGAGGACTTCGAAGATCAACCTCATCTCTCCACCATCATGAATGGGCCAGACATGTGCACCTTATTACAAAATCAAGGGGAAATCCAACTGGACCCCACTCCTGAAATGTCTCTGGGCATGATCAATTTTAGCTACAGAGTTAACAAACCATCTTCACACACGTCTCAGATCAAATTCTCAGCAATGTGCTGGGTTGCTTGTGCTTCAGGTAAAACACTCAAAACACAGAAGGGTTCATGTCAGAGTGGCTCTTCTAGGCAGCCATGGAGCAGAGGCCTGAGCCCAGTCTCTGGGCTTCACCCCAATTCTCTGCCTCCACATGCAGCACCCCCTCTCCAGGCAAACAAGCACACCTTTTGGTGGGTTCCATCTCCAAAAGTGGATAATTAACAGGGTAAATATTCTGACTTTGCTTATTCCTTATTTTAGCTCTACCTCTCAGTTAAAAACTAGACAAAGGAATAGAGAGGCAACCATCCTTTGCTGTTTGAGATCTTTTGCCACTCAAGGAGCTTACACTGAGGTCCAGCCCCATTCCTTCTCCAGTCTCTGAGTTAGCGCAGGGTGGGTAGATTTCTTAAAGAGAACTTTTATCTGGACCAAAATGTTTACGTTTCCTTCTAAATCTTCCTCTTGCTTTTTTAAGAGCATGAATACCCTCAGAAACTGAGAGCTAGGTTTAGAAAAGGGATTTTTTTTTTTTTTTTTTAAAGGAAAGACAGAGAGAAGGAAGGAAGGAAGGAAGAAAGGGAAACATCTTTAAACATTTTCTTGTTTTATTGTATTTTGTTTTTTTGTTTTTGTTACATGGGCTGGGGCCGGGAATCGAACCGAGGTCCTCCGGCATAGCAGGCAAGCACTTTGCCCGCTGAGCCACCGCGGCCCGCCCTAGAAAAGGGATTTTAAGTATAAAATCATTTCCATATAAGTTTCACCTTGAGGGTGGAGGGAAGAGAGTCATTTTCGTGGGTGGAAATGAAGCAGCCCAGTATGCTAAAGCAGATGTTGTAGGACCCGGATTTTAGTCTCGTCTTAGTGGGTGGCCTAACTTGATGGGTGTCATTTAACCTTTCTGACCCTAGGTATTAAGTACCTCGAAAGTGGGAATGGCACTACTTGGGTTATTTTACTTATGATGATATTGTTATTATCAAATAAGATAGAATATTTAAAAGTCAGTAAGCATATAAAAAGCCTATAGAGATGTCAGCTATTGCTATAATACTCTATTTCTGTTACTCTGAATTAAAATATAGAAAGAAGATAATGCACTTTGCATATTACTATTTGAAAGCTGAGGGTTGAAGGGTTTTTTTTCCATTGTATAAAGCAGTCTTTTATTCCATAGTATACCAGGAGCAATTATTTATTTTTTTTCTGCATTGAATTAAATCAAGGAAGAACTGTTGGGAATTGATTCTTGTCCATCTATTTGTGCAAATACAGATTAATATTTTACTCCAAAAGAACAGTTAAAATTTTTCAAATACACATTCCTATGTGTCAGTAAATGTACAAAAATAATATAAATAGCTCTTAGACTCTGAAAGGGTGAATTCTTTTCACTCCTCCTTTAGCTTCCAATATTCCAATGTGAGAGACAGATTTTTTCCAGAGTTCTAAGTTATTTATGTTGAACATACCCAAGTGATTCTGACCTATAGAGCTGCTTCTTTTTCAAACAGCTTTAATGGGATAGGATTCCCATACCACACAATTCACCCACTTGAAGTGTGTAATTTGATGGTGTTTAGTATTTTCAGCATTGCGCTAACATCATCACAATTTTAGAGCATTTTCATCACTCTATAAAGAAATCCAGTGCCCTTTACTCAATTCCTATTTCCCCTTCAACACCATTTCCAGCTATTTTCTGTCTCTATAGATGGGCCTTTTCTGGATTTTCTGTCTCTACAGATCGGCCTATTCTGGATTTTCATATAAATGAAATCATACGAACTTGTTCCTTTGTGACCAGCTTCTTTTACTTAGCATGTTTTCAATGTTCATCCATGTGGACACATGTATCAGTACTTCGGTCCCTTTCATTGCCAAATAATATTTTACCCATTGTATGAATAGACCACATTTTGTTTATCTATTCACCAGTTGACGGACATTTGTATTGCTTCTACAATACGATATGAATAATATGGTTATAAACATTCACATACACCTATGGAGGATTTGTTTTCACTTCTCTTGGGTATAACCCAGGGGTGGAGTTTCTGGGTCATATAGTAACTCCATGCTTGACTTATAGAGGAACTGCCAGGCCATGTCCAAAGTGGCTGCACCAGCATGTCCAAGGGTTGGGTGGATTTTTCCAGAGTAATCTCTAAGCCCCTTGTAGAGACATGGTGCCCAGAATTTACACAGGACCGTGGGCCTGTCATGCACCTACTCCGGCAGCAGCTTGCAGTCCCCTCCTGCCTGGCCCTTGGGGGGAGTAAGGTCCGTGTGCATTCCCCGTGACCTGATACCTGCATAATACCAGCCCAAGGGTCAGGGCACGCAGCAGGCGCTCAGACAGCGCTGAGGCCCGCATGGATGGTGGTCAGCAGGAAAACAACAGAGGTGACAAGTATGTGTGGCTTACAAAACAACTTTCATTATTCATTTCTAAAACAGGAAGGCCTGTGCGAGGCTGGACCAGACAGGGTGGTGCAGATAGAAGAGAGCTTTAGATGAGAACAAGCAGCTGCTTCCCTTCTGTGCTCGGGGGCTCATTCGGGAAACAGCAGGTCACTGAGGAACTGCAAACTCATTCCCAGAATATAGGGGCGGGGGGTTGGATACTGAGAAAGCTCAGTGTCTATTTGTTTCCCTTGCTGCTTAAACGTTTGTTACTTAAGAAAAGAAAACTCAGATATAGTCCCTGTCATCTATGGACAACTGATCTTTGATAAGGCAGTCAAGCTAACTAACCTAGGTCAGAGCAGTCACTTCAATAAATGGTGCTTGGAGAACTGGCTATCCATATGCAAAAGAATGGAAGAGGATCCATATCTCACCCCTTATACAAAAATTAACTCAAAATGGATCAAAGACCTAAACTTTAGAGCTAAGACCATAAAACCTTTTGAGAAAATGTAGGGAAATATCTTATAAAACTTGTAATAGGAAGCAGTTTCCTAGATCTTACACCCAAAGGACGAGCATTGAAGAAAGAAATAGATAAATGGGAACTCCTCAAAATTAAACACGTTTGTGCATCAAAGAACTTTGTCAAGAAAGTGCAAAGGCAGCTTACATAATGGGAGACAACATTTGAAAACCACATATCAGATAAGGGTTTAGTATCCAGAATATAAAAAGAGAGTCTTCAACTCAACTACAAAAAGACAAACAGCCCAATTAAAAAATGTGCAAAAGACATGAACAGACACTTCTCAGAAGAAGAAATACAAATGGCATATGAAAAGATGCTCAATTTCACTGGCTATTAGGGAAATGCAAATCAAAACCACAATGAGATACCATCTCACACCCACAAGATGGCCATTATCAATAAAACAGAAAACAACAGTGCTGGAGAGGGTGTGGAGAAAGAGGCACACTTACCCACTGTTGGTGGGAATGTAAAATGGTACAGTCACTGTGGAAAGCAGTTTGGTGGTTCCTCAGGAAGCTAAGTATAGAATTGCCTTATGAGCCAGCAATCCCATTGCTAGGTATCTATTCAGAGGACATGAGGGCAAGGACACAAACGGACATTTGCACACCTATGTTTATAGTAGCATTATTTACAATTGCCAAGAGATGGAAACAGCCTAAATGTCGATCAAAAGATGAGTTGCTAAACAAGTTGTGGTATATATATATATACATAGCATGGAATATTACACAGCTGTAAAACAGAATAAAGTCATGAAGCATGTAATAATATGGATGGAACTTGAAGATATTATGCTGAGTGAAATTAACCAGAACCAAAAGAACAAATACTGTATGGTCTCACTGATATGAACTAACATTCATGAGGGAACTTGGAGAAATTTCAGTTAAGAACACAGGCTATCTGGAGATAGAAACAGGGTAGAGATTGGGGAATTGGAGCTGAGGGGATACAGATTGTTCAGCAGGACGGACTGTCAAAATTCAGAAATGGAGAGCACAATGCTACCTAAGTGCAGCACAATAATGCAAGCACACCGAATGAAGTTGAATGTGAAAAAAGGGGAGGAGGGCTAGGGGCACATAAGAAATCAGAAGGAAAGATAGATGATAAAGACTGAGATGGTATAATTTAAGAATGCCTATAGTGTACAATGATAGTGACTAAATATACAAATTAAAAAATGTTTTGTGTGAGGAAGGACAAAGGAATGTCAGTATTGCAAATAGATGATCATTCATATTTTAAAACTTGAACTTCTGTGTGAGACTAAAGGGAGAAATGTTTATCTGGTGCAAAACTTATATTTTGGCAAGTGCATTTCCTAATTTAACCCGAATGGTCAATTTAATTGAACATCATAAGTACATGGAAACTTGAAGAAGGCATGAGATTTTGTGGTTTGTTCAGGTTGGTGTGATACCCCAATAAATTCCAGAGTGATATGAGCAGTGAATAAAGAAGTAGTTGGAAAGTCTCCCTGGGGAAATCAGGAGAAAGGAGTGGGGGGATTCAACTTCCCCATTTGGAAAATTTCTGATGTTCTCACAAATCAATAAGCCAAACCCTCGATCTTGGGGTTTACCCCTATGAAACTTATCCCTGCAAAGGATAAGCTATGCCTACTTAAACTTATGCCTAAGAGTCACCCCCAGGAAACCTCTTTTGTTGGCTCAGGTGTGGCCTCTCTTCCTCTCTCTAAGCCAACATGGCAGGTGAATTCACTGCCCATCCCCTCTACATGGGACATGACTCCCAGGGGTGTAACCCTCCCTGGCAATGTACGACAGAAATCCTGTGATGAGTTGGGACTCAGCATCAAGGGACTGAGAAAACCTTCTCAACCAAAAGGGGGAAGAAAGAAATGAGAAAAAGTGTCAGTGGCTGTGAGATTTCAAACAGAGTTGAGAGGTTATCCTGGAGGTTATTCTTACGCATTATATAGATATCCCTTTTGAGTTTATGGTGTATTAGAGTGGCTAGGGGGAAGGAATTATCTATAACTGTAGAGGTGTGTTCCACAGCCATGTTTCTTGACGATGATTAGCTTTTGCAATGTGACTGTGTGATTGTGAAAACCTATGTCTGATGCTCCTTTTATCTATGGTATGGACAGATAACAAAAAAATATATAGATAAAAAATAAACAAATAATAGAGGGAGCAAAGGACAAAAATATAAATTGAATAGATTGAAGTACTAGTGGTCCATGAGAGGGAGGGGTAAGGGATATGGCATGTATTAGTTTTTTTGTTTTTTATTTCTTTTGCTGAAGAGATGCAGATGTTCAAAACAAATGATCATGGTGATGAATACACAACTATGTGATGATACTGTGAGCCATGGATTGTCTATCATGTATTGAATGTTGGTATGTCAAGAATGTTTGTATGTTTGTTTGTTGTGTACAATAAAAATATTTTTTAAAAACCTCAAGAAACGAATCCTGCTTTCCTTGTTAATGTGCCACTGTTCTAGGCTCACCATGCATTCTAGGACAACTATTCGACTTTATATTTTTTGTAATTTTCTGTGTGTTGGATCTTGTCTGTAAAATGGGGAGAATAATAAATACCACTGCACCTGTTTATCTTCCAAAAGAAAAGCAAACTGAGTCACTAAAAAACAAGTAAAGCATGAAGACCACCACCAGATGCCCCCACAAAGAGGTGGCGCGCACAGCAACTTGAAACAGGGGCTTCGTCTAGATGCGCTTCCCTTGTATTGCTTTAAGATTCGCCAGCACTGAAGTGCCCACATCAAGGGGTTCAGAAGAGACTAACCTCAAAGGGAACTGAACAAAACCCGCCAATTTCACTTCCTGATCGTCTTGGTGGGGAAACACTCACCATTGGAGCTTTAAAGCCAACTGTAATACCAAAACCAACCAACAACCAAACAAAACCCGAGTGGGTTAAGGCAGCGACTGGGTGGGCGCTGGTTTCAGTTTAGGGCCAGGGTAGCGTAGGCTGACATACCCGTGGGCCCAACCTATAGGGTCCGGGACCTGCTTCACCCTAGGCTTTTCCATCAACACACAACTGAGCGACACTGTCAGTACATGCCCGGAATCTGTCACCATTGAACAGCTGCCCAGAGGAACTCAACTGGCCAACCGGGAATCTCTTCAAATTGCTAAGAAAGAGAAGGGCGATGTTGGGGGCTAGGGCTATTTAGAAAATAAAAAGGTCCACGGTATTTAAAATTAGATGACGGTTGTGGCTTTGCTAGGTAATCTAGTTCGAAAGAGAATATGGATTTTTGTGTTTTTTTTTAAATACAAAAAAGGGCAAATCACGTAAATGCTTTTTAGAAGACTGATACCCATTTTGTGACACCTTTTCCGACTAGCAGAAATGACAAAATAAACAAACAGCGCCGATAAGGCGCCGCCGCTCACCATTCGCGAAGCTCTGGAGCAAGGAGAGGGCCAGTATCCACATGCCCCTGCCCGGCCTCCCGCGACGCGCCTGCCCGGCCCCCGCGCCGCGCCCGGCTCCGCTCGGCACCTGCCCGGGGCCGCCGCCCGCCGCCCGCCGCCCGCCCAGGACGCGCCGCCACCGCCGCCGCCGCCGCTGCCGAGCCGCCCGGGCGCGCGGCGCGGGGGCCGGGCTCGGGGCCGGGGGCCGCGCTGGCCGCGCGCTGCGCTCCCGCACACCTGCTCCCGGGCGCCGCCGCGCTCCGCTGCGGCCCGAGCTGGGCGGCCGGCGGGGCTGCGAGCCCGGGGGCGCCGTCGGCTCAGGGGGCGCCCGGGCCGGCCGCGGGGGAAGAGCGCCGCAGCCGCGGGCAGGAGCGCATCCCGGGACGCGGCGCCCGGACTCCGCAGGCAGCAGCCGCCCAGCCGCGCGCCGGCCTCAGCCTCCGCCTCCAGGCAGCAGGCGGGCAGGCAGGCTCATCTTTCCTCTGCTCCGGCCCGAGCCCCGGGTTCCCGCCGCTCCCCTTCCCTGCCCGCGAGCCGAGCGGAGCCGAGCAGAGGCGAGCGGGCCCCCTCCCCTGCCTCTGGCCGCTGGGGCGCTCTGCAGTCTTAAAGCAGCAGCGGAGAATCCAGTGTGCGTGAGGGAGGAGCGGCAAGGAGGCATTAGACTGGTCACAAAAAAATTAAAAGGGGGCAAGTGTTCTGAGTCCTTTAGGGAAACTTAGGTTGACGTTATTCTTTATAGAATCTAGTTTTCAAAAGGCTGAAGAAATACATTGCACACGTAAGTACCCAGCTGTAAGAGAGGTGAACCAAAATAGACTGCATTTTAATTTCACATTTTGCTTTGCAGAGGGTATTAACATCCATGGCTGTTTCTCATCTCCATGGCAGTTGTATGATGCAGGTGTGACCTCCAGGAATAAGCAAGGAGTTGATGAGCAGCTCAGTCTTTTCCACCTGCCAGGCCTGCGTCCCCCCCACCCCCACCCCCTCCTGGTTATAGATTATATATCATGGCTTTCTCACATTGTCCTCACATCCTCTAACTTATCCTAATAAACGCTCCGCACATTCTTTACAGATCATTCCCCAAGGGCCTAAAACTATAAAATGTGTTGCAGAAGTTAAGGCATTTCTAGTTAACCACCAAGAACGGGATCAAGCCCCCCTGAGAAACCTCACTCAGATGACAGTAAGAGAATTAAATACCCACAAGGGCAAAAAGAGTGGACCCGGAGATGACCACAGTCAGGAGATGCCAAGGACGTTAGGAAGCCAGGGAGGGGAGGTTGTGTGCTCACGGACTTGGCCCTGGAGAATGCTGAAACCTTGGTGGAATAGGACCCACCAAGAAGCAAGGGGAGCCTGGAGATGGGCCCCCGGGATGGCTCAGAGTGCGGAAGCACCAGGTAACCAGAGGGGCCATCTTTAAGGGCTGTGCAGGTTCTCCCCCCACCCCACCCCCAGGAAGCCTGATGGGGGCGTCTCCCGGTACCAGGCGAGAGATGGAGACAAACGTCCAGGGAGCATCAGGACACAGTAGGCAGGAACCAGGAACTGGGTGGATAGGGCTGAGCTGTCACTTTAGAAAAAAGAGGGAAGGGAAACTCCACTCCCCTAACCTGCTTTTCCTTTGCAGGCAGCTGGACTTAGACCGCCCCACCTGCACTGGGAATGCTGATCACTAGAGAGAGGAGGTGCAGAGACCGGCACCTCGGGGCTCCCCAGTGGGAAAGCTAGGTCTCCACCTCATTACCCTAGAGAGAAGCCCACTAGTTAACAAGCCCCTTTCCCCCACCTGGCAATCATGTATATGTAAGTTTCCTATTAATTGAAATAGGAATGAACATCCAAGGATTAGCATTGTAGGAAAGTCTTCATCATAAAAGCCAGAGACAAATCAAATAGAAACACAATACAAGGAGCAAATGGAAACTTTTATAAAACCCTGTAATTAGTGATGCCAGAGAAATTTTTTTTTTAAATGAGTTCAGCCATGAAAAAAGAACGTGATGCTGTTTAAAGGTCTACACAGAGAATAAGAATGAGCTCCTGAAAATTGAAAATATGATAGCAAATAGAAATTTGAAAGGAATGATTGGAAGGTTATGAGGAAGTTTCCCAAAGAGTAGGATACAAAGAAAAGGGATGAAAACTAGGAGGGAAGAAAAAGATCTTTAGGAAATGATCACAGATGTCCAATATCTGAATTGTAGGAATTCCAAAAAAAAGAAAAAAGAGAGTGGTATGACGATGGCTCAGTGGCAGAGTTCTCACCTGCCATGCCAGAGACTCGGGTTCGATTCCCGATGCCTGCCCATGCAAAAAAAAAAAAAAAGAGAGAGAGAGAGAGAGAGAAAAGAATATGGAGGGAACTTTCTTACAAAAGAAATTCAAGAGAGTTTCCCAGAATTGAAGGATAGGAACTTCTAGAAAGAAATAAGAAATGGCCCCCTGAATACACAGGGCAAAAAACTGCACGGAAAGAAAGGTCCATCCCAAAGCACTTCATAATGAAATTTCAGACCAGTAGGGATAAGGAGAAGATGCTAAAAGCTTCCTGAAAAGTTCCACATTAAAGGACCAAGGTTCAGAAGAGTGTCATATTTCTTGACAGCAACCCCAAATGCTGGGAGACAGAGCAGCTGTGACTAAAAATCTGGAGGAAAAGAATCACTGACCTAATGCAGCCTAATCACCAATCTAGTAGTGCAAGGGTAGACTGAAAATAAAACAGTTCTCCAGTGTTACCCTCCCTGTATCCTTTCTCAGGAAGCTATAGGAGGTCCTTGAAGGAGAAAGGCATCCATCCCCTCCCTACAGGAGGAAGGCAGGGGAAATCCTGAGAAGGACGGAGAAGGGAAGTCCCAGGACAAAGCTCACCAGCCTGGAACAGAGCCAGGCTCTTTGGGAGCAGAGGACAGCAGCTTCCAAGAGAGAGGGTTCAACCCCCCCCCAAAAAAACCTCTAATAGATTACCTCATGTTTCTGAATGAACTGAGAGAGATATGGCTCCGTTTGAATATGTGGGACTCAATCCTGAGAATGTAGAAAACAAAGCAAATGAAAAAAGGGAATCACCTATTCACTTCAGGAAAAAATAACACAGATTTGCACAAAAATGGAAACACAATCATGAGACTCAGTTGGTACAACTGTGGCTGACATTTACACAGTCCTGTAAATACTGAAACCAAATTAACCAAAACCAAAAGTCATTGCACAAATGTACTGGAGAGGTGTGGGAAGGAGAAGTGTACTCCTTCTGTATGACAAGCGGGGAGGTACAAAAGAACTAGATTCATGGTAGGAAGTCAATAGATAATTTCTACAACTGAGCAAAATGAGGGAATTCCATTATAAGCAGGTTATTGAGCAGGTTATTTTCATTTAGAAAAACAGCTAAAAGAATCGAAAACAACTGCTTCTAGAGAATGAAAATCGGGGGTGGAAAGGAGTGGACTAATATATCTTATTCTTTTTTTTTTTTTAAGTCCAGGAATGCTAGCACTAAATGGCATTTTTTGTTTTGAATTGCTTAAGAGAAATCAAGCTTGAGTTTCAGGGGCTCTGGTCACCCTGGCAAACCCAGGCTTGACCTCCGAGCAGGTGGGCGCCACCTGGCGGCAGACGTCTGCACAGGCTTAAATACTCTTATGGATAGTATGGAGTTGTATGGTTGCTTGGGACTTCCAGGAAGGGGGGCCATTCCAGAATTCTCCTGGGGATTAGACACCTGCTTAATGGGGGTTTGATCTGGGGAAAGTGAGCTTGAAGAATACTGGGGACAAAGGGACCCCTGTTCTGTTCTTCCCACTTTTTGAAATGGGGTTTACTGCCTTTCCCCCATTCTCCTCTCCACCTCCCTTTAAATCTACCTTCCACTCCGGACAGAGAGTCAGAGCTGACCATCAATGGTGTTAAATCAGAAATTTTAAAAATCACTTCAATTACTATCACTTAACAGTAGCATTGCTGTTTTAAACTTTAAACTACTCACATATGTATTACTTAAAGTTAAAAAAAAGATAAAAATAATAAAATATTTAAGGGTCAATATTAAATAAATGACCTCCTGGGCCCCATTCTCTCATATTCAGCCTCTTCTCCTCTTGTGTCTATTAGGCCAGTACCATCAACCGGCAAAATAAAAGTCCATCCAAACTGGGTGGTGCCAGTGCTAATGAATTTACCTTCTTTTTCTTGGCCCATTCAAATCACTTTGCACGTGTGGATGCAATTACAATGGAGTTCTGTTCCATTGCTGGTAAAATCAGAACCATGATCTCATCTTTTCACAGATATTTTTTAACTATATCAGTAGCACTACTTTTTTTTTCAAGTTTTCAGATCTAGTCAATATGTAAGATACCTTATACATGACCGTATTTTTTAAGTAATGCAATTCAGAGCTTCTGGGGTTCCCTGGTAGCATGAGCTGAGGGTGATGACATAGTTAACTCACAGGCTCAGACTAGGAATTCATGTCCCCTGGTTTTTCACCCATGTCTCTGGCTAGTCCGAAGTCTCATTTCTCCCAGAAAATGTGCAGGCACCCTTCTTATTTTTTCTGACATGGTCAGCAGTGTGCACCAGCACAGCTCAGACACTGGGTCAGGAGAGCTGCTTTTGAACCACCCTGCTTCCTTCCCTTAACAATGAGGCCTGGGCAAGGTACTTAGCTTCTCTGTGCCTCAGTTTTCCCAACTGCAGAATGGTGAGTGACAATAATCATACCTACCTCACAGAGGTGCTTTAGTATTAAACGAGATATGGATGAAACACGCAGACCCTGCTCAGCTCAGCAAACATTAGCTGTTATAATTGCATGGTCCAACATAGGCAGCAAGCCCAGGAAACTATTTTGTGACTACAATCAACTCATGAAAGTTTGAAGGGTTTGATTTTATTTTCTGCTACCCAAATCTGGTTCAGCCGGCACCACTGGATGGGTCAAGGACTATAACTGCTTCGTGGATTCTGGCAGAAGTTATGAGATTCTGACTGCAGAGTCAAGGGCAGACTTCCTTCCCAGTGATGGAGACAAATGTCAAAGCCTAGAACACATCTCATTTAAAATAATGGGATAAGCAAAATAGTGTGGCTAATAGAAATTGTTCGTTTTCAGTCAAGCATAAATGTTGCAAGATGTTTGGAAGTCTATAAAACCCATGAGTCTGGAGATCTGAACATCGTGTGTTGGGGTGAGGTCTGCCAAGCACCAGCACAGACAACTCATCTGAGCCTCACCACAAACCAGTGGGAAACTCCTAGTTTCTCCCCGGAGAGGTTGTATGGTAAGGGTTCAGTTGTGGCACCCCAAAAAGATCTGTTGAAGCTCACTGCCTCAGAAGGCACCTTATTTGGAAATAAGGTCATGATGGATAGAATTCGGCAAGTTCAAATGAAGCCATCCTGGAATAAAGGGGGCCCTTTTCCAGCATGGCTGGTGCTCGTGTAAGAGATGGAGAAGAGACACAGACACACACAGAGAGAAGCCAGCCTGTGACGACGGAGGCAGGGCTTGAAGTGCTGCAAGCCAAAGAACATGAGGTCTGCTGGCCACTGCCAAAAGTCAGCAGGCAGGCAGGGAACGGCTTCTTCCCCACAGAATTCAGAGAGCATGAACCTGCAGCTCCTGAAAACGGGAGTCTTGTTTTCCGGCTCCTGGTCCCCAGAACGTGAAATGACATTTCTTCTGGTTTAAGATGCGCAGCTTGCGGAGCTCAGCTCTGCAGCCCTGCAGGACCAGGCCACGAAGGCCGTGAAGCGTCTTGCCCAGCGCCAGGTGGCTAAGGACGGGGAGGGCCGAGTTCTGAGCACAGCCCTCCACGCTCCCCAGAGAGCTCAAAACAGCAGAGCAGAGTGGCTGCAGTCACGGTCCTTAGAGGCAGTTTAATTTGGCTTAAATGTTGCCTCTGCGACTGACTAGATGACCTTCCGTGTCTTAGCCTCTCTGTGCCTGAGCTGTCGCATCTGCAAAATGTGTGTAACGGTGCCTTGCTCAAATGAATGGGGTGACAAACAATGACATAATATTTTTAAGAGTTTAGCTCATAGGAAGCACAAAATAAATGTAGGCATTACTGCTATTATTTAGCACTTTAGCCACATTTTCCAATTTTCAGTTGCATCCTGAGTAGCCACACTGAGAATCACCTGCTTCTCTGGGGAACCTCTTTTCCTGCCTTGTGTCACACCCAGAACAAAGCATATGCTTTTAGGATGGTGGAAGCATATGATCTCATAACGACTCAACTCTACTGTTAACACGAAATCATCCATAGACTGCACGGAATGGTGTGTGATTATGTTGCAATAAAACTCTGTTTATGGGCACAAATCTAAATTCCATATAATTTTCCCATCACAAAATATTTTTCTTCTCTTGATTCTTTTCAACTATCTAAAGATGTTCGAGCCATTCTGTGGCTGGCTGGATTTGGCCCAATGGCTATACTTTACCAACCCCTGGCCTAGTGTTTCAGCCATGAATGTAATGCTCTTTTAGAGGCAGGAGAAGCTTGGGAAAGAGCTATCCAAGGGGAAAGACTTGAACTGGATCCAAAGAGTAGGAAAGGGTGGTTTATGATATCCACTTGTATTCAAGACTTTGCTTAAATGAGACCACAAAAGCCTGGTGCTAGCTGGCCCTTCTTGATGCAGATTTTTAAAAATTATTGTCCTATATAACAGGATCACTAACTTGTGAATAAAAGAGACTGCATGAAAGTAGCCTGCAGTAACCATTTGAATATGAGTGAGTCATTCCAAATTGAAAGGCATGTTAGGATCTTTCAGAGTAGGACAGCCATCTCTGAAACAGCTTCAGGAATGCAAGAGCATATTCTTGTGTCTCCCCAAATACAAGTCAGGGGTGCCTGAAATTTCTCAATTGGCATTTCATTTCTGTGACTTGAACTTTTTCTCTTGGGTCTATTACCTGCTATACCTGGAAATGATAGCCCTTCACAGCTCCTCAGGCCGGTGCACAGTGCAACAGAAAAGTAGGTCTTTATGGGACTTCAGTTCTAAGAAAGAGGAAAAAGAAAAAAGAAGAGACATTACCCAGAGGGAAAATTCCAGGACATTAGGTCCAGAGCCTCCAAAGTCAGACTTGACCATTTCCACCTCGTTTGTTCAGTTTCATGATTGTTATTCTGAGCAGGGATCTTCAGAGCAGAGGGATTCAAAACATTGGCGAACAGAGAGTGCTACTTAAATGGGTGTCAAATGGTAGGCTTGTTGTGATTTAAACATACCAGAGCTTATACAATCAGGGCTGAAGATTTTGGAAAATCCTAACTGAAAATTAAGATCCTATCTAAATTGTTTGAAATGACAAATTCTTTATTCAAGGGTTTCACACCTAAAAAAAATATTTAGTTAAAAGTCCTCGGCTAGTTTGAATCTGTGGTGTACCCCAGAAAAGCCATATCCTCTAATCCTCATTCATTATTGCTAGGTGGAAACTTGATTAGATTATCTCCACAGAGATGTGACTCACCCATTTGTGGGTATTAACATTTGATTAGATGAAGTTGTGACTCTACCCATTCCAGGTGGGTCTTGATTAGTTACAGAATCCTTTAAAAGAGGGTGCATTTTGGAGAGAGAGAGAGAGAGTGACAGAGCCACGAGGACCATGAGACCCCATGCAGCCAGAGACCTTTGGAGATGAAGAAAGAAAACAATGCTCCCGGGAGAGCTTCATGAAACAAGAAGCCTGGAGAGAAAACTAGCAGACATGGCCATGTTCACCATGTGCAGTTGAGAGAGAAACCTGAACTTCATCAACCTTTCTTGAGTGAAGGTAACCTCTTGTTGGTGCCTTAATTTGGACATTTTCATGGCTTTAGAACTGTAAACTTGCAACTTAATAAATTCCCTTTTTAAAAAGCCATTATGTTTCTGGTATAATCGCATTCCAGCAGCTAGCAAACTAAAACAGTGCTCATATTTGAACATGCACTTAAGTTCACATAAGTTTTACCCAGACATTTTTACCTTGTCTTTACATGACTTGATTGTGGAAATCATCTCATAGCTCATCCATTGCCCAGTAATGGCAGTCCTACACAGATCCTGAAAATACTGAAATTTTGTATTTTATCGCTCCAATTATTGCCGCAGTCCCACTGCTACAGGCTTTCCAGATGATCCCATGCATTTCAGCTTCCTCTATCTTTAAGAGATCTGTCTCTATGAAGAAGGAAAGAATTGTGTAAAAATTGAAAATGGCTTTTATTTGAGTCAAAGCAAAGTGCACTAAAACCCATAAGCCACAAAATAACTGTTACATTTCTCTCAGCTTGTTGTGTGTTGTGTTCACCTGTTCGATTTCATTCCACCTCTGGTACTTTTTATAGCAGTGGTCATTATTTGACGGAAATACATTATGTACACTCTGAATTTCCTAAATCGTTATGTTTCACCCTTGAAAGTGACTTCTAACCTGCTGTTTCTGCTTGGAATTTTGTGTGAAGGGGTAAAGAAAATTGAATCAGGCAGTCACCTGTGGGTAACATCTTCCACTCTCACAACAGCCACCTCCAGATCTCTCAAGACTGCCTAAGTTGAAGCAGGATGACTCAATCCTGGCTGACGTGAAATGAGCATTTTACGAGCACAAGTTAGAGTCTTTAAGACATTTTTTTTTTTTTTGACATTGCCTTACAGCTTTGTTTCCAGCCTGGGGTATAGAGTTATGAATCACTAGTGAACTTTCATTTGGTTTAGTAATAATTTGTTACATTTTGCTCAAAGTTAGGTAGTTTCCCCCAAAGACATGAGCATTTTATGTTTTTTAGTAGGCACATGGATACAGACATACTGTGTTGAATAAAAAGGAATATAGTAAGATATCTTGAAGTTAATATTCAGTTTTCCACTCTATTATTCCCTATTATTTCCCCACTATTTCCTTCTGAAATTTTTCAAATCTAATACTGTATTGTATTATGTCATATTTTCTTATGAATTTATAAGCTTTAAAGAACTTCTACATAGTTGCTGTGCTTAGAGATTCTAGGCATTTTTTATGGGACAAAAACATGAATTTCCTAACATTATTTCAATTTGATTATAAAAGAAACAAATATTGTTGGAGGAAGGGAACTTATAATACAGTGATGATGGTGATGACAGTGATGTTGACAGAGGTGGTGATGATAGTATGTGATGAGAATTTTAAGGACAAATAGATATGAAAATAAGGTTAAGATATAAAAGCAAATTTAGGACAATGCAGACATAATTGACCACCAGGAGCTTGGAGTAAGCACTGCAATCTCATCAGGACGAAAATATTCCTCTGCTGGGGCTGACTCTCCCAGATCCAAGATGGCACTGATGGTAGCCAGCCTCCAAACACTACTAAGCTAACAAAATGTTTTGGCTCCTCATAATTGCAAGAACTTCATTGTTGCAATCTCTTTTCTTTGATTCCATCATCAGAATTCTAGGTGCTGTGGAATCTGCCTTTGCCACCATCCTGGGTGGAATTAGATCTGGAACTGCTAACCTTCCACTATCATTTTCACTATTTCTATTTTTCCCTAGTCAGGGCCCAACTGATCATTGGTCCCCTGTGGATTCTTGATCACCCAGTTCTGTCCGTTAGCCTGGTCCCTTTTAGTGCCAAGTAATAAAATACCACCTTTAATGCCCTTCTGAATAAATCAATGTCAGATTCAAGCATTAATGGTAACTTAGACTTGGTTTCTTTACCAAATATCACAGTTAGAGGTTGCATTGCTGGAATATTAATGATTCATTAACTACACACCAGTTTCTCATTAAGTGCTGATATAATCTCTTCCATAAGAGTTTCTTATAATACCATAGCCAAATGTCCAGTGTCTAGACAGGAACAAAACCTCTAAAGAGAAATCAAACAGCACATGCCATTTCAGGCAGTCTTCATCCAAAGTAACTTCACTAACCCAATGGAATATGCACGCTTGTTTGTCTGTTTTTGTTTTTGTGCTGTGTGATCTAAGGCAGATCAGTTAACTCTCTAAGATTTAGTTTTCTTGTCTAAAAGATGGGGATAATGACCCTGCCTTAGAGAGTTTAGAGAGGATCAAGAGAGATCATATCTGCATAACCAGTTAATGGAACAGGCTGAACTTGGGAGACTATAATCAAGAAATGGTTTTACTTTTAACCCCCCACCATCTACAAGTCTGTTTCCAAATCTCTATTTCCCAGAGTTCTATGATGTTTCAGGCAAGCCCACAGGTTTTCTAGTCCATTTTAAGTAATAATAATACTTTTATTAGTCATGGTTCTCTAGAGAAACAGAACCAGCAGGAGATATTTGTAAATATGAGATTTATAAAGGTATCTCATGCAACCATGGGAATGGAAGAGTTCACAATCCACAGGGCAGGCTGTGAAACTGGCAGCTCTGATGAAGGGTCTGGACGAACGCCACAGGAGAGGCTTACTGGCTAATAAGTAGTGAAAAAGTCTCTTTTCTTTTTCCCTTCCAATTTTCTGATTGGATTATCTTGGTGGGAGGCATGCCTTTGTTGATCACAAATGTAATCAGCCACAGGTGCTACAACTGACTGATGATTTAATACACCAGTTTCGTCATTTATCAGCCAGCCATGAAATATCCTTGTAGCAACGTTCAGTCCAGTCCTTGCCTGACAAGACAACTGGGCATCATCACTTGGCCAAGTTGACACCAGAACCTAACTATCAGTCTCTGACATGAAACAATCTAGTCTAGTCTAATTCCCAATTTCAATATTTTTTTTATTTTTCCTCAGTTCAGGACTAGGCTAGGCTTGAAAATCCTTAGGAAGATGCCAGGGTGCCTTTCCATCCTTTCATGATCCATTTTCCTTCCTTGCTGTGGCTCCCAGGATCAAGTGGGAAGGAAGGACGAGAGCTAGAGATGCAAAAATATCTCCCTGATGATCACAAACTCTGGCTTACTGCAACCCCAGTTCCAAGAAGCTTCAGGTACCTTTCTAGAGTTTGGAGCCTGTTTGTAATAACCCTAGAGGTCTCCAGCAAGGACCAAGCCTCTTAACAAAATTTCCTCTCCTGTACTTAGTATGTACCAACCCTTGTGTCCTCCGTGGACTTGCTGTGAGGATCAAATGAGGTGGTCCAACTGAAGCACTGACCACAGTACCTAACTCATGTGGCACCTTGCAGAAAGATGCATTGGGGATTGAATTCTGTCCCCCATAAAGCCATGTTCAAGTGTGAATCCATATTCTGATAAGTGTGGACTCATTTGTAAATAGGACCTTTGAAGATGTTATTATCAGCCACGGTGTAGACTCATCTGTGAATAGGATCTTTGAAGATCCCACCTAGATGAGACCAAGTTGAATCAGGTGGGCCTTAATCCAGATAGTAGAAGTCCTTATAAGCAAAGGGGACTGGACACAGAAGTCAGAGAAAGCCACAGGAAGAAGCCAGCAGTCAACAGAAACAAGGAGAGAGATGTCACCCCATGGCGGAAGCAGAGATAACACCCAGGAACAGCAAGGAAGGCGGCAAGCCAACAGCAGAATGCTCCAGACCTGGGAACGCATGGCCTTGCAGTGCCTTGACTTTGGACTTCTATCCTCCAAAATTGTGGGACAATAAATTTCAGTTTTTAAGCCACCACATCATCTGCTACTTGTGACAGCAATCCTGGCAGACTCAGATAGGTGATGTGACAACGTGATTAGAGGCCCATAGTCAAAGTGATTAGACTATGAAACCGATCCTCTGGGTTTAAATTCCAAACATACCACTTTCTAGATATAAAAACTTGGACAAGTTACAAATCACTTGACTACTCTGTGCCTCAGTTTCCTATCTATAAAATGGAAATAACATTAGTACTTGTATGTCCTAAATATTATATGTTGACACTCAGTGCCGTACCTACCATTCAAATTATTCCCAACTGCAAAGGAGTGCAAAGTCTGGAGATGCACCCCTCACCCTTCTTTACCAGTGGGTTCCAGTTAAATCCTACCAATGAGGAGCTC
Source organism: Tamandua tetradactyla (assembly GCF_023851605.1). Classification (NCBI taxonomy): domain Eukaryota; kingdom Metazoa; phylum Chordata; class Mammalia; order Pilosa; family Myrmecophagidae; genus Tamandua; species Tamandua tetradactyla. The sequence continues at coordinate 98,163,085 of NC_135336.1, forward strand.
CCAGAGACTATATGGAGTTGAGCTGGGGGTCAGCTGGAGAGAGCTGAAGCTCTCTGGGCATCACATGGGAAGGATCTGGAGCATCTTCATAGGTGTCTGGGCATCCCACTGAGAATCACCAACCTCAGAGCTCTAGGGGAATGAGGGCCTCAGTTGTCTTGACCCAATCCTAATGAATACCTGCTTTGTAGAGTGACTGAGAGGATGAAGTGAGATTGCACATGAAAAATGCCTAGAACAGCCCCAAAACATTATACATGTCTGAAAAATACCAGCTGCTGTGAAATATTCATTATGACTCTCAATTCTACTCATCAGTCTTTTCATAACATCTCACCAATGCTTTAAAATCTTGAGAGGAGCAACATGGTGAGAGAGTTCAGCATTTCAGCCACAGACCTGGGGAGAGGCTGTGAATCCACTGCTGCTGTGGAGCACAGAAGATGTATGGAACATGCTTGGAAATGTAGCAGGGACATAAATAGTGTTACCAGATGTAATAGCCACAGAAAAATCGGTAGAGGTATGACATGTTGGTCTTTCACCTCCTTCACTTCAGCTGCTGCAGAGAGAAGTTCAATGACCAAATGCAAAGCACCCATTCCAAAAGTCCCTTTGCAACTCTGCAACCAAGCAAGGCATGCACATGGGGGGCAAGCATACAAAGTCTCTGTGTGCTTGAAACATTCTAAAAAATTAATTGATATCTCCTTGGATTGGCAAAACTGTAAATGAAGTCATTGGCAGAGCAGAACCATGCTACTGGAGCCACTGTGATCTCCAGCTCCATTCTAGACAGTTCAGCTGGCACGAGGCTTGTAGTCTGGCAAGGCTAGAGGTGATGTATATGCTACAACACTTTCAAAGCCCTGATTTCAGCCTCGCAGGGAGTTGCTGGATGAGGCATTTGTTTGGTATTGTAGCAATTATATATTTGTTTGCACCTCTCACAGGACAAAAATACATAAAGATCTAGAATATATGGGAGGACAAATAAAACATAAAGCGTGTTGTACCACCTGTCTTTTTTGGCCCCAGAAGAAAGAAACTGCTGTTTTCAATAACGCTTATCTAGGACCAAACATTTGGTCCTAATGATAAAAATCACAGCTTTATTTTTAAACCTTAAGGCACGTCTCCATTATGCCTAGTGGAACCTATCTCTAGTGGTTCCTATTTATTGTTATACTAGCATCCCTACCCCACCTCCAGACAAGTGACAGTTCACTCACATATACAAAATGCCACTTTATAATTGTATCCAAACTTCTGAATCCCTTAGGTGGTCTCTGTGGGTTGCAGGGCCCTAGTTTGTCACCACCCTCGAGCCACACAAACCCTGAGACTGAAAGGATTCACATTCGTAATGACATCTTTTTTTCAGAATTTTGGTTTCTAATGAACAGACGCTTTGCTAGGCATCAGAAGCAGGCAGGCACAGTCCATTCTCACCCTGTGTCTTAACATGGGTTAAGAGTCATGACAGACTGGGCAATAGTTATATTCTGCCCATCTCTGGCTTTCAGGCTTCCTCCAAGTTCTACTGGCATGATAAAAAGAAAATGGATTTGCTATATGGAATTCTAACTGGAGGTTTCAGATAAATAACATTAAAAATGGCAAAGATTTTTTGAAGGAAAAAGAGTATAACTTATAAATACACATAGATATAGACATAGATCTATAGTTATAATGTAGATATTCTCTTTAAGAGGCATGTCTTGTCCAGGGATTTCCATTTCAATGTGTAGCCAAAGTACAGGAAACCCAGGAGACACAATGCATCTCAGTCTCTGAGAGAAGGCCAAGCACTGAGTAGAGGGTGCAGCCCGAGTGCCAGACTTTCCAATTCAAGTGTTGGAACAAAGACTGGTCCCCACACGGGAGAGAAGGCACTAAAATGGGTCATTTGTTCATTTCCGTGTTGACATTGGTGAGGAGACACCCCCTGTCCTGCATTCTTTCAGGAGCATTGGACTGCCTACCAGTTATTTATTAATTCTTTCAACACCTACTGGAGCTGTTGCTAGACTCTGAGGACACAACAATACACAAGGGAGACGTGGTTTCTATCTTTAGGGTATTTGCTAGTGGAGAAGACACAACTAATGAGATAGATAAATACTATTTATTCAAGGAATATTTGTAGCATGGTCCCCAAGGAAGACTTTGAGAGGCTGTGAAGTCTGAAATTGGGGGATCTGGCCAATTCAGACCAGGTAGGGTATCTGGAAGGATGGGATGCAAAACATTGCAGAGCGTTTGGGATCATGGCGAACTGCTGAAGCCGTAACATGCCCCAAACTATGACAAACCAAAAGAAATGAATAGTATGCTGGCCACAAAAAATAACACAAGACTTCCAGCTACTTTGCCTGCCAAACAGGCGCCTCTGATATTACTGAGCCGACCACAGAGCACTGGGGATGATTGTGGCTCCACAGTTGCCCCACAAAATCCAGTCCATCCCAAGAGACTGCCTAAGAGGTATCCTCTCCTGAATGCCACAAAGCATTTAGGTTTTAACCAAATACGTATTTTTCCACAGTGCATTCTTCACTGAGATTAGAGACGGTGTTTCCAGGGAGTGCTGATGAAGATAGCATAGGAAAAATGCCAAGCTGGAGTCTGACCCATGCATCACCCTACCGGGACAAGGCTTGTATATCTCCTACTGCCAACAGGGCCAGGGGTAAACCTTGCCAAGTCACATGGGTGTTGCCAAGATTGGTAGCAACAGGCCAGTCAATATTAACTAAATGTGAAAAACAAGGAGACTAACTAATGCCCCAAATCATGCTCTCTGCAGAGGGAAATCAGGACTTCTGAGTGATTGAGAGGTATGCCTCAAATCTGAGCTTCCAAAATGTGTTTATTTTATCAGTGTCATAAGGTATCAAGTTCTAGCATCATAGGTGCATTTATTGAAGCACAATAGAAAAATTTTTGTATAAAGAAGAGGCAAGACAGTGGGAGGAGGGAGAGAAAGGAGAATTACAATCAGTTCATGCTTATGGCAGAATGTTTTGGTGTGCATGTAGTTTTGATATTTATTCTAGCCAGTCAGCTCCTGAGCTGATCTTATCATGTGCTTCCTTTCCCTGGTATCTTCTCCACTCCATTCGTGCCCTCTCTTTGGCATCCCTCTCCATTCTTCCTTTTGCAGCATGTTGGCACAATGCCACACTCTGACCTCATTTGTTCTTCAAGCTTGCCTTCTCTCATTTACCTAAAAGGAAAGCAACAGTTACTTTTTTACTATAAAAATAACTAAAAAAAAAAGACAAAACTAGTTTAGCTCATCAGCTAGTCAAATGACTAAAGGCAGCATTCAGAGAGTGAATTGGGGGGGCGGAACAAGGGGGAGACCCGTCCCAGGGACATTTTAGGAGGTGAGGGTAGATGTCTTTAAACTTTCTGTCCACAACTTTCTTTAATATCCCCCCCCCCCATGAGTAATCTTACAAGCCACATCTCCAAGCACACGAACTGATTTTGTTCCATCGTCCACATGGAAGGCCTTGTCACTCCCTCCAATTCTTTGCCACCCTCCTGGGCAGCTTCGGGGCAGCTCTCCACAGTACCTTCCCTGATACCACCAGACCAGACGGTCACCCTCTGAGAATCACAGCCTTCTCGCTGTGACCATTCATGACAGTTCTTGTGCTCTGAAGAGTCCACGCCTTATTTCCTCATCCAAAACTTAGGTCCCTAAAGCAAGTACCGCAGGGAACATTTTCTTCCATCTCCCACAGCACTCAACATAAGGATGTATAGTGGTAGGGGCTCATTTCAAAACTCATTTATTAATCACCCACAATGTGGTCAGGCCTGGGGGATAGGGGATAACAAAATGACCATGACACTCTCTCATTTCTCAAGGAACTCTCTGTCCAATGAAGAAAGTCATGATACATTGGACGTTTGTAACTATGAGTTAAGAGAAATGGATTGGCTATGTGTTAAGAGGGTTGAGTGTGCCCAAGAGGATAAGGGAGTTTGGGTTAAGTCTAGGCTCTGACTGAGAGTGAACCAACCCACAGAAGAATCGTTAAACCTTGCTGCTGAAAAGTCTGAAATCTAAATTTTAGGAACAAGCTAAATTAAATATGGTCAACCCAGAGATGGCAAAGACATGGAACCATGTGGGACATATGGATGTTTCTCATTCTGGCAGCTTAGAATCAGAGCTCATTGATGCAAAAAGCGAGCTCACAGATCATTGAGCAAAGCCCTAACAGCATAAAAGAATAAACTGTTTCTGAAGAAAATAGCTTAATTTACCCAAAGTGTGGACAATACCATCCAGTTTTCAACACTCTCTAAGTTCCACAGTCCCAAGAAAACTCCAGCTTGGTGTGAGCACACAGATGAGTGAGAATCTATAGCCTTAGTTTCTGAGTCTGTGAAATGGGCATGATAATACCATCTCTCAGGATTGCTGCGAGGATTCCTTCAGAACGTGCAGTTACCAAATTTCATAACCCATAAAGCTCTCTCAACAACAGTCTATTCTACTAGAGGAATTCTTTGATGGTGAAAGTCCAAGGACAGGTAAGCATGGTTCAGGAAGCAATCGTTTACCCCGAACCTCGCACACACATGCACACACAGACATCAGAAGGCTTGCATCAACTTGAATAGTAACTTCTGGGTGCACAAACATGGGCCAAAAAAGTTTTAAGGCAGTAATATTACAAATACAGGAAATACCTTATTCTTAAGACACATCTTTGTAGTTACCTTAAGCTTTTCTCAGAGGCAAAGCTGTAAGACTTGTGGTTATTTTTTAATTCAGTAACTTCTTTGTACATACAAAAAAATCTCTCTGGGTGGTTTTGTTTGGACAGGAAGGACTGACTTTAATCTAGTTTGTTTTTTAAAGTGGGATTGCTTCTTAACGGGAAATTGAATTTAAGTGCCTATTGAATTAAGCAGCTAGATATTCTTATTGAAGGGGCGAAACATAGATCATTAAGAAAATGCACCTGATATACTTAGTATAATTATCTGTAGAGTAATCATAGATGAAAATACTTGTGATGAGGCACAGGAGAAATAGTTGTACCTCAGTTGTGGATATAAATTTGCACATGGGCTAATATTTATTACTTATATTTGTTCACTCATTTCATTCTCACAACAATTTCATGAGGTAGTCTTTACTACTCCCCCATTTTAGAGAGGAGGAGACTAAGGCACAGGAATATAAGGTGGTGTAGGCATTAAAGCAGGATTTTAGACCAAAGTTGTGATTTTAGGTCAAAGACGTGAACCCACTTTCTTTGGGGCTTGTGACACTGTTCCTTTTCTTTTATTCCTTTTCAAATTAAAAAGGCAGTTGAAGAACTTAAATGGTAGGACTCTGTGTCTAGAAGCAACTCGACTATCTGAAAATCCACAAATGTGAATGCAATTATGTAGAGAAGAGCATGTGAGTGAGGGAGAAAGAAGAAAAGGATCTCCTGCAACCCATCATAGGAAAGCACCATTTCTGTCATTCTGTAACCATAGTGATGGAGGTTCCATGCCTGACCATCTGACAGACATCTCGCTTGTGTAAATGAGAACACTGATACATGATCTGCCTACCAGTGACGCTCAAGATTTTATCCCAGAAGACTTAAGAAGAGATAAGTGTGCTAATGCTTTCTTTTTTTTTCACATGGGCAGGCACAAGAATCAAACCCGAATGGTACCTAATATTTTGCGATTAATATGAATGCTAAGGAAAACTGACTTGTTCAGGACACACAACATAACCATTGGCTAAGAGCATGGCTCTCTGGGGCCTGAGAGGATCACACAAGCCAAGGACTTGGACAAGTTTTTTAACCTCTCTTGAGCACTGTCTCATCTGAAAATGGAGATAATTAATAGAACTTAGCCCAAAATATTGTTATGAAGATTAGAATGTGTTAGAACAATGCCTGGCATGTGGAAGGCAGTATGTAAATATTTATTGAATAAACATTTGCTGAACTAAATTCCCAGGAATCTTGGGAGAAGATGAGGATGGTATGTCTAAGTCCAGAATGATAAGGATAGAGAATTCCAGGTAGGTCTGATATAAAATGTGGCCTAGGGAAGATGAATCAGAGCCTTCCAGAAGTTTGAGGAAGCATGTGAAGTTTGAGGCAGCATGACATCTCAAAAGAAATGTAGGAGGTGGCACTGTCTGAGGGAGTCCAGAGACATTTACTGCACTGGCAGGCAGCCTGAGGATTATCAAGCAGTGCCAGGGTATGGAAAGGGTGATTGGCAGCCAGGGTAGGGTGGAAGAGACCTCTGCTGAGACCTTACCTCTTGTGATAAGGATGCCTACCTCCCATATGACAGTGTGGACAACCAAGCACCTTGCCAGATTCTCCTGATGAAAACAATTAAAATGCCAAGGAAAAAAAACCTACATATATATGTAAATATTTTGAAACATATGTTACTAAAGAGTAATTGGAACTGAGAAATTAAGTGGAAGAGAGTCCTGAAGGCAACTTTGAGAGCATTTGCTGAACATGGGTGAAATTCATCTTTAGTATTTATGGTCGGTCTCAAGGGACCTGAAAGATAGAAGACAAAATGCAGGGGCTGAGGTGGGGATCCAGGAAGCCCTCACCCAGATCTCATAAAACTGAGACTTCAGATATGGTATTTGAGGACTGTTACATGCATGAACTGAAAGTACACGTATATCCTCAGGTGACTACAAAGAAAATTGTCTGCTCACCCCTTGGCATGATAGATTGGCGGCAAGCAGATTCCCCTTAGGAATCCATAATAACCCATATGTGGTTTTGTTGTCTGAATTCATACTGCTTGGATGGCCCACTAGACCTCAAGCCAATAATTTAGGTTAAAACAGAACCTCCAGGTATCCAGCAGAAATAAAAACAAATCTCCTCTAGAGGAATCTGTACTTAACTCAGGCTTCAAATAATTCTCATAGACAAAGTCCCAAGAATTATGAGTTAATTGTCAAATATTACCAAATAGCAAACAATCAAGGAAAATCTACAAGCAAAAGCTGGTAAAACAATGGAAAAATTAAATTTCAGATATTGGAGTTATCAGACACAGAATATCAAATAAGTATGCTTAGCATGTTTAAAGATAAAACAAAGTATAGAAACTATGAGTAAAGACCAAAAGACTATAAAAGTAACCAAACAGATCTGAAAAAAGAATCAAATAGAATTGCTAAGAATAAAAGTACAATGAAATGTAAAAGTCAATGAAAAGCTTTACACAGTACATTAGACATACTAGAGCATCCACTGGATGGTGAAGAAATTATCCACTGTGCAGTAAAGAATAAAAAGTGGTGGAAGCATGAGAAGTTAATCTGAAGTTCAGAGACGGAAGACAGAATGGGAAGGTCTAGTGTTCATCGAATTGAAATTACAGAAGAGAGAGAGAAAAAGAGGGAGAAACAGGTGGACACACTTGGGCCATATTTGATGAGCTAAAGGCTAAGAATTTTATAATTTAACATTGATGCAAAATACCAATCAACAGATTGAGGAAGTCCAACTGATTCCATTTAGGATAAATAAAATAAATCTGCACCCAGACACGTAATCATGAAACTGCAGAATACAAGGCAAAAAGAATCCTTAAAAGCCATCAGAGGGGGAAAAAATGACAAATTACCTTCAAATGAGCTACAATAAGACCAGTGGAAGTTGGTTTCTCAATAGAAATAATGGAAGCCAGAAGGCAGTAGGATGATAACATCCAGATGAGAGAAAAATAATTGTGACACCAAAGTTTTATATTCAGTAATAGCATCATTCAAAAATAAGGGTAAAATAAAGACATTTTCAGGCAAATTAAAACAGTTTGCTATCAACAGATTCTCAATAAAGGAAGTTCCAAAGGACATACTTCAGGTAATAGGAAAATGATCCCATTTGGAAGGTTTGAAAATGTAAGAAAGTATGATGAGCCATGAAAATGGGTAAATCCAAAGAAAAAATAATAGTAATAATAACTGAATAAGACATTGTTGTGGTTTGGAACTGTATGTCTCCCATGAAAACACATCCTTAAAGCTAATCCGTTACTGTGATTGTGAACCTATTGTAAGAAGGACCTTTTGGTAAGATTACTTCAAGTTAAGGCAGACCCCTGGGTGGATTTTATTCCTCTTACTGGAGACCTTTACAAATGGGATGAATACAGAGGGAGGAAGAGAGAGCCTAGAAGCAAGAAACTGAAATCAATGAAACTGGAAGAGAAGAGAGAGACCAGCAGACACTGCCATGTGCCTTGCCATATGCCAGAGGAGTCAAGGAATGCTGACAGCTCATCTTTAGATGAAATCATCACCTTGATGATGGCTTGATTTGGATATTTTTCCAGACTCTAGCTGTAAGTAATAAATTCCCATTGCTTAAGTCAAACTATTTCATAGTATCTGCTTTGAGCAACCTAGCAAACTAAAACAGTGAGGCATAATATCTGTGATATTAAAAACAAAGACAGAAATAAAGTACATGACAACATTGGGGTCAGTCAGGAGTGGTGATTAGAATTAAAGTGTTTTAAGGCTTTTGTGCTTGAGAGGAAAGTAATGTTTGGACTTTGAAAAGCAGGCCTCCTGCAATTTCTATGATAATTGCTAAAAAAGCTATAAATCAACCATATAATTTCTAAGTAGAAGGAAGAATAATAGATTAAGGGAAAAGATTGTCTACAAGAAGGCAAGAAGAGAAATGAAAGAAAAGATAGGCTAAATCGAAAAATAAGATGTCAGAAGTAAATAAAATTGACCAACTATTTCAATAAATATAAATGGACTAAACCTTCTAGTTAAAAGTTAGACTGTAAAGATGGGGGAGAAATACTTATTTGTGGTAATAGAGACACATCGAAAAGATAAGTATACATAAAAGGATAGGAAACAATATACCAGGAAAATACTAATCCAAAGAAAATTGATGTAGGTATCTTTTTATTACTAGAGAGAGAAGGCCACTTCTTTTATAATGATAAAAGACTCAATTTACCAGATTGTTATAACATTTCCAAGCTTTACTCATCTAATTACATAGCCTCAGAACACATAATTTAAAAGTTGACAGAACTACAAGGAAAATTCACCATCATAATAGAAGATTTTGACACACAAATAGTATTTTCTCAGGTAGACAAAAATTAGTAAGAGTGCATATTCTGTGATATTAGAAATGTAACTAGTGTAACCGAGGAAATGAATTTTAAATTTTATTTTATTTTAATTAATTTAGATTTAAATAGCCATAAAGACCAGTGACTATTATATTGGACAATGCAAATATGAAGGATATGATTTATTTTCATATATCTATCAATACATAATATCTAAATCAGAAGAGATTATTGAAGAAAAAAAGGAAAGTAAAAATAAGCAATGTTGGGAATACAAACGTGTTCACTCAATTGTCTAGTGGTTGATGGTGCCTGTAGGGCAGGACCTTATTTGGGATTGTCAAACAAGACACTTCTGTACCTCTCTGCCTGTAGTCCAAGATTCTCAGGTGATTCCTGCTCCGCCCATAAGCTGCCCACCTGACGCTGAGTGTAACAGAGATGAACTGTCTCTGCCAAGCCTTGCTTTAACTGAAGATTCATGAGCAAACCAAATGCTATTGTTATGCATCAGCAGATAATTAGAACAGGTACCTAGGGAATATGTTAAAATATTGAAAGATATTAAAAATATCTTTAACATGGAGTGAGACATTCTGGGAGTACATTGGAACACTCTGTGCTAAAGATGTCACTTCTCCAATTTATCTATAGATTTGATACAGTTCCACACAAAATTTCTGAATGTATTTTTGTGATATATGGCAAGTTTATAGAAGACTGATGGGCCAAAAATGCCATGGGCCAAGATACTCCTTACAAGCAAGGAGGCATGTTTACCTTACCAGATATCATGAATTATCATAAGCTGTGGTTATTAAGACAGGATAGAAACATTAAACCATAGAACAGTATAAAGATACTAGAAACATATATGACAGAGATAGTGTGTGATGGACTTTTCAGTAATTAATGTCAGATTCATTGATTTGCACATGGAAATTAAAGGTTATACCATACACAAATATCACTTCCAGGTGATATAAATATATACATGTGATAGGTAAATTTCTAGTTTACTGTCTTCTTAGAAGACAGTATTGCAGAATAGAGATTTCTTTTACCTGACATAAAAGTACAAACAAAGGAAAACACTGATAAAACTAAACTACATGAATGTTAAAAACATTTTAATCAAAAGATACCATAATGAGAGTAAAAACAAAAAGACATAAATCAGCAGAAGATATTTGTAATATATATAACAGATAAAGATTATTATACAAAATTTAAAAACAAAATCCTATGGCTCAGTAACAAAAAGGCAAATGGCCCAAAAGATAAATGGATGAAAGGCTTAGGTATTTCACAAAAGAGGGAGTTTGAATGATATATATATCATTGTACATATATATATGATATACATACACATATGTATCCCTCATTAATAACCAAAGAAATGCAGATGTAAACCAGAATTAAGCATCATTTTAGATCTATGAGAGAGGCAAATATTTCAGGCTGATAGTAAGAAGTATGGGTAAGTTGTTGCATATCCAGAGTACTTATATACCTCTGTTTGGGTTTATAATTGATATGATAACTTTGGAAAACAATTTACCATTATTTATTAAAGTTCAGGATGTCAAATTCTATTCCTAGGAACATACCCAAGGGAAATTCCTGCTTATATCTACCAAGGGCCATGGACAATACTGTTTGTAGTAGCACTGTTAATAATGGCAAACATATGAAAACTATCCCATCAGCAATGGGACGGAAAACAAAAAAGTCATGCAAGGGAATATTTGCTGCCGTGGAAATGACTGAATTGCAACTATGTGTACCAACATAGATGAGTCCCAAGAATTGCAGGAGAATTATTCCATTTAAATAAAATCCCAAAACATGCAAGACTAAAAAATTATTTTGTTTGGAAATAAACAGATGACAAAATCATAAAGAACAGCAAGAAATAGTTTTTAAAAGTTTGGGGAGAGTGATTATATCAAGAGGATGGGGGAGCTAACAAAGAACTTCAAACCCAAGAAAAAGGGCTCTGCACACCTGTGATGTCTCCCACACCCCCTCTCTAAGTAAGAGAGAAACGCTCATATGTACAGACTGCAGAGGATTCCTTCTGGACGTTGGTGACTGTTATTCCGGCTATGGAGAAGATGGAGCCCGAGGCCATCTGGCTTCAGAGACAGGACAGATAAGGGGACCTGAGAAGAAGCTAGCCAACTCCAAGAAGATGGCGGGGAATTTGGGCACCAACTAAAGAGCAAGTAGACTGTGCTGGAGACCCTCCTGCAGGAGTACAAGGAGAATCTGCTGAGGGAAAAAGGAACTGCCAGATCCTGAAGCTCCCCCAGCTAGCAAGGGAGACATCTCCAAGGTGTCCAGGTCTTTGAAAAGTCATAGTGCGTTTTTCAGAGCAGAAGTGGGAGACTCTGGAGGACTGGCAGAAGGACTTCACAGAAATGTGATGAAGAGCAGCCATGAGACACTAGTTCAAGCCCAAGATAAGTGAGATGCTGGGAAGAGGTAACTGCAGCTGCAGGTGACTTCATTCAAATCTCCAGTAAAGATATGCAGAGACCTTGAAGATGTGTTTTTGACCAAAAGACAGTAGTTGCTATGACCTACTATGTTGTCATGAAGAGAAAGTCCTGTCAAAAGTACCTTTTAAAAAATGTTTTTAAGTTTTTTTTTGTTTTTTTTTTTTTAAATAAGATTACTGGTCTGTTAGATCAGGAGCGTTTCTCAGAGAAAACGTGGTTTGAGTTCAAGTCCTTCAACCAAGATTTTAGTATATTCTTGTGAATGCAATGGGGAATGGTGATGAGGAAAATCTCAGAATAATTACAGGAAGTATAGCTAGTTGGACAACCTCTTCCAGATTGTTGATTAAGAGTTTATCAATGGATTCTCTCTTGGCATATTAAAGGACTATGACCTTGACTTCCAGTCTTCATAATTTATCAGCAGGTTGGATGAGAATAGTGTGTTTATAGATTGTTCATATGACACTAGCTGTTAATGATAGGTGCTACATTGTCAGGAGCAAGCTTCAAAAAGTTTGTTTACACCAAGGAAATAGGTTTAGCATTTATAAATTATTTTTAGTGTAAATTATTTTTAATGGCAAGTTAAGGTACCATGTATCACTCCACTTGCAATGATGTGGCAAATTTTTAAAAACAGATTTTCAATAAGCTCATGATGGATTTGAAAACAGGAACACATTTAAAGACAATGTTAGGCAAAGTAACTTTCATGTTTAAGTTAGTTTTAATATGTACTGTATGTGATATTAAGTGATGGTAACTCATGAAAAGGGAACTTTAAGTTATCATTTCAATATAAATAGTAAACTCAAAGAAGACCTGGTATTAAAAGCTATTATGGTACATATGGTAACAGAATAAAAATTTTTTAAAAAATCCATGGAAATACACTATGCAAACAGCAAACTCTGAGTAAAACCATAGACTATAACTGATAGCACAATTACAAAAAGGTTTTATCATCAATTTTAACAAATGTTCCATACCAAAGTAAGATGTTAATAATAGGGTGGTAAATGGGAAACCATATTTTATGCATGATTGTTCTGTAAATCTATAACTTATCTAAAAAAATTTATGTTTGACCCATTCATTTTTTTAATTTTTTTTATTTTTTTACTTTTTTTATTAATTAAAAAAATTAACAAACAAAACATTAAGATATCATTCCATTCTACATATACAATCAGTAATTCTTAATATCATCACACAGTTGCATATTCATCATTTCCTAGAACATTTGCATCGATTTAGTAAAAGAAATAAAAAGACAACAGAAAAAGAAATGAAACGATAACAGAGAAAAAAAAAGATTATACATACCATACCCCTTACCCCTCGCTTTCATTTACCACTAGCATTTCAAACTAAATTTATTTTAACATTTGTTCCCCCATTATTTATTTTTATTCCATATGTTCTACTCTTCTGTTGATATAGTAGCTAAAAGGAGCATCAGACACAAGGTTTTCACAATTAGAGTCTCATTGTGAAAGCTATATCATTGTTCAATCATCATCAAGAAACATGGCTACTGGAGCACAGCTCTACATTTTCAGGCAGTTCCCTCCAGCCTCTCCACTACATCTTGAACAACAAGGTGATATCTACTTAATGCATAAGAATAACCTCCAGGATAACCTCTCAACTCTGTTTGGAATCTCTCAGCCATTGACACTTAGTCTCATTTCACTCTTCCCCCTTTGGTCAAGAAGTTCTCTCATTCCCTTGATGTTAATTCTCAGCTCATTCTAGGGTTTTTCTCAGTCCCTTGATGCTGAGTCTCAGCTCATTCCAGGATCTCTGTCCCATGTTGCCAGGAAGGTCCACACCCCTGGGAGTCATGTCCCATGCAGAGAGGGGGAGGGTGGTGAGACTGCTCGTTATGTTGGCTGGGGAGAGGGGCCACATCTGAGCAACAAAAGAGGCTCTCTTGGGGGTGACTATTAGGCCTAAATTTTAAGTAGACTTGTTCTATCCTTTGTGGGGTTAAGTTTCATATGAACAAACCCCAAGACTGGGGGCTCAGCCCATAACTTTGGTTGTCCACATTGCTTGTGAGAATATCATGAATTCAACTTGGGGAAGTTGAATTTCTCCCTGCTCTCACCATTCCCCGAAGGGGGCTTGCAAATACTTTTCCAGTCACTGATCAAATCACTCTGACCCATTCATTTTTAAAAAGTAATTTTTTAAAAATCACTTATACTAAGAAAATAAATGGACAAAATCTACTCATAAGTTTGACTACATAAATGGCATGCTATGAATATATTTCATTTTATATTATATTTTGAATGTTTAGTCTAATTCTTATGGCAACTTTACCAAATGCCCCACAACATTTAGATTTTTTGGTTTCCAGTGCATATAAAAGTTTTGTTTACACTCCATGGTAGTCTATTAAGTGTACAATATCATATGTCTAAAGAACTATACACATATCTTGATTAAAAATTCGGGCGGGCCGCGGTGGCTCAGCGGGCAAAGTGCTTGCCTGCTATGCCGGAGGACCTCGGTTCGATTCCCGGCCCCAGCCCATGTAACAAAAACGGAAAAACAAAATACAATAAAGCAAGAAAATGTTTGGAGATGTTTCCCTTTCTTCCTTCCTTCCTTCCTTCTATCCTTCCTTCCTTCTCTCTGTCTTTAAAAAAAAAAAAAAAAAAAAATCCTTTTTGCTGGACAGGCCACAGTACTCAGCAGGCAGAGTTCTTGCCTGTCATGCTGGAGACCCGGGTTTGACTCCTGGTGCCTGTTCATGCGAAAAAAAAAAAGAAATCCTTATTGCTAAAAATGCTAACCATTATCTGAGCTTTCAGCAACGCATAATCTTTTTGCTGTTGGAGGGACTTTCCTCGATGTTGATGGCTACTGACTGATCATGGTGGCAGTTACTGAAGGTTGGAATAGCTGTAGAAATTTCTCAAAATAACACAACAATGAAGTTTCCCACATTGTTTTAGTTTGCTAGAGCTGGCCAGAATAAAATATACCAGAAATGGAATGGCTTTTATAAAGGGAATTTATTAAGTTACAAGTTTATAGTTCTAAGGCCTTAAAAATGTCCAAACTAAGACATCCAGAGAAAGATACCTTGATGCCAGAGTAAGGCCGAATGGTATCCGGATTTCTCTGTCAGCTGGGGAGGCACTTGATTGGTGTTTGAGGTCCTGGTCCATTGCTTTGTACCTCTGGGTCCAGTGGCTTCCATTGTGAGCAAAACTCTGGGTTTCATCTCTGAACTTAGCATCTTCCAGGCTGGAACTTCCCTCTCTTTGAGCATTTGTGTCCTGGTTTCACATGGCTTCTCCAAGCATCTCCATTAGCATTTGGCACAATGTCGGCATCTGTGTCAGTTCTTTTAAGGACTCCAGTAAACTAATCAAGATTCATCTGGAATAGGTGGAGTCACATGTCCATCTAATCAAAAGGTTATACCCAAATTGGATGTTTCATATCCCCATGGAAACAACCTAATCAAGAGGTCCCATCCTACAATATTGGGTCAAGATTAAAAGAGCATGGCTTTTCTGGGGTACATAACAGTTTCAAACCAGTTCACAAATCAATTGACTTCTCCTTTCATGAAAGATTTCTCTGTAGCATCAGATGCAATTTATAGCATTATTCCCTCAGTAGAACTTTTTTTAAATTGGAATCAAGCCTCTCAAACTTTGCTACTGCTTTATCAGCTAAGTTTACAGAATAGTCTAAGTCCTTTGTTATCATATCAATGGTGTTCACAGCATCTTCACCAGGAGTAGATCTCATCTCAAGGGACAATTTTCTTTGTTCAACCATAAGAAGCAACTCCCCATGCATTAAAGTTTTATCTTCATATTGCAACAAACCAGTCACTTCTTCAGGCTCTACTTCTAAGTCTAGCTCTCATGTTATTTCTACCACATCTACAGTTACTTCCTCCACTTAAGTCTTAAACCCCTCAGTCATCCACAAGAGTTGGAATAAACTTCTTCCAAATCTCCTGTTAATGTTGGTATTTTGACCTCCTCACATGAATCATATATTTTCTTAATGGCATCGAGAAAGGGAAGTACTTTCCAGAAGGTTTTCAATTTACCTTGCCAAGATCCATCAGAGGAATCATTATCTAAAGCAGCTATACCCTTATGAAATATACTTCTTAAATAATAATACTTGAAAGTCAAAATACTCCTTGATCCATGAGATGCAGAATGGACGTTGTGTCAGCAGGCATGAATATACATTCATCTCATTGTACATTTCCATCAGAGCTCTTGGGTAACCAAGATACATTTTAAATGACCAACAATATTTTGAAAGGAATTTTTTTCTCAGCAATCAGTCTCAACTGTGGGCTCAAAGTATTCAGTAAGCCATATTGTGAACAGATGTCCTATCATCCAGGCTTTGTTGTGCCACTTACAGAGCCCAGGCAGAGTAGATTTGGCATAATTTTTTAAGGGCCCTAGGATTTTCTGAATGGTAAGTGAGTATTGGCTTCAACTTAAAGTCACTAGCTGCATTATCCCCTAATGAAAGAATCCACCTGTCCTTTGAAGCTTTGAAGTCAAGCACTCAATTCTTTCTAGCAATGGAAGTCCTAGATGACATCTTCTTCCAATATAAGGCCGTTTATCTCCATGGCAAATCTGTTGTTCAGTATAGACACCTTTATAATTTATCTTAGCTAGATCTTCTGGGTAATGTGCTACAGTTTCTACATCAGCACTTGCTAGTTCATCTTGCAATTTCATGTTATAGAGATGGCTTCTTTCCTTTAACTTCATGAACCAACCTCTATGAACTTCACACTGTTCTTCATCTGCCTCACCTCCTCAGCCTTCATAGAATAGAAAAAATCTAGGGTCTTGCTCTGGATTAGGCTCTGGTTTAAGGGAATGTTGTGGCTGGTTGGATCTTCTATCCAGATCACAAAAACTTTCCCCATAGCAGCAATAAGATTGTTTTGCTTTCTTAGCATTCATATGCACACTGGAGTAACACTTTTTATTCCCTTCAAGAACTTTTCCTTTGTATTCATGACTTGGCTAACAGTTTGGCATGAGAGGCCTGGATTTTGTCCTATCTCAGCTTTCGAAATCACTTCCTCATTAAGCTTAATCATTTCTAGCTTTTGATTTAAAGTGAGAGACATGTGAGTCTTAGACTTTCACTTGAACACTTAGAGTCCATTGTAAGGTTATTAACTGACCTAATTTCAATATTGTTGGGTCTCAAGGGAATAGGGAGGCCCAAGGAGAGGGAAAAAGATGGGGGAATGGTTGGTCGGTAGATTAAGTTTGCTAGTTTATATGGGTGTAGTTCATGGTATCCTCAAACAATTACAATGGCAGCATCAAAGATCACTTATTACAGATCACCACAACAGATATAATAATAAAAATTCTGAAATATTGCAAGAATTACCAAAACGTGACACAGAGACACAAGTGAGCACATGCTGTTGAAAAATGTCACCAATAGACTTGCTCATTATAGGGTTACCACAAGCCTTCAATTTGTAAAAAAAAAAAAAAAAAAAAGAGCAATATCTGTGAAATGTAATAAAGCAAAAGCACAATAAAATGAGGTATACCTATATTTGTTTATTGTATCATTGAAATGAGTATAGCTTGCATTAGTTCTATTAATGGGAAAAATGAAGTAGAACCATTTGGACTATTAATACAAATATTAACAATAAAATTGAGAAACTTATCAAATTAGATAAATGACCAAAAACCTGTGTTTGCTATTTTGTTTCAGTTATCTGTATTGGAAAAAATTACTTTATCACACCTCAATATTCCAAATAACAAAATCCATTTAGATATTAGTCTGTATAAAAATTGGAAAAATTTACTGAGGGACTCAAAGAAAAATAGGAAATGAAGTAAATATCCAGGGAGAAGCTTAGAACTGGCTGAATGCAGCCTATGGTGTCAGAGACCCTCAGTCTTACCCCTGTCTAATTGTGGAAGCTTTGCTCCTCAGCCTCCTCTTCTAAAATGTATCCTTGCTGCCCAAAGGGATTGTCGCAGGAAGGAAATAATGTCCGATGTGCTGTGCACTTATTGCCTATTACCTGTTTCATAGCAGGTTCTCAGGAAGCATTCGCTTTTTTTATTAGAAGTCTCTGCATTGTGAAGGTTAGAGCGGGGAAATACCTCAGTGCCTTCCCAGACGCCTCTTGGGCATTGCTGTGTCCCCCACGCATAGCAGTCGGCATGTCAGTGTATTCATGAAGGGCCCGGAAAGGACCAGAAAGGAGCACAACAGAGTTCAATGAAGGGCCATTTCCTAAGACGAGGGCAACTAAGTCAGCATGTGGAACACCTGGGGGTACAAGTGGGAGACCATTTCCATCCCAAGACCTGAAGGGTGCTGGAGAATAAATACCCCAACTTCTCTCCCTTCTCCCATCCTCAGCTCTTCTGCCAGCCCCTTCCATTAGTGATACCCACAGGAAGCCAAAGGGAAAGTGTTCACAGAGACACAGCCATCCCCGCAGTCAGCCTCCAGTCCCAGCAGACACAAAGAACACCGTGGAATGGCTCAACGAAAATAACCTGCTCCCGAGCCCTTGGGGCTCTCCCGTTAACCCCAACAGACTCAACCAAAGTAGAGATGCCCATACTGAGTTACTAACAATGTTATTCTTACTTCAGATTGAATTGTCATAAAACAAGGTATTGCAGGAAATAAAACCTACTTATTTGGCATACCAAATAAAATAGTGTCTTCCCAGCTACCAGTTTCAACACTGACATGGCCAAAAATAAAAGTAAGAGGTGATGGGGATAAAGATGAAGGGAAAGAAAGAGTTTTAATATTTGGCAGGAAAAGAACTTGAGTTTTGGGGAATAATAGTAAACTCTGACTTTAGAAACGTCTTGTAAGATAGAAGTCCACATACAGCTGTGTGAATGCATCCATAGGCTGAGAGTCCTAGGCTCATGTTTCAAATGCCTCTAGGGCATGTATTTTCCCCCAGAATACACACATCATGCCCCTGCACCCCTTACTCCCCCACCGCCAATACTCCCACTGTGTTCGGCTATCATCACCCCTACTCAATGGATCAACAGGCACATTGGATTACCCTTTTTAAATGAAGTTATAGCTGAGTCACTACCAAGATACAGGCTTTGGATACACTAGCTAGTTTTGCTAAAACCCAGCACTACATTGGGAAGATAATTTATTGTTCAATTTGGTATTAGCAGTTCTGAGCTACCTGACCTAATTTCCAGGCTCATTTCTCAGTGACCTCACTTTGGTGACCCTTTCTTTTTAATTAAATGGGTCTGATCCCTGGCCTCAAGTAACCTTGTATCTTTCCATGCTGTTCTCTTCCCAAGGTGCCTACTTGCTACTTTTTGTCTTTTCATATTCTTGCCTCCACTGCCAAGCCCCCTACTCCTAACACTTGAGTCAGATACCATCATAGTCATTAAATATTAGGGCACTTTCCATTACACACAGATATTCACAAGCTAAATGTGACACTTACCTCCCTCTCTCTCACTTTCTCTTCTCCATGAAATTTAACATCGCTCCTTCTCATCTGGCACCTAGTAGTGTCTATACTTAGTAATTGTTCTAGTTTGCCAAAGCTGCCAGAATCCAACACACCAGAGATGGATTGGCTTTTAATGAAAGGGGATTTATTCAGTTAAAAACATATAGTTCTTCAGAGGAAAGGTAGCTAACTTTCATCTGAAGTTCTCTCTTATACAGGAAGGCACAAGGCGATCTCTGCTGGCCTTCTCTCCAGGCTTCTGGGTTCCAATAGCTTTCCCCGGGGTGATCCCTTTCTGCATCTCCAAAGGTCTAGGCTGAGCTGCACATACTGAGATGAGGTATGCTGAGCTGCTTGGGCTGTGCTGCATTGAGCTCTCTCTTTTAAGCGTCCCATGAATTAAATTAAACGTCACTCATTGAGGAAGGCACGCCCCTTAGAAACTGCAAATGTTATCAGCCATCGATGAGCTTCACAAGCTAATGATTCAAATCCACAGAAACAGAACTAGGCACCATCACCTGGCCAAGTTGACACCTGAGCCTAACTACCACAGTAATGATTTTTTGTGTGTCTTTTATCTTCAACTAGGCTGTCAGCATCTTGATGATGAATATCATTCTTAAATATTTACAGGTCCTGCTCTCTCTCCATTCCACAGCCTCTACCTGGAAGGTATTTATCCAGAAGCTCTTCCCATGATATATCCCATGAAATAACCAGGACTGTAAGAACCGTGCATGGTATCAAGTCACTGTGATGAACAGCTTCACTTCTACCACACTATGAAGATTGTGTGCCGTAAGTAAGTAATTCAATTTTGCAATCAAATCTCAATGGTAGAACCAACCACAAATCAAACAATACAACCCCACAGGAAGTGCTCTAAGCCCCATCAGGAAAAAGACTCCTAGAGATTTTAAATGTTTTAAAGTTGAAATTTTTGTTAAATGTAAAAAAAATAAACATTTTGAGCTAAATAAATACCCATGCTTAGATAAATTTAAAGCAATTCAGCAGCAGCAGCAGCTATCAGATACTGCTATTTGATTGTGCCATGTGGTAGCAGATTTAACGCAAGGTTTTTGCTGGGGACATGTGTGAAAAAGAGACTTGATGTCTACATGTTAGGGCAGGTCCAGGTGGTTCATAAATGTGGTAAAGCCAGATGTGAACCACGGCAGGAAAACGGTTAGACTACAAGAATAAAAGAGAAGACGCTGAGATGGGGTACTGTGCGGCCCTCCTGAGAGAGGGGTGCTAGAGATCACATAGGTCTGGAGAGCAGTCTCTTCAGAAACTAGAAATTCAGGAGCTGTTTGCAGAGGCCATAATTTAAAGATCAGGAAAGGGTGGGATTTGCCATGGATTGGCCCCACTACAATCACCAGCAGTGGGAAATTAAAGGGGATGTTGTTGTGTAAACTAAAATATGATATCTGATTATTATTGAGTAAAAATGGTTATAAAGATAAGAGGGAAGCAAAATGGAAGTACCGTTATTGATGATGAGAGTCAATGACGAGGACAGAAAAGAGTCTGGAGACTCTTCCTGCCGCCCCCTCACTGTTGGCATGTTGACAGCGCCATGGGTGGCATGGAAAGCACTCCTTCTTTACCATGGTATCTTTGTTGTCTGCCATGTGCTGCCAACTCAACTCTATTTCCTGGGAAGAGCTTTCTCCTGAGCCCCAGATCAAATTTCCAACTGAATAGGGGACATCCCCACTTGGATATCATGCTGGCCCTTCAGACCAGACGTGCCCCAAATTTAACTTACAATTTTCCCCTCAAGCACTATTCCTCCTCTATTTTTCATGCAAATGAACTACCAGTCATCTAATAACTCCATGCATAGAACTCGGCACCATCTTAAACATACGCCTTTCCATTTTTTCCTTTAAACTCAATTGGTCTCCAAGTTCTACAATGCAGACTCCCAAGTCTGCACCCACCATAGCCTAAGTGAGGAAATTTATTCTTTCCTCATTATTTCTGAATGAAATGAAAGATTGGCAATGGACACAAATGACCATGGGGGAGGGGCAGCTGAATTACTGTTAGACTGACTCTTGTCCCTTACCTTCTAGTGGGGGTCTCTCTCTAACTGCCACCATCACCCTGTACTGGTTCTGAAAGGACACACAGATCTTCTCACAAAGCTCCAGCATCACGTACACAGTCTTCCTCTTAATTCCTTACAGCTCAGTTGGTTACAAGCTGCAAACCTTAAACAAGACAAAAAGGGAAGGTCACAGAGAGTAACACACAATGAAATCTCATAAAAGAAGAGAAGCTCCCTGAGACTTAGAGACCCTCCTCTAGCCCATGGTCAACAGCAAGCAGATTCTTCCCACTTCACCATGCTTTTCTCTTCTCTGCAAATGATTCTTAGATACAGATTCAGGTGCCAGTAGCTATGTCTGCACCCTGTAGCGCTATCCCCAAACCTCACCCTCATTTTAATTATTCAGTCCAGGGCCTAACACCAGAACCAAACAGTGCAAATCTAGATTGTTGTCTAGAATTTTCCACACTGAAACCAGAGGAAAGTTCCCTGGCATGATGAATGGTGGGGTTGTCAGTCACCACGTTGGAGCCCATGTGGAGAAACTGTGAGAACAGGGAAGGAAAAATGAGTAGGAAGATGAAGCTGCACAGGGGCACAAGGGTGAGAGAAAACAAACCTGAGTTATGCATTTGAGTCTCCATTCTACTTCTCCTAGACATCCAGCTACTCTCTTCCCTTCTCTGGGATCTATTAAAGGAATAATAACTCAATAGCCTCATGGAAAATGTCCCTTCCTTCCAAGTCCAAATTAGATCTAGTGAGTTTTCTGTCCTTTACAACCAGAAATTCCTGAGCAGTACATCCTAACCTCTGATGTCTCTTTGCAGTGGGAGGGACTCTTCATTCTAGAGTCTTATACTTGAAATCCAGACCCTCAGGAGGGACATCACCCCCTCCCTGCAGGGCTTTGAGATCAGAAGCAATGGTTTTTCTGCATCCTGTTACATTAAAATTCCCTGGGTACTGCATACTTGGAATGGATTTTTTGCACACATGGGCTTTTGTAGCATCAGGCACTTATTATTGTGGAAGTACTGAATACCGAGTTATATGTTATACAATACTGACAAAAGCACATCTGTAAATATAACATTGGAAAAGTCTTTAAGTATTGGGAGGTTGTCAAGCTCATAAGGGCAGATTCAAATTTTCCAAAATTCTAATTTTTAATTTAAAGCTTGAATTTTATCACATAACAAATTTATCACATGACACAATTTATCAGTTGTTTTCCTTGAAGTATCAAGCTCAGTTTGTTCATTTTCAAGATGTCTGCAAAATAACCAAATCTGAATAACTGTAGTTTGTCTGTCAGTCCCTCCATAAGGGAAAAAAACAGCATTCCATGAGAAAAAAAAATGTTGCTAGTTGAGTTCATAAGGCAGGCAAGCACTCAAATGCTTTTCTCGGCAATGGCCATTACTCTTCGCATGGGTCCTTCTCCCTTCATTATATGGAATATTAAAAGATGTAAACTCAGAAGGTGAGAGTTAATAAAATTAATTGCATTTTAAATTATTTTGTCAAGGACATCCTTACGTGAAATTTGGCTTCCTTTCCTTTCCTTCCCTCCTTCCTTCCTTCCTTTTTTCCTTTCTTTGTTTCTTTCTTCATGTTCTCTCTCTCCTATGAATGCCCGGCAGTGAAGAGCACAGTGGCTATCAGTATAAAGTTTGCAGTCATGGCCTTCATTCATGCTAAGGCACCAGCAGGTGCACCCACCATTACTTCTGCACCATTGTGCCAACACAATGAAAAAGACAAATAACATCTTAGAATTAGTTTCCTAGGGCTTCTGTAACACACACAAGCTGTGTGCCTTAAACCAACAGAAGTGGATTCTCTCATGGTTCTAGAGACCAAAAGTCCAAAATCCAGGTGTTGACCTGAAGAGCCCTAGGGAAGAATCCTTTCTTTCCTCTTCCAGCTTCTGGTGGTTCCCAGCAATTCTTGGCTTTTCTGGGCTTGTAGATGCATCACTCCAATCTCTGCCCCTGTCTTCACATGAGGGTCTCTTCCTGTGTGCCTCCTCTGTTACCTCTTCTTATAAGGACACCAGTCATTGGATTTGGGGCCTATCCTAATCCAATGTGACCTCATTCTGACTTGACTGATGACACCTGCCAAAACTCCATTTCCAAGAAAGTTCACATTCTGAGGTTCTGGGTGCATGTAGAATTGGGGGTGGGGGGGGGCACTATTAACCCAGTACAGTATTGTATTTTATTAAGAAAATTGTTTTGACCATATTATGAAAACAGTTTGACATCCCAGTCCCACAGAAAGAGTCTCAGACACTCCCAAGAGTTCACAGCCCACACTTTGAAAGCTGTTGTACTAATTCTTTCACACTTCACAATCTCAAACCTCCACAGGAAGGCAAATAAAAGTATTATGCCTCAAAGTTGAATAGAAAGAAGAAACTTGGTTGGAGTCTTAGTCTGCAAGAAGACTAAGCCCTGGTGGGCCTTCCTGACAGCTCTGATGACCAAGAAGCAACTTCCCGAACTTTATTATGCTGTGTGTTCACCACTGCTTTTGGGACACCGTTTTATCCCCAGCGCCTTTGGCCCAGAAGCTTTTCCTGATGATTCTGTTTGCAAATAGAACCCACATTCAAATGGTTTAGTTTCCGCTCTTCGGTTGGAACAGCCACGCATATTTTCTGCTTATAAAAGTGCATGAGAAAAAACCAGGCCATGTGCTTTATGTCCCTTCTGCCCTCTCCAGTGGCAGCGCTTAGAGAATGAAGCATGCCAGTGTCGGGGAGACGCCAGCAGGTCCTTCCCGTGTTGCCTGAGCTCTCGGGAAGCCCTGGACCAAAGCCAGGCCAGCTCAGGAAAAAGGAGAACAGAAAAAAAAAAAAAAAAAGAATCCCACAGTTGGTGGTAAAACTGTCTCTTTGCCTGGGGGAACTTAGCATTCAAGTTATTAAATACAGCAGCTGGTCTGGCAGTTGGCTATAAGACGCAATTCATACCTTTTAAATGAATTAGCAAGACGGAATTTCTTTAACATTTCTGTTTCAATTATCCCAAATGGGTGCGAGGTCCTTAAAACGTTAAGGAATTGTTTTGAATGTCTCTAAAAATGCAAAAGTACACATGCGTCCTGCTTTGGAGCGCCAAGGAGAGTCTCCCTTTCTCATTCGCGTCTTCTTCGCCTTGTCCCACCTTTTACCGACCAGCAGAGCCGCTGCCCGGTTCGGATCTGAGGAGCGGGACTCGTGCGTCCTCCTCCCGGAAGCATGGATGGGAATCGCGGAGAACGCGAGGAGAGCCCGGGGCTGTCGCTGCGCACACCTCCAGCTGACGACTTCCGACCCGGGCAGCGCGGGGAGGGGTGCGCGCCGGGGCTGCGGGGTGCGCGCCGGGTTGCGGGGTGCGCGCCGGGGCTGCGGGGTTCCCGCGGCGGGTCATGGGCACGTGCCGCGCGCGCAGCCTCGGAGTCGGCCTCCTGGACCAGTGGCGGCTGCGCCGTGCCGTACCTCATCTCTTGTAAAAAAAAATCTCTCCGGTCCAGCATGACGAGGAAGAGGAGGAGCGGCTTCCTCTCAGGGGTAACCGCGAACTCGGGGTGCGACTGCGGGGTGTGACCCAGGCGGGCTCGCCTTGGCAGGGCTCAGCGCAGCGGAGGCGGGGGCTACGGTTCGCTTTCACCTGCGCACGCGGTTCTTCAGTGCGCCCTGGGGTCACAGGCCTCTGCCTCGTCGCTTTAGGAAGCTGGAAGCGGCAGCAGACAGGCAGAAATGCTGGGGGTTGTGGCTGGGAAAAAAACTCTTCCTTTCCGGTTGGTGTGGGTGAGTGGGGAGGAAGTCCTGCTTGCCCTGGGAAATCATGCAAATTTCATTCATTAGAGATGCTTGGAAAATCCAAAAGGGCAACCAAGAAGAGAAAATGGAAGTCGACAGGAACCTGTTGGGACATCAGGGCAGAGGGGAGCGGCTGAAGGCACTCAGGCAGTCACCCCTGTGCCAGGTCAGACATGGGCAGGGGCAGGGGTGGAGGGACTGAACCAGGACCGAGTACCAAACAAATCACTGTGTGGGCAAGCTGACACCTTCAGCCTTTACCCTCAGATGACCCAGCCTGCTGTAACGCTTTAAAGAACCAAAGTGAAGCCGCTTCACAGGTCGCCCTTAACCATTTTGAACACTCCTAATTGTAGATGGGTTTTGACTTTTTGTAACTTTCAGACAATTAAATTATGTTAATTCTTAAATTATCAAGCAAGGTAAGACAAATCTATCCTCCTACAGATCCTCCTATAGAATCCTTTTCCCCAGGTTAAACATTTCCAATTTTCAGGGTAATTCCTAGTAAGTCACCATCTTTTCCCTACCAATCATTTAAAGCCCTGGGATAAATTGAGCAGAGCAGAATATTCTGTGGCAATCACCATCTTTGGTATAAATTACTTTATTTATATGAAACCTCAGACCGCATTTGTTTCCCCACTAATCTCATGGAACTTTCTGATAACTAAAACCACTTAGATTGTTTTTTTTTCAGTTAACTATGGTTAATCTAATCCTTTCCTTTCATTTTATTGTTTCTGCCTAAGTATATTTTTCAGTTGCCCTCTCAGCCAGGATCCAAACTTTCAGTCTGCAAGGAGGTTGGGAAATGTAGTCTTTTTTTCAGGGCACAATGGGTCTGACTAAAAACAATGAAAAACTTAAAAGGAAGAAAGATACCGGGAGATGTGATGTCTATTTTATATGTCAGTTTGACTGTGTGGTGCTGTACCATGGTTTGGACAAACTCTAGGTGTTGCTGTAAAAGGATTTTGTAGATGTGATTAGCATTTGCAATCAGGTGACTTTAAGGAAAGGACATTTCCCTCTCTAAAATAGGTGGGCTCCAGCCCATCACTTGGAAGCCTTAAGGGCAAAAACAGACTTCTCAGAGAAGAAGGGAATCTCCCTTAGGACTTCATCATAAACTGTTGCTTGAGTTTCTAGCCTGCCCTATGGATTTCAGACTTGCTAGACCCCACAGTCTGTCAATCTTGTGAGCCAATTCCTTAAAATAAATCTCTTTATAGAGAGATAGATACATATACAGATGTAGATGAAGACGTAGACATAAAGAGACAGCTATAGACCTACATAGATGCAGGTATCCTATTAGTTCTGTTTCTCTGGAGAATTCTAACCCAGAAACAACCAGCTATCTCTGCCACAGCCCCTATCATGGATCAATGACCACATTTGAAACAACGAGTGGAAGGACGATAAGGCAGACGTACATTCTGGAAGGATGTATCAATATCTCAAAGACTGCATCCAAGCTCATCTGTGCAAATGATGTGTAAATCCTAAGTGAGCTGTTACTTTTCCTGGACTATGAGGAATGCAGCTGTGTACACCACAGGAACAAGTCACTTGGGTTCTTTCCCACACAGCACAGCTGCGGACCAGGAGGCTCCTGGAAAGTACAGGGTGGCCTCTGCCTACAAGAGACTTTTTGACATTGGCCTTAGCCATGCTGCCTTCCAGGTATGTCAAGAGGATCTGAGGTCCCATAGAGCCAGTGGGGCCAAACCCAGAGAGATGCTGTCTGGGGACTCTCTTTGGGATCACATTTCTATTTGACCTAGAGGCCGAGTCTACAACACAGTCCCTAACACACAACAAGATAATGGATAAATGTTGGAATGGAAAAATAATGGCTGTACAGACCCCATGAGCTTGGCAGAAAAGAGGTTTTTATCCCCATTGTACAGATGGGAAACCATGCTTAGACAGGTTGCTACCCCAGGATCACAGGGCTGGTGAGAGATTGATCTGGATCAGACCCTAAACCTCTCTTTACTTTTTCTTCACTATGATAGAAGTGGAAAGTATTGTTGTAAGGAACAAAAAGTGCACATGAAACTAGCATTCACATGGAGCTTGAAAACTCAGGCCCTGGGCCTGCTGTGCTCTTAGCGAACTAAATAACCTTGAGTGAATCACCTGGTGTCTCTGGACCTATCTGCCCTTGTCTGTAAAGAGCAAAGTGGCCAGACCAGATGATGGCCTTTTCAGCATTGAAATTATTGGTCTCTCTCAAAATATAAATTGCTGAATTTTACTGGAATGTGCTTTTAAAAATGGATTCTGTTACCAGTCCCACCACAGATGGTCAAGCCCGTGCAGAATGGCAAAGGGTTTTGATATAAAGGAGCATGCATTTTCTGTCATTGATGCAAATTACGTCTTCTTGGCTTGAAAATCAAAGAATTATTTGAATTGCCATTTTTACCCCCTCCGTTTGGGATCTGGCAATTATTTGAAATGTTCCCATGATTTAGGAAATTACCCTGCCTCTCGGTGAATCTGATGGAAGTAGTGTTGCTGCTAGGTCTTGGATTCATCTCAGTCTTGGCCTTGGGGCATAATGAGAGGGGATACCTGGGTTTTGTCCTAAGTGAAGAAAATTGGGGGATGGGAAAGTACACCATTAGAGAGAGATAATTGCAATATTCAGCCTTTTTCTTGTACTCTCTGCTTAGTGTTTCATCAGCATGAAACAGGAAGACATTTCCAGGTGAAGAAGGAGGAAATTGCTGTTCTGTTCGACAAAGGTCTGATCTGAAGGGAGGGAAGCAGCATTGTTAAGAGACAAAAACATTGGTAGCATAGCATGAGCGTATACACACACACATACACACACATGCATGGAGGGCAGTATATGCTCCAAGCAGTGATGAACAGAAATAAGCCAGGCTCAGACCTGCTATACCTGTTCAACTGCACTAGGCGATCTTAAGGGTCTCTATCTTAAGGGCAATTGGAGACGTAAGAATTTTTAAGCAGGGGAGTCACAGGGTCATATCCACATTCATGAGCCATCCCTTAGGGCAGCTGGACTGAGGGCTTGGGAATCCCTTAGGAGACACCTGAAGCAATCCCAGTGAGAGATGGCAGAATTGTAAGGATCTAAGGGATATTGCAGAAGTGACAAAGTGTTGAAGTTGACTTCAGTGCTCTATTTGGGCAGCAGGAAAAATAGAACAACAACGTCATTCATTGCCATGGGTCTCAAGAAGAAAAGGAACAGGCTTTGGGAGATGTTGGGTTGCAGATCAGTGTGGAATGTGCAAGTGGCACCTTTAGGCAAAGAGAGGAAGGTCCTCGGCATCAGCATATAGATGGGAATGTGCTGATGTACCACGGAGGAGTATAGGGGAGCTGGAAGTAAATTTCAGGGAGTGAAGAAGCAGATGCGAGGTGTGGAAGTAGAGATGTTGTTGCAGAAATCAAATCATGTTCCTCTCAAAAAATGACAAGTTCCAATTTTAAGCTATGTTCCTATGGACGTGAAGCCATTTGTCATTAGGCCATTTTGGAGATGTCACTATTAGTTAAGGTGGGGCTAAATTGAGTCAGTGTGGGTTTTAATACGTATGACCAATACCTTTCATACAGAAAAGAAATTCTGACACAAAGAAAATCACAGAGAGAAGCCGGAAGCCAGAAGTCAGTGGAAACCAGAAGAGCAGACATGAGGAGAGAGAGATGGCCATGTGGTGAGGGGCAGCCATCCTTAGAACATCACTGACCCTGGGAGAAAACATGGCCCTGTTGACATCTTGATTTCAGACTTCTGGCCTTCCAAACCGTGAGACAATAAATGTGTGTGATTTAAGGGAAGCCATTGTGTGGTATATCTGTCATAGCATGTCCAGCAAACTAAGATAGAGCAAGTGTACACAAGTTGACTTCTAAGAGAGAAGAGATGCACAGGACACTTGGAGTGGGGAAGGTTACTTTGTTTTCCCAGTACCTCCTACTTCTGTGCTCCTGCTAACTTCTTCCCTCATCCTGAAATTTCATTTCCTCCACCCTATTGTCTTGACAGCCTTCCCACCCTTCAAAACCAAACATATATCAGAATTAAAATCTCTATAAAGAATCCCATCTCTGTGCCCCTAGGTGTCTTGTTGATGCACTGTTGTTGCCCTCACATCATCCTATATTGCATCCTTATTGCAGGATGCTGTCTGCTTAAATGTCCTGAGCCAGATTGCTCACCTGAGAGCAAAGTCGAAGCCAATTTTTCTCTACCTCCCCCACACAATTGAAATGATGCATCTGCCAGGGTTTAGTCAGGAAAACAAAATTAGAATGAATCTCATTTGGATAATTAAACACAGAGGTGTTTAGAAGAATATAAAGAGCACAAGGGGAGGGGAGGCACCCGGAGATTATACAAGGAGACTCCTCCTCCCCCAGGGCTGGAGGGACAAAGAGAAAGGTGGGGGCATCAAGGCCACCAAGTGGAGGAAAAGCCCGGAGGAAATGCAGCTGTTGCCAGAAGTTCCACCCAACACAGAGAGGGGATGTAGAGAGCCCTGTCACTCCCATCCTCCCAAAGCCCCCACCTGATGGACAGGAGTCTGATTGTCGGTACCAACCTATCCTGCACATCATCTTGGCAAGGACAGAATGGCCAAGGATTGGATCTGAAGGCAGACACATGTCCAGCACATGTAGTAAGGAAACGTCTGAGTCAAATGAAGTCATAACTAAAAGGGTTCTGAGTGTCCTGCAGACCTCAAGGGCTATAAAAACCAGACAATGAGGAGATGGAGACAGACTGTGCCAGGAAGGACACACTTTCTGGCAGAGAATTTTTCAGGGTGCTCTATTAGGCAGAGTAATGCCAATCTCCCCAAAAGATGCCCACTTCCTAATCCCAAGAGCCTGTGAATATGTTACCTTACGTGAGGAAAGGGATCTCATAGATGTCATTAATTAAGGATTCCGGGATCCGAGATTTTCCTGAATTTCAAAATGGACACAATGTCATCGGTAAGGGTCCTTATAAGAGGGAGTAAAAGAGGATCAAAGAAAGAAATGTAAGACTGAAGCAGAGGTCAGAGTGATGCAGGGCCATAAGCCAAGGGATATGTGAAACCTCTACAAACTGAAGAAAGCAAAGAACAGACTCAACTCTGGAGTTTTCAAAAGGTACCAGTCTGGCCACCACCTTGATTTCGGCCCCCAGACCTTTGACCTTTGACCTCCATAACTTTAAGAGAATAAATATGTACCCTTCTAAACCCCTAACTTTGGGGTAATTCCTTACAGCAGCAAGAGGAAACAAATACAGGCCCTTAATGAAAGGGGACTCAGGCACATAAAAGCAAAGAGGGGTTTCCAGGTTTGACATGAAGCAAAGATTTAGGTTCTTAATGAATATGTTGAGTTCTAGGGTTGAGAGAAAAGTTGTTCTAGTTTGCTAGCTGCCATAATGCAATATACCAGAAACAGAATGGCTTTTAATGAGTTGCTAGTTTACAGTTCCAAGGCCAAGAAAATGTCCCAATTAAAGCAAGTCTATAGAAATGTCCAATCTAAGGCATCAGGAAAAGATACCTTGGTTCAAAAAGACCGATGAAGTTCAGGGTTTCTCTCTCAAGTGAAAAGGCACATGGCGAACACAGAGTTTCTCTCTCATCTGGAAAGGCACATGGTGAACACAGTCAGGGTTCCTCTCTCATCTGGAAGGGCACATGGTGAACACGGCGTCATCTGCTAGCTTCTTCTCCTGGCTTCCTGTTTCGTGAAGCTCCCTAGGAGACATTTTCCTTCTTCATCTCCAAAGGTCTCTGGCTCGTGGACTCTCTGCTTTGTGGTGCTGCAGCATTCTCTGCTCTCTCTGAATCTCCTTCATTCTCCAAAATGTTTCCTCTTTTATAGGACTCTGGAAACTTATCAAGACCCACCCAAATGGGTGGAGACATGTCACCTAATCCAGCTGAACAACCACTCTTGATTAAATCACATCTCTAGGGAGATGATCTGATTACAGTTTCAAACATACAGTATTGAATAGAGATTATTCTGCTTTTATGAAATGGGATTTAGATTAAAACATGGCTTTTCTAGGGGACATACATCCTTTCAAACCACCACAAAAGTCAAAGAGAGAAGAAGGAAGAAAAAGAGAGATACAGAAAGGAGACTTACTTGTTAGTACGATGCATGTAGGCAGAGAAGACAGGTGTCATGTGAGGCTCTATTGGGAAGCTTTAAACTCCAGGTTACAGAGCATGGAGTTTACATGATTATTGGGGGAACACTGAACTCTTAGGCTGAGCTTGGCGGTAGCCATTTGGCCATGCCATCAAGGCCCAGCCAGCTGTTGTGTAGCATGGAATCAACACCAGTGACTACAGGTAAGTAATTTATCTCAGTTCCTTTGCCAAATGGTCTGTTTTGCTTTACCATCAGGGATGCTGGTTTTTTGTTTTGTTTTGCTTCAGTTTGATTTTATTTGAGGGAAATGTCCCTTTTGGCTGGCATTTTTATTTCCTGCTTTGATCTTTCCACTAGACCTAATGAATATTTGGCTTTTTCTAATGATGATGAGCAATTTCAGTCAAAAAACATTAAACTCCTATAAAAACTCCAGGTGTGCGCTCTGTCTTTTGATTTTCTTTGGTCTTAGCAGCCATGCATTATGGTAGTGGGCTGGTTCACTGGAAAGCTGCTCATTCATTTTACTATGATGCAACCAGCATGGAATTCCATTACATTGGCTTGTTTTGTTTAATTTTTTAAAACTCCTATTGAGAACTTTCCTGAAGCTAACTTTATTTTGTCGAAAATTATACCTAAATCTACCTAATCTGCATGGCTCTGGCAAGGTCATCATCTCTAACTTATTTTAATCTTTTAAAAGTGCATTTCCTTTCTTTTGAAAGACTGGCCTAACCAAATATTTCTCTAAGGGTTCAATTTGGAATCAAGGCTCAAGGAAGCAGCTAAGGATAATTTTCACATCACAAACCTTTTGAGTCCTATGAACACACAGTGTCACCATTGTTATCAGTGATGGGTGATAGGTTGGTTTCATTATTGCAAACAGGTCCCAATTAGCTTTCTGAATGTATTGTTATGACCATATGTAATTTTTAAAATGTTTCTCCCCCAATACTTATTTAATCTTTTCAAAAATTTGAAGATTTTATAACAGGTTCCCAGGATCATCAATGGGCACGATGTATCTGAGTTTTCTGTTCCTCTTTTTGAAAATTTTCTTGTCATATTTAGCCCTTTTATATTAGACTTAATATCTGTTGACAATGAAATTGGCAAACAAGTTAATACTTTAATGTAGTAAATCAGCTTATTATCATTTCTTTAGAAAAGTGGAAAAAGTGAATTCAGATTTTAGCAAAATGCTTTGCAGTAAATAGAAGACTAAACAAGGTCATCTACTGAAACAGAAAAAGCAAACTGATAAACATTAAAATATAGAGTGAGCTGCCAACAGCACAGGAAGCACTAAGTTCAATGAACCGACTCAATCAAGCTTGGAACATGGTAAGCACTCAAGAAATATTTGTTGAATGGATGAATGAATGAATGAATGAAAAGGAGCTACACTAAAATCAGGAAATAAAAAGGAATAATTGAATCACAGGATGAAATTTTTATTAATATTCTTAGCAATAATTGAGTATTTGTTTTTATAGAGTGAAAAAAATAAGGACTATCCAATAAATACAACATTTTTTCTGAGAAAATCTGTTTCTGTTTATACAGAGAGACTAACAGGTGTAGCATGGCAAAGAGTTCCAAGAGGCACAGAGATGATTATAATTGGCAGCAGAATCTTATTATATTAGATGAATCATTATGATTTGAATTCTTCAGGTGATTGGGCCATCTCCTAGTTATGAGGCTCTTCTTGATTTCTTTCTAGCCTGTAGGGAAAATACACAGAAATTCAAACAAGATTTATTGACCGCTACCCTGTCATGGAGAAAAGCTTGTCTTTTGTCTGCTCCAAAAGTAACTGGAGGTCTCCCATATAACACCACGCCCTGTTGCCAGAAGGACCTTCTCTATATGGTAATACAGCCCAAGAATCACCAGTCTAACTCCCAGATCATTTCTGAAGTTCAGTTTAAATCTGTAAGTAAGTCCTTTAAAAATTGCTAAATGGGGACTCCACTGAAACTGCACAGCAATCCCTCTTTAAATTTCCCCCTTTCTCCATCTCTCTGTCTTTCTATATCTCACTCTATATAGCTCTATATCCCCAAATCTCTCACTTTCTTCTTTCCAAGCACCCCAAAACTCTCTCAGACCTAGCACAGCAGGACCATACCTGCTCCGCTTTCAGTCTCCTTCCAGATCATTTTTGATTACCTCTGTGTATCACTGGATCAGTCTTTGTCATTACAATTGTTAAGCAATCCAGTTTTCCTGGCCCTTATAATTCTCACCTCATCCATTAGCACAAGTCTGCCCCTAAAAGTCTAGAAACCAAGTATAAAGCAAGCTAGAGTTTTCCTTCCCAAGACAGGACAGGGAAAAGAGTGACTACTCAGAGTTGTTCCTATTCATTCTGTGGCTGGTTTACATCAGGGATCTTGTGGTCCCTGATAGGGAGGGCTGCATTATACGTTTGTGACCTCAATCACTCTTCTCATCTGCAGCCTCACCCCTCCCCACATACTTCTTCTCCTACAAATGTGGCATATCAATAATCATCTTCAGATTGACCCATTATTATCAGATTCCAAAGTTAGTAAAGCAAGGAGTAGAATCTCCAGCCTGAGTCCCCACTCTGAGACCACACTCTCCCACACCTGACCTCAGGGGCAAGACGCATGTCCCATGCACTGAGAATCACTGCACTGGTGTCCTGCTCGCATGCTGCAGACCCTTACTTCCAGATCTCTGAGTTACCTGAGGAGAGAAACGTCATTTTCACCAAGTGTTTTTCATTGTTGCTGCATTGCACTGCTGCTGAAGTAACTTAGGGGTAACTCTACCCCTCAGAGTTGTGAGCAATTGGGCAGGAGGGACAGACTGAATCTACGGATGGACAAGGGTCATGCCATATGTAAAAATAGAACTCTGCCCTAAAACCTGCAGCTACCAGACCAGGAAACCAAACCATAACCTCTTAAGCAATTGGCCTAAAATGACCAGGATGTAGACAATGACTGCCAGCTTCCCTTATTTTATCCCCACTTCCAATATAGGACCAAGCAGAGAAATCCAAATATATTACCCTAACCAATACATCAGATGCCCCACTTCTCATTAGCATTATAATAGTTAAAATTTTTGCCCCCAAATAACCACTTTTCACCCAGGGAGGGTGAT
Organism: Tamandua tetradactyla; assembly: GCF_023851605.1. Classification (NCBI taxonomy): domain Eukaryota; kingdom Metazoa; phylum Chordata; class Mammalia; order Pilosa; family Myrmecophagidae; genus Tamandua; species Tamandua tetradactyla. The sequence continues at coordinate 98,197,422 of NC_135336.1, forward strand.
ATCTCCTCTGTTGAGAAGGAATGCCAAGACTGAGATTAGGGTGGTTTCCAGAGATTTTAGACAAACTCTGAGGTTTGAGGCCACAGTCTTCCAGACTGCTCAGTCTTCACAAGATTCCGATACCAACTACAAGGAGTTAGGGTCCAACAGCAAAGTTAGAAAGAGCATCCACACAAGGCCACTCTCACTTCTGACACCCACTGCAAGTTCAGGACCCAAACCACTCTCAGTGTCAATAATTCACTAGAAGCAATCACAGAATTCACTGGAAGTGGTTATATATTCATTGACGGCTCATTACAGAGAAAGGATATAATCAGCCAAAGGAAGAGGCATTTTGCATAGAATCTCAGAGAGTTCCAAACAAGAGGTTTCCATTGCCTCTGACACATAATCTCTAGGTAACAATGTGTGACAAAATGCACAAAGTATTGGCAACCAGGGAAGCTCACCTGAACTTCAGTGTCCAGAGTTTTATTAGGATTCATTTCATAGCCACAGTTAATAGATTGATTGTCCACATGGTTGGACTAGGCTCCAGCACCCATATTGGAGGTTGGGCTGATATCACATGGCCTGAGGGACCCCCATGAATCACCTCATCAGCATAAACTATCAGGTGTGATCTAGGGACCTGCCAGAAATAACAAAGGAATTCCTATCCCTGAGGAAGCTTCAAGGGTTTAAAGGTTACTTCTCAGGAACAAGGGACAATTTCTTCATTACAGAGGTGGCCCTTCAGGCTTGAGGTGAGATCTCAATTGTCCAGGTAAATCCAGGCTGCAGATCTTCCTGGTTTCATCTAACCCAGGTATGTACAATTCTCCTCCTAGTCATTAGTCAGACTGTGCCTGGTTCACTTGGCAGCTTCTAAATCTGAACACCCAGTAAACATTCCTCACAGTCTAGTGGTATTTTTTTCCTGATAATCACAATTCTTCTCACACCGTGTGATTTTCTTTCAGTGATGCCATGTCCCATGACAACAGAGGTTCCATGCTCTGAATTCCTGGACAAATCCTCCTGATGGGCACTGCACCATCTCACTCAGTCCCTGACCTCACCCACTTCCCCTTCTCCTCTGTTTCAGTGGCACATTCTACACAGAGCCCACCACCCATACACTGATCCTGGGGAATTTCATGACTTTGTGATGGCAGATATATCTATCAGTGATTCCAAAGGAAGCAATCAAGCCTCAGTCCCTGGAAGGCTCCACTGTCTATCCAGAAAAGACCCTAGCCCCATTTCTTAAGAAATTAGGTGTCCATGGAGACTAGGTTAACTGCTAATTCTAGATGGAAATTTCACAAAGAAATTTCTCAACCTTCCTCAATTCAGGGAATTCATGTGATAGAGCATCATTTTGGTTCTTCTGATACAGCCAGCCCAAAGCAGTACATTCTTTTTTTTTTTTTTTACCTTTTTTTATTGCATGGTATAACATATATACAAAATAAATAAAGAAAGAAGCAATAGTTTTCAAAGCACTCTTCAGCAAGAAGTTACAGGACAGATCCCAGAGTTTGTCATGGGCTACCATATGATCCTTTCAGATTTTTCCCTCTAGTTGCTCCAGAACATAGGAGGCTGGAAGGAATAAATTATATTTTACCATCACCATTGACTTTTTTTTTGTAAAAAAATAACATATACACAAAAAAGCAATAAATTTCAAAGCACAGCACAATTAGTTGGAGAACATATTTCAGGGTTTGGTATGGGTTACAATTCCACAATTTTAGGCTTCTACTTCTAGCTGCTCTAAGATACTGGAGACTAAAAGAAATACCAATTTAATGATTCAGCAATCATATTCATTTAGTTAAACCCTACCTTCTCTGTATAACTTCACCATTACCTTTGATCTTTCTGTCCAACTCTTTAGGGGTATTTGGGATATGGCCATTCTAAATTTTTCATGTTGGAGGGAGTTGTCAGTAACATGGGGTTGGAAGATGGATGTTCTGGAGAGGCTGGGTCCTCTAGGTTTCAGGACGTACCTGGTCCAGGGACCCCTCTGGAGGTTGTAGGTTTCTAGAAAGTTACCCTATTGCATGAAAACTATGTAGAATCTTAAATATTGCCCGAAGTGTTCTTTAGGATTGGCTGGAATGGTTTTGGTTGGGGGTTGGCAAGTTATGATAGGTTACAATGTCTAACTGAAATTTACATAAGAGCGACCTTCAGAGTAGCCTCTTGACTCTATTTGAACTCTCTCACTGAGCAGTACATTCTTTAAAGCATTGCCATGCCTAGCTCAGAGAAGTTTGTGGTTTTCTACTAGCTCTTCTGTGATGCCACCAAACATCCACAGCTTTCCTAGGTCAGCCTGAACTCTTGCTCATCAGTCCAGCAAAATGGACAGCAGGGTGGATGTGTATATGATGTCAAAATCACCGGTAAGCCCCCAAAACATAACGCACTAGAAGTTGCATATTTGGGCCTTTGCCTTTGGATAATTCACATTAGAGACAGAATGTAAGTTCCATGAAGGAAAAAGGTCTATTTAACTGTCTTCTTAGCTCTTGAAAATCAGCAGATTTATTAAACTGTCTTTTAAAGGGTGTGCTCACTTTTAAAACTCATTTTCCCTCACTGCTCCCACTCTACCCATACCTAGAATTTATCCTTGTAGAGCAGTAGCCCTCAACACCTTTGTTTTTCTCTGCAAACTCCACAAAAGTCTCACCCACCCACCCAGCTACCCCAACACTGGCTCTTTTCTTATTCTCTTCCTCTCCTTCCCTGTCTATTTCTTTGTCTTATGCTGTGGGAATTGGTCCAGAGAATCTGGACTCCTGACACTTGTCCTCCTTCTTTAGCAGGCTTGAAAAGAATCCTCCTTATAGGCAAAGAAGGGAAAGTCTGAGGAAACTCTTTTGATGTCTGTAGCATTTTTGTCCACAACAATGAAGAAATAAATCTCTTTCTAAGCAATTCAGAAGAATATATTTTCTTATACTGATGGCAAGAAATAGTCACAATCTATCTTAATTTACACAGTATTTTCAGTGGTCATCTGTCACAAAGACTGTGAACCGCTGACAATTTGAATGTCAGGATCTCAGGAATAAACATCTTTGGAATGGTCTTGAGGCTCTAATTTGAAAGCCTTCCCAGGTTCTTGAAATGCAGCGATGAATGGCTGACTTGATGTTGTCTCCTCAAAAATAAAAGATGGACTTTTCCTCATTTCTTGTGTCCAAGTCGAGATTTCAGCTCAAATGCACTAATGAAATCACAGAATCAACATTTCAGTTTAGGTGTTTTTAATCAATATTGGGGGAAATAAGAAGGTTGGCCTTAAGAGAAACCAAAAGTTGGCTTCTGTTCTCGTTTGCTAGCTGCCAGAATGCAATATAACAGAAATAGAATGGCTTTTTGAAAGGGGAATTTATCAAGTTGCTAGTTTACAGTTCTTAGGCCATGAAAATGTCTCAATTAAAGCAAGGATATAGAAACATCCAGTCTAAGACATGCAGGGAAAGATACCTTGTCCATGAAAGCTTTTGACGTTCAGGGTTTCTCTCTCAACTGGAAAGGCACATGGTGAACATGGCAACGTCTGCCAGCTTTCTCTCTAAAATGTTTCCGCTTTTAAAGAATTCCAGTAAACTACTCAAGCCCCACCTGGAATGGGTTAAGTCACATCTCCCTCTAATGAAAAGTTAATAGGCACAACTGAGTGAGTCACATCGGAGTACACATAACGTAATCACGTTTCCATCCTACAATACTGAATAGAGATTAAAATAAATGGCTACCTCTACAAGATTGGATTAGAGTAAAAGCACGGTTTTTCTAGGGTACACAAATCCTTCCAAACTGACAGAGCTTCCAATTATTTTGTACTACAATTTTCCTCACTCTCCAAGAATTTCTGATTAAGGGTCAGAGTAGGGAATGTAGACAAACTTTAATAAGTTACTTAGAAACAATGTCTATCTATTTACCTGCTATCTTGTTTGTTCTAGTTTGCTAACTGCTGGAATGCAACACACCAGAGATGGATTGGCTTTTAATAAAAGGGAATTTATTTCATTAGTTCTTCAGAGGAAAGGCAGCTAACTTTCATCTGAGGTTGTTTCTTATGTGGGAAGGCTCAGGGTACTCTCTGCTGACCTTCTCTCCAGGCCTCTGGGTTCCAACAACTTTCCCCAGGGTGATTCCTTTCTGCATCTCCAAAGGCCTGGGCTGAGCTGCGAGTGCTGAGATGAGGGATGCTGAGCTGCCTGGGCTGTGCTACGTTGCGCTTTCTCATTTAAGCACCAGCCAATTAAGTCAAACGTCATTTATTGCAGGAGGCAGGCCTCCTAGCTGACTGCAGATGTAATCAGCAACTGATGAGGTTCACGTACCATTGGCTCATGTCCACAGCAACAAAACTAGGTGCCTTCACCTGGCCAAGTTGGCAACTGAATCTAACTACCACATTGTTGTTCTGTTAAATTTCTTGTTTTTCTGTTAATACCCCTATTAAACTTTTGTTGCTTTATTCTTTCTTATGGCTATATGTTTCCTTGCTATTAGGTTCCTCTCATTTTGCTTTTTGCTTACCTATTTCAAATCTCAGAGTGTCTATTGAAGGGCTAATTATGAGTAAATCAATTTCATGTCTATCTAATTGATATGTGATAGTTTGTTACTTATCTTCAACCAATAATTCCCAAAGTGGAACTGTGAGAACTATTTTGTAATATTTTTATCTATAATATGAAATGGTCGACAATTGTGGATAAAAAATAGAAAATGAGCTTGCAGGGGCTTTTGATTTTAGTAGTTTTCAAATTCCCTTACCATGAGAGTAATGAGAATCAAATAATTACACTCATAAGTTTCTAAAATCGGATTTCCAGAGATCAAGTTTACTTATGGCAAATGAACAACTGAGTTCACATTTCACTCTTGATTTACAGACTAAAATATTGCAAAAGAGTAAAAAACATTCTACATGGGAAATTCAATGGTAATAATTCTAAAATTGATAATAGCATTTTAGGATGGGGGGGTCTCTTGATGTGCCTTTTGTCTAATGGAGTGAACCTCCATCCTTTCACAGGAGTCCAGCAAGTTCCTTGGAAAATTTATATCAGTACAAGCAAGACCCTTCAACTGAAAGGGAAAGAGAGAGGACAAAGTGAAAGGAGGCTGTCAAACCCCACAAATTTTAGCTGGTAAGTAGCAGATTGATACATTTGAAAACCATGCTACTTTTCCTGAAAAAAGGATGACTCATGAGAAAGAGCTGAAAGTTTAGAGGAAGAGCAAAGAGCCCAGAGGATAGTGCCAAGAGCCACAGAGAGCTTTTCCCAGGTCTTGAAACAATGGAGTTTGCTAGGTTGGATTTCAAAATTGCCTTGAATTTGTGACTTTTTATTTTTTTGCCCTCCATTTCCCCCCCAGTTTTAATGAGAATATATTTTGTTTCATTAAAGGCTGTCAGAATGCAATATCCCTGAGATGGAATGGTCTTTAAAAAAGGAATTTATTAAGTTACAAGTTACAGTTTTAAGTCCATAAAAATGTCCAAACTAAGGCATTCAAGAAAAGATACCTGGAATTAAGAAAGGCTGAAACCTGCACATGGGAACGTATGTGGCTGGCGTCTACTGGTCCTTATTCCTGGTTCCGTTGCTTCCAGCTTCTGATGCCCGTGATTTTCTCTCTGTCTGTGGGCCTTCACTTAGCTCCTTTGAAACTTAAAACTTTGGGCTCTGGCTTGCTTAGCATCTCATAGGAAAGCACATGGCAACGTCTGCTGGGCTCTGCATCTACAAACATCCATGTCTAAGCATCGGCTCTTCCTGTTGGCACTCCCAGCATCTCCATATGTCGGCTCTGAAGCTACTATCTAGTTTCTATCAACTCTCTCTGCTGCCGGCATCTCCTGAGGCTTCTGCATTTCCAGACATTTCTGTCTGCATCTGCACCTGAGGTTTCTCTAAAATATTTCCCCTGTTAAAGAACTCTAGTGAACTAATCAAGATTCATCTTGAATGGGTGGAGTTATAGCTCCATTTAATTAAAAGGCCATACCCACAATTGCGTGTGTCACATTTCCATGCAAACAATCTAATCAAAAGTTTCCACCCTAAACAATAAGTCTGGTCCAACAAGATTGGCTTATGAAAGAAAACATGGCTTTTCTGGGGTACATAATTTCAAAGCAGCACAGAATATCTATAGCTTTTAACCTGTACCTGTTCCACCATTGTATGTTGGGAGCAGATAACTTGTCTCTTTATTTTTACAGGTCCACAGGTGGAGAGGAATTGTGCCCCAGAGCAGTTCTTGATGGTTTGCTCATCTGAACCTGATTTAGAAGATGTGATTTGGGTCTTTTGAACTGATGGGATTTAGATGATATTTTGGTCTTTGAGTTGATGCTGTAGTGGGATGAGACTTTTAAGGATCTTAGGAGGTAAGTAAGATGAATGTACATCATGGGGGCCAGAGGGTGGACTGTGGTAGGCCGAATTTTGGCCCCATAACTTGAGCCCCTCATGTTATAACCATGACTATGTTATGCTACATGTCATAAAGGACTTTGCAGATGCAATTATGGTTACAAATAAAACGAGTTTAAGATATAATCTATAATCTATAAATTATAATATAATTAGAACATTAATCAATCACAAAGAAAAATCATATGATTATCTCCATATATGGTGAAGAATCATTGATAACATTGAGCATCCCTTCTTTGAAAACATTTAAAAGACAAATAATCCAACTTAAAAATGGGCTAAGGACTTGAATGGATATTTTTTCAAAGAAGATATATAAATGACCAATAAGCACATAAAAAGATACTCAACATCATTGGTCACCAGGGAAATGCAAATCAAACCAAAATGAGATACCACTTCACACCTACTGGATTGGCTATTATTTTTAAAAGGAGCAGAAAATAAGTTTTGTTGAGGATGTGGTGAAGTAAGAGCCCTTATAAATTTTGTTAGCATTGTACAGTGGTGGAGCCACTGTGGAAATCAGTTTTGGAGTTCCTCAGAAAGTTGAAAATACTGAATTGTATACTCAGAAGTGATTAAAGGGGAAATTTTGAGTTTCATATATGTTACCACAATAAAGATTTTTAATAAAGAAATACATAAGCAATTAAATAAATGTGTAATGACAAATTTAAAAATGTAAAGGAAAGAGTGAAATTATAGTACTTGTGAATATTTACATAGAAGAGACAAGAAAATAATTTAAAAAGCAAAACAATAAGAGAATTTAGTAACTAGACAAGTAAAAAGTTAACTATCGGTAATCAGTAGCCTTCATGTACACAAACATTAACATCATAGAAGATACAACGGTAGAAAAGAATCAATAAAACATTAACTTGTACAAAACTGTTAATATCTAGGAATAAACTTAACATGAAATGTATAAGATCTATGTGAAGAAAACACTAAAATACTACAAAGGGAGATAAAGAACTTAAACATGGGGAAGGCCTATGTTATAGTTTCCTGGGCTGCTTAAGCAAATACCTGAAATGAGTCAGGTTAAACAATGGGAATGTATTCACTCACAGTCTGAGGCTGGGAAAAAAGCCCACATCAACGCCTCCTCAAGGCAATGCTTTCTTCCTGAAGCCTGTGGCACTCTGGGGCTGGCTGCTGGTGACCCTTGGCTCTCTGACGCAAGGCAAGGCATACAGTGGCATCTCCTGGTCTTTCATCAATGTTCAGCTTCTTGCTACCTGTGGCTTCTCTCTCTGAATTTTATTCTGCTTATAAAAGATTCCAGTAATATGATTAAGACCCACCCTAATTGTTGTGGGCCATACCTTAATGTGGCCTCATCAAAAAGTCCTACTTTCAGCGGATTCACACACACAGGATTGGATTAGGTTTAAAAACATGTTTTTCTGGAGCTTTAAATCACCACGGCCTACAATGTCTTGGACACAAAGACTTAACCTCATATTCTCAAAAAATTTCAAGGAGAATTTTTTTGTAACTAATATATGCATTTTGAAATTTTATATGGAAAAATAAGAAAGAATAATGAGATGACTTTTGAAAAGTATAATAAGGAGGGCATATATCTCTGGGTAAGATCAAAGTGAAACTTAATTCTTTGTAAATTAAAACTGCATGGCATGAGCATATAAATGGATAAATAAACCAATAAAAGTCAAAAATGGATCCAAACGCATGTGGGACTCTATAATATGTTTAGGGTGACATTTCATATAAGGGAAAAAATGGTAGACATCCAGAAAAATACATTATATTTAAAACCTTTAATCAAAACAAATTCTAGAAGAATTTTTCAAAGCTTTAAGACAGAAATCATAAAAGCATCATAAAAAAACATGGATAATTAATGTATATTAGAGTTTAAAAGACCTTTTTTAAATATTACACAAGCCAAAAGCCATAAAATAGAGGATGGATAAATCTGAATTCATAATATTTTAAATCTGTACTGCAAAACATGATGATCAAAGTTTAAGACAAATGGAAAACTGTGAAAAAATTATTTGCAACTCATATCACAGGCAAAGGACTAACTTCTTGAAAATAGAAAAAAGCACCTATGGAGCCATATGGCAAGTCAATAGAAAAAATGAGCAAAGAATACAACAGTTTTCAGAAGGACATTGAAATGGTTCTTTAGCGATATTCAATATCACTCTTTATAAGAAAAAATGCTAAAAGGAACAATGCTGAGATACCATTTTTAACTATCAAATTGAAAAGGAATAGAAAGGTTGTTACACATTGAATTTCACAAGATGCAGGAAAAGTGGCATTTTCATACATTGGTGCATTCAAGTACAATTTGGTATGGCCTCCATGGGGATAATTGGATATTTAGAACTTGTAAATAAAACTGCATTTTGAATTTGCCATTCAACTTCTTGGAATTTATCCTACCATCTTGAATGATGTCATAATTTGTCAATTCTTCAGTTGCATGTTTTAATCTTGGATATTGAGATGACACTTACAGATGAATGTTTTAGTAGGCAACATTTTTTCCTTAGTGACGCATAATAGTGTGCCTTATTATTAAAGTATCTTAGGTTAGACAAAATCGATTTGTTAAAAACCACTCATTAAGGCATGATTTGGAAAAGACCATGAAAACAAAGCATGAAGCAATGTGTATAGTTGCTAAAATTTGTACAAAAATATATGGTGTATATTCATAATTTTTCTTATATATATACAATTATATGTCCATACATATCTATTCACACATGCATGCAATTATTTGCTTGTACATAATTATACAAGCAATAACACATATGTGTGATACCTCTGGCAGGATATGGTAAGCCTTGGTTGCCTTCAGGGAAAGGCGTTGGTGTACTGGAAAGAGAGATTTCACATTGCCTTTATTTTCTGAACATTGTACCTTGCGAATAGTTCCTCTAAAAGAATATTAATAATGAATGCAATTAAAATAATCAGTTGCAGAGAAGGTAAGCCCCTGTTTTGTGCAGGCTTCTTTGCTATGCTCACCTTTTCATTGAATAGATATAAATTTTAGCCACAGCGGCCTAGTTTAGAAGCAAAAGAATTTTGTAACACAAAATTGTCCCTTAATCTGAGCTCCCAATGGAGCAGGAAATCCTCAATACAGTGTGTGAATGTCCTTTCCATAGTTTGTGACATGTTTAATATCATTAAAATCCTTTAAAAAGTATGTCAGGTGATGTAGTCACATGCCTTAGATGTGAGTCCAGTTCTAAAAAACTTTAAAAAAAACATTTCTTTTCTGATCATAAAAGTAATACCTTCTCAGGAATAAACAAGGTAAAGGAAAGGAAACAATATAGAAATTACGAGTGCGAAAAATGGAAGTGCCTTTTGGCAAGGGTGGGTGATAGTACAACCCCAGCTACAAATGTCTATTACAAGCCTTTGGGGAGATTTTACAAATCAGTGATTTCACATATTGACAGCATCATCTTGTCACCACTAACATTAAAACAGTGGCATCAAAATTATCTGTGTGAAAACGCCCCCCTAAAGAGCCACTTTAGCTGCCCCACGTCCTATGCAGATGGCATAATGCCATCTCTCTGCTTGCCCGTCCCCACCACTGATTTGCTAGTTCGTTGAGGCCATCTCTGAATTCTCGTCGCCAAGGTCAGTGCCCGGGACATGTGGGTGACCACTAAATATTTGTTGAATGTAGGACAAGGTGGCATGGCTGATGGAGCCAGACCCACCTTCGTCCCCAACCCTCAAAGGCTGCAAGCTGGGAACACTGGGTAATCCCCTTGCTGTCTGAGTCTTGGTCCATTATCCATAAAGCCAACATCATAATGCTGTTCTTGCTGTAAAATTAAAAAAAAGAAAAAATCTGTGCAGAGCAGGTAGCACAGTTCCAAGAAAGGAACTGGGGCACAGTCAATTTCTATACTTGTGGTGATTGCTGCTGGGGAAAGAGCCTAGCCTGTGGCTCCATCCCCTGGTGATGTCACATGGTGATGCTGTCGCCAAGCAAGGTGCCCAGCCCACTGCAGGGACAGCCCCAGTGTCCAGCCAGAGCAATACAAAGCCTCTGTTGGAAGCTAAGGGACATATATTTACCACGTCTGCCGGAGGCTGGGAACCCCCTTTCTGCAAGGATTTGTGGGATCCCAAACTCACAGACTCTACTTCCACCCAAGGTTTCAACACAGCAACCTGTGGTCCTTCTAGACACTCCTGGTCCCAGTTGTCTCTTAGTCTCTGTTTTACCCTGTATCTCTCTCCACTGCTTCTCAGCAGATGACCTCACCTTCAGTTTCACAGAGAAATTAGAAACAGCCTTATGGAGATATAATTCATACTCACATAATTCATGTATTTCAAGTGTGGATAACTCAGCAATTTGTGTATATTCACAGAATTGTGCAACCATCATCACAATCAACTTTAGAACATTTTCATCTCCCTGAAGAAATCCTCTATCCATGATCAATCCCTCCCCATTTCCTCCCAGACCTTCGTCCCTAGGCAACCACCACTCTGCCTTTTGTCTCTGGATTTGGCAGTTCTGGGCATTTCACATGGAGGGAATCCCACAACACGTGGTCCTTTGAGACTGGCTTCTTTCACTTAACATGGTTTCAACTTCATCTGCATTGTAGCTGGCATCAGCACTTCATTACGGTTTAGGGCTGAATAACATGCCATTGTACGGTAATGCCGCAGTTTTGTTCAGTCGTTCATCGTTGAGAGGCATTTGGGTTGTTACCATTTTTGGGTCATTATGAATAATACCTCTCTGAACACTCACGGACAAGTGTTTGTGTGGACACATGGAGACTCCGTGTTTAACGGTTTCAGGAACTGCCAGGCTGTTTCCAAAGTGGCTGCACCATTTTACATTCCCTCAACAGTGTATGAGGGCTCCGATATCTCTGCGTCCTCTCCAGCACATTTGTGTCTGTCTTTTTGTTTATTCTGGCCATTCCAGCATGAGTGAAGTAATAGCTCATGGTTTTGAACTGCTTCTAACGGCTAGCCTTCAGGTATTTGAATCTACCTACCCCATCTGCCGATTTAATTTCATCTCCACCGAGGACTGTCTGCCCTTGTGTTTGAACCAGGTGCGTTCATCACTGAGTCCTGCCCCAGACACTCCCACCCCTGCAGGGAATGTCTTTCCATTGTATTGAAATCCTCCTTCTTGACTGTATCTTCTACTATAGAAAAAGCCCCTGTCTTCTGGCCCATTCTCTGCAAACAGCAAATGTAGCTGTTGAGAGAGACAACCTGGAAGAACTCCAGTCCCATTTCCCTACCTCTCCACCCAGGAGAAGTGTGTCTTCTGCTTCGTTTCCATTGTGTGTAATAAGCACCCCCACCTCATAATGCTGTTGTGAGGATGACACGAATTGATGTATTTAAGAACATGTTAAATATTGTGTATCTGCTATTATAGCTATTGTCTTTAAAATCGTGTTCATCATTTGAATGAACAATATGTGCAAATGATGTGAAACTCAAAGATGATAATATTATATGGTAAGATGTAAGTTTCCCTCCCATCAGGCTTACTCCAGAGCCAGGCACTGCTACCAGTTGCGTGAGTATCCTTACAGAAATGGGTATTCTAGAATTAAGCAAGAGAACAATGTGAGTGTAAATTTATACACATAATAGCCTCCTATGCACAATATCCCTCCTCTTGTTTTTTTTCACTTAGTATATTTTGAAGATGTACTAACACCAGTACCAAAGACTCACCTCATCCTTTTTTAACAGCTGCTAGAGAAGGAATGTTTCATAATAGATTTAAACTAGTTTTATCCATTTTGTCTATAGTCCTACTAGCTTGCTATTACAAAAAAAACCCGTAAATCCTGTCTGTATGGATTTGTACATACATGAGTTTATCTGTAGATAAATGACTTGAAGTGGAATTTCCAACTCAAAGGAGAGCTGCACTTTAATTTTAATAAATATTGAGAAATGTACCTTCAAAAAAACTTACCGTTATGATTCCCAGCCACAATATAAGAGCAGGTCTCTTTCACCATTATCTTCACCAACACATCTTTGGTCAATGTCAATATGATAGCTGAACAATATAATACTTGAAATTTGCAGGTCTCTTAATTTGAGAAAGGATTTTTCTTTTCTTTCATGTGTTTGGGAGCTATTTGTACTTGCATTCAAGAGAATGGTGGAAACTAACCATACATGTATATGTATATATGCTTTGCTCATTTTCAATTTTACTGTAAGTATTTTCTCATTAGTTCATTAGACAAACGAACACTTTGTTCATAATAAAATGTTGCAAACACTTGTTTACGAGATGGCCATTAGTGTTTTAAGTTTGTGGTGTGGTTTATCCCCTATTCAGAATTTTATATAGTTAAAATTATCAAACTGGATCTTGTGTAATGCTTAGAAAGAAATTCCGCATTCCTGTGGGTTTTCTTTTTTAGTGTTTTTATTGTTTATTTTAAATATGTATTTATGGTTTGAGCTACTGAAAAATTTAGTTTTCTATAATTTATTTTTTCTAGATACTATCTAGTTATCCCATGTTCTTTCTTTAATAATCAGTGTTTTCCTATTTACTTTAAAATAGCATCTTCATCATACATTAAATTCCTATATCTAATTGAATCTATTTATAGATCTATTTTCCATTTACCTGTGTTTTCTAATGTCAGTATCACATTAATTTGATTGTTGTAGTTTAATTTAAAAATTTAATTTCAGAATTCCCATGAACTTTAAAAAGCTTGTTAATCCTCCCTTCATAATAGTTTTAGAGTTTTATTGAGATCATATGAAATTGTATAGATCAGTCAAGGGATAATTGACAGTTCTATAAAGGTGGTTATTCCTATTCAAAACATAGTAGGCTTCTCTTTATCAAGTTAGTCTTCTTCCACATCCTTTATTTATCTCCAACAGTTTTTGTTACGCTTATTCTCAGTTATTTCATGGTGATTTGCTTTTTGCTATTATAAATGAATCTTTTCTTCTCCTGCAACCTCCCTCTACTGTATATAACACAGCTGTTGATATCTGCACATGAATATTTTTATCCTGGCATTTTCTGGGTTCTTTTAATATATGTAATTGCTTCTGAAATGTTTTCCATCTGTCCATGATGAGCATGTTACCTCATTTACCTCTTATTTCTTCTGCCATTCTAGTTGCAATGACTTAGTACCTTCAGATTAAGATAAATAAGAGTTTAACATTATTTTGTCTTACTCCTGAATTTACGGGGATGCTTCCAGTATTTTCCTATGAAGCATTAGAGTGTTTATTGAATAGTGATGAACATTTTAAAAATGTTTTCTCATGAACATTTTAAAACACACAGAAAATTTGAAAATATAGTACAATGAACTTCCATAAATACAACTAGATTCAATGATTGCTAGCATCCTGCCTTATTTGCCACCTAAAGTAGTATACACACACACACATACACACACACACTTTTTCTTATATGCCTTCCTTTCTTCCATGAAGGATACCATACTTTACATACTCTTTGCTCTTTGCTTTTTCACTTAACAGTGTTTTCTGGACATCACCCCATATCAATTCATATTTTCCTCCCTGTTTTTCAAGGCTGCATTTTACTCCCTTTTATAGAAGTACCATTGTTATTCAATCATTCTCCTATATATGGGCATTTAGGTGGTTTTCAGCATTTTGTAATTATAAACAATCCTGCAATACGCCTTGTGTGTACGTATTTTGTATTATGGGATGTATATCTTCAAGATAGATTCCTAGCAGTGGGTTGACTGGGTCAAAGGATAAGTGCATATGTTATTTTGTTAGATATTGTAAAATTTCCTTCTGGAAAGGTTGTACCAATTTCTTATACCCACCAGTAATGTATGAAATGGCACTTCTCCCCACAGCCTCGCCACCAGCAGAGTGTACTTTTTTTTGGTGGAGGGGGATTAAGGGAGCGGAGGGGAGCAGTCTGATAGTTGAGAAACATATCTTGTATTAAATCTAGATTTCTATACTATGAGTGATTTTGAATATTTTTTTATGTTTGAAAGCTATTTTCTATATATTTTTGTGGATGGTCTGTTAATTATCCCATTTTTCTATAGGTTATTTGTCCTTTGTTCTTCTATTTTTTAAATGTTCTTTATATATTGTACATATTAGCCCATTTACTGTGATGTAGGGTGCAAATATTTTCTCCCATTGTGTCAGTTGTCTTTTGGTTTTGTGTATGTTGTTTTTTGTCATACAACTTTTAAAATACTCTATATTGCAATTTGTCAATATTGTCTTTTATTGCCTCTGGATTTTGAGTCATAGTTAGAAAGCCTTTCTTATACGAATATTACAAAATAATTTACCCACATTTTCTTTTAGTATTTGTAAGATTTTAAATTTTGCACTTAAGTCCGTATTCCATTTAGATTTTGTTCTCATAGATGGTATAAGACACAAATCTAAGTTTATCATTTTCCAAATTCCTCCCATCTTTTCCCCGGTGATTTGACATTCTGCTTTATCATATACTAAATTTATATGTGTAGTTGAATCTAATACTGCACTTCCTATTCTATTCCTCTAGTCCATTCATGTACCAGCACCACAGTTTAAACTGTAAAATTAAAGAATTGTACTGTATGTTTTAGTGTCTGGTAGGGCTACTCCCTCGCTGTAGATTTTATTTTTCAGTGTTTTACTGGATATTCTTTCACATGTGCTTTTCCATGCCAATGTTGGTGTCAATTGCTAACTTCATAAAGTAGCTTCTTGGTATTTTTTTTTTTTTTTTTGCATTTCCATAGAATTTGTAAATTATCTTGGGAAAAAAGCTGGCATTTTTATAATATTGACCTGCCCTATACAAAACAAAGGGTGCCTTTTACTTGTTCAGATATATTTCTGTGATTTTTAAGAGTGTCTAAACATTCTTATATGTATTTTACACAATTCTTAAATTTATTGCTAATTATTTCATCTTTTCTGCATCCGTTATATATTGGGTGCTCTCTGCCGTACTATGTTTATTGTGTGGGGAATGTGAGAGCTATTGATTTAAGTCTTAATTTAATATTCTACTTCACTCATATTTGGGGGACCTTTGCTGTCTTAGTTAGTTTTATCATTGATTCTCTCGGGTTTTCCAAGTACTCCAGCATATCATCCTCAAGTAAACATAGTTTTACTTCTTTAGCCATTCCTATGCCTGTAATTCAGGCAACTTCATTAGTCTGCCTGGGATGGCAATGAATCCACAGACAAGTTAGAAGAGAACTGTCAATGGGACGTTCACATAAGTCGTCTTCATTACCAGAAGCAAATGCTATTTATTTAGAAATTATCTAATTTCTTTCTTAGAGTCCTATTATGGCTAATACAAAACCCATATATTCCCATTTTCTCCACTTTCCTTTCCCATTGACCATCTGATTTTGATGCTAGTATTGTTCTTCATACTCATTATTCTACCTTTAAATATGTTTATAGTTGTGTCTATCAGTCTTACACATTTTCTCATCATCTCCTCTCCAGGAAATGCATTATTTTCCTCTTTCCTTTTTAAACATTATTTATTTTTATCTGTTGTGAATTATCATCTATTTCTTCAGCATATATTTATTTATTGTGCACCCATTAGGTGCCAATCACTGTGAATACAGCAATAAACAAAACACAACATTTCTTAACAGAAAAATCTGATTTTTACCATTAAATAGTTTTAATACTCATTGCGCTTTTGGTCTAGATTCTCCATTTACTTCTCAGTGAGCCACATTTTTGAGTCATTTCTTTATGGAGAGTTCATGGAAATTATATTCCCTGAGTTCTTGCACATAAAAAAAAAAGTTTTTCCTTTTATGCCTGAATAACTGTTCATATACAAAAACTTCGGTTCATTATTTAATTATTTGTCCACTTTCATTTCATTTTATGTTTTACCATATCATATCCTTCCTATTCTTAGAATATTTTTCATTAGTGCTGAATTTCCCAATTGTTATTTCTAAGAAAATTGAACCTTCATTTCCATGCTCTGCGGACTCATATTTCACTTCATTCTCTGTCTTATGTATCTTTGCTGAACTCTTGTATATTAGACAGTTTTCTCTTTCATTTTATACTGGTGATAATGTAACTTAAGAGTTCATAAGTTTTCTGCAAATATGTTTAGTTTCCATTTCCATGCATTCCATGGCACCTTCTTTGGGTGTGTATTCTTCATTTGCCATTTTCTTGACCTGCCATTTTTTCCCACTTTTTCCTTTAGTGCCCTTAGGTAGATCCTTTGGTGGTCTAGTTTTCATTAGCTATCAGTGAGGTGGGAACTTTAATAAGGAGAGCTTCAGGGCATGTTTCTGGCTACAAGGAATTTTTTCTTCTTACCTAGAGCTGTGACTTTGGGTTAATTATTTTAGCCTTTGTTTCTCTCCAGCCAATGCAGAGCAGAAGTTGTTGACAGCTCAAAGAACAGATTTTTCTCCTTGCCTGCATTCCCCTTCCCTGCCCCTGCCAAGTGCCCGCAGTTCCTACACCATCCCTGGCTTCCCAGGACCTCTACTGAGCAGGTTTCTGAATATACCAACTGCAGGGTTTGGAATAAGTCACCCACCCCAGCCTGTGATGAAGTCACAGTACTGGCTCATGACATTTGTATGTAAGAGAAGGGAGAAGAAAGGCAGAGAATAGCACTATTGCTCTTAGTACTCATGTGATGATCCTAACCCACTACTCTGCTAAACTGTCTGTACGTGTTATCACATTTAATTCTTGGAAAAATCTCATAAATGAGTATTATTATCTCCATCTTCAGATGAACAACTTGAAGCAAAAAGATGTTACTTTCCTTGGCCAAATGGGGTAATGGATTCTGATGGTTCCAAAGTTCAAACTCTTGATGCTTTCTCTCAGTGCCCCGTGCTCTCTAAATTTCATCTGCTGTTAAATAGACAAAGACTCTCTTATCATAATGACAATCGCAAAGAAGTTCCTGTTGGCCTTTATAGTTGGAGCACTTATTTCTTTGTGGCTTTTGTCTCCCTTCCCCATTCACCAGTCTCCAAACTGCCACTGCCATACTCAATGAGATTGATCTCCTATACTGTTCCTTCTCTGGCTACAGTATGCTCTGCACACCTCCTGCTCTGCAGCCAGGAACATATGCTCAGCTTCTCCAGGGACATTTTTTTGCAAGACTCAAGCCTTCTTTGTTCTGAGCCTCAGAGTGCCACTTGGCTGAGGTGTGCAACCCAAGTAAGAACCAACCAGATGATCTGACACTCAGGCACCTTGGATTCCCATCACTGTGCTCCTGCTAGCTGGAGCACTGATGCACATTAATGCCAACATTTAATGAAGTTGATTTGATTTATTGGGAGCCAACACTCGAGGACAGGAGAGGTGTTCTGGGCTCATGGTGTAAAACAAAATTCTTAGGTCCTAGGCTCAGATGGCTCTACTTAGCTCTACTCCATACTAGCCAAAGAATCTTAGCATGTCCTCCTGAGTTTCTCTAATCCTCCCATAAAACACAGTGAAAATATTTTTCCTGTCTATCCAGCAGACTGCTGTGACACTCAAAAGAGAATAAAGATGTAAAAAAATTCTGCAAATTGCAACACGCTCAATAAATGTTCTGTTACTTGTAATATCATTGCAATTACTGTTAATAGGAAAGTGGATGGTAAGGGAGAGCTTCAGGAGTTACATCAAACAAGTCCTACCAAGGAAGGAGGAATTTTTTGTATAGCAAGGCAATTGGCAATGGGTTTCTGCCATCAGCATGTCTAGTTTGAATGTTTCCTCAGCCTACTTGTGTGAGCTTCAGTTTCTCTACCTATAAAATTTAATTGATGTGAGGATCGACAGAGATGATCCTTCTAGGACACAATGAATATTCACCGTTATTGCTGTCATTGTTATATTTAATTGAACTGAACCAAGTATTAGAAATAGAAGGAGAACTTAAGGACAGTTGCACTAGAACTCTCTGTTCTAGCCATGCAATTCCAGAAACTGCCCGAATGGACCTATTCTCACTAATTAAATTAACAGGAGATCAATACAAAACCAGAACATGAAATTCTTAATCAGTAGTGGAGACCAAGACTCGTTAACATATGGCAATGCATAGTAACTCTATTTGGAAGTCAATTCCATAAAATGGAACGTGACCAGTGGGCTGTGTTCATGTGTGTGTGTATGTGGCCAGCGGGCAGAGGAGAAAAGGAAAGGGAACGTTTCTTTTAGCTCTTCCATTGCCTCTCCAGGCATACAAATGCCTAAAGAACTGTAATAACTGAGTTCCTCAAGCACATGTCTTAACTGGCATTCCCAGCAGACATGGACCAACCACACTGCACAATCTTAAGCACCAGCTAATGCTTATTTCTAATTGTTTCCCGTTTCACACCTAGGCTTTGTTAACTTCAGTCAAACTTTCAGTTATCCACAGCAGCTGATTTTGGAACCAATTTCCAAATGCTTGGGAGAACAAAGCCTTCTCTAGCCATCCTACTGATTACTGCCCCCTCAGGATTCTTTATATTTACCTTGGTTACAGCAAAAGAAAGAAAACCCTTGTGTTTTGTTTTGTTTTGTTGGCACTTCTTTGTTCTTACTCTGATTCTTATATACATCAGTAATTTATCCCAATTTATATTTTCTATGAACATTTCACATGAGAAACTGTGGCATGGAAAATGGTGTGTTTCCTCTGGTTCCAGATAAGGAAAGTTGTAAATAATTTAAAGTCCCTGCTGTGCAAAGTTACCCAAACAGAAGTGCATTTTTTATACTTAGCGTGAAGATGGTAAAATAAGATATTGCATCAATTTTCTTACAGGTGAAATGTTAGCTTCCTTTCAGTGGAAGCACTTTGACTTTGAAATAAATAAGGTAATGACATTTCTTACAAGACATGCCGGCATTAATTTGGGGCTGTAGAAATAATGGCCCACATTTACCTTTCTCTAAAAAAAAACCCTTACAAACTGGCTAACTGAAAGTCTGAGCCTGGAACTAGTAAACCACACCCTGGGATTCTTAGATTATTCTCTCTAATGGTGTTTATATTAGCATATCGGTAATGTGAGCTCACCAAACTCATATGCAAAGATACTGCTTTGTAACACCAAAATTCTTTTTTATACATTATTTGAATCTCTATAAACCAGTCTTTTTTGTAAGCACCAATGTGACCCATTTTCCCCCCTTTCAATTAATGAGTCATCATAAAACGGGGCATGTCTACTTTCACCTGGCCTTCTGGACATCGTGAGTGCCTCCAGAGATGCCCTGTTATTTCTGGAAGAACTGCAAGACATTCCTCCTTTGTGACTAACTTAGCAGTGGGCCTAAAAGAACACTCTGTTCTCATGAACTGGAAGGTCACAGATGAAGAGGAGAGAAGCCATCTCGCCATTTTTTTCCTGGCAACACCATGTACAGGGCATATCAATGGAAGATCAATCTCCAGCTCAGGCACATTTTGGTAATGAGGGCTGCATCTCTGGGCTCCAGAACTCATCCTTCATGATCCAGCAAGGATTATCAGGCTTCATAAAGACAAAGCAGAGGCCAAGAACCAATACATGCTGAGGAGCATAATAAAAATTCTTTTCCCAGATAGTTACTAAATATAATAAAATGCATATATAACTATAGTTTGTTTCTGATGGTAACTACCCATCCCTCCTTCACCAGAGTTCTGGCTTCATTTGTCACAATTTCCTGGTATTTTTTTTGTTGTTTTCTGAGCTGTCTTCACAAGCCAATCTGAGAATCTATACCCAAAGACCCTCAAAATCTAAGGCACCAATTGCCAAACACAGTGTCTTTGTTTCCCCAAATCCTGAGTCTCCTGCCAGATGGTCCTGTATTGTTTGGACGGCCAGAGGGATGGTGCCTCATTTGTTTGAGTGGGTTTGGCTGGTGCTGTCTACAAACTCAAGGCAGAAAACACACCCTGCTCCTGTAAAATGGTCTGGGCAGTTGCAGTAGGAAGGCTGTCATGGGTTTCCCTGACTGTATGAGACAAAAGGATAAATCCTCAGCTATTTTACTTACAAACTTCCCCCAACTCAAGGTCCTTCACTCTGCTGTGTGTGTCTCAGGGGCAGCAGTTGGCATTAATAGCTATCTGCTTTTTGTGCTTATTCTACCTTTACAGTGCAGTCCTGCCAGAGCTTCTTGAGCAAGACTTTCCATGATCCTTGAAGCAGCTGAGTCTTCCCCTTACGTGCGCATTACAGCTTGTGGTTGCCATCTTCTTTCACTTTATTTGCTCTATTAAATTATAAACCGTGCAGGGAAAAGGATTCTCATTGCCTTATTCACAATTGTATTTCCTGAGACATCTGGTCAACACTTCTTAATGTTTGTTGAATAAATGAACTCAGGGTTTCTCAGTGAATATTTTAAACATAGGTAGTGCAGGCTCTGTTCTCCTAAGGCCAAAGTTGGAATCGAATCCCTTTCTTAGATTCTTCCCAGCCGCGGCATATTCATATAGCAGCCTTTTCAGCTACAGTGTAAGCGGCTTGGTGGGACCCTGAGAAGACTGAGAAAAGATCAATGGCCAATCCACACAGGGGCTTCCTCAACTCACTGACCCAACAACCTCCTCAACCTCGGGTTTCAAGGGCTGTAAATTTAACCTGGGTAGAGTGGAAAGTTCTTAAAAGCCATCTCATCTCTGTGTCTAGCTTTCCTGGAGATGTGGAATTGCCGACCTTTTAAAATCTCCTAGAGAAGACACTTCACTCTACAACCTAAGGTGATGGAAGTTTTCCAGTTGGTTGAAAGTAAATCTCAGGGGGTAGATGCAAAAAGATTTCCCTCTCAGGGCCTTTTCTGCCAGTGATAGTTAGGAGATCCAAGTGGGCAGGGCTTGTCTTGTCTTAATTTGTACAGTAATAGGGTGATTACAGCCTCAAAAAATGCCGTTTGCTTTTTGTGTCACAGATTATTGTATTTTTTATGCAAATCGAAGTTTTGCGGCAACCCCGCTTCAAGCAAGCCTATCAGTGCCATTTTTCCAACAGCATGTGCCCACTTCACACTTCAATGAAGGTGAATGACATTCCTTTTTAAACACAATGCTATTGCACACTTAATAGACTACAATATTCTGCAAACATGGCTTTTATATGCACTGGGAAACCAAAAAGTTCCTGTGGCTCCCTTTATGGTGATACTTGCTTTATTGCCGTGGTCTGGAGCTGACTGCATTATTTCTAAGGTATGCCTACATATGTCATTCCTGAGCTTGAAGGCAAATGGAGTCCAATCTGAAAACACCTACTGCTTTTAAAAATCAAGACCGAGTTTCTTGTTATATGGCAGAATCACAGAATAGAGTGCTTGGTAGCGAATCTTTACAATTTACTGCCATGATCTCTGTCACTCCCTGGAGAAATAGAGACTTGGCATTACAGCTGAAGACTGCCAGCCAGCGCTGAAACCTGTCTTCTGAAAAATGGGCTTGGGTTGGACAGTTCCTCACGTGTGGGCAGTTCAGCACAGATGACAGGATTAAAGTGTGGCTTCTGGTAGCTGATCATGGATTTCTCCCCACTGAATACTTAAACCTTCAAGAAAGAGCATGAGTAATATATTTCATATGTTTCACCTTCAAGCTTTATTTCATAAATTGTAACACCTGCCTCCTAGTGTGTCCTATTTAGTCTCCTCCATTGTAGGTACTTAATAGCAACTAACAGGATTATTTTTTGCTCCTCAGAAATAATGTAGAATGTGTTTACTCCAGAACTCAGTGGAATTTGAAGGAAATGACTTTCCTTTAATGTTTAGCATTATTGTTAGCAGTCACCAAATGCCGATACTGTGCTGATGCCATTCTTGCCTGAATCTGGAGACAGAGCCCCTGCAGGGTGAGCTGTGTGGATGGGAATGACAGAAAGGATCTGGGGCAAACAGACATCCCTCCTTTCCAAACTCTGGGCAAGGCTGGCATGACATGGACACAGAGCTGACAGTCACTCAGATGCAAGTGACAGCTCCCTAGAGACTATATTTCAGAGGCGCGGGGAAAGCACCCTCATCACCGGTAAGCCTCAGGGCGAAACCCAGCCCGCTTCCACACAATTCTTTGGAAGGGGTTACGGATGCTGCAAAGGCTCCTTCCAAACAGTGGATATACTGTCTGTAAAGGGAAACACCTTAATCTAAGGCTGACTTAACTCATTAGAATTTCCCAATGAGATTTGAGGGCAGAGTCAGAATGGGTTGTGCTATGGGAATTCTTTCTGGAGAAGGGTAATTGCGGAATCTCTGCTCACCTGTGATCATCGGAGAAGGTAAAAGGTGGGTGGTTGAGAGCCCATAAATCATCCCTAAATCCCCAGGATCTGGGAAACTGTTGGGTGTAGAGAAAATATTTTTCTGTTTCTGCAGATTTGGGATTTTCCAAATAATTTTGCTGAAAATGTGGAATCCTGGCCACAGAGCATGCCTTGGGTAGTTGATTTAGAAATGAACAGAGAGTTATAGAACTCCAGAGAAATATGCCTAACTGCAGAGGAATAGGTGACGTTTCCAGGGAAAATGAGGCAAGAGGACTTGGAGACATCTCTGGGTCATAAAACCTGCAGGCACTGGAGCTTAGCTCTCCCTTGGAGAGATGTATTGACACTCCAGAAGGTTCTAATGAGAACCTAGGATCCTGTTTTCTACCATCCTCGAGGAACAAGGGTTTCTCTCTCCTTTTTGGAAGGAAGGAGGAGACAGCTGCCTTTTATATCTGTATAGAAACAGGGAAATTTCCTTTTCTCAATTTCTGTCCTATGATACAGACTTTGAAGTCTTCAGGCACGAAACATCTGATCTGGTTTTCATCACATAACCTGGTTTTACTTCAAGGTTAAAAAGCAGACTGGGAAAAATCAGGTGATCATTGTTTGCTTTTAAAGTGAATAATAATAATCTGTCTCTAATCTAGACATTTCCTGTGCACATTCAGGATGAAATGAATAAAAATGAATATTTAAAACCCAACAGATACAGCAACTGCTAAAGAAGTTGAAAAAAAGATCAAACTTCAATTAGAGATATGAATGGAGGTGATCTAGTTAGGACTAAGGTAAATCAGAGTATAGATTAAAGGATGATCTTTTTCATTCCTCTAACCTATAAAACCCAACACCCCTTTTCAACACGAAGAATTTAGAATTGTCATTACCCAGATATTCCTGAAGATTGAGAGGATGATCAAATGAGAGGGAGGAGGTATAACTGAGAAGCTGGGATTTAACAAATGTTTATGACCACTGACTGATCATATAGATGTTTCTTTTCAATTTCTAGTGTTATCAGAATAACCATGTGCTGGGTGTGGAAGGATTTTTGTACCCTAGAAAAGCCATGTTTCAATCCTAATCAGTCTTGTGGGAGCAACAGTTTCTTCTAATCCCTATTCAGTACTACAGGTTGGAAACTTGATAAGGTTATCTCCACAGAGATGTGACTCGCCCCATTGTGCATATTAATTTTTGAATAGAAGGAGATGTTACTGAACCCATCCCGGGTGGTTCATGATTACTTCACTGGAATCCTTTAAAAGAGGAAGCGTTTTGGAGAAAGCTTAAGAGTGATGAGAGCAGCAGAGATACGTCAACTATAGAGTCCAGCAGCCAGTGACCTCTGGAGATGAAGGAGAACACTCCCAAGGAAGCTTCACGAAGCAACAAGCCTGGAGGAAAACTCGAAGACGTTCTCGTGTTCACCATGTGGCCTTCCAGTTGAGAGAGAAACCCTGAACTTCATCAGCCTTTCTTGAGTGAATAGTAATCTCTTGTTGGTGCCTTAATTTGGATATTTTTATAGATTTGCTTTCATTGGAACATTTTCTTGGCCTTTGAACTGTAAACTAGTAACTTATTAAATTTCCCTTTTTAAACGCCATTCCAATCCTGGTATATTGCATTCCAGTAGCTAGCAAACAAGAACAAACCAGAAGGAAGTACTTGAAATTGTTGAACTGTTACTCTTTGATAAAAATTGTATAACTATATAGCTTTCATCTTGTGGTCATGTGATTGTAAAAACCTTATGACTGATACCCACTTTATCCAGTGTATGGGTAGGTGAGTAATATAATAAAATAAAGACATACATGAAAAAAAACAAATAATAATAATAGGTTGGGTGTTGCTTTCTGTTGAAACAGAGCTCAAAGGATATTAAGGAATGATGAGAAAAGACAGGAAGAAAGAAAGAAAGAAAGACACAGACGGGCTCAGGGGGTCTGAAGCTTGAGTTTACTTCAGACAGACTTCAGACAATTTTATTTTTAACCAGATCCTGGCTATATACCACAAGATGTCAATAGGCATGCATGCATTTCCTGAGGGGGCAAAGTTCTTATCTTTTTGTGTTCATCATACTTAACATAACCATTTGGGGTAAACATTCTCTTCCTCCCAGACTGCTCTACATAACAATCTCCACAGTTTACTGCCGCTATCCTGAGGCCAGCTGCTTGCAACAAATTCTGTAGGTCTTGCTTTAAACCTTTGGCTCCTACAGTTGGGGATATGGGGGAAAAATACCATAGTATTTTGTGCTGGTTTGAAAGTATTATGTATCCCGGAAAAACCACATTTTATTCCTGAACCAACCTTGTGGTAGCAGCCATTTCTTTTAAGCCTGATTCAATACTGTACATTGGAAACTTTTGATTAAATTATCTCACAGAGATGTGACATGCCCAATTTAGGTTGTGACCTTTGATTAGATGGAGATGTGACTCTACCCATTGCAAGTGGATCTTGATTCATTTACTGGAATCTTTTAAAACAGGAAACATTTTGGAGAGAGTCAGAAGTGACAGAGAGAGGGTCAACAGAAACTTCAGAACAGAGCTGAAACAGACATCAACACTTGGAGAACAGAGACACAGATTGTAAGAATTTGAGAATTTTGCCACGCAAAGGAGGACTCCAAGAGACGTTCTCTCATGCAACACGCAAGGGGTTTATTTTCCACACATGTGTGGGGCTCGCTGAACACGCAGGAACAGAGAGCCCCGAACCTAAGTTTGCAAAAGCTTTTTAAAGGGTAAGATGAGGGGGGTGGGGGTTGAGCATGGGTCACAGGTGCTGTTTTGCAAAAAAGCAGATAAGAACAGTTTTACAATAAACATTTCTTAACAGTTTTACAGCCAGGATTGTTTATCTTCAGCCTGATGGGGCCCATAATTCTTTTCTTTATAATTCTTAACTCACACCAAATGCATAGCCGTGAATATAAAATGACACAAATGCTTTTGCTGGATATTTCAGAAGTTAAAATATATGTAAATAGCTAAATTAAGCAGGAAAAATTAGCTACTGTTAAGCTTTATAAAATTCCCTTTTACAAGATGTTTGGAGATGCTTGGAGCCCAGCAGATGTCACCTTGAAATGTTAAGCAAGTCAGAACCTGGAGAGAGCCAAGGGAAGCCAAGAGATGAAGGCCAGCCCTGGAGAAGCAAAATGAGGAACTCCTGCAGGAATTAAAAAGGCTAAAAACCACAGAGCCCAGGAGCAAGGGACCATCAGATGCCAGCCACGTGACTACCCAGCTGACATAGGTGTTCCTGACCCATTGACCTTCCTTGAATTAAGGTATCTTTCCTTGGATGCCTAAGTTTGCATGTTTTTATAGGCTTAGAATTGTAAACCTGTAACTCATTAAGTTCCTCTTTTAAAAGCCATTCCAGTTCTGGTATATCACATTCCAGCAGCTTACTAATACAGTACTACTTTAATAATCTTTCATCAGTTGTAACAAATGTCACTATTGTTAAAAATACAGAA
This sequence comes from Tamandua tetradactyla, assembly GCF_023851605.1. Lineage (NCBI taxonomy): Eukaryota > Metazoa > Chordata > Mammalia > Pilosa > Myrmecophagidae > Tamandua > Tamandua tetradactyla. Next base: position 98,223,701 of record NC_135336.1, read on the forward strand.
TTACCAAAAAAGTGCTATTATCAATTGTAACTAATTTTCTTCATCAATGCAAGTGTTGGTGGTGGGGAAGTATATGGGAATCCTGTATTTTATGCATGATTTTCTGTAAACCCACAACTTCTCTAATAAAAAAAAATTAATTAAAAACAACAATAGAAACTCAAGGGTAAAAGAATTAGCCTACTTGGTTTCTCTTTAAGCTTTGCTTGGGCCCAGTCAAGGAAGAAGGAAGGATTGGCTTGAAGGGAAGAAATGCGTAAATGGTGGGATTTCTCATTCCCTTCATCTATCTTTATTCTTGCTGCTATTTTCTTTGCCGAATGTATGAAATTGATGTTGAGTGTGTTAGATCAGGGTTTCTTCACTTTGGTACCCCTGACACTGTGGACAGAATACTTCTTCCTTATGTGGAGCTGCTGTGCATCAAAGCCCTCTAACACTAGGTACCCATAGCATAACGTCATCCCCACAGTTATGACACCAAAAATGTTCCAGGCATTGCCACATGTCAGCTAGAGAGGTAAAATTGCCCCCATTTGAGAACCACTGTGTTAAATGCACCTATGACACTACAGTTCAATGCATTTCATAGAGATGAGGTTGGGGGTAACTTATTGTATGCACAAGAGAACAGAGGTATTACCTACTTGCCTGATGAGGTCTTCCTAGATATGCCCATCCAAAAACTGCCTCCCATAGATGAACTCTGATTAAGTGGTAACCAAACTTTTTAATCCACAATGATCTGCAAATACCCCTGGAAAAGATAACTCAATGATACAGATCCATTTCAAAGAGAATGCCAAAGTAGAAGGCTAAAGCAGCAGACGTTTTATGAAAATCAGTTTTTGGAAGAGGTGAAACCACTTAATTATTGAAGGGAGAGCAAGACTAATGGAATAACAAATGATACAGAAAGCAAAAAAATAGGGGTGCAAAAATTCGTTTCCCTTAATATAAAATCTTGCGAAGAATGACCACTTGTCATTTGTTATTGAAGTGTTTAGAAAGCAGAATGCACAGCACATGAGAATGACATGTAAATCAGATAGGGGAATGAACCCTATTTGCCACCTGTCCCAGACAACAGGGCAAAGGAGTCAGGCTCAGGTCAGGACATGGCAAGCAGACCTTCCAGCAGCCGGTAGAGATGAGAACGCAGGAGGCCTAGAAAGTGGGGCCAAAATAGGGAAGAATATGCTCAGAGAAGCATGAACACACAAGCACCTTTTCCTAGCTCAGAGCTTTCCTAAGGATTGCCTCTTATTGCCTGGGTCTCAGATGCACTTAAAATTGTGACTGTTTATCTAATCACTCCTGCTTCCACTGATTATAGACTTTTGTGGGCAGGTCCTGGTCTTGACCTTTCTGGAGTCCTATAAGAGATGCCAGCCCAGGACCTGGGACAGCGGGAGGATGGTGATAAGTGCTTGAAGGGAAGGCTGGTGTTCATTAAGCTTTGTGTCCTGTGTCTGCCACTGTTGGTGGCTGTGTCTCAAGATTCAAGATGTGTTTCAGAAGAAGGGACTCCCATCATGGTCACCTCGCCTCAGTTTGTGTGTCACCAGTAGATGTGCAGCTGCTGTCATTGGCCTCGCGAGAATACTGGCTGATGGACTTGGAGCTGTGCTTTAGTTTGGAGCCAGTGATGGGTTGGTAAATGTGACCTGCCAGTTTTTAAGGAGGGGAGCTGATTTGTAGTTTTCAAATACCCATGGTGTGAATATACCCACCATAGACTATAGTAAGCCACCAATGCTTAAATAACTAGCTCTGAAAATGCTGAAAGTTAAACCGTGGACTTTCAGGAGCCACTGCCAGCCATCTCCACCACACAGCTGTCCAGGGCCCACAGACTTTTGACGGGCCTGCCTGGTTGCTCCTGTTACTAGCTGACCACAAGCTGCAGCCTGGGTATCCCGTGCTCCCTCACGGCCTTACCCAGATGGCCGGGTGGCAGCAAGCCCAGCTTGGGAACAGATGGAAGCCAAATTCCTGCCCAGTGGGGTAGAAAGAACAGTTTTTCTTTACTTTTCTGGGCTCTGGAATTTGAAAAACAAAGTTTACTGAAAAGAATCCTGAGCCAAGTGAGGGTAAAACAACACCTCCTTGTCAAGGGTTCCCTCCCTCCTTGGCCCAAGATCAAACACGATGATGTCACAACTGGGCCTGCTGGACTCTCAGCCTTTGCATGGGTGAAATGTGAGCAGTGTTCTTTTAGAGCCTTCTCGGTCATGGCCTCCCTGAATGCAGGAAGCACCATGGCCTCTTTAGTCAGTCTCTAGAATGGGGACAATTGGACACCATTACTCAAGGCCTCTCAAAACAAAGGTGCTAAATCTCCATGTAAATTATAGCCTGGGGAGGGGTATTAGTTTTCTATGCTGTGTAACAAATTACCACAAGTTGAATGGCTTAAAACAATGTGCATTTATTGTCTCAGTGTTTGTGGGTCAGGAATCCGGGCACAGCGTGGCTGGGTCTTCTGCTCAAGGGCTCATGAGGCTGCAAAGAAGGTGATATTTGGGTGGCATGCTCATCTGCACGGTGAACTGGGGAGAATCCAAATCCAAGCGAACTCAGGTAGGTGGCAAAATTCACTTCCTCACAGCCACAGAACTGAAGGCTTCAGTTCTGTGCTGGTTTGGAAGGATGTACGTCCCCTAGAAAAGCCATGTTTTAATCTAAATCCCATTTCATAAAGACAGAATAATCCCTATTCAATACTGTATGTTTGAAACTGTAATCAGATCATCTCCCTGGAGGTGTGATGTAATCAAGAGTGGTTGTTGAGCTGGATTAGGTGACGACATATCTTCACCCATTTGAGTGGGTCTTGATAAATTTCTGAAGTCCTATAAAAGAGGAAACATTTTGGAGAATGAGAAAGATTCAGAAAGAGCAGACCAGAATGACATAGCCATGAGAAGCAGAGTCCACCAGCCAGCAACCTTTGGAGATGAAGAAGGAAAATGCCTCCCGGGGAGCTTCACGAAATATGAAGCCAGGAGAAGAAGCTAGCAGATGACACTTGTGTTTGCCATGTGCTCTTCCAGATGAGAGAAGAAGCCTGACTGTGTTCACCATGTGCCTTTCCAGATGAGAAAGAAACTCTGAACTTCATCAGCCTTCTTGAATCAAGGTATCTTTCCCTGGATGCCTTAGATTGGACATTTCTATAGACTTGCTTTAATTGGGACATCTTCTTGGCCTTAGAACTGTAAACTAGCAACTTATTAAATTCCCCTTTTAAAAGCCATTCCGTTTCTGATATATTGCATTCTGGCAGCTAACAAACTAGAACAAGTTCCTTGCTGGCTGTTGGCTGGAGGCATTTTCGGCTCCCAGAGGCTGCCCTTGGCTATCAGAGGCTCCCGCAGTTCCCTGCCATGTGCTCTTCCCTATTGGCCAGTCACAACCTGGCCCTTGCTTCTCTAAGACCTTGGGGAATGAGAGTAGAGTGAGTTGGTTGACTAGCTGAAGTCTTACTGCCAAGTAATCACACAGGAGGGACATCCCACCCCTTTTCCATTTTTGATTGATTTGCAGCAAGTCAGGGACCCTCCCTCCCACACGCACACATTTAAGGGGAGGGAATTACAGGTGGATGTGAAGACCTGCAGGCAGAATCCCTGGGGGTCACTTTAGGGTCTGTGAACTACAAGAACAGACTAAAATAAAAAGAGTTATAGCAAGCCTTCCCTTCCCAGCACTCCTGCAACTGTTCAGAAGGGATCTGGTTAGCATTAGTGGGCAGTAATTCTGATTATTCATGATCGAATAGAAAAGCCAAGGAGGAAAGAGTGAAAGTGAACTGCAGGACAGGTTTTCTCCTTTTCTGAGCAGGGAGCAGCACTGCAAGAGGCTCTAGGGCAGAGAACAGGGGGATTCCATCTTATTCGGAAGTCTTGTCCCTGTCCCTAAAGAGTGTAATAAACACACATTGTGTTGAGGAACAGTGAGAAAGGCACTTCAGAAACCTCCTGGATTTGAAACTCAGGAGTGTGTGCTCTTAAACTTGGACCTGCTGCCCCCTGGCAGATAACCTGGGATCACACTGACTTGCCCATCCCCCCATCCCTGGCCAGGACCCAATGCCCTTAGCTTAACACCACATGGCTAAACTCTTTTCCTTTACAAAGGTCATGTTGGATTTCAGAAAAAGGATTCTAAGAGCAAAAGGAACTCCTGATGCAGCGCCTGCCTCCTCAACGTCTTCGGCAGGTCCAAGGACCCAGATATGAACCTCCAGAATATTGTATCCTCCAGACAGTGCTGCTGGTAACACCCTCCCCTGCCAGCTTCTCACCCTGCCTGATACATGCACCTGCACATCAAAGAATACCTCAGCAGCCTATCAGACCTTAAGTCATTAAGCTCCCATCCAATCAAGGGACAACACACCACCTTGTGGGCACCCTCCCCTCCTGGCGTCACATTCCTTTAAAACACAGCCCCCAAAACAGAGTCAGAGCCGTTTTTCTAGCTTCTGCAGATCTTTCTGACAGTGGCTCCCTTCTCCTTTTTCCTGCTTTCTCTTCCAGTAAACCTCTTAAGCTTTGACTCGCTGTCTCGCGTAGAATCCTTAATGACCCCGTGCCTGGCAGTCACACAGCACCTTCTGCTCTGGGAAATCTGCTTGATCCTTCCCCCAATTTGTTGTAGATTTCCCATAGAATTCTCTTCCGACCTCACTAGAAGTGGGTTTGTTCCATCTTGTTCTCTTGCTCCCAGATTCTGTCCTTAGCCACTGTTTGACTAAGCACAAAATGTTTCCTTCATCAGGTAAATTTAATTAAGAAGTCAGGCACTCAACAAGTCCAATCATCTAGGCTGAAGGTTAAAAATAGCTGGAGAAAAAAATCTTCCCAGCCATGGAAGCAAATGTGAATAACATTCTAAACTTCCCTGTGCACGGTCTCTTTGTCAGGCAGAGCCACAGCCTCTATTTCTCTCTGCATTGAAGCTCTAAGTTCCCAGTTAACTCCTTTCGCACTTGAGTTCAGTTTCAGTAAGAGGTTTCTTTGACCTTGTTGCACCGTTTGGATCTGTACCCCTTACCCTCTATTCCTCAGCAGTGCTACAACTGAGAATGTGTTTCTGGCTTGCAGTCTATCATGGCCCCTGTATCTTTGTGTGTGTGTGTGTGTGTGTATGCTGTATGGCAGAGTCATGTTTCATTGTTTTTCCATGTGAGTATCCCGTTATTGCAGCACCATTGGTTGCATTTTTCTTTGTTTGTTTTTGCTTGTTTGTTTGTTTTGGGGGAAGCGCATGGACCAGGAATGGAACCCGGGTTCTCCTGCTTGGCAGGTGAGAATTCTATCAGTGAATTACTTTGCACACCTCCCCCCTCCCATATCATTTTCTTCTTTTCATCACAGTAGTCAACTATAATTTCTCCAGGTGCATATTATACTTGTATAATTCCTTTCTTACTTCAATTCACTTTTTAAAAATTTCCAGATGTTTCTTCAGCTTCGATCATGGATTCTTCGCTTTGTAAAAATCTTAAAACAGTTTCAACCCCTTCATCATATGAATGAGGGTGTTGGAACCCAGCAACGAGTCTTTTGCCAGGGGTCTCATGGCCACTTTATTGTGGGTGTATTTAGGTTACTGACTTAATTTGCTAGGACTGCTGTACGAAGCATCAAAAACTGGATGGCTTAAAACAACAGAAACTTAGTATCTCAAAGTTGTGGAAGTTAGAGATCTGAAATCAAGCTGTCAGCTGGGCCATGTTTCAGTCCAGCTCTGTGGGGAAGACTCTGCTCCATGCCTCACTCCAGGCAACTGGCTACAGCTTGCCGGCAATCAGAGGCGATTTCTGCCTTTGTTCCACCTTGCGTTCTCCTCTCTGTCTGTCCTCTCTGTGTCCAAATCCCCCTTATTATAAGGACACTGGTTACATTGGATCAAGGTCTCACCCTCTTCCACCACGACCTCATTTTAACCTGCCTAATTTCATCTGTAACCATCCTATTTCCAAATAAATTTACAGTCTGAGGCTCTGGGGGTGAGAACTTCAATGTGTCTCATTTGGATTATAATTCAATCTGTAACAGTTAAACCTTCAATCCATTTGACACTCTGGTGGCTTCATGGGAGGTAGCAATGAAGACATGGTCACAATCTAAGGTCCCTGGATGACTGAATTTCATGAAACTGCACTTTGACCAAAGGCCATGACTAGGCTGCAGCTCCAAAGACCCTAGGAGAGGCCACGCTGAGGGAATCCCCCTCCAGGCCTGACACAATCTTCACACCTTCATCCTGCACTTTTCATCATCTTTCCTTCTTGTCTTTCAAGAACATATGCTTTGGGCAGTGCAACCATGACTCAGTGGCAAGAATTCTCGCTTGCCAAACTGGAGACCCAGGTTCAATTCCCTGAGCCTGCCCATGCAAAAAAAAAAAAAAAGAAGAAGAACACATACTTCCTTGCAACATCAGCCTCAGCCTTCTTTATTCACTAGCTCTGGTCCCCTTGCTTCTAATCTCCTTGCAACATTTTTTGGTCCACTTGCTGCCACTGCCCTTCCTTCCCTCAATTGGAAGCTTTGCCCTGTACTCATGCCCCTCTTATAACCACAACTCACTATGTCTTGTTCCTTGGCACCATGTCAGCATGCTCTCCTTTGTAGAATGTCTACCAGGTATCGGCACAGTGCTCAGTATTAATCATGTTTCACTTCATTTAATCACCATAAAAACCTGCAGAGTGTACCGTATTATCCACTCTATAAGGAGACAGAAGCTCAGAAGGGGGTGAACAGTTTTCCCATGTTCATCCCATTATTATATGTGGAGCCAGGATTTAAACCCACGTCTGCCTGACTTCGGGATCTATTTTCTACCACCCAGCACTGCACTTGGGGAAACAGCTTGGATTTTCTAGGACATCACTGATTTTAGATACTCTGTGCCTTTGGATACCTAAGTACATGTATACATATGTCAGGCTATTTATTCTCATTCATGTTTACAAAGGACAGTGTCTGCATCCATGTGTACAACTAGTTACACACAGTTTTCCGGCCTTTATGTTAGTGCACACATGCACATACCCACAGATGTATGCGCATATGTATAATCCACCTCCTCACTGTGAATGAGCAGACATTTCAATCCTAGGGAACCCCAATGATCGGGAAAAGGGGGCTCATACAGTCCTGCTTCCCCTGTCTACCTCGCATGCTGACCAAGTTGAAGCCATACAGATTATTTGTTCTGGTTTTCCCAAGAGCTTGACATCTCATATCCTTGCCAGGGCTGTTGAGAAATTAAAGAGATGGTTTTTGGGTTTCTTTACAGGACTCTGAACTAATTGGCACTATAGGATGTTGAAACATTTTGAGATATATTTGAAGTTAACTTTTTCTTTTTTTCCACTTGTTTCCAAGTTTCTTTCCCTGTTTACCATTTCCAGTGTAATTTTTTTAGTATACCTCTAAGTAGTCCTTTGTGAATCTATACTGGATGCTTCCTGTTCTCTGTGTTTTTTCTTTGTGTTTTTTCTAAGAAATTGCAATTTTGTGGGCTCTAATTAAAGTGCCCCACAGGATACTCCAGTTTTCTTCTGCTTCATGTAATATTGTGCAATTTTTCTATTGTGTTTTCTTTTCCTCTTTATGGATGCTGAATTCCCCTGTACTGTGTTCCTTAGTTGCTTACAAGAACCATCAAATGAATGTATGCTTATTAAATTGCTCAAAGTTTAAAATGCAAAAATGCAAATATGTAGGGATCTTGCTCTACAAAACAGTCCAAAACCAAACATGTGGAGACAATTGAATATACTCAGCCAATCTGATAAACCCATACATGAGGATCAGACGGCTCTGCTGATATGTACTACCAGATATGACACATAGGCAAATGCCAAATGAAAGAATTGTAATTTTTCTTATTAAAAAATCACGCTCATTGTGTTCTGTTTCCAGGTGGATGCACAGACCAACACCAACATGCAACAATTAAAGAAAAAAGCTGGATAAATGACAAAACTCATATTTGTAAAGAATCAGAGTTATGAAAGCCACAAGAATGAGGATGCCAAGAGCCCCTCTTCTAGGTGAGATGACAATTTCTGATTCTCTTCTTCTCTTGGCATATTTGCCGATTTTAGGCATGCTGAGGATTCGGCTTGGCCCAAATTTAGGAACACTCATAGTAAGGCTTTGGACAGCCACTTAGAAATAGAATGAGATATTAGAAACTAACCTAGCCCCCAAACAAGCATGTCTTCCCCATGAGAAACTTGTTGAGTTCTGCAGCAGTGCCAGAAACTGGGGAACCTGGACTCAAAAACAGAGTGAAATTTTCTGCAGTTCCACAGTGCTTAGAAGGAGAGGTCCTGCCACATACACAAAGCTGACCCCCTCACCCCCTCAAGTCACTAATCATATTTTGAACCTGTGTGAAGGGAGAAGGCAAAGAGCTAAGTTCAAAAACCCTTAAGGGAAAAATATTCAGAGCTGAATAATAGGCTTTTTGATAAAAAATTGGGGGGAGTCATGCCTGATAAAAGTTGAGTAAAATCTCCTCCATTAGGTGACAACATTCCACGAGATGAAGGAGGCCTGAACAAAAAGAAATGACTGGTCTTTCCCGAAGAAATGCTCCAGGTTTTGAGCTTCTGTAAGATGGAAGGCTAAAGAGAGAAGTTTAAAATATCTGAAAGGCAGATGCCAAGGTGAAGAGATAAAGAAAACACCTGGCAGGGCCACACCCAAGAAACAGGGACTTATCAGATGTAAAATGAATCTCACTAAAATTGTAAATTAGCCCTGGCCCAAGATATTCTTAACTGAACTGAAGCAATCAGCCTCTCATCCCCTATGCCTACACGTGGAAAAGGACACACTCACTGACAGAAGATATCATCTAAAGCATCTTTGATTTTTCATATACAATGACCGTGAAATGTAGAAAGCTATATAGGCAAAGAGGCAGGAAATGGGACCAATAATCAAGAAAATATGTAAAAAAAAAAAAAAAAAAATGGAAGTTTCCACCTTCAGCTCTGACATATAAAGAGCCTGGACGTCATCACTCCTGTAATTGCAATAAGAAAAACCTGGAGAAATAAAATCATCAATGTTTCATGGATCCATCAAATATCTGGGTTGCAGGAAAGCCACTGCCTTGAAATCTGCAGAGGCAGGCAAAGTCACAGCTCAAAAATGCTTACCCGGGGCTGAAACCACTAGAGTCAATAAATGGTGGGAATAGCTAACTAGTCATTTTAATGAATTTCTGGAGGCTGAGTATAGACGAGCATGAGATCGAGATGCTCCTGGAGGCTACAGACTTGGATGGAGCCCCAGCACTTTCACGGGCTTTCCCGCCAGAAACCCCACAAGATACTCGTGGTAAAAAGCAAAAACAGATCATCTCCTTTCTCTGGCAGAAGGAGGGGAAGAGTGATCCTAGTAAAGTACTACCACAGTCATATCCATAGGAAAGGCCCAGACGACAGTGGAAAAGACTTTGCCAGAGGTTTATCCCAGCTGGGGGAGGTCAGTCCTCACAATCTAGCCCCTTCTGGCTTTTCTCCCAGCTAAGGCGGATAAATAGCAACAGGGCTCAGGGCTTCGAGGTACTTCGAGGAATGATGCAACCAAGGCAGAGAGAAGGAAACACAGAGGAAAAGAAAAGAAAAAACTATGCCCCTGGAGAAGCATTTGTCATAGCTCAGGGACAACAACCACTAAAACTCTAAGATTCAATCATAGGATTATAGAATTCTTCCCCCACCCCCCTACCTTACTATACCAACAGGGTGCCAATATTAAAAACAAGAACTCACAAGAACAAAACAAAATAAAACAGTGAATTACAGTGAAAGAGCTGCAAAATGCAATCATTATTGAAAGTTTAGTACCTAGGGGGAGTTCAAAGTCAAGAATGGAGACCCAAAAAAGGACACTGAAGAAATTCAAACCCTCTAACACCTATAGCAATATCAAACATTAAACAGACATAACACAACTCCTAGCTAGATTAACACAAGACTTCTCCCCGAGGCCCTATTAACTACCTACTGATAGGTAAAGTTCCTGTTACCTGACATACCATGTGCAGCTTTCAGCAAAATATTACCAGGCATACAAAAAGGCAAGAAAAAACACAGCCAGAAGAGACAAAGCAAGCATCAAAATCATAAAGAACTGAAAAGTAATATGAAGAGAAACAAAAAATGTAATGAAAAAGAAACAGTTATAAACGTGATTGCTATTAATCTAAGCATATTAAATGCAAATTATCTAAATATACCAATTAAAAGACAGATTATCAGAGTGGATCCTATAACAAAACAGGATCCAACTATACGTTGTCCACAAGAAGCCCACTTTATATATAAATGTTGTTAAAATACATTAAAGAGATGGAGAAAGATAGAACATGGCAGCACCATTCTAAGAAAAGCAGGAGTGGCTATGATAATTTCAGGCAAGAAGAACTTTCTTCATACAAGGAATATTATCAAGGATAAGGAGTGGTATTACATAATGATAAAGGGATCATTTATTTAAGACAATGTACTGACCTTTAACACATATGCACCTAAAAAGAGAGGATCAAAATACTACTGGAAAATACCAAAAGAACAAAAGAAGAAAGGGAAACTCCACTATTTTGATTGGCAATTTCAATACCCCTCTGGCAGTAATTGATACAAGAAGCAGGCAGAAAAATCATTAAAGACAGATGACAAGAACAGCACTATAAATCAAATTGATCTCATTGACATTTATAGAGCACTCCTTCCAAAATCAGTGCAATGGATATTCTTCTCAACCTCACATGGAATATTCACCAAGACAGACCATATTCTGGACCATAAAAGAAAACCATATGAATAATCACACAAAATATGTTTTCAGACCATGACTGAATTAAACTAAAAATCAATAACAGAGAGATAGGTGGAAATTTCCCAAATATTTGAAATTAACAAGGAACTTCTAAAAAACGCATAGTTCAAAATACAGATCTTGAGAGGATTAAAAACTGTTTTGAATCAAGTGAAAATAAAAATATGACTTACCAAAATGTGTGGGATGCAATGAAAGCAGTATTTAGTGGAAAAAAGAAGAATAGCATTACATTCTCCCACCAGAAACAAAAAAAGACTTAAAATAAAAAATCTATTTCCCTCTTAAGAGGCAAGAGAAAGAGCAGTTTAACTTTAAAGTAAGCAGATGACAGAAATAAAAATTAAAGCAAGCATCAATGAAATTACAAACAAGAGAACAATAGTGAAAATCAACAAAACCATAAGCTAGTGACTTTTAAAGATTATCAAAATTTATAAACTTCTGAATGCTAACCAAGAAAAAATTTAAGAAAGAATACATAAATTATTAATATCATAATCAGAAGGTTCATTACAACTGATTTCATTGATATTATTAATATGATAATAAAACAATGCAATGAATAACTTTATGAGCAGAAATCCCATAACTTAGGTGAAATGTACCAACTCCTCAAAAGACACAAAGTACCAAAATTAACACAGGAGAAATACATAACCTGAACAGGCCTACGTCTTTCAAGTAAATTGAAGCCATAATTAATAACTTTCAAAAAAAAAATAGTTCTGCTCTCAGATGTTGCACTGGCAAATTCTGCCAAATATTTAATGAAGAAATGATAACAATTCCTTACAATATCTTCCAGAAAATAGAGGGAGGCAGATCCTAATACATTCTATGAAGCCAACATTACCCTCATACCTAAACCAGACAAAGGTATTTCAAGAAAGAAAAACTACAAACCAACAACGCCCATGAACACAGAAGCAAATATCCCCTAACAAAATATTAGCAAATCAAATCCAACAATGAATTATACACTGTGACAAAATGGGATTTATTCCCGGTATGCAAGGATGGCTTAAAATTCAAAAGTTAGCTAGTATAGCTGTGATAGTAAAAGGCTAAAGAAGAAAAATCATATTATGAACTGACAGAGAAAAGGTGATTGATAAAAATCTAACCCCTTACATGATAAAAATTGTCAGTAAACTAGAAATAGAGGAGAATTTACTCAAATTGATAAAATATACCTATAAAAAAATAAAGGTACGATGGTGCTATTGGTGAGAGACTGGTTTCTTCCCTGCTAAGATTAAGAAAAAGGCAAGGATGTAACCTCTCAGCACTCTTTTTCAACATTATGTTGGAAGGCCTGTTTAGTGGAATAAGAAAAGAAAATGGAAATAAAGTGTATTTAGAAAGAAAGAACTAAAATTGCTTTATTTGCAAATGACATGATTGTCTATGTAGAAAATCCCAAAGAATCTATTAAAAGTTTCTTCTTGGGAGGTGGGACAACATGGTGGCATAGTGAGGTGTGGAATTTAGTTCGTCATCCAGAGCAGCTAGTAAATAGCCGGGAACTGTACGGAACAAACTATTGGGGAGGGACATCAGTGACTGGACACACATCATACACCAGTCTGGAATGGGTGGAACAGGTGAGATCCTGTAGAGAATTGGATCAAAGAAGTTAGCTCAACCAAGTTCCAATTGTGGAATTAACTAACAAATTATGACTGCTGAAACAAGTACTGAGCACACACAAAACTGGGGTAAGCACTAAAGGAAGCAAGAGTTTTTGATCCAGTAGAAAGTGTGGTGGGGATGATGGGGATAAAAGAGGCTTTTTGAGTTGGGCAGCACAAAATACTGGAAAGGGACTGGACTCCAAGAAAAAGTGGTGCATAGAATCTGGGAACACATAGAGTCTGGGAACACTGTATCAACTCCAGCTCCTGATTGGCAAACCCAGGGAACTTGGGTCTGACTCTGAAAAGTTTCTTTTTCTTTCCTTCTTTCTTTCCTTCTTTCCTACTTTCTTTCCTTCTTTCCTACGTTCTTTCTTTCTTTCTTTCTTTCTTTCTTTCTTTTTCTTTCTTTCTCTTTCCTTCCTTCCTTCCTTCCTTCCTTTTCTTTCTTTCTTTTTCTTTCTTTCTTTCTTTCTTTCTTTCTTTCTTTCTTTCTTTCTTTCTTTCTTTCTTTCTTTCTTTCTTTCTATCTCTCTCTCTCTTTCTTTTCTTTCTTTCTTTCTCTCTTTCTTTTTTTTAACTTCTTAATAGCTCATTTGATAGAGCTACAAGCACTCTCAAGCTTCAGCACTGTCCCAGGCAAGGGTGGAATTAAGACATATCTGAGAGACAAAGTCGGGTGAATAGGGACAATTCTCCAAAGGAAGATGGGGCCCAGCTCAAGTGGCAGCCTTACTTCAGAGAATTCAGGCCCTGGGGCTGAAAAATGGAAGTAATCTAAGTCCAATCTCTACCGCAGCCTCTGTCTCAACCACAATACTGACAGGAAGAGGTTGCTGAAATTAAAGACACTACATCACTTTATGTTGGTGGGAAGCTGGGAGCCAACAAGCACCACATTCTGGGCAGAATAAGTAAAGCACAAAGACTAGAGGCTTCATAAGAAAGTCTGACACCCTGCTGGGTCTCACCTTCAGGGAAACTTGATATTAGCTACTCTTTCCCCTTGAGATGTGAGGCTGCTCTGGTCTGGGAGAATCCGACTGGGGTCAACCATATCTGAGGAGACCCTCCTCAAAAAAAGGTTCCATATAGGCAGGGTAAGAAACAGAATAACAAGAGCTTAAAATTTCTGATCAGTCAAACAGAACCCAGGCTAGAGGTCTAGAATAAGTTGACTTAATGCCAAGAAACAGACAGAGAACAAAGCCATCCAACAAGAAAACCCTAGGTAAAAGAGTGAAATGACCTCCAGGACAAACTAATATAGGAAATCAAATGCCTAGATGCCAGTAAAAAATGAGTCATACTAGGAAAATTGAAGCTGTGGTCCAAACAAGGGAACAAAACAATATTTCAAATAAGATGCAGCAGTTGAAACAACTAATTCAGGATGTTCAAAAAGACGCAAAATCTCATCAAAAATAAAATCAAGTTGAGGGAAGATATGGCAAAAGAGATGAAGGCCATAAAGAAGACATTCAGTAAGCATTAAGAACTGGAAAATTTGAAAAATCAAATGGCAGAACTTACAGGGATGAAAGGCACAACGGAAGAGACATAAAAAACCAATAGAGACATACAACAATAGATTTGAAAAGGGAGAAAAAATCTTTTTTTCTGGAAAAAAATGGAAAAATATGAGCAATCTCTCAGGGAACTGAATAACTACATGAAGCACATAAATATTATGGGTGTCTCAGATGGAGGACAGGAGGGGAAAGGAGCAGAAAGACTAATGGAGGAAATAATCACTGAAAATTTCTCATCTCTTATGAAAGACATAAAATTACAGATCCAAGAGGTGAACCCCAAACAGAATAAACATACTCTAAGACACTTACTGATCAGATTGTCAAGTGTTAAATGTCAAAGACAAAGAGAGAAATTTCAAAGCATCAAGAGATAAGCAATCCGTCACATACAAGGGAAGCTCAAAAAGACTTATGTATGGATTTTGCAGCAGAAACCATGGAGGTGAGAAGGCAATAGGATGATATATTTAAAATTCTAAAAGAGAAAAACTGTCATACAAGAGTTCTAACCAGAAAAATTGTCCTTCAAAAATGAAGGGGAGATTAAAATATTTTCAGACTAAGATACCAGCTCTACAAGAAATACTAAAGGTAGCACTACAACAGATAGTAAAAGACAGGAGGGAGAGGTCTGGAAGAGAATGTAAAAATGAAGACTATCAGTAAAGGTAAAAAGAGAACAAAAATAAGATAAGACAAATAAAATCCAAAATATAACGTGGTAAAAGAAAGTACTTCCTTTACAGCAATAACATTGAAGTTAATGGATTACTCCCCAATCAAAAGACATGGACTAGAAGAATGTATTAAAAGACAGGACCCATCTATGTGTTGTCTACAGGAGACTCACTTTAGACCCAAGGACAGAAATAGATTGAAAGTTAAAGGTTGGAAAAACATGTTTCATGTAAACAACAACCAGAAAAGAAAAGGGGTAAATATACTAATATATGACAAATTATACTTCAAATGTAAAACAATTAAAAGAAACAAAGAAAGACATTTTTTATTAATAAAGGTAACAATTCAGCAAGAAGACATAACAATCATAAAGATTTATGCACCAAGCCAGAATGCTCCAAAATACCTGAGGCAAACAGTGACAAACACTGAAAGGAGAAGTAGACACCTCTACAATAATAATTGGATTCCTCAATACGATGATTTCATCAATGGGCAAACCATCTAGACAAAGGATCAGTAAGGAAGCAGAGATTTTGAACAATATGATAAATGAACTAGACTTAATAGACAATTACAGAACATTACACCCCACAACTTCAGGATACCCATTTTTCTCAAGTGCTCATAGATCATTCTCAATGATAGACCATATGCTGGGTCACAAAGTAAGTCTCAATGAATTTAAAGAGATTGAAATTATACAAAACACTTTCTCAGATCATAATGGAATGAAGTTGGAAATCAATAACAGGCAGAGGCCCATAAAACTCACAAATATGTGGAGGCTGAACAGCACAATTGTAAACAACCAGCTGGTCAAGAAAGATATTACAAGAAAAATCAGTAGATATCTCAAGGCAAATGAAAATTAAAGCACAACATACCAAAACTTATGGGATGCAGCAAAGGTGGTGCTGAGAGAGAATGCATTGCTCTGAATGCCTATATCAAAAAAGAAGAAGTAAAAATCAAGGAATTAACAGTTCACCTGGAAGAACTAGAGAAAGAACAGCAAAATTAACCCCAAAGAAAACAAAATGAAAGAACCAACAAAGATTAGAGCAGAAATAAATGAAATTGAGAATATGAAAACAATAGCGAAAATCAACAAAATCAGAAGTTGGTACTTTGAGAAAATCTACAAAATGGATGGACCCTTAGCTAGTCTGACAAAATAAAAGAGAGAGAAGATACAAATAAATAAAAATCAGAAATGGAAAAAGGGACATAACCATTGACCCCACAGAAATAGAGGTAATGAAAGAATACCATGAGCCACTATATGCTGATAAACTAGTCAAGGTAGATGAAATAGACAACTTCCTGGAAAGGCATGAACAACCAACATTGACTTGAGAAGAGAGAGACAACTTCAACAAATCAATCACAAGTAAAGAGATTGAATTAGTCATGAAGAAGCTCCAAAAAAAGAAAAGTTCAGGAACAGATGGCTTCACATGTGGATTCTACTAAGCATTCAAGAAAGACTTAGCATCAATTCTGCTCAAACTCTTCAAAAAAATTGAAGTGGGGGCAAAGCTACTTAACTCATTCGGTGAAACCAACATCATCCTAATAACAAAGCCAGACAAAGATACTACAAGAAAAGAAGATTACAGACCAATCTTTTTAATAAATATAGAAGCAAAAATCCTCAACAAAATACTTGCAAATTGAATCCAGCAACACATTACAAGAATTATAGACCTTGACCAAGTAGGATTTATTCAGGTATGCAAGGCTGGTTCAACACAAGAAATTCAATTAATGTGATTTACCTTATCAATAAGTCAAAGTAGAAAAATGATATGATCATCTCTATTGATGCAGAAAGGGCATTTGACAAAATTCAACATTTTTCCTTGATGAAAATACTTCAAAGGATAGGAATAGAAGGAAACTTCCTCAACATGGTTTTTCTAGTTTGCTAGCTGCCAGAATGCAATAAACCAGAAACAGAATGACTTTTAAAAGAAGGAATTTATAAATTGCAAGGCCACAGTTCTAAGGCCATGAAAATGTCCCAATTAAAGCAAGTCTATAAAATTGTTCAAATGAAGGCACCAACAAGACGTTACTTTCACTCAAGAAAGGCTGATGAAGTTCAGGGTTTCTCTCTCAACTGGAAAGGCACATGATAAGCACAGTATGGTCTGCTAGCTTTCTCTCCAGGCTTCTTCTTTCATGAAGATCCCCCAGGGATCTATTCTTTCTTCATCTCCAAAGGTCTCTGGTGACATGGGCTTTTGCCCTCATGGCTCTGACGTGGCTCTGCTTGGTTCTGCTGTGGCTTTCTCGGGGTTCTAAAAGGGACTCTCTCGAAAATGTTTTCTCTTTTAAAGAATTCCAGTAAACTAATCAAGACCCACGTGGAATGGACGGAATCACACCTCCCTCCATTCAAAAGTTAATACTCACAAATGTGCAAGTCAGATCTCCATGGAGACAATCCAATCAATTTTCAACATACTGTACTGAATAGTGTTTAAAAGAAATGGTTGCTTCTACAAGATTGAATTAAGATTAAACATGGATTTTCCTAGGGTATATAAAGCCTTTCAAATCAGCACAATGATAAAGAAATATGTGAACAATCCACAGCCTAATATTATCCTCAATGGGGAAAGACTGAAAGCTTTCCCTCTAATATCAGGAACAAGACAAGGATGTCCACTGTCCCCACTATTATTCAACACTGTGCTGGAAGTTCCAGCCAGAACAATTAGACAAGAAAAGAAATAAAGGGAAAAGAAGAAGTTAAATTCTCACTGTTTTCAGATGACATGATACTATATGTTGAAAACCCTGAAAAATCTACAGGAAAGCTACTAGAGCTCATAAATGAGTACAGCAAAGTGGCAGTGTACAAAATCAACACCTAAAATTCAGTACTGTTTCTATACACTAGTGATGAGCAATTTGAGAAGGAAATCAAGAAAAATATTCCATTTACAATAGCAACCAAAAGAGTGAAATATTTAGGAATAAATTTAATTAAGTACACAAAAGACCTATATGCAGAAAACAAACAAAAAAATTGCTAAAAGAAATCATAGAAGACCTAAATAATTGAAGGGCTTGCTGTGTTCATTGATTGAAAGACTAAATATAGTTAAGATATTCATTCTGCCCTTTAATTTATAGATTAATGCAATAGCAATTAAAATCCCAACTTACTTTTGAGAAATAGAAAAAACAATAGCCAAATATATTTGGAAGGGCAGGATGCCCTGAGTACCTAAACATATCTTGAGAAAGAAAAATGAAGTGGGAAGTTTCACACTCTCTGACTTTAAAGCATATTACAAGTTACAGTGATTAAAACCAGCATAGTATTGGCACAAAAATAGATGTACTAACCAGTGGAATTGAATTGAGTGTTCAGAAACAGATCCTCTCTCATCTACAGACAATTGATATTTGATAAAGTGATCAAGCCAACCCAACTGAGACAGAATAACCTCTTCAATAAATAATATTTTGAGAACTGGATATCCATATTCAAAATAATGAAGGAGGATCCATATTTTGCCCCCTACACAAAAATTAAGTCAAAATAGATCAAAGACCTAAACATTAGAGCAAAAATCATAAAACTTTTCAAAGAAAATGTAGGGAAATATCTTATAAATCTTGTGATAGGAGGTGATTTCCTAGATCTTACACTCGAAGCATGAACAATGAAAAAATGAATAGATAAATGGAATCTTCTTGAAATTAAACACTTTTTTGTATCAAAGAATTTGGTCAGGAAAATAAAAAGGCAGCCAGCACAATGGGAGAAAATATTTGAAGACCACTTATCAGCTAAGTGTTTAATACCCAGAATATATAAAGATATTCTACAACTCAACAGCAAAAAGACAAACAACCCAATTTAAAAAAATGGACAAAAGACAGGAACACACTTTTCAGAAGAGGAAATACCAATGGTTAACAGGCATATGAAAAGATGTTCAACTTCACTGGCAATCAGGGAACTGCAAATCAAAACCACAATGAGATATCACCTCACATCACTAGAATTGTCATTGCCAAAAAAAAAAAGAAAAGAAAGAAAGAAAATTACAAGTTCTGGAGAGGATGTGGAAAAAGAGGCAGACATACTCCCTGTTGGTGGGAATGTAAATGATACAACCACTCTGGAAGGCATATTCTCAGTATAGAATTGATATATGATCCAGCAATCTCATTACTAAGTATATATTCAGAGGAATTGAAGGTAAGGACACAAACAGACCTTTTCACACCAATATTTAAGCAGCCTTACTTATGACTGACAAGAAATGGAAACAGCCCAAATATCCATCAACAGATAAGTGGCTAAAAGGCTGTGGTATATACATATGATGGAATATAATGCAGCTGCAAGACAGAATAAAGTCATGAAGCATCTAACCACGTGAATGAACCTTGAGGACATTATTCTGAGTGAAATTAGCCAGAAACAGAAAGACAAATAATGTACGGTCTCACTAATATGAACTAACATCAATGAGTGAAATTTGAGAGTTGAAGAATATACGTTATCAAGAGATAGAAAGAAGGTAGGGATTGGGCCTTAATGCTGAAGGAGTACAGAATATCAACAAGACTTATTGCAAAAATTCAGAAATGGATAACACAATACTGTCTGATGGTAGCACAATAATAATAAAAGTATATTGAATGAAGCTGAACATGAGTAAGGTTGAGAGAAAAGAGATGGGGACACGTATGACACAAAAAAGAGAGAGGATAAAGCCTGAGATGGTATAACTTAGGAATGCCTTGAGTGAATAATAATGGTGATTAAATGTACAAATATAAGAATGTTTTTGTGTGAGGGAGAACAAATGAATACCAACATGGCAAGGTGTTGAAAATGGGATGGTATACAGGAAAAAGTACAATCGATGCAAGCTAGGGTCTATAGTCAACACTAACATTGTAATATGCTTCCACTGAATGTTAAGAAAAGCATTATGCCAAAACTAAATATCAATAAGTCCCCACTTATGGGGGAGAAACATGGGAATCTTTGTGGAGGAAATATCTTCATGGGGGTTGTGGTAGTGCAGGCATGGCTATGTGATTATACCAGGAGCAATTGATTTTTCACTTAGGTTGGATTGTATGTTGTGCAAATAAAACTGTTTAAAAATGAACAAAGATAAACATGTGCTGGATAAAATGTGGATAAAGATGCACCTATTCACTGTTGGTAGGGAATCAGAGTTGCAGACCCCTGGAGGGCAGTATGGTGGTTCCACAGGAGGTTAGGGATGGGGTTGCGATATGATCCTGCAACTCCATTGCCAAGGATTTATGTAAAGGAACTGAAAGTGGGGGAAATGGATGGACTGGTGTCTTGGACAGCACTGTTCCTGATTCACAATGGATGGAGGTTGCAAGGGTACAATGACTGAGGAATGGAGGGGGGAATTGTGCTGAATACATACAATGGACTACTGAATGCCTGCAAGAAGGAATGATGTTGTGAGGCAGACAACTATGTGAATGAACCTTGAGAATAATAAATTGAATGAAATGTCAGAAACAAAAAGACATATTTTCATGCCTCACTCATATGAACTGACTACAATAGATATACTGGAAGAACTGAAATTGAGAGCATGGGTTATCAGATTTGGGTCTATTGTAAAATTTCCTAGATTGTAAGCTCTTACAGCAGTTACATCTATCCTGGAGTTGTTACTGTTATTTCTGAATTCTGAGATGCTGAGCTATTTGTGTATAATCTAGTTATTTCCTGAAACTTCGCATATATATGTGACAACTGTGACTCAGAGTTAGAGCTCTGAAGCTATGAAAGTCAGCATTACCCCATACAGCAATTGTTAACAAAGTTGAAAAAGTGATCAGACTTTGACTAGGGATATGAATGAAGTTGACCTGGTTAGAACAAAAGTATATGAGAATACAGGGTAAAGATGATATGGTCCATATTTTAAAGCTTCAAATTCTGTGTGAGGTCAAAGGAAGAGATGTTCACTTGGTACAAAATTTATATTTTAGGTAGTGCATTATCTAATTTAACTTGTATGGTGAATTTATTCAAAAACCATAATTATATGGAATCTTAAATAGGGCAGGAGGTCTTGTTGAGCTGTACAGGTTATTGTGATGCCCTGATACATCCTAGAGCAATTTTGGCTGAGAATGAAAAAGTATTTGCAAAGTCCCTTTGGAGGACTAGAGAGAAAGGAGGAAATATTCATATTCCCCATATAGGAATTCCTGATATTCTCACAAGCAGTGGGCAATCAATTCAATAGATTGAACCCTCAGTTTTGAGGATCACCTCTATAGACCTTATTCCTGCAGAGGAGAAGCTAAGCTTACCTATCATTCTGCCTAAGAGTCACCCCCAGAGAACCTCTTTTGTTGCTCAGATGTGACCTCTCTCTCTCTCTAAGCCAAATTGGCAAGTAAATTCACTTCCCTCCCTTCTACATGGAACATGACTCTCCCAGGGGTATAAATCCCCTGGCAACATGAGACAGGACTCCAGGGAATGAGCCAGGCTCTGACATTTTGGGATTGAGAAAGCTTTCTTGACCAAATGGGGAAGAGAGAGATGAAACAAAATAAATTTTCAGTGGCTGAGAGATTTCTAACAGAGTTGAGAGATTATTCTGGAGGTTATTCTTAATGCATTATATAGATGTCCCATTTTAGTGTATGGTGTAATGAAATGGCTAGAAGGAAGTATCAGAAATTGTTGATCAGTGTTCCAGTAGCCTTGATCCTTGAAGATGAGTGTATAACTATATAGCTTTTACAATTAAAAAATATTTCTGGAGGGTGGTGCAACAGTGGCACAGTGACAGAATTCTCACCTGCCATACTGAGACCAAGGTTTAATTCCTGGAGCCTGCCCGTGTCAAAAAAAAAAAAGGGAGGGGGGAGGGAGGGGGGGGAGGGAGGGAGGGAGGGAGGGGGAGAGAGAGAGAGAGAGAGAGGAAGGAAGGAAGGAAGGAAGGAAGGAAGGAAGGAAGGAAGGAAGGAAGAAAGAAAGAAAGAAAGAAAGAAAGAAAGAAAGAAAGAAAGAAAGAAAGAAAGAAAGAAAGAAAGAAAGAAAGAAAGAAAGAAAGAAAGAAAGAAAGAAAGAAAGAAAGAAAGAAAACTTCTGGAACTAATAAGCAAGTATAGTGAGGGAGTAGGTTACAAGATTAATACAAAAAGTTGATTTTGGGGGGAGACTTATGGAGAAGATGGCAAAGTGGGGATTGCCAGGACTCAGTCCTCCTACCAAAGCAACTACAGAACAGGCAGAAACTGTCTGAAACAACTATTTTGAAAGTTCAGAGGTCAGAATATTACCATATAGCATTCTAGGGCAAAGTGGGAGGAAGAGGCTGATAAGTTATGGTAAAAACTATAAATTAGTTTTTCCAATCAGCAGCTACAGTGCCCATTCCCCACCACCACTCTCATATTTTCCATTTCTTCATCTCTCTGGCCTATCTTGAGGATAATTTTCTCAACTTCTTCTTCCAATTCACTAATTTTCTCTTCAATTCTCTCTACCCTTCTGCTAACCAATCTATTGAGTTTCTCATTTCAATTATTTTTAAATACTAGGGTCTTTTTTCCTCTCAAATCTACCTGTTCTGATTTATAATATCATGTTCTTTTTTATATAGTCAGTTTATCTCCTTAAATGCTTTAAAATACTTACTTAAATTTTAAAACATTTTGTGGAGTCCAGAGGGGGTGCATAAAAATACTCTTTCTCAAGAAATAGGGGTGTGACTGGCTGTCACAGTTCGCAGCTTTTTGATTAGCAAATTTGGGTCACTGGAAACCCAGCATTGAGGGCAGCCATTGTTTCAATCCTGTCACAGCCAAAGGTAGTGACAAACATTGTTTCAACCCTCTTCAGACAGGTTTGGAGGTGGTGGAGATTTAAAGATGCAGGCTTTAGGGGATGGTTAACTGAAGGATTGCATTTGTCTGGGAGGCCAGGAAAGCTCAGCTTTGAGGAGTGATCAAAAGTTTTTGGCACTCTTCCTGACACCTTTCACAGGGCACATTGAAGCCAGTCTGGACCCCCTCATGAGTCCCTCTCTCCGGTTTGGCTGGGAAAGACCAAATTGGGTAACCATTCTCTCTAGGGTGACCATTCTTCCAGAATTTGCCCTCCAGACAAAAGCTGTGCGAGACAATGAAAGGAATGTAAAAAAACTAAAGAGAAAAATAGGCAGAGACAAAAGCCATCCTGTTTCAGATTCCTGGGAGAAGAAGGTTTGTCTCCTGAGAAGTAGAGGGTTCAACACAACTCATGTAAACAAGAAAACCATTAACAAACAAAATCCCAGGACAAGAGAGAAGCCTAGTAAGATGGGGAAAACCCTGTATAGTGCATTTACCTTGGACAGACCTTCCTGATTGGAGGGCTGAGAGTTCAGTAAAATCTGTTTTATCACCAGCTGTTTACATAACAAAGACACAGACATCCCAGGGAATAAACCTAGAGTTAAATGTTAGAATGTATACTGCCTGAGAAAGAGTACAAGACACACAAAGAAATGAGAAATGATAGTCTACCCAAAGTAAGAGGATAAAAATACAGAAAATAGCAGTGAAGAAGATAAGAATGCAGATATACTGAACAAATTTTTTTTTAATGTTACTAAAATGCTTAAGGAGTCAAGGAAAGTACAGAGAAAGAACTACAGGATATCAGGAAAACAATGAACGAACAACCTGAGAGTCTAAGTAAAGAGATAGACATTTTAAAAGTAACCAAGGAAAATTACTGGAGTTGAAGAACAAAAGAACTGAAATGAAAAATGCCAAGGAGGGTTTCAAGAGCAGAATGGAGTGGTCAGAAAAAGAAACAGAGAACTTGAAGACAAGAAGCTTACAATAAGTCTGTCTGAGGAGCAGAAATAAAAAAAGAAATATTAAAAGTGAAAATAGCCTAAGATAGATATGGGATACTATTAGTTGTACCAATATAAGCATTTTGGGAGTCTCAGAAATAGCAGAAAGAGAAAAGGGGGCAGACACAATACTCAAAGAAATAATGACAGACTACTTCCCAAAATTAGCAAAAGTTTTGAATATGCACATCCAAGTAGCTCAGAGAACACCAAACAGGATAAAAATTAAGAAAAATATGATTGATATAATATATATTGATATATTGATTACACTAATATATATATTGATTACACTATCAAATGCAAAAAAGACAGGAGAGAATTCTGAAAGCTGTAAGAAAAAAGCATGATATAACATACAAGAGAATGTGATAAGATTGAGTTCTAATTTCACATCAGAAACTATGGAGGCAAGTAGGCAGTGGGTTGAAATACTTAAAGCGCTGAAAGAAAACAACTGGCAGGCAAAATTCTTATATGCAGAAAGACTGTCTTTCAAAATTGAGGTAGAGATTAAGACATTCTCAAATAAGTAAATCTAAAGGAGTACATCACCACTAGACCAGCCCTATGAGCAATCCAAATAGGAGTCCTTCATATTGAAAGATAATTCACTAGTCAGTGGCTCAAGACAGCACAAAGGAATAAAGACATGCTGTAAAGAGAACCATTCACGTAATTATCAATAGCAGTATTATTGTATTGTATGGTATGTAACTCCACTTTTACTTCTTACAGTATTCATTGCTAAAATGCAAATGAATAAAGAGTAGTAACAAATCTAGGTTTTTGGACTTACATTGTACAAAGATATATGTGGTAAAGAGTTTAAAGAAATGGTGGGAGAAAGAGGATAGGAAAAGTATATGTGCATGCTACTGAGGTGATATTGGTATCAAACTAAATATAGTTGTTATACATTTAAGGTGTTACATTTTTACCCTATGATAATCACAAGGAAAATAGATAAAAAAATATTTCCAGATAGAAACAAAAAGACAGTAAAATTATGCTTTAATGAAAGTGAGAGATGAAAAGGAGTGACTTATGAAGGCTAAATATCAAAATGGCAATAGAAAGACCTGTATAATCAGTAGTGATTTAAATGTGAATGGATTAAGCTATTCACTCAAAAGTCAGGGATTGGCAGAATGGATAAAGAAACAGGACCCAGTTATATGCTCTCTTCAAGAGACTCACCTTAAAATCAAAGACACAAGTAGGCTGACAGTGAAAGGATGGAAAAAAATAGACCAGGCAAGTAGTAAACAAAAGAGAGCTGGGGTGCCTATACTAATAGTGGGTAAAATAGACTTTAAGTCAGAAATTGTTATGAGGAGAAAAAATGATAAAGGGAATAATTCTACAGGAAGATATGGTGAGTATAAATATATATGCACCTAAAAGCAGAGCAGTAAAATATATAAAGCAAATACAGATGGATTTGAAGGGAGAAATCATCAGTTTTACATCAATTGTAGGAGATTTTAACCTATCATCAATAATGAGTAGAACATTTAATCATAGGATCAATAAGGAAGTATAGGTTTTAAATGGTAGACTAAACCACTGGACTTAACAGGTATATATAGAACCCATCACCTAATAAAAATAGAGCACACATTCTTTTTGAGTGCATGTGGATCATTCTCCAAGATATACCATATGTTGTATCAAAAGTGAGGCTCAATAAATTCAAAAATATTGAAAACATACCATGTATATTCTATGAACATTTGAAATGAAGCTAGAAATCAAGAATACAGGGAGAAATAGAAAATTTTAAAATATATGGATATTGAACAATATACTCTTGGACACCCAAAGGTGTCCTAAAGAGTGGGAGAAAGATCAAAGGATATTGTGGAGTTATACAAAGAAGGCAGGGTTGAACAAATGAATATGGTTGATGAATCATTATATTGACACTTCTTTTGGTCTTCAGTGACTTGCAGCAGCTAGTAGTAAAAACCTATATAATTGTGGAATTATAACCTATACCAAACTCTGAAATCTGTTCTACACTAATTGTTGGTTGCAATGTGCTTTAAAATTTATTACTTTTTGTTATATGTGTTGCTTTCCACAAAAAAAAAAGCTGATGTGATAATGCACAGCTATATGATGATACTGTGAACCATTGATTATATACTTTGGATGAATAATAGTATATGAATGTATAATATATATCAATAAAATTGCATTAAAATAAAAAGAGAATCCAAAAACATATAAGAATTATACACCATGATCGAGTGAGAATTATCCTTGGTTTTCAGGGTTGGTTCAACATAAGAAAATAACTTAATGTAATACCCCACATTAACAGAATCAAGAAAAAGGCCACTAGAAGTAGCAATGTTCATGTCAATTGATGCAGAAAAGGCATTTGACAAGACACAGTACAGTTTCTTAATAAAAACACTTAGTGTACTAGGAATAGAAGGAAACTCTCTTAACATGATAAAGGGAGTTTTAATTTTTGATAATGCTGCTGGAATGTAATATAACAGAAATGCATTGGTTTCTACAAAGGAGATCTATTAGGTTAAAATTTTACATTTCTAACTACTATGAAAATGCCCAAATTAAGAGGATACCTTCACTCAAGAAAAAGTTGATTACATCTGGAGTACATGAGAAGGCACATGGCAACATTCGGCTTGCCCTTTCTTCCTGGGTTGTTTCAAAATGACTCTTTCGGCTCTTGTGGGTCCCTCCTTAGTATCTCCTGGGGAATTCTGTTTTCTAGTGTCTGCTCTCTGTGCCTGCTCTCTAAGCAGCTGAGCTTCCTCCAAAATGCTTCCCTCTTAAAGGAGTCCAGTAAAGAGATTAAGACCCAACTTGAATGTGCAGGGTCACATCTCCACAGAAACACCTAATAAAAAGTTCCCATCCACAACTGAATGAGTCACATTTCCATGGAAACAACCCAAGAAGAAGGTCCCACTCACAACTGAGTGGGTCAAATATCTATGGAGACAACTTAATTAACAGGTCCCACCCAAGAATTGGTCTGCTGCCATAATATTGGATCAAAAGAACATGGCTTCAAACCAGCACATCCCATTTAGGACCCTGTTCTAGTTTGCTAGCTGCGGGAATACAACACACCAGAGATGGATTGGCTTTTAATAAAAGGGGATTTATTTTGTTAGTTCTTCAGAGGAAAGGCAGCTAACTTTCCACTGAGGTTCTTTCTTATGTGGGAAGGCACAAGATGGTCTCTGCTGGCCTTCTCTCCAGGCCTCCAGGTTCCAACATCTTTCCCCGGGGTGATTTCTTTCTGCATCTCCAAAGGACTTGGCTGAGCTGTGAATGCTGAGATGAGGTATGCCAAGCTGCTTGGGCTGTGTTACGTTATGCTCACTGTCATTTAAGCACCAGCCGATTAAGTCAAACATCATTCATTGCAGCAGGCACGCTCCTAGACCACTGCAGATGTAATCAGCAACAGATGAGGTTCACATACTATTAGCTCATGTCCACAGCAACAAAACTAGGTGCCTTCACCTGGCCAAGTTGACAACTGAATCTAACTACCACAGACCCCAAAAAAACATGTTCTTTCCAAATGCAAAATGCATTAATTCCATCATAATATCACAAAATCCCTAAACCATATCAGTAACAATACAAATACAATACAAAACAAAATAAATACATTACAAAGTCAAAAACAGCTCATCAAAATCTGCTGCAAGCATGATCTGTCCTAAGGCAACTTCTCCTCAGGCTGTGGACCTCTGAAACTCAGAACAAGTTATCTGTTGCCAATATACAAAAGAGGAGCAGTCATGGAATAAACACCTCCATTTCCATAGGTGGAAATTGAGAAGAAAACAGAGGACACTGGACCCAAACAGTTCGGAAAACCTGCAAGGCATACTCCATTAGATTTCAAAGTCTCAGAGTCATTTATAGAATGATGTTTCATCCTTAGAGCTTGAGAGAGCAGCAGTCCCACTCTTCCCAAGAGTGGCTCTTCTATCTCCAAATACTGAGGTTAAGCTTGCAAAATCAGAGAGAACACCTTGCCCTTGACCCCACCCTCCTCAAGCATCTTGATGGCACCCAGATGCTCTGACATCTCAGGGCCACAACCCTTTCACAACAGCGGGGCAGTGGCAAGGCTCTCTTCAATCCCTAGGCAATGTTCTCCACCCTTTCTGAAGTCTGACCAGCAAAGAGAAAGGCCCACCCTCTGCCTCTGGGGCCAGGTTACCCTCTCCACATGCATGGATGGATCTTCTCTCCTGGCCTGAGATTTTCTGGCTCCAGAAATTGGCTTCCATGGTTCCACCTTTGAAGTAATTTTTCCTTCAATCTATCCCTTTTCTGTCCCATTTAGTCCAGACTGGCAATGGTTCCATTATACAGAACCCACAACACTCTTGTCAGTTTTCCATGCACTATTCAGGGATCACAGCCATCAGACAATAAGAATTTGCACAAATCCTTCCTGGATAACACCTTTTCCAATCCTGACTTTTTTCTGAAATGGCTAAGAGGAGAGGAAAGGCTGACTGGTTCCATGTTTGTTAAATCCTCACATGGGATACTATTTTGGGGGGACTTATTTTTGAAAAGCTCAGAATTTTCCAAACTATCAATTTCTGGTTTCTTTGCACCCAAGACTTCATTTCTCATCTTATACCTTTCTTATAACATTTTATTATGAGCTTCAAGGAGAACCCAGGCTTCATTTTCCACATTTAGTTTGGAACTGTCTTCAGTGAAGTGTCCCAGCTTGTCACTTTCAAATTCTACCTTCCGTCCAACACCAGGACTCAATTTTGCCAAATTCTCTACCACTTTAAAATGAGAATCACCTTTCTTCCCATTGGCATTGCCACATTCATCATTTCTTTGTAAAGCCTCATCTGAAGTACTTTTTTAAAGTCCCCATTTCTATCAGCAGTCTGTTCAAAGCAATTCAGGCCTTTTCTATCAAGCATGTCACAATTCCTCTAGAACCTTCCTTATCCATTTATAAAGCTGTTATAACCTTTTTGATATTTGCAAATCACAGCACCCCACTTTTCTGGTACCAAAATCTGTTTCAGTTTGCTAATACTTCCAGAATGCAATATATCAGAAATTGATTGGCTTTTAGAAAGAGGATTTATTAGGTTACAAATGTATTGCTCTAAAGTTATAGAAATGTCCAAATTAAGGCATCAACAAGAAGATAGTTTACTCAAGAAAGGTTGATCATGATCGAGGTATTTCTGTCACATAGGAAGGCACATGCTGATGTTCAGCTGGGCCTTCATTCCTGGGTTGGTTTCAAAATGATGCTCTCAGCTGCTCTGGGACACTCCTTAGCATCTCCTGTGGTGTTCTGTCTCCAAGCCTCTCCTCTCTGTGTCCACTATGCAATCATCTCTGTTTTTTCTAAAATGTCTCCCTCTTAAGGGACTCCAGTAAGTAGATTAAGACCCACTTTGAATTGGGTCACATCCCCATGGAAACAATATAATGAAAATATCCCACCTGCATTGAGTGGGTCACACCTCTATGGAGACAACATAATCAAGAGGTCTCACCCAACGATAAGTCTGCCCCGAAAAGATTGGATCAAAAGATCATAGCTTTTCTGGGGTACATAACTGTTTCAAACAAGTCCAAAGGACATATATGAAAAACACACAGACAATATCCTACTTAATGGTGAAAGACTGAAAGTTTTACCTCTAAGATCAGGAACAAGACAAAGATGCCAACAGTTGCTACTGTTATTCAACATTTCACTAGAAATTCTTCCCAGACCAATTATGCAAGTAAAAGAAATACAATGCATTTAAATGGAAAAGGTAGAGGTAACACTTTCCCTAATTGCAGATGATATGATCCTATATACAGAAAATCCTGAAAAATCCACAGCAATGCTGCTAGAGCTATTAAGTGAATTCAGTAATGTGACAGGGTACAAGATCGTCACCTAGAATGTTTCTATACAAAAGCAATAAACAATTGTAACAAGAAATAAAGGAAAATCTTCCATTCACAATAGCAAGTAAACAGTCAAATATCTAGGAATAAATCTGGCCAAGGATGTAAAGAAGTAGTATGCAGAAAACTGCAAAACATTGCTAAAAGAAATAAATGAAGACCTAAATAAATAGAAAGATATTCTATATTCATGTATTGGAAGACTAAATATCATTAAGATGTCATGACTACTCACAGAAATTTATAGAGTCAATGCAATCTCAAATAAATTCCAAAAACCTTCTTTGCAGAAATGGAAAATCCAATTAGCAAATTTATTTGGAAGGGTTAGGGACCTTTATGCCATCTTGAACCAGAAGAAGAAAGTGTGAGGACTCACACTTCCCAATCTTAAAATATATTACAAAGCCACAGTAATCAAAACAGTATGGTATTGGTATGAGGACAGACACATTGACCAATGGAATAGAATTGAAAGTTCAGAAATTGACCTTCATATGTGACACACCCAATTGTGGGTGTAACCTTTACTTAGATGGAGATGGGGCTCGACCCTTTCCAGGTGGATCTTTATTAGTTTACTGGAATCTTTTAAAAGAGGAAACATGTCAGAGAACATCAGAAATGACAGAAAGGCTACTGTGTTAGTTTGCTAAAGGCTACTGGAATGCTATATACCAGAGCTTCAATGGCATTTAAAAAGGGGAATTTAATAAGGTACAGATTTTCAGTTCTAAGCCTGTAAAAAATGTACAAACTGAGGCATCCAGGAAAAGATTCTTTAACCCAAGCAAGGTCGATGAGTCAGGAACACAGGGTAGTCATATGGTTGGCATCAACTGGTCCCTTGCTCCTGAGCTCCATTGCTTTCAGCCTCCCTTCCTGTGAGAGTTCCTCACTTTGCTTCTCTGGGGCTGACTTTCATTCCTTGGCTTCCTTTTACTTTCTCTGGGTTATGGCTTGCTTAACATCTCATGGTGATATCTGCTGAGTTCCAAGCATCTGTGTCAGCTCCCTCTCTCTGTTGGCTCTGTCATTTCTGTGGGCTCACTCTCTGTCTGCTCTGATGTTTCTGTCATTTCTGATGTTCTCTGACATGTTTCCTCTTTTAAAAGATTCCAGTAAACTAATAAAGATCCACCTGGAAAGGGTCGAGCCCCATCTCCATCTAAGTAAAGGTTACACCCACAATTGGGTGTGTCACATCTGCCTGGATATAATCTAATCAAGTTTCCAATATACAGTACTGAATCAAGATTAAGAGAAATGGTTGCTCCCACAAGATTGGATCCAGATTAAACATGACTTTTCTGGGTTACATACTTTCAAGCTGGCACATTGGCCAACTGATTTTTGAGAAGGTGGTAAAGACCATTCAATTAGGAAAGAACAATCTCTTCAACAAATGCAGCTGGAAAAACTGGATCCCCATTTGCAAACAGAAAAAAAAGGAGGTCTCCCTACCTCACACCATATAGAAAAATCAATTCAAAACGGTTCAAAGACCTAAATATAAAAGAACTATCAAATGCTTGGAAGAAAATCCAGGAAACAGATTAATAATTATGCCTTAGGTCATGGTTTATTAGAGTTGATACCCAAAGCAAAAGTTCACTCTTTTTGTATGGCTACTATCAAAACCCACAAAAACTATAAGTGTTGGAGAGGATGTGGAGAAATAGCAATATTTACTCACTGCTGGTGGGAATGTAGAATGGTTCAGTCACCATGACAGGCAGTTTGGCAGTTCCTCAGGAAGCTAAGTATAGATTGCCATATGGTCTGGCAATCCTGCTATTAGGAATGTACTCAAGAAATGAAAGCAGGGACATGGGCAAACATTTGCACACCAATGTTCATAATGACATTGTTTACAATTGTGAAAAGATGAAAACAACCTGAGTTACCATCAACTGATGAATGGATAAACAAAATATATAGACGAATGATGGAATATCATTCAGCTATAAGAAGGAATGGCTAGTTAATTGTACAAATATGAGATGTTCTTACGTGAACTAGAATAAATGTACATCACTATTCCAAAGTGTTAATAATATGGTGGAATATGGAGGAAAATGTAGCTAATTCAAATTATGGACTATTGTTAATGGTAAACTTGTAATATTCTTATATCAATTCTAAGTGTCAATAATAGGGGTGTATAAGAGGTATGGGATTTTTCTTTTTGGAGCAATGAAAATGTTCACAAACTGATTGTGGTAATGAATACACAGCTATGTAGTTATACCAAGAACCACTGACTATACACTTTAGATGGATTGTGTTTTAGCTTGTTATGCTTCCAGAAATGCAATATGCCAGAACGCTTTGGCTTTTATAAAAGGAATTTATTAAGTTAAAATTTCCAGTACTAAGGCCATAAAAATGCCCAAGCTAAGGCTTCCAGGGAAAGATACCCTAACTCAAGAAAGGCTGATCTGGGAAGGCATGTGACTGGCATCTGTTGGTTCTTTGGCTTCTGGTAAGAAGAAGAAAAGCTTCCCCAGTGGTGTTTTCTTTCTGCAACTCCAAATGTCTCTGTCTGTGTCAACTCTGAAGCATTTTCCAAAATGGTTCCCTCATAAGGGACTCCAGTAAATGACACATCTTGAATGGGTGGAGACACATCTCCATTGAAACCACCTAATCAAAAGGACCCACCCACAGTTGGGTGTGTCACATCTCCATGGAAACAACTTGATCCAAAAGATCCCACCCAACAGTATTGAATCAGGATTAAAGTACATGGCTTTTCTGGGGTACACAACAGTTTCAAACTAGCACATTCTATACTCTGAACCCCAAAAAGATATATTCTTTCTATATACAAAATACAATATCACAAAACTTAAACCATTTCAGTAACAGTAAAAATATAATACAAAGTCAAACAGTACAAAATCTCATCAAAATCAGTTACAGGTATGCTTTGTCCTAAGGCAAAATTCTCCTCTAGCTGTGGGCCTGTGAAAATTCAAAAAAAGTTATCTGCTGCCAATATACAAAGGATGAAAAGTCAGAGGATACATGTTCGCGTTGCCATAGGGATAAACCAAAAGGAAAATAGGGGTCAAAGCACACTAACAATTCTGAAAAACTGCAGGGCAAACTCCATTATATTTCAAAGTGTGAAAGTCATTTATTATCATGGCTTTAAAAATTGGCAGTTTCAAGGGCTGGTACAGTGGCCCTGCTCCCTGAAAATGCTGGATTGAGGATTGCAACTTTGGGGAGACACACTTTTTCTTGGCTCCACCCTTCCAAACATCAGGGCAGCACATGGGCTCTGTGTCATTTCTGGGGCACATGCTTAACCCTCTAATAAAAATGAGACAGCAGCAAGGCTTTCTCCATTCACCAAAGAGTGTGCTCCATCCTCTCTGGGGCCGGGGGCACCAAAACTCTTCCTGAACATCAAGAGGGAAGGTCCACCCTCTGTCTTTGGGTTAAATCCATCCTTTCCAAATACATGGGTGAGTCCACTATCCTGGCCCAAAGTTTCTTTGCTTCAGACCTTAGCTTACATGGTTCTGCCTTTGAAGTTATTTTTCCTTCAATCCCTCCCTTTTCTGTCCTCTTTAGTCCAGACTTGCAGTTGGACTACAAATCTCATTAAAAAAATTGTTAATTTTCCATGTAGCACACAGGGATCAAAGCCATTAGACAATAGTACTTTCTACAAATCTTTTCTAGATAACTACATTTCCAAACTTGGCTTTTTTTTTAATATTGCTGATTGGATCCATACTTGGTTTAAATCCTAAAGTGGGGCACTATATTCTGGGGTCTCACTTTATGGAAGCCCAGAATTTTCCAGGCCAACAATTTCTGGAACTCCTTGTCCCCAGGACTTCAGTTCTCATCTTAAGTGTTTCCTGTTATGTTTTGCCACAAGTTGCAAGGAGCAACTAGGCTGCATTTTCCACATTTAGTTTAGAAATTTCCTCAGCTTAGTATACCAGCTTACAAATTTTAAATCCTGCCTTCCATCCAACACCAGTAGTCAAGTTTGCCAAACTCTCTGCCACATTAAAATGAGGGTCACCTACCTTCAAGTTTGGAATTACGCATGCATTATTTCTGTCTAAGGCCTTATTAGAGGTATCTTAAGAGTCCACATTTCTATCATCAGTCTGTTCAAAGCAATTCAGGCCTTCTCTATGAAGCTCTTCACAAGGCTTCCAGAGTCCACCATATCCATTTAAAAAGCCATTTCAATATGTTTGGTGTTTGCAAATAGCAGTACCACACTTCTCTGGTACCAATATCGGTTATGGTTTGTTAATGCTGCAGGAAATGCAATAAAAATATCAGGGATGGGTTGGCTTTTATAAAAAAAATTATTAAGTTATAAGTTTACAGTTCTAAGGCCATAAAAATTCCCAAGCTAATGTATCCAGGGAAAGACACCTTGACTCAAGAAAGGCTGTGTGGGAAGGCATGTGGCTGACACCTGTGGGTCCTTTGGCTTCTGGTTTCAAACAGCTTCCTCAAGGGCATTTTCT
Source organism: Tamandua tetradactyla (assembly GCF_023851605.1). NCBI lineage: Eukaryota > Metazoa > Chordata > Mammalia > Pilosa > Myrmecophagidae > Tamandua > Tamandua tetradactyla. Next base: position 98,257,794 of record NC_135336.1, read on the forward strand.
TCCTGCATCTCCCAACATCACTGTGTCAACTCTGAAGCTTTTTCCAAAATGGTCCCCTCTTAAACTACTCCAGTAAGAGGATTATGACCCACCTTGAATCAAAACCACCATATCAAAAGGACGCACCCCCAAATGGGTGGGTAGTATCTCCATGGAAGCAACTTAATAAAAAAGATCCTCCCTAACAATATTGAATCAGGGTTAAATAACATGGATGTTTCTGGGGTACACACAGTTTCAAACAGGCACAGATTGTATGGTATGTGAATAAAACTGTTTTCTTTAAAAGGGAGAGATAGAGGGAAGAGAAGGCAATATGACCACATAGACAAAGATTGGAGTGACACCATATAATCCCAGGAAGGCTGGCAGCCATCAGAAGCTGGAAGAACAAGAAAAATCCTTCCCTAGAGCCTCTGGAATGAGTGCTGCCATGGTGACACCTTGATTTTGGACTTTTGGCCTCCAGAACCATGCGAGAATAAATTTTTCTTGTTTTAGCAACAACAAAATCTATATGTTCATCTCAGTAGATGCAGAGTAGGTATTTATAAAATTCAACACCCTTACATGATTTTTTATAAAAACTTTCAGCAAACTAAGAATAGAAGGAAACTTCTTGTTGGGGATTGAATTATTTATCCACAAAAGACATGTTTAGTTCTTCATTTGTGTTTCTGTGAATGTGAATAATAGACCTTTTTAAAATGTTACTAGTTAAGGTATGGCTAAATTGAACTAGTGGTCTTAATCCTAATGACTAGAGGCCTTATAAAGAGAGGAAATTTGGATGCACTTTTTCAGTAGAAGCCAGAAACAGGAAGAAGTTAGAAGAAGCCAGAGAGGAGAGAGAGATTGCTATTTGATATAGGATTGTCATCACAGAATACTTTCTGACCTTAGGAAAGTATTCTTTCCTAGACAAGGTCATGTCTGCATGACCTTGCAGACATCTTGATTTTGGACTGCTAGTCATCAAGATTATGAGACAATAAATGTTTGTTGATTAAGCCAACCTATTGTGTATTATTTGTCTTAGCAACCATGGAAAACTAAGATATTTCCTTAAATTGATGAAATTGTTTACAAAAAAACTCTCTTGGTAATATATTACTTAATGATGAAATACTGAAAGCTGTCACCCAGGGTTTAGAAAATATTAGGATTCACTATCAATACTTTCATTTCACATCACAGTAGAGGTCCTAGAGAGTAATATAAGGTAAGAAAAATAAACAGTTTAAATGTTAGAAGGAATTAAGTAAAACTGGCATTATTCACAGATGGCATACTTGTATACAAATAAAATACAAATGAATCTACAAAGGAACCAGGAGCATTAAAAAAGAATTTAGCAAGTTGCCTGGATAAAAGTTAAATATGCAGGAATTCCCCGGTTTGAGCTTTTTTCATGGGCAGCAGTGGAGTGTTCCATGGAGAGTTGCACGGTCGGATGATTCGGTGTGCTTCTAACCACACCAAGTGGCTTTGAATCCCTTCCAGAGTATTTTGAGGGATCGGATACTGTCGCACTGCCACGGGGTGAAGTTCTTAGTCAACTTTGCCAGATTATCTGCCATTTAAAAATAAGAATCCTGACTTCTGGAGAAGATGGTGGCTTAGTAAGATGCGCGGATCTTAGTTCCTCCTACAGAACAGCTACTAGGGGAGTAGAAACGATACAGAACAGCTCCCGGAGCCACGACAGAGATCAAAAAGACAGCGTACCCCATTCTGGAATGGCTGGCTGGCTGAGAGAAACCGCTCCGGTGAGATTGCCGAGGGGCATGGGCTTCCCCAGGCAGGGTGGCAAGCGGCCGGAGTCCCTCCCTTCCTCCTTCCGGGGCCAGCTGGCAGAATTGGGCAGGCGGTCCCCTCAAGCCGCGGCAGCTGGTGCCCCCACCACACACGGCCCCCCCAGACCAACTGACAGAATTGGATCGGAAATCCCCAGGCCGGGGAGAAGGGTGACCGGGGGAGGTCCCTTCCAAACACGTGACTCCCCGGTCCAGCTAGGAATGGTGCACACTCCCGGGTCGCGGCGGCTGGCGCCCTCCCACCACGCTTGGCGCCCCAGGCCAACTAGGAAATTCGGATGGGCGCTCTCCCGGGCTGCGGCGGCCGGCAACCCTCCCCGCATTCGGACCCCTGGGCCGGCTGGCACTCCTCCAAGCCGCTTCGGCTGGCGAACCTCCCCCACGGTGAGAGTTTTCCAAAGTTAAAGGACCCACAGCACCTTATACTGGTGGGACACGCAGACAAACGTGTGCCACGAGCGCCACCTACTGAGCAGGATAAGAAAATCAGAGCCCAGAGATTCACAGAAAAATCTTTCAACCTGTTGGGTCCAACACCCAGGGAAATCTGACTAAATGCCCAGACGCCAGCAGAAGATAACGGATCACGCTCAGAAAATTGAAAATATGGCCCAGTCAAAGGAACAAATCAATAGCTCAAATGAGATACGGGAGCTGAGACAACTAATGCTGAATATACGAACAGAAATGGAAAACCTCTTCAAAAACGAAATCGATAAATTGAGGGAGGACATGAAGAAGACATGGGTGGAACAAAAAGAAGAAATACAAAAACTGAAAAAACAAATCACAGAACTTATGGAAGTGAAGGATAAAGTAGAAAAGATGGAAAAAACAATGGATAACTACAATGATAGATTTAAAGAGACTGAAGATAGAATTAGTGATTTGGAGGATGGAACATCTGAATTCCAAAAAGAAACAGAAACTATCAGGAAAAGAATGGAAAAATTTGAACAGGTTATCAGGGAACTCAAGGACAATATGAACCGCACAAATATATGTGGTGTGGGTGTCCCAGAAGTAGAAGAGAAGGGAAAAGGAGGAGAAAAACTAATGGAAGAAATTTTCACTGAAAACTTCCCAACTTTTATGAAAGACCTAAAATTACAGATCCAAGAAGTGCAGCGCACCCCAAAGATATTAGACCCAAATAGGCGTTCTCCAAGACACTTACTAGTTAGAATGTCAGAGGTCAAAGAGAAGGAGAGGATCTTGAAAGCAGCAAGAGAAAAACAATCCATCACATACAAGGGAAACTCAATAAGACTATGTGCAGATTTCTCAGCAGAAACCATGGAAGCTAGAAGACAGTGGGATGATATATTTAAATTACTAAAAGAGAAAAACTGCCAACCAAGACTCCTATATCCAGCAAAATTGTCCTTCAAAAATGAGGGAGAAATTAAAACATTCTCAGACAAAAAGTCACTGAGAGAATTTGTGACCAAGAGAACAGCTCTGCAAGAAATACTAAAGGGAGCACTAGACACAGAACCGAAAAGACAGAAGAGAGAGGTATGGAGAAGAGTGTAGAAAGAAGGAAAGTCAGATATGATATATATAATACAAAAGGCAAAATGGTAGAGGAAAATATTATCCAAACAGTAATAACACTAACTGTTAATGGACTGAATTCCCCAATCAAAAGACATAGAATGGCAGAATGGATTAAAAAAACAGGATCCGTCTATATGCTGTCTACAGGAAACATATCTTAGACCCAAAGATAAACATAGGTTGAAAGTGAAAGGTTGGGAAAAGATATTTCATGCAAATACCAACCAGAAAATAGCAGGAGTGGCTATACTAATATCCAACAAGTTAGACTTCAAATGTAAAACAGTTAAAAGAGACAAAGAAGGACACTATATACTAATAAAAGGAACAATTAAACAAGAAGACATAACAATCATAAATATTTATGCACCGAACCAGAATGCCCCAAAATACATGAGGAATACACTGCAAACACTGAAAAGGGAAATAGACACATATACCATAATAGTTGGAGACTTCAATTCACCACTCTCATCAATGGACAGAACATCTAGACAGAGGATCAATAAAGAAATAGAGAATCTGAATATTACTATAAAGGAGCTAGACTTAACAGACATTTATAGGACATTACATCCCACAACAGCAGGATACACCTTTTTCTCAAGTGCTCATGGATCATTCTCAAAGATAGACCATATGCTGGGTCACAAAGCAAGTCTTAACAAATTTAAAAAGACTGAAATCATACACAACACTTTCTCAGATCATAAAGGAATGAAGTTGGAAATCAATAATATGCAGAGTGCCAGAAAATTCACAAATACGTGGAGGCTCAACAACACACTCTTAAACAACGAGTGGGTCAAAGAAGAAATTGCAAGAGAAATCAGTAAATACCTCGAGGTGAATGAAAACGAAAACACAACATATCAAAACTTATGGGACGCAGCAAAGGCAGTGCTAAGAGGGAAATTTATTGCCCTAAATGCCTATATCAGAAAAGAAGAAAAGGCAAAAATGCAGGAATTAACTGTCCACTTGGAAGAACTGGACAAAGAACAGCAAACTAATCCCAAAGCAAGCAAAAGGAAAGAAATAACAAAGATCAGAGCAGAAATAAATGAAATTGAAAACATGAAAACAATAGAGAAAATCAATAAGACCAGAAGTTGGTTCTATGAGAAAATCAATAAGATTGATGGGCCCTTATCAAGATTGACAAAAAGAAGAGGAGAGAGGATGCAAATAAATAAGATCAGAAATGGAAGAGGAGACATAACTACTGACCTCACAGAAATAAAGGAGGTAATAACAGGATACTATGAACAACTTCACACTAATAAATACAACAATTTAGATGAAATGGACGGGTTCCTGGAAAGACATGAACAACCAACTTTGACTCAAGAAGAAATAGATGACCTCAACAAACCAATCACAAGTAAAGAAATTGAATTAGTCATTCAAAAGCTTCCTAAAAAGAAAAGTCCAGGACCAGACGGCTTCACATGTGAATTCTATCAAACATTCCAGAAAGAATTAGTACCAACTCTCCTCAAACTCTTCAAAAAAATCGAAGCGGAGGGAAAACTACCTAATTCATTCTATGAACCCAACATCACCCTCATACCAAAACCAGGCAAAGATATTACAAAAAAAGAAAACTACAGACCAATCTTTCTAATGAATATAGATGCAAAAATCCTCAATAAAATTCTAGCAAATCGTATCCAACAACACATTAAAAGAATTATACATCATGACCAAGTAGGATTCATCCCAGGTATGCGAGGATGGTTCAACATAAGAAAATCAATTAATGTAATACACCATATCAACAAATCAAAGCAGAAAAATCACATGATCATCTCAAATGATGCAGAGAAGGCATTTGACAAGATTCAACATCCTTTCCTGTTGAAAACACTTCAAAAGATAGGAATACAAGGGAACTTCCTTAAAATGATAGAGGGAATATATGAAAAACCCACAGCTAATATCATCCTCAATGGGGAAAAATTGAAAACTTTACCCCTAAGATCAGGAACAAGACAAGGATGTCCACTATCACCATTATTAATCAACATTGTGTTGGAGGTTCTAGCCAGAGCAATTAGACAAGAAAAAGAAATACAAGGCATCAAAATTGGAAAGGAAGAAGTAAAACTATCACTGTTTGCAGACGATATGATACTATATGTCGAAAACCCGGAAAAATCCACAACAAAACTACTAGAGCTAATAAATGAGTACAGCAAAGTAACAGGTTACAAGATCAACATTCAAAAATCTGTAGCATTTCTATACACTAGTAATGAACAAGCTGAGGGGGAAATCAAGAAACGAATCCCATTTACAATTGCAACTAAAAGAATAAAATACCTAGGAATAAATTTAACTAAAGAGACAAAAAACCTATATAAAGAAAACTACAAAAAACTGTTAAAAGAAATCACAGAAGACCTAAATAGATGGAAGGGCATACCGTGTTCATGGACTGGAAGACTAAATATAGTTAAGATGTCAATCCTACCTAAATTGATTTACAGATTCAATGCAATACCAATCAAAATCCCAACAACTTATTTTTCAGAAATAGAAAAACCAATAAGCAAATTTATCTGGAAGGGCAGGTTGGCCCGAATTGCTAAAAACATCTTGAGGAAAAAAAACGAAGCTGGAGGTCTCGCGCTGCCTGACTTTAAGGCATATTATGAAGCCACAGTGGTCAAAACAGCATGGTATTGGCATAAAGATAGATATATCGACCAATGGAATTGAATAGAGTGCTCAGATATAGACCCTCTCATCTATGGACATTTGATCTTTGATAAGGCAGTCAAGCCAACTCACCTGGGACAGAACAGTCTCTTCAATAAATGGTGCCTAGTGAACTGGATATCCATATGCGAAAGAATGAAAGAAGACCCATGTCTCACACCCTATACAAAAGTTAACTCAAAATGGATCAAAGATCTAAACATTAGGTCTAAGACCATAAAACAGTTAGAGGCAAATGTTGGGAGATATCTTATGAAACTTACAATTGAAGGTGGTTTTATGGACCTTAAACCTAAAGAAAGAGCACTGAAGAAGGAAATAAATAAATGGGAGCTCCTCAAAATTAAACACTTTTGTGCATCAAAGAACTTCATCAAGAAAGTAGAAAGACAGCCTACACAATGGGAGACAATATTTGGAAATGACGTATCAGATAAAGGTCTAGTATCCAGAATTTATAAAGAGATTGTTCAACTCAACAACAATAAAAAGACAGCCAACCCAATTACAAAATGGGAAAAAGACTTGAACAGACACCTATCAGAAGAGGAAATACAAATGGCCAAAAGGCACATGAAGAGATGCTCAATGTCCCTGGCCATTAGAGAAATGCAAATCAAAACCACAATGAGATATCATCTCACACCCACCAGAATGGCCATTATCAACAAAACAGAAAATGACAAGTGCTGGAGAGGATGCGGAGAAAGAGGCATACTTATCCCTGTTGGTGGGAATGTCAAATGGTGCAACCATATTGGAAGGCAGTTTGGCGGTTCCTCAAAAAGCTGAATATAGAATTTCCATACGGCCCAGCAATACCATTGCTGGGTATCTACTCAAACGACTTAAAAGCAAAGATACAAACGGACATTTGCACACCAATGTTTATAGCAGCGTTATTTACAATTGCAAAGAGATGGAAGCAGCCAAAATGTCCATCAACAGACGAGTGGCTAAACAAACTGTGGTATATACATACGATGGAATATTATGCAGCTTTAAGACAGGATAAACTTATGAAGCATGTAATAACATGGATGGACCTAGAGAACATTATGCTGAGTGAGTCTAGCCAAAAACTAAAGGACAAATACAGTATGGTCCCACTGATGTGAACTGACATTCGAGAATAAACTTGGAATATGTCATTGGTAACAGAGTCCAGCAGGAGTTAGAAACAGGGTAAGATAATGGGTAATTGAAGCTGAAGGGATGAAGACTGTGCAACAGAACTAGATACAAAAACTCAAAAATGGTCAGCACAATAATACCTAATTGTAAAGTAATCATGTTAAAACACTGAATGAAGCTGCATCTGAGCTATAGGTTTTTGTTTTTTTTTTTGTCTGTCTGGTTGTTTGTTTGTCTTTTTTTTGTTTTTGTACTATTATTATTACTTTTATTTTTTTCTCCATATTAACATTCTATATCTTTTTCTGTTGTGTTGCTAGTTCTTCTAAACCGATGCAAATGTATTAAGAAACGATGATCATGCATCTATGTGATGATGTTAAGAATTACTGATTGCATATGTAGAATGGTATGATTTCTAAATGTTGGGTTAATTTCTTTTTTTCTGTTAATTAATAAAAAATAATAATAATAATAAAGTTCTAACAAGGATATAATGCTATAAATAGCATCTGATGCTCCAGAGAAATCTTTCATGAAAGGAAAAGTCAACTGATATGTGAACTGGTTTGAAACTCTTATGTACCCCAGAAAAGCCATTTTCTTTTAATCTTGACCCAATATTGTAGGATGGGACCTCTTGATTAGGTTGTTTCCATGGGGATATGACACATCCAATTGTGGGTATGACCTTTTGATTAGATGAACATGTGACTCCACCTATTCAAGATGAATCTTAATTTGTTTACTGGAGTTCTTAAAAGAACTGACACAGATGCTGACATTGTGCCAAGTGCTAATGGAAATGCTTAGAGAAACCATATGAAACCTGGACACAAACACTCAAAAAGAGGAAAGTTCCAGCTCCAGAAGATGCTAAGCTCAGAGATGAAACCCAGAGTTTTGCTCACAATGGAAGCCACTGGAACCAGAGGTACAAAGCAATGGGCCAGGATCTCAGACACCAGCCAAGTGCCTCCCCAGCTGACAGAGAAATCCGGATACCATTCGGCCTTACTCTGGCATCAAGGTATCTTTCTCTGTATGTCTTAGTTTGCACACTTTAAAGGCCTTAGAACTATAAACTTGTAACTTCATAAATCCCCTTTAAAAATGTCATTCCATTTCTGGTATATTGTATTCTGGCCAGCTCTAGCAAACTAAAACAAGGTGGGAAACTTCAAAAAAAAAAAAAGTTAAATATACAAATATCAAATATTTGTCTATATTCTAGCAATAAAAGAATGAGACTATGAGAATGCTTACATGTCATTTCAAGTAATATTATAAATTACCATATTCTTGAGAATAAATCCAACAAAAGTGGTATAAAAACTCAGTAGACACTACAGAAGATCTAAATAAATAAAATATATATCTGTATAGAAATATTCAATATTGTTAAGACTCCCCCAAATTTCAATGGCTTCAATAAAATTTCATTCAAATGTCCACACATATTTTGAGGGAAATTAATGATATGCATTTAAATTTTATATGTAATTTAAAAGGATCTGGAATATTTTTAAAAATTATGAGGAAAACTGAACAAAGTTAGGAGATTGGCACTACTAGAAATTAATCTTTATTATAAAGTTTCAGTAATTAAGACAGTGTGCCATCAAATTAAGGACAAGCAAAAGGAACAATTGAACTAAATCCGGTTCCAAAATAGATCAATAAACTCATATGTGAACCACTAGTTTTTTACAATATGCAATTGCAATTCAGTGGAGAAATAATATTCCTTTCAACAAATGCTACTACTACTACTGGATAACTACAAGCAAAAAAATGAATGTTAATTCACAATTCACACCTGAAACAATTAATCTTAAATGTATCCTTCATCTAAATGTAAAGCAATTAAGCTTATAAAACAGGAGAATATCTTCAAGACCTTTGGGTATGAAAAACATTTTAAATATGGCACAAAAAGCACTAATTGTAAAGAAAAATATAATCTATCGGATTCATAAATTAAGTTGTGTCTAATCAATAAGAGAGTGAAAGAGGAAAGCCACAGATTGGAAGAAAACATATGCAATATCATAGGCAACAAATGACTCATATCCAGAATGTTTAAAGAGATCTTACAAATCAATAAGAAAAAGATAAGCAATTAATTTCTGTAACTGGCAAAAGACTTAACAAGTGCTTCTCAAAAGAGGAAACCCAAATGGCTATTAATTATGCTGGAAAGTGCCTGATATTGTTCAACAGGGAAATACAAATTAAAAAAATAATGAGATATCATGATACACCCACCAGAAAAGAATAAATTTGTAGAAATTTTTAATAAATCTCAGCCCTTAGTTCTACTTTTTGTAGCATCACGGGCAAATCTATTGGGGGATCCCATTAATCCCCACCTATTGGGGGATCCCAAATCCCCTCTCAGCAAAGAGGAAGGATTTGGATATTAAATTTATATTTATTTATAAATACAAATATAATATATTTATATTTAATATTTATATATTTTTATAAATATATTATACAAATTTATATTTGTATAAATGTATATTTATATGAATATTTATCTCTCTATATCCAATACATAGATAAATATAAATATTAGAAAGTTCTTTAAACTCAAAAATTTACTTCCTTAACTGATACAGAAGCAATATTTCTCAGTATTTAAAGAAGTGAATTTTGCTTTTCTTGTAGAGCTAACATGGGGTAAGTATAGACTTCCAGAATGTAAATCACAGACTTAAAATACATGTTGATTATCCTAAGATTCTCCCCATTCTTTCTTTATTTTTTTTTAATTTTTTTTAATTTTTTTATTAACGGAAAGAAAAAAAAAAGAAATTAACACAACATTTAGAAATCATACCATTCTACATATGCACTCAGTAATTCTTAACATCATCACATAGATGCATGATCATTGTTTCTTAGTACATTTGCATCGGTTTAGAGGAACTAGCAACACAATAGAAAAAGATATAAAATGTTAATATAAAGAAAAGAAATAAAAGTAGTAGTAATAGTAAAAAACAACAACAACAAACAAACCAACAAGCAAACAAAAACAAAAAAAAACCCTATAGCTCAGATGCAGCTTCATTCAGTATTTTAACATGATTACTTTACAATTAGGTATTATTGTGCTGTCCATTTTTGAGTTTTTGTATCTAGTCCTGTTGCACAGTCTGTATCCCTTCAGCTTCAATTACCCATTGTCTTACCCTGTTTCTAACTCCTGCTGAACTCTGTTACCAATGACATATTTCAAGTTTATTCTCGAATGTCCGTTCATATCAGTGGGACCATACAGTATTTGTCCTTTAGTTTTTGGCTGGATTCACTCAGCATAATATTCTCTAGGTCCATCCATGTTATTACATGGTTCATAAGTTTATCTTGTCTTAAAGCTGCATAATATTCCATCGTATGTATATACCACAGTTTGTTTAGCCACTCGTCTGTGGATGGACATTTTGGCTGTTTCCATCTCTTTGCAATTGTAAATAACGCTGCTATAAACATTGGTGTGCAAATGTCCGTTTGTGTCTTTGCCCTTAAGTCCTTTGAGTAGATACCTAGCAATGGTATTGCTGGGTCGTATGGAAATTCTATATTCAGCTTTTTGAGGAACCGCCAAACTGCCTTCCACAGTGGTTGCACCCTTTGACATTCCCACCAACAGTGAAAAAGTGTGCCTCTTTCTCCGCATGCTCTCCAGCACTTGTCATTTTCTGTTTTGTTGATAATGGCCATTCTGGTGGGTGTGAGATGATATCTCATTGTGGTTTTGATTTGCATTTCTCTAATGGCCAGGGACATTGAGCATCTCTTCATGTGCCTCTTGGCCATCCGTATTTCTTCTTCTGGTAGGTGTCTGTTTAAGTCTTTTTCCCATTTTGTAATTGGGTTGGCTGTCTTTTTGTTGTTGAGTTGAACAATCTCTTTATAAATTCTGGATACTAGACCTTTATCTGATATGTCGTTTCCAAATATTGTCTCCCATTGTGTAGGCTGTCTTTCTACTTTCTTGATGAAGTTCTTTGATGCACAAAAGTGTTTAATTTTGAGGAGCTCCCATTTATTTATTTCCTTCTTCAGTGTTCTTGCTTTAGGTTTAAGGTCCATAAAACCACCTCCAGTTGTAAGATCCATAAGATATCTCCCAACATTTTCTTCTAACTGTTTTATGGTCTTAGACCTAATATTTAGATCTTTGATCCATTTTGAGTTAACTTTTGTATAGGGTGTGAGACATGGGTCTTCTTTCATTCTTTTACATATGGATATCCAGTTCTCTAGGCACCATTTATTGAAGAGACTGTTCTGTCCCAGGTGAGTTGGCTTGACTGCCTTATCAAAGATCAAATGTCCATAGATGAGAGGGTCTATATCTGAGCACTCTATTCAATTCCATTGGTCGATATATCTATCTTTATGCCAATACCATGCTGTTTTGACCACTGTGGCTTCATAATATGCCTTAAAGTCAGGCAGCGCGAGACCTCCAGCTTCGTTTTTTTTCCTCAAGATGTTTTTAGCAATTCGGGCCAACCTGCCCTTCCAGATAAATTTGCTTATTGGTTTTTCTATTTCTGAAAAATAAGTTGTTGGGATTTTGATTGGTATTGCATTGAATCTGTAAATCAATTTAGGTAGGATTGACATCTTAACTATATTTAGTCTTCCAATCCATGAACACGGTATGCCCTTCCATCTATTTAGGTCTTCTGTGATTTCTTTTAACAGTTTTTTGTAGTTTTCTTTATATAGGTTTTTTGTCTCTTTGGTGAAATTTATTCCTAGGTATTTTATTCTTTTAGTTGCGATTGTAAATGGGATTCGTTTCTTGATTTCTGCCACAGCTTGTTCATTACTAGTGTATAGAAAAGCTACAGATTTTTGAATGTTGATCTTGTAGCCTGCTACTTTGCTGTACTCATTTATTAGCTCTAGTAATTTTGTTGTGGATTTTTCTGGGTTTTCGACATATAGTATCATATCGTCTGCAAACAGTGATAGTTTTACTTCTTCCTTTCCAATTTTGATGCCTTGTATTTCTTTTTCTTGCCTAATTGCTCTGGCTAGAACTTCCAACACAATGTTGAATAATAGTGGTGATAGTGGACATCCTTGTCTTGTTCCTGATCTTAGGGGGAAAGTTTTCAATTTTTCCCCATTGAGGATGATATTAGCTGTGGGTTTTTCATATATTCCCTCTATCATTTTAAAGAGGTTCCCTTGTATTCCTATCTTTTGAAGTGTTTTCAGCAGGAAAGGATGTTGAATCTTGTCAAATGCCTTCTCTGCATCAATTGAGATGATCATGTGATTTTTCTGCTCTGATTTGTTGATATGGTGTATTACATTAATTGATTTTCTTATGTTGAACCATCCTTGCATACCTGGGATGAATCCTACTTGGTCATGATGTATAATTCTTTTAATGTGTTGTTGGATACGATTTGCTAGAATTTTATTGAGGATTTTTGCATCTGTATTCATTAGAGAGATTGGTCTGTAGTTTTCTTTTTTTGTAATATCTTTGCCTGGTTTTGGTATGAGGGTGATGTTGGCTTCATAGAATGAATTAGGTAGTTTTCCCTCCACTTCGATTATGTTGAAGAGTTTGAGGAGAGTAGGTACTAATTCTTTCTGGAATGTTTGATAGAATTCACATGTGAAGCCATCTGGTCCTGGACTTTTCTTTTTAGGGAGCTTTTGAATAACTAATTCAATCTCTTTACTTGTGATTGGTTTGTTGAGGTCGTCTATTTCTTCTTGAGTCAAAGTTGGTTGTTCATGTCTTTCCAGGAACCTGTCCATTTCTTCTAAATTGTTGTATTTATTAGCATAAAGTTGTTCATAGTATCCTGTTATTACCTCCTTTATTTCTGTGAGATCAGTAGTTATGTCTCCTCTTTCATTTCTAATCTTATTTATTTGCATCCTCTCTCTTCTTCTTTTTGTCAATCTTGCTAAGGGCCCATCAATCTTGTTGATTTTCTCATAGAACCAACTTCTGGTCTTATTGATTTTCTCTATTGTTTTCATGTTTTCAATTTCATTTATTTCTGCTCTAATCTTTGTTATTTCTTTCCTTTTGCTTGCTTTGGGATTAGTTTGCTGTTCTTTCTCCAGTTCTTCCAAGTGGACAGTTAATTCCTGCATTTTTGCCTTTTCTTCTTTTCTGATAAAGGCATTTAGGGCAATAAATTTCCCTCTTAGCACTGCCTTTGCTGCGTCCCATAAGTTTTGATATGTTGTGTTTTCATTTTCATTTGCCTCTAGGTATTTACTAATTTCTCTTGCAATTTCTTCTTTGACCCACTTGTTGTTTAAGAGTGTGTTGTTGAGCCTCCATGTATTTATGAATTTTCTGGCACTCCGCCTATTATTGATTTCCAACTTCATTCCTTTATGATCCGAGAAAGTGTTGTGTATGATTTCAATATTTTTAAATTTGTTAAGACTTGCTTTGTGACCCAGCATATGGTCTATCTTTAAGAATGATCCATGAGCACTTGAAAAAAAGGTGTATCCTGCTGTTGTGGGATGTAATGTCCTATAAATGTCTGTTAAGTCAAGTTCATTTATAGTAATATTCAGGTTCTCTATTTCTTTATTGATCCTCTGTCTAGATGTTCTGTCCATTGATGAGAGTGGGGAGTTGAAGTCTCCAACTATTATGGTATTTGTGTCTATTTCCCTTTTCAGTGTTTGCAGTGTATTCCTCACGTATTTTGGGGCATTCTGGTTCGGTGCATAAATATTTATGATTGTTATGTCTTCTTGTTTAATTGTTCCTTTTATTAGTAGATAGTGTCCTTCTTTGTCTCTTTTAACTGTTTTACATTTGAAGTCTAATTTGTTGGATATTAGTATAGCCACTCCTGCTATTTTCTGGTTGTTGTTTGCGTGAAATATCTTTTCCCAACCTTTCACTTTCAACCTATATTTATCTTTGGGTCTAAGATGTGTTTCCTGTAGACAGCATATAGAAGGATCCTGTTTTTTAATCCATTCTGCCAGTCTATGTCTTTTAATTGGGGAATTCAGTCCATTGACATTTAGAGTTATTACTGTTTGGATAATATTTTCCTCTACCATTTTGCCTTTTGTATTATATATATCATATCTGACTTTCCTTCTTTCTACACTTTTCTCCATACCTCTCTCTTCTGTCTTTTTGTATCTGACTCTAGTGCTTCCTTTAGTATTTCTTGCAGAGCTGGTCTCTTGGTCACAAATTCTCTTAGTGACTTTTTGTCTGAGAATGTTTTAATTTCTCCCTCATTTTTGAAGGACAATTTTGCTGGATATAGGAGTCTTGGCTGGCAGTTTTTCTCTTTTAGTAACTTAAATATATCATCCCACTGTCTTCTAGCTTCCATGGTTTCTGCTGAGAAATCTACACATAGTCTTATTGGGTTTCCCTTGTATGTGACAGATTGTTTTTCTCTCGCTGCCTTCAAGATCCTCTCTTTCTCTTTGACCTCTGACATTCTAACTAGTAAGTGTCTTGGGGAACACCTATTTGTGTCTAATCTCTTTGGGGTGCGCTGCACTTCTTGGATCTGTAATTTTAGGTCTTTCATAAGAGTTGGGAAATTTTCAGTGAAAATTTCTTCCATTAGTTTTTCTCCTCCTTTTCCCTTCTCTTCTCCTTCTGGGATACCCACTACACGTATATTTGTACGGTTCACATTGTCCTTGAGTTCCCTGATACCTTGTTCAAATTTTTCCATTCTTTTCTGGATAGTTTCTGTTTCTTTTTGGAATTCAGATGTTTCATCCTCCAAATCACTAATTCTATCTTCTGTTTCTTTAAATCTGTCATTGTAGGTATCCATTGTTTTTTCCATCTTTTCTACTTTATCTTTCACTTCCATAAGTTCTGTGATTTGTTTTTTCAGTTTTTCTATTTCTTCTTTATGTTCAGCCCATGTCTTCTTCATGTCCTCCCTCAATTTATCGATTTCGTTTTTGAAGAGGTTTTCCATTTCTGTTCGTATATTCAGCATTAGTTGTTTCAGCTCCTGTATCTCATTTGAACTATTGGTTTCTTCGCTTGACTGGGCCATATGTTCAATTTTCTGAGCGTGATCCGTTATCTTCTGCTGGCGTCTGGGCATTTAGTCAGATTTCCCCGGGTGTTTGACCCCACAGGTTGAAAGATTTTTCTGTGCAATCTCTTGGTTCTGTTTTTCTTATCCTGCCCAGTAGGTGGCGCTCGTGGCACACGTTTGTCTGTGGGTTCCACCAGTGAAAGTTGCTGTAGGTCCTTTAACTCTGGAAAATTCTCGCCGTAGGGGAGGTTCGGCAGCCGAAGCGTCTTGGAAGAATGCCAGCCGGCCTGGGGTTCTGAATGCGGGGAAGGTCGCCGGCCGTCGCAGCACAGGAGAGCGTCCGGCCAAATTAGCTAGTCGGCCCGGGGCACCAAGCGTGGTGGGAGGGCGCCAGCTGTCGCAGCCCGGGAGAGTGCACTGTTCCCGACCGACGGGGGAGTCACGTGTTTGGAAGGGATCCCCCTGTCACTGTTCTCCGCAGTCTGGGGATTTCCGACCCAACTATCTCAGTTGTTCCGGGGGGCCTCGTGTGGTGGGGGCACCAGCCGCCGCGGCCTAAGGGGACCGCCTGTCCAATTCTACCAGCTGGCCTGGGAAGGTGGAAGGGAGGGACTCCGGTCGCTTGCCGTCCCACCCAGGAAAGCCCGTGCCCCTTGGTGATCTCACCGGAGCTGGTTCTCCCAGATAGCCAGCCGTTCCAGGATGGGGTACGCTGTCCCTTTGATCTCCCTCGTGGCTCCGGGAGCTGCTCTGTATTATCTCCACTCCCCCAGTAGCTGTTCTGGAGGAGGAAAGGTGAGGGCGGCAAGACTGTCGAGGCTGGTGGCGGAGGAGCACGGTGAAGGCGGGGGAAGAGGGCACCGTGGTGGTTGGAGAGCAGCCGGAGCAGGAGGGGGAGGAGGGGGGAGAAGGAGGTCGGGCGGCTCGGCTGCTGCGGGGCGTGGGCGCCGCACGGCGGGCCGGCGGAGAAAGAGAGGGGAGAAGGAGGTCGGGCGGCTCGGCTGCTGCGGGGCGTGGGCGCCGCGCGGCGGGCCGGTGGAGAAAGAGAGGGGAGAAGCCCCATTCTTTCTTATTATATTTTTTTCCAAATGAAATCCAATATTAGTGGATTAGTTATATTTTGGTCTCTTGAAACTCATGCAAATTTTTAAGTTGAATTTCTCTTTATGTTCTTTCCTTCTCTTTCTTCAGTCTCATATTAGCTAAACTTAATGTTATAGAAATTAATTTTTCTTTAATTTGTTGTTTTCATTAAGTAATGTTTATACATTCTATTTGAAATTTTTCAAAGATTAATGAAACATTTTACATATTTCTCTAATAGAAAAAAACACAGCTTCTTTTCTCTTAAGTGATTGATCCTTATAATTGAATATGTGTATATCATTGTTCCTTTTTAAAAAAATTTCCCATCTGTGATTAAAGACTACCTGTAACTATCATCCTCAGTTCTGGAACAAGATGAAAAAATATCCTGTGCATCATTTATTAAGGGAGAATAGCTTAAGTTCTCCTAGGATCCTCTCACCATATCTGCTCAGGTCCCCCAAAACCTATGAGTTGTTCTCTTGAAGAACCTCCCAAAACATGCTCACTGGAATGGAATAAATTAAATCACTACTCTAATGGCTTCCTTTCAATGTAGTTTATTTCTCTCTACCCCTTTAAAATTGTAAGGTGATCTTAATAAAGTCTGAAAAGTTTGATGCATAAGGGTTGGTAGGACTGCTTAGTAAATGTTCATTTGCTAATTCAGCATCAGCACTTTGTAATATAGGAGTTTTATTCAATTTACAAACACCATGGGAGAGACAAGCTTGAAATGGTAATTGGTTCCTACTTCAGAAGGGTTGAACAGAGTAGAGGAAAGAAGGTACTTTTCTGCAGCTCAGAAGAAAGGTTTTGGGAAGACGCCCAATAACTAAGACTCATTGGTTCTAGAGTCACAATAGACTCTAAGCCTCAGGACTGCTACTTTCTAGCTATTAAACCTCTTTAGGTCTCAATTTCTTCACCAGAAGATGACACTATGAGAACTAAATAGATGACATGTGGCAAAGTGTTCTGTAAAATATAAAGCCATACAAAATGTTGCCTACCATTTTTATAACAGACAACTCCAAGAATGAGACTGAGGGAAAGAGGATTTTCAAGGT
Source organism: Tamandua tetradactyla (assembly GCF_023851605.1). NCBI lineage: Eukaryota > Metazoa > Chordata > Mammalia > Pilosa > Myrmecophagidae > Tamandua > Tamandua tetradactyla. The sequence goes on from NC_135336.1 coordinate 98,275,230, forward strand.
AGCAAATATAAATGAAGCCAAAGAACCCATGAGGGAGTTGGCTCATGAGTTGTCTCATGAGGGACAGAGCTTCAACAAGATACCTAAGGAACAGTCATTCCATAATTTCAACCATTACATAATTTGAAGACCTATCATTGCTTTAAACCCTGAGTGGTCCTTTAGAAGCAATTAATGATAGGTCAGGAGGGCACTTTGCAAGTGAAACTAGACTTCTCTGCTATGTTGTCCTTTAGCATACAGATGAAGCTGGCCTGGTAGGGGGCTTGACGTGACAAGCAGACAAGACCACTGCAGTTGAAGAAATAGCAAGAATGGCAAGAGACAAGAATTTATTTCTTTTAAGCCCTCGTCACTTTTTTAGGAAAACCTTAAGTTCTGCAACTCATCTCTCAGTCTCCAGGGTGCCTTTCTAGCAAAAGCTTCTTTCTGTTTGTGTTATCCCAAAATTAAAGCAATGTTTCCTAAATATCCATGTAGTACATCTTTAGTGGCAGTTTTATGAGAAAATTTTTGATTGAAAAATAATTATGAAATAATCATTCTAAATGTGGAAAATTGTACAAGATGCACGTACATATCAGAAGAGTTTGGCTTGAGTGTTTCTAGATATCCAGACTAATTCTCCTGTGAAAAGAGAGATAGAGTGGGAAAATCCTACAACATTTATTTTCGTAGTGCAAAGATCCATGATGATGCTTTATATTTTTTACTTTCATCAGGCTAAAGAAAATGTAGATTACTTATTGGAGCACAGAAGCTAAATAAAATCATTTCCTTTCTATTTCATGTTGGTGTTATTTTATATAGATGTGTCGTGGCACAGATTGAAATGGATGAAGGAAAAGTGTATCAATGTGTGTCTTAGTTCCCTATCTGCTATAACAAATACCACACAATGGTTTGGGTTAGCAAAGAGAATTTATTTTCTCACAGTTTTGGGAGCTAGAAGTCCTGTCTCCTCCCAAGATCACAGTGGTCTGGTGGACTGAGGTTCATTGGCTTTCCTGTCACATTATGATGTCTTTGCCTTTCTCTTCCAGGTTCCATCTGACTTATGGCTTCTGATTTCTCCCTGGCTTTCTCTTTTATAAAGTGTCCAATAACAGGATTAAGAGCCATCCTGCTTCTGTTGGTCACACCTTAACAAAATTAACATCTTCAATGGAGTTAACATTTTGAACATGTATTCTCTTCTGAGGTACATCATTCAACCTATCACAGTCTGACCTCAGAGCCCATAAAAGGCATAATCTTCTCATATTCAAAATACCTTCATTCCATCCCAACATCCCAAAAACCTTATGTCATTTCAGTAACAGTGCTAAGTACAAAGTTTCACCAGAAGCAGTTATGGGTGTGGTCCATTTCAGGCAAAATTCCTCTCAGTCTGTGGATTTGTTAAACCTGGAAGACAAGGTATCTGCTTCTAAAATACAATGGCGGGACAGGCATAGGTGCTGAGAAAATTCCAGCAAGGCAAATTCTATTAGATTCCAAGGTCTGAGAGCCATCTATGACTTGATACTTTGTTCTCTAGGCCTGCTGGACTGGTGGCCCCACTCTTTCCAAGCACCAGGGCAGTGGCCACAGTTTCCCTTAGCGCTGGACCGTGAATCCCATTCTATCTCGGCACTGGAATGGCTGTCTTACTTTGTCAAAGAATTGAGGCATTGGCTTACCCTCTGCAAGCATTAGAATGGTGGTCTAACTCCCTCAGAACACCCAGGCATAGACCCCATATTCTCTGAGCTTTGAGGTGTTGGCTGAACTCTCCAGAACATTGGGATGGAGCCTGGCCCCTTCAAGCACCAGAGCAGAAGGCTGGGCTGTATGCCAGCTCTCTTGGCCTGAGGAGATCTTTTTGGTTCAGACCTCTACTTTCATTGTTAGGCTTCAAAGTCATTCTTCCTTCAATTCATCCCTTATCTGTCCCTTTCAGTCCAGGATGGCATTGCTTTATTCTCATAGAAATGTGACAGACATTTGTTGGCTTTGTGTGCATTTTGAAAGGGTCCAAACCATCAGACAATTGACCTTTCACTGTTCCTTCCTGGATTGCTGCATTTCCAATCCTGATGTCCTCTGAGATGTCTGGCAGGATATATATTCAGTCATATCCTCTTTACCAAAGAGTTGTTCAGTTAAACCCTCACACAGAGCCCTGGTCTCTGAAGACTCATTTTCTGGAGACTTAGTAAGGGTCCCAATGGAATCACTTCTGGAATAGTCACAAATAGGCTCAGAATTTTCTAAATTATAAATTTCTTGTTCCTTTGTGCTTAATAACTAGTTATCAGTTTATCTCTTTCCTCTTTCATTTAACTATAGGATGCAAGGAGAAACCAGGCTGCAATTCCACAATTGGGTTGGAAATCATCTCAAAAAGTTCTACCTTCAATTCAATTTTAAAACACAATTTCTCCCAGTTCTCTGCTACTTTATAACAGGGGTTGCCTTCATTCCAATTTCCAAAAGCACATTCTTCATTTCCTTCTAAGTCCTTATCAGAAGTACCTTTAACATCCATACTTCTACCAACTCTCTTTTCGAAGCAGTCTAGGAATTTTCTATTAGGCACCTCATGATTTTTCCAATCTCTGCCCATCGTGCCATTTCCACATCTTTAGGCATTTGTAGCACCCCACTTTCCAGTACCAAAAGCTATTTCAGTTTCCTGACTGCCATGATGAACACCCTACCAGGGACTGGCTTAAAAAGAAGAATTTATTGGTTCATGGTTTTGGAGGCTGGAAAGCTTGCTTCCTTTTGGAGTTAGTATCTCCTAACAGGCTGACAATTCTCAGTATTCCATGGCTTTCCCATCACAAGATAATGACCTCTCCTTTTTCTTCCAGTTTCTGCTGACTTTCAGCTTCCAGCTCCTCTCTGTGGCTTTCTCTTTTATAAGGCATCTAGTAGTAGGACTAAGACCCATCTGGATTTAGTTGGTCACTCCTCAACTATAAATCACATCTTCAAAAGGTCCTGTATATTTACCGTGAGTGCACAGCTGCAGGAAGAAGAATAAGGACGTGATGTTCTTTTTTCTGGAGTACATAATTTAACCTTCCACAAAGTGGTAGAATATGGATATTTTTATCAATTTTCCTCAAACTTTCTGTAATATGTCATCTTTAGAGTTCACAAGAAATAAGAAATACTATGTGTGGTATTACGTTCAGGTGTCAGCTTGGCCAGGTGAAGGTGCCTAGTTCTATTGTTGTGGACATGAGCCCATGGCATGTGAACCTCAGCTGTTGCTGATTACGTCTACAGTAGGCTAGGAGGCGTGCCTGCTGCAATGAATGATGTTTGATTTAATTGGCTGGTGCTTAAATGAGAGAGTTCAACATAGCAGAGCCCAAGCAGCTCAGCATACCTCATCTCAGAACTCACAGCTCAGCTTAGGCCTCTGGAGATGCAGAAAGGAATCACCCCGGGGAAAGTTGTTGGAATCCAGAGGCCTAGAGAGAAGGCCAGCAGAGATCACTCCATGACTTCCCATGAAAGAAAGAACCTCAGTTGGAAGTTAGCTGCCTTTCCTCTGAAGACTATATGTTAACTAAATAAATCCCCTTTTATTGAAAGCCAATCCATCCCTGGTATGTTGCATTCCGGCAGCCAGCAAACTAGAACACTATGATTACAAATAGTATTAATTTCCTGTGGCTGCTGTACAAATTACAATAAACTGGGTGGTTTAAAAACAACAGAAATCTATTTTCTCACAATTCTGAAGGCAGGAAGTCCAAAATCAAAGTGTTGGCAGAACCATGCTCCCTCCAAAGCTCTAGGGGAGAATTCCTTCCCTGCCTCATGCAGCTTCTTATAGTGCCAGGTGTCCTTTGGTTTTTGGCAGCATCACTCCAATCTGTCTGCATGGTCACATCACCTCTTCCACTTCTGAGTGGGTATCAATTCTCCCTCTGCCTAAGTCATAAGGATACTTGGTATTAGATTTAGTGCCCATCCAAATAATCCAAGGTGATCGTCACATCCCTAGACCCTCAATCACATTTGAAAGACCTTTTATTTCAAATAAAATAACATTCACAGAATCTGCAGACATATCTTTTGGGAGGCCACCATTCTACCCACCACACATGTTTGATTTAAAGGATCTGGACTTATACTGAATCAGTTCTGAGTGCATCTGAACTTTTTCTGCATTATTTTGAAAACATAGTCCTGGCCATCTCACCTAGATGGTGATGAGTTACCGAGAGATAAGAAAGAGGAAAGCATGAGACTCCACTTCAAGGAGATTCCCATGGATATGAAAGCAATATAGAGTTAATTTCTTTTACAAAGTGCTTCCAAATTCTAGATGCAAAACAAATACACAACTACAGAATTTTTTAAGGCAGAAACTACAATTTATTAGTTGTCTACTAGATGTCAAGTACATATGGAATATTGTCTTACTATATAACATTCCTATGATTATTATCCTCATTTTACTTATAAGACTCAAAAGGGGAAAATACTAACAGATGGTATGAATGGATTCAAATGTAGAGTAAAAAAATTGTATACATGTGATAGTACATCTTGCTATTTAATGAATGCTAAGAAATTTCCATAGCTTGTTTCATAGAAGGTAGGAAGAATCTCATATTGGTATGGGGCTCAGTGGGTTTGAGCTGGTAAAGTGAATGACCTCATGGGTTTTATATTTTATTAGTGCATTCTAATAGATGACGCAGATTTTATACACATACACAAAAATACATAGATGGGTATGGTTGTGTGTGGACATAACCTACACCAATATCAGGAAATACAAACTCTGAAGAAAAATAAAAGCATATAGAGAGCTGAAGAGAGATGGGATTGCAAATAAGAACAGACTGTCCATTTTTCTGACACCCAGTTTCTCCTATTATTCACATTGTACCTTAGTATAATATATTTGTCACAATTAATGAACCAATATTGATACATTATTATTAACAAAAATCCATATTTTTTCAGACTTGCTTACTGTTTGTCTAATGTCCATTTTCTACTGTGGAATCCCATCCAGGATCCCACATTACACTTCATTGCCATGTCTTTTTAGGCTTCTCTTAGCTGTTTCAGTTTCTCAGATTTTTCCTTGCGTTTGATGACCTTGAGAGTTTTGAGTCATGTGGTCCAAGATTTTGTAGAATGCTCTTCCATTGAGACTTACTTGTGTGTTTCTCACAAGAAGACTGGAGTTATGGAATTTTGGAAGGAATCCCACAGAGGTAAAGCCCACATGTATCATATTAAGGGTATATACTATCAACATGATTTATCACTGTTGATATTGACCTCGGTCACCTGACTGAGGTAGTGTTCATCAGATTTCTCTTCTGTAAACTTACTCTTTTTCCCCTTCTTTCATACTCTTTGCAACTAATTACTAAGCATAGTTCCTACTTAAGAAGTGGGAGGTTATGGTCCACCTCTTTGGAGGTCAACTATCCACATAAATTATTTGGAATTCTTCCAGACAAGAGATTCACATCTTCTCTCACATTTATTTATTTAATCATTTATTTATATCAGTATGAATGCAGGACATTTATTCTGTACTTTGGTTTATAATCCAGTAGTACTTTAATTTTTTGCTTGAATTCTTCCAAAGCTCTTTCAATTGGCTCCTATGGCCCTTGGGCAAAACCTCATCAATATGAGTGTGTCTACTTGTATGTCTGTATCCTGTGATTTTTAGCATTTTTTGTATTTCTGTACTTAACAGAACCACAAGATACTCCAGGATGGTCTTGAATATTTTCTGGCTAAGTCCAAGACAGTTCTCTCTCCAAGGTTGTTTTATTGAAGAATGATATTAGAAAACAAATTTAGGGCTGGGTGTGCTGATTGCTTATGGGTGTCGTAGCTTCAAGGCCCTCTAGGCTGACAAAGCAAGGAAATTTATGTGTGTGCACTAATGCGTATATTTCTATATGTAGCTATTTAATTTATATTATGCTAATATGTTTCATAGTGAAGTCTCCAATTGTAAGCTATTACTATAGAGATCATTCTAGCCTCCTTCCCTTATTTATCTATAAACTCCCATTCCAGCACTGGCAAACCTGTCTCCCATAATTTGCTTTCAATTTATTTAATGGTTCAATTCCCATATACATGTATAGTAGTTTTGGAATTGTTAACCTATGGGAAACAACTTTATCAGCTAGGATACAGTGCTTATGTACATTTCTATGGACCTTTAGCTTTTGAGACTCCACTCATTTCCAAAGTTACTTAATCAGCTACTTTTCCCCATACTCCCTTTTTTGAGGATGTTTCATGCATATGTAATTCAGTTAGCTTCTTTTGTTGTATTCTGAGTTCCATCCTGGGATCTCCCTAGTACTGGTTTGAAATGGTTATGTACCCCAGAAAAGCCATGATCTTTTCCATAATTCAGTCTTGTGGTGACAGAGCTATTCTTTAAGGTGGAATCTTTTTGATTAAGTTGTTTCCATGAGATGTAACTCTTCCAGTCGTGAATGGGACCTTTCAATTAAGTGGTTTCAATGGAGACATGGCCCATTCAGTGGCCCATTCAAGGTGGGTCTTAATCTGCTTAATGGAGTCTTTTAAGAGGGAGCTATTTTGGAAAAAGTTTCAGAGCTGACAGATGAAGACATTTGGAGATGCAGAAAATGTCCTTGGGACAACTGTTTGGAAACAGAAGCCAAAGGATCAGCAGATGCCAACCATGTGCCTTCCCAGATCAGATTTCTAAAGTCAAGGCCTCTTTCTCTGCATGCTTTAGTTTTGACATTTTTATGGCCTTATAACTATAAAATTGCAACTTAATAAACCCCCTTTATTAAAGTCAACCCATTTCCAGTATATTGCATTTCTGTCAGCATTAACAAACTAAAACATCCCCTAACTTGCATTCATTAAAATTCACTCTGTGTTAAAGTTCTGTGAGTTTGACAAGTGCATTACATCATGTATCCAACATTACAGGATCATAAAGGCAAGCTTTATTACCCTAAAAATTCCCTGAGTTTCACCTATGCAACCTTTCTCCTTTCTTCTCAAACCCTGGTGGCCAGTGATTGTTTTCCTATCTCTATAATTTTTCTTTTTTCTGATTGTCATATAATTGGAGTCATACAGTATGCATTCTGTTCAGATATGGTCCTTTCATTTAATTATGTGCAGTTAAGATTCACCCATGTCTTTGAGTGGCTTGAGAGCTCATTCCTTTATATCACTGAAAAAATTTCCATTATAAGGATGTAAAACACTTTCTTTATACATTCACCTATTGAAGGATGTCTTGTTTTATTCCGGTTTGAGACAATCATGAACAAAAGTACTATAAATATTCGTGTATTTGTGTATAAATATGAGTTTTCAAATCAGTTGAGTAAACAGCTACAAGAATGAGTTTTGAATCATGCGGTAAAACTATGATTAACTTTGTAAAAAATTGAAAAACTGTCTTCCAAAAGTAGCTTTACCATTTACATTTCCAACAGCAATGAGTGAGAATTTCCGTTGCTCTGAATTTTTACCAAAAATTCACATTGTCAGATTTTTTTAATTTTAGCAATTATAATATACATGTTTTAATTGTATTTTTAATTGGCATTTCCCTAATGACAAAAGATGTAAAGCATCTTTTCATATGTTTACTGACCGTTTATGTTTCCTGTGTGTTGAGTTGGTATCTGTTCAGTTCTTTGAACGCTTTTTTATTTGGGCTCTTCATTTTCTTATTTTTTGGTTTTAATAATTCTTTGCATGTTTTGGATGCAAATCCTTATCAGATATGTATTTCACAAATATTTTCTCCCAATGTATTATTTATCTTTCATGCTCTTAACATGCCCTTCATAGAGCAGAAAATTTTATTTTAGTAAGGTCCAACTTGTCAACATTTTCTTTCATGGATTGTTCTTTTAGTGTTATATCTGAAAACTCATGCAAAACTCAAAATCACTTAGATTTTCTCCTACATTTTCTTATAGATATTTTACACTTCTGTACATTGCACTTAGGTCAATGACCTATCTTAGGTTAATTTTTATGAAAAGTGTAAGGTCTGTGTCTAGGCTAATATTTTAAACTTTTTTATTATATAATATAACATATATACAAAAAGAAGAAAGAAAAAAGCAATAGTTTTCAAAGCACTCTTCAACAAGTAGTTACAGGACAGATCACAGAGCTTGTCATGGGCTACCATATGATCTTCTCAGATTTTTCCTTCTAGCTGCTCCAGAACATAGGAGTCTAGAAGAAATAAATACTTTTTATCACCACAGTCAACTTTTTTCTTTTTTGTGAAAAATAACATATATACAAAAAAGTAATACATTTCAAAGCACAGCACAGCACAGCAATTAGTTGTAGAACATATTTCAGAGTTTGGCATGGGTTGCAATTCCACAATTTTAGGTTTTACTTCTAGCTACTCTAAGATACCTGGATGCCAAAAAAGATATCAATTTAATGATTCAGTAATCATATTCATTTGCTAAATCTTATCTTCTCTGTAAAACCCCACCATTACCTTTGATCTTTCCAGCCCTCTCTTTAGGGGTGTTTGTGCTATGGCCATTCTAACTTTTTCATTCTGGAAGGGGCTATCAATAATATGAGGCAGGGAGATGGAACTAGCTGATACTCTGGAGAGTCTGGGCCCTCTAGGTTTCAGTGTTTATCTGGTCTAGGGACCCATCTGGAGGTTGTAGGTTTCGGAAAAGTTACTCTAGTGCATGGAACCCTTGTGAAATCTTATGTATTACCCTAGGTGCTCTTTAGGATTGGCTGAAATGGCCCTGGTTGGGGTTTGGCAAGTTATGATTGGTAGCAATGTTTAACTGAAGCTTCATAAGAGCAACCTCCAGAGTAGCCTCTTGACTCTATTTGAACTCTCTCTGCCACTGATACTTCATTAGCATTCAACAATCTTGAGCTTCTATGTATCTCTAAGTCCCCTTTATTCTGTATTATAAGCCTCTGACTTTACCTTTACTATGGTCATAAAAATGGAATCATACAGTATCTATCCTTTTGTGTCTGGCTTATTTCACTCAGCATTATGTCCTCAAGGCTCATCCATTTTGTCATGTGCCTCAGGACATTATTTCATCTTATTGCTGCATAATATTCCACATTTTGTTAATCAACTTGTCTGACGATGGGCGTTTGGTTTGTTTCCATCTTTTGGCACTTGTGAATAATGTTTCTATTGAACATCAGTGTGTAAATGTCTCTTTATGTCATTGCTTTCAGATCTTCTGGGTATATACCAAGTAGTACTATTGCTGGGGCATAGGGCGACTAGATATTCAGTTTCCTAAGGAACTGCCAAACTGTCCTCCATAGTGGCTGCATCATTATACATTCCCCCCAGCAGTACATGAGTGTCCCAATTTCTCCACATCCTTTCCAACATTTATAGTTTGTTTAAATAGCAGCCATTCTTATAGGTGTGAGGTAGTATCACATTGTAGTCTTGATCTGCACTTCCCTTATAACCAATGAAATGAACCTCTCTTCATGTGCTTTTGACCATCTGGATTTGCTTTTTAGAAAAAAATGCCTATTCATATCTGTAGTAGTTAGATTCAGTTGTCAACTTGGCCAGGTGAAGGCACCTAGTTTTGTTGCTGTGGACATGAGCCAACAGTACGTGAACCTCATCTGTTGCTGATTATGTCTGCAGTTGGCTAGGAGGCGTGCCTGCTGCAATGAATGACGTTTAACTTAATTGGCTGCTGCTTAAATGAGAGGGCACAACGTAGCACAGTCAAAGCAGCTCAGCATACCTCATCTCAGCACTCACAGATCAGCCCAGGTCTTTGGAGGTGCAGAAAGAAATCACCCTGGGGAAAGTTGTTGGAACCCAAAGGCCTGAAGAGAAGGCCAGCAGAGACCATCCTGTGCCTTCCCATGTAAGAAAGAACCTCAGTGGAAAGTTAGCTGCCTTTCCTCTGAAGAACTAACAAGATAAGTCCTCTTTTATTAAAAGCCAATCCATCTCTGGTGTGTTGCATTCTGGCTGCTAGCAAACTAGAACAATATCTTTAGCCCATTTTATAATTGGGTTGTTTGTTCTTTAGTTGTTGAGTTGCATGATTTCTTTGTGCATGCAGGATATCTAATCTTTGTCCAATATGTGATTTCCAAATATTTTCTCCCATTGAGTTGGCTGTCACTTCACCTTTTTGACAAAGTCTCTTGAAGTGCAGAAACATTGATTTTAAGGGGTTCCCATTCATCTATTTTTTTTTTCTTTTGTTGCTTATGGTTTGGGTGTAAAGTTTAAAAAGCTACCTCCTATTACTAGGTCTTGATGATATTTCCCTACATTTTCTTCTAGAAGATTTAAGGTTCATATATTTAGATGTTTGATCCACTTTGAGTTAATCTTTGTATAGATATAAGGTCATGGTCCTGTTTCCTTCTTTTGGCTATTGATATCCATTTCTCCCATGCCTATTATTTGAAAAGACTGTTTTGTCCCAGTTCAGTAGATTTGGCAGCCTTTTCAAAAATCAGTTGCCATAGATTTGGTGGTCTATTTCTGCACTCTTGATTTGATTCCATTGGTCAATACATCTATCTTTGTGCGAGTACCTTGCTGTTTTGACCACCGTGGCTTTATAATAGGTTTTAAAGTCAGGGAGTGTTAATCTTCCCACTTCATTCTTCTATTTTAGGATGCTTTTAGCTATTCAGCGTCTCTTTCCCTTCTAGACGAATTTGGTGACTAGCTTTTCCAAATCTTCGAAGTAGGTTGTTGGAATTTTGATTGGTACTCCTTGAATCTGTAGATCAATTTGGGTAGAATTGACATCTTAACAATATTTAGCCTTCCTATCCATGAGCAGGGAATGTCCGTCTACCTATTTAGATCTTTTTAAATTTCTTTTAGCAGTGTTATGTAGTTTTCTGTGTACAAGTCCTTTATGCCCCTAGTTAAGGTCATTCCTAAGTATTTGATTCTTTTAGGTGCTATTTTGTATGGAATTTTTTCCCTAACTGACTCAATTAGGTCATTGCTTGTGTACATTAGTGTCACTGATTTTTGCACATTTTTATATCCCACCACCTTGTGGAATTTGTTTATTAGTTCAAGTAGCTTTGCTGTAGACTTCTCAGGATTTTCCAAGTATAGTATAATGTCATCTGCAAATAACAATAGTTTTGCTTCTTCCTTTCCAATTTAGATGCCATTTATTTCTTTGTCCTGCCTAATTACTCTACTAGATCTTCTAGCAAAATGTTGAATAATAATGGTGACAGTGGTTACCATTGTTTCCTATCTTTTGAAGTACTTTTACCAGAAAAGGATGTTGAATTTTGTCTAATGCTTTTTCAGCATCAATCGAGATAATCATGCAATATTTTTCTTTTGATTTATTTATATGCGGTATTACATTAATTTATTTCCTTGTGTTGAACCATCCTTGCATTCTTGATATAAACCCCACTTTGTCATGGTGTATAATTCTTTTAATGTGTTGTTGGATTTGATTTGCTAATATTTTGTCAAGAATCTTTGTATCTATGTTTGTTAGGGAGATTGACCAGTAGTTTTCCTTTCTTATAGAATCTATACCTGGTTTGGTATTAAAATGATATTAGCCTCATAAAATGAGCTGAATAGAGTTCCTTTTTACTGAACTTTTTTGGAAAGGTTTGAACAGGATTGGTGGTAATTCTTTTGGAATGTTTGATAAAATTCCCCTGTGAAGCCATCTGGCCCTGGGGTTTTCTTTGTAGGAAGATTTTTGATGACTAATTAAATCTCTTTACTTGAGATTGGTTTGTTGAGATCATCTATTTGTTCCCAAGTCAGTGTAGCTTGTTTGTGTGTTTCCAGGAATTTTTCCATTTCATCTAAGTTGTCCAGTTTGTTTGCATATAGTTGTTCATAATATCCTCTTATGATTTCTTTTATTTCTTCAGGTTCTGTGGTAATGCACCCCTTCTCATTTCTGATTTTGTTTATCTGCATTCTCTCTCTTTTTTTCTTTGTCAGTCTTGCTAGTGGCCCATCAATTTTATTGATTTTCTCCAAGAACCAACTTTTGGTTTTATTTATTCTTTCTGTTGTTCTTTTGTTCTCCCATTCATTTAACTCTGCTTTAATTTTTGTTATTTCTCTTCTTTTATTTGCTTTGGGTTAGTTTGCTGTTCTTTCTCAAGTTCCTCCAGGTAAGCAGTTAAGTCCTCAATTTTTGTTCTTTTTTGTTTTTTAATATAGGCATTTCGGGCAATAAATATCCCTCTCAGCACAGACTTGGCCACATCCCATAATTCTGATATGTTATATTTTCATTTTCATTTGTCTCCAAATAGCTCCCAATTTCTCTAGCAATTTCTTCTTTGACCCACTGGTTGTTTAAGAGTGTGTTATTTGATCTTTGTCTATGTGTGAATGTTTTCATTCTTCGATGATTGTTGAGATGCTGTTTCATTCTATTGTGATCACAGAAAGTGCTTTGAGTAATTTCAATGTTTTTAAATTTATAAAGACCTGTTTTGTGCCCCAGCATATGATCTATCCTGGAGAATGTTCTGTGAGCACTAGAGAAGAATGTATATCCTGGTATTTTGAGGTGAAATGACCAACATATGTCTATTAGGTCTAATTCACTTATCAAGTTGTTTAAGTTCTCTATTTCCATGTTGATCTTCTGTCTGGTTGCTCTATATTTAGAGAGAGTGATGTATTGAAGTCTCTTACTATTATTGCATCTATTACTCCCTTCAGCTTTGCCAATGTCTGTCTCATGTACTTTGGAGCTCCTTGACTGGGAGCATAAACATTGTTATTTCTTCTTGGCAAGTTGTCCCTTTAATTAATATATGATGTCCTTCATTGTTTCTTATAAGGGCTTTATATTTAAAGTCTATTTTGTTCAATATTTGTATAGCTACTCCTGCTTTATTTTGGTTAGAATTTGCATGGAAAATCTTTTTCCATCCATCCTTTCACTTTCAATCTATTTGTGTCCTTGCATCTAAGATGAGTCTTTTATAACCAGCATATGGCTGGATTATGTTTCTTAATCCATTTTGCCAATTTTTATCTTTTAATGGGTAAGTTTAGTCCATTAACATTCTAAGTTATTACTGAAAAGGTGTTTTTTGAATCCACCATCTTATCTTGGATTTTATTTGTTGGATCTATATATTCCTTTCCTCCTTTCTCTTTTTATCCTTTAAGTCTCATCCATGCACTCTTGAGGGCTCTGGATTTCCTCATATGCTCCAGTTCTCTGCTTCTCAGTTCCTCAGCTTTTGCAACCAAGGCCACCCTTTGTGGCGCAGAAGACTCTTCCAGATCCGTTACACTCTGGAATTGCTGCCTCATTTGCGCTCCCATCCTTTCTTTAACTTTTCCTTGAAGCATGGCTGAACTCTAGCTATCCTATTCTGCCATCTTCCTCGAACTCCTTTTTATATAGATAGGCTCATTTTTATATAGATATCCAATTGTTCTAAAACCATTCATCAAAAATAATATCCTTTCATAAGCTCCTTTGTAAAAGATCAATTGACTGTGCAGGTGAATTTCTGGGCTCTCTGTTCCATGGATCTATGTATCTATTCTTATACCAATAAAATATTTGACTTGATTAATGTAGCTTTATAGCTGGTATTCAAATTGGGTAAGGTGAATCCTCCAACTTTGTTCTTTTTTCCAAATTGTGTTGGATATTCTTGATCTTCTGTCTTTCCACATAAACTTTATAATCAGTTTTTCATTTTCTGCACAGTAACTTGCAGGGAATTTGACTCAGATTATGTTGACTCTATAGATCAAGCCAGGAATAATTGACCTTTTAACAATATTGAGTCTTCTAATTCATGGACTTGGAATATTGTTACCCTTCATTTAAATCTTTGATTTCTTTCATCGGAGCATTATAGTTTTCTTCACATAGATCCTATACTTAACTTGTTAGTTTTATACCTAAGTATTTATTTTGGGGGTGCTATTGCACATGGCATATTCTTTATTTAAAATTCTAATTACTCATTGCTAATATGTATTCAAGAAATTACCTTATGTATATTAACCTTTTATCCTGAAAACTTATGATCATTATTAGTTTATTAGTTTCAAGAGTTCCTTTGAAATTTTTTTGGATTTTCTACATAGACATGCAATCTGCAAATAAAGAGTGTTATATCTTCCTTTCAAAAATGTAGGCATTTGTTTCCTTTTCTTGTCTGCACTAGCTAGTTCCAGCACAATATTGAATAGCAGTGGTGAGAGAGGACAGTCTTAGGGGGAACAAAGCAAGATTTGCTTCATTAAGATTTGTGCCATTAAGTAAGATATTAGCTATAGGATTTTTTATAGATGTCCTTTATCAATTTGGGAAAATTCTGCTCTATTTCTCTTGTGTGACGTTTAGTAGTTTTAGTTTTCATGGAATTTGTCTATTTCATCTTCATTATAAGAAATCTTTGTTTATAGAATAGTTCCTAATATCCTTTTATTATCTTTTAATTTTCATGGAATCAATAATAATGATATCTCTTTAATTTTTGATATTGATAATTTGTGTTTTCTCATGGTAGCCAGACTAGAGGTTTATGAATTTTGTTGATCTTTTCAAATAACTAGGTTTTTTAAATTTTATTGATACTCTCTTTTGTTTTCCTGTTGACAATTTCATTGATTTCATCTCTAATTTTTATTTTTTTCTTCTGCTTCCTTAAAGCTTAAATTACTCTTCTTCCTTTTAGTTTCCTAAAGTGATTACTCATGTATTCATTTAGATATTTCTTATTTTCTAATAAATGCATATAAGGCTATATATTTCCTTCTCTAAATGTCCTTACATATTTCCCTCAAAGCACTATGTTTCTGCCTCCAATGTATTTTGATAAATTTTAGTTTCAATTTCATTTAATCGAAAACACTTTCTTTCTCCTGAAATTTTTTCTTTAATCTTTGTGTTATATAGAAGTTTGTTATTTAAATTCCAAATACTTAGGAATTTTCCAGGTATCTTTCTGTTACTGATTTCTGGTTTAATTCTATATTAATCTGAGTTCTGTTATTCAAAACTTTAAGGTATGTTTTATTGTCTATCAGAATGTGTTCCATCTTGATGAATGCTCAAAGCTTGATAAAAATGTGCATTCTGCTGTTGTTGGATAGAGTATACTATAAAACATTGATTAAATCAGCTAGATTGATAGTGCTGTTCAAGTCAACTATATATGTCTTCACTGATTTTCTACCTGCTGGATCTGTCAATGACTGGAAGAGAGGTATTGATATCTTCAACTAATATAGTGGATTTTGCCCTTTTATTCTTTTAGTTTATCAGTTTTTGCCTCATGTATATTTTATTGCAATTTTATTCAGGTATATTCACACACCACACAAACCATTGAAATATACAATCACTGGCTCACAATATCATCACATAGTTATGCGTATATTCCCATGATCAAATTTAGAACATTTTCTTACTCCAGAAAAGAAATAGTATAAAAAAGAAAAACTTAAATCCTCCCATACCCCTTACGCCACCCTATTATTGATAGATAGTACTGGTGTGGCACATTTGTTACTGCTGATGAAAGACTATTAAAATATTACTGTTATCTATATTCCATGGTTTGTGATAGGTATATTTTTTGCATGTAGCCCTCCTTGTAATAGTGCCATATATTTGCTCTAGTTCATGAAAGAACATTTTTATATTTGTACAATTAATCATGGACATTGCTTACCACAAGATTCATTGTATTGGGAGAGGTGTGTGAAAAAAAAGATTTATTGTTTTAACATCCAACTGTCTTTCTGGTGATGTACATAACTCTAAGCTTCCCCCTTCCATCACATTCACACACCATTCAACACCGTTAATTATTCTCACAATAATGTGCTGCTGTCACCTCTGTCCATTTCCAAATGTTTAAGTTTAGACCAATTAACTATTGTGAACATATTACACAACCACTGCCCATTCTTTAGTTTTTTTATATCCTAGCAGCCTATATTCTATATTTTATTTCTATAAGTTTGCATATTATAATTAGCTCATATCAGTGAGATCATATAATCTTTGTCCTTTTGTTTCTGACTTATTTCTCTTAACCTGATGTCGTCAAGGTTCATCCATGTTGTCACATGCTTCAAGACTTCATTCCTTCTTACTGCTGAATAATATTCCATTCTATGCATGCACCATATCTTGTTTATCCATTGCCTCATGTATTTTTGATGCTCCACTGTTAGATGCACAGATGTTAAAAAGTGATAGGCCTTCTTGGAGAATTGGTCCTGGTATCCTTGTGTAATGCCTCTATCTATCCCTAAGAATTCTCCTTGTTCTGAAATCTGTTTTGTCTGAAGTTAGTATAACTGCTCCAGCTTTCTTTTGATTAGTGTTAGCATGGGTGCTGGTTTGAAGTCGATATGTACCCCCAGAAAAGGCCATGTTCTTCTAATCCATTCCTGTGGGTGCAGACCTATTGAGGGTAGGGCATTTTGATTAAGTTCTTTCAATTGAAATGTGATCCTCCCTATTCAAAGCCCATCTTAACACTTCACTGAAGTCCTTTATGAGATGATAAAGGGCAGAAAAAGACAAGAGACCTCAGAGAAACACCTAGAGAGCTCTTACAGAGTTTCCCCAGAGAAGTAAGTAAGGACCCACAGAAGTTTTAAGAGCCACTGAAGCCAGAACTGGAAAGCAATGAAACCCAGAAGCAAGAACCCAGTAAATGCTGGCCATGTGACTCCCCATGTGACAGAGGAACCCTGGAGGCCAGCAACTTTTCTTCAGAGAAGGTATCTTCTTGATGCCTTAATTTGAACATTTTTGTGCTTAGAACTGTAACTTTGTAAACTAATAAATCCCCATTGTAAAAGCCAATCATCTTCTGTATGTTGCATTCTGGTAGCTTTAGCAAACCAAAACAGCATGGTTTATCTTTCTTTATCTGTATATGTTAAACTATATGACTGGTTACATTTAAAGTGAGTTCTTGTAGACTGTACGATTAAGTCATATCCTTTTTATCTACTCTGAAAAGTAGTCTTTAATTGGTATATTTAATCTTTTTATATTTAGAGTGACTATTGATATTGTTGGATTAATATCCATCATGTTTGTAACTGTTTTCTATTTATTGCTCTTATGGGCTGTTTGTTTCTTTTTCCCCTCTTTTTATGCCTTCTCTGTTTTTTATTGAGAATTTTGTATGATTTCATCTTAGTTTATCTGAGTGCATCGATTATACTCAGTTCTTAAAAGTTTTATGCATTTCTCTAGAATTTGCAATATGCTTTTGTTTCAATTTCCTTCCTATCAAAGCAAACACTGTGCAATGTGTTGGCTTTAACAATGGGGATTTATTGGCTAACAGTTTTAAGACTATGAGAAGTCCAAAATCAAAGCATCATCAAGGTTATGCTTCCTCCCAGGAGACTGTGGCATTCTGAGGCTGGCTGCTGGTGATCCTTGGTCTATGGATTTTCTGTCACATGGCAATGTACATGGTGGCCTCTCCTGGCATTTCCCTTCTCCTTTAGGGATCACTGACTTGCAACTTCTGGCTGCTCCCCTTGGCTTTCTCTCTTTTTATGACCTTCCCTAAAAAACTTTAGTAATAAGACCCATCTTGATTTAGCTTGGCCACACTTTAATTGAAGTAATCTTATATCCCAGGGGAATAGATTGAGTACAGTAGATAACTCAAGGCCACCACAACCTTTTAATCAGTCTAAGTCCACCTTCAAGTAATGGCATCCTATTTCATGTCTAATGCAGGTACTTTATAACAAAATATTCCCAACTCCTCTCTCCTATCCTTTGTGACATCATTATCATTCATTTCACTTATCCACATTCTATAATCACACAATACATTATTAATATTACTTTCATAAACTGTTGTCTTTTAGATCAATTAAGAATAAGAACAATTAAAAGTTTTATTTCATTTTCAAATATTCCTTCCCTGACACTTTTTCTTCCCTTATGTAGGTATGGCTTAAGTCATGTCATTTTCCTTCTTCCTAAATAACTTCTTTTAACATATATGCAGTTCAGGTCTGCTGGTCATAAATTTCTTCAGTTTTAGTTTCTCTGAGAAATTACTTATTTTCTCCTCATTTTTGAGGGATAATTTCACTGAATATAAAATTCTAGGTTGACGAGCTTTTCCTTTAAGTATTTACTTTGAATATCCCTATATTTCATTCCGCTCTCTTCTTAGTTGCATTGTTTCTAATCAATAGCCTTTTCAATAGGGAGAGAAGAGATAAAACTTGATCAAAGGAGCTTTATTGAGGCTATGGGCAGACAGGCTGAAGCCTAAAACAGTGACAGCCCAAAGAAGGGAAGAGATACAGGTTATACAATGGTTGGTGGGAAATAGGGAAAGGGAGGTGGTGGGTTTTCATTGTCTAGCTTGGAAGCAGGAAGTTGACAGGTTTCTATCAGTTGGTTTTGGTAGCAGGGGTTTAGTTGGGAGTTACCAACTTTTCATTTGAAATTTAAATGCTGCTGTAGCCATGCACTGCTGCAACCGCCAGAGGGTGGATGTTGGGAAGGGGAGCCTATCTCAAGATTACGGCTGCTGGAGGGTAAAAGGGCAGGGGCTGAAGTGAGCTCTGTGGGTTTCCTTGAAATCATGTGTGAGGGAAGTTTCTTAGAATATTTGCTCACGGCTGGTCAACTCATGGGGGAAGGGGATCTGCCTAACATTCCAGCCTTTTCTTCTTAGACTTCGTGGGATGCTGAAAGGTGATGACCTATCTTCTCTAGCTGCTTCCAGCTGGTGGGGTGCGCAGCACTGTCCCTATGTTTCATCACTGGACAGTGACCGGTGGTGATGTTTTTGCCAGAGGATTAGCATATTCCTGACAGCCTTATTCATCATCATTTGGACAGTTCTGTGAATAAAACTGGTTAAGAGTTTTAGTAGACAGGACCCCAAAATGAGGAGGGATATCTGGGCAATGACTCTCTAACTGCTGCAAAGCTGATAAGGGGCATTGTCCCTAAGGGGCAAAGGGATTATATGATGAAACTGGTTGTTGTTTTTGGAGAGTCTAGCATCTCTGGGTTTCAGATCTTCTTTGGCATTGGAACAATCTGGAGGTTTAAAGTCTCTGAAAAACAAATTTAATAAGTAAAATTTTGCAGATCACAGGATATTTTTCAGGATTTAGAAGAATACCATTTGTTGGGGGTTGCCATATTGTGGCAGTTTGCAATATCTGGCTGAAACTTGTATAAGAGTAACCTCTACAATGACCTCTCAACTTGATTTGAAATCTCTTAGCCATTGAAATTCTCCATATTTCCCCCTTCTGGTTAAGTAATCCATGATGCCAGGGCCAGTTATGTCCCATGACAGGGCCAATCAGGTCCCATGATGCCAGGGCCAGTCTTACACCCCCGGAAACCATGTCCCATGTTGGGGTCAAGTTCATAGCTGAAAAAGAGATCACGTTTGAGCAACTGCAGAGATTTTCTGGAGATGACTCTTAGGCACTAATCATAAGTAGGTTCAGTTTGATACTATAGAAATAAGTTTCATAAGGACAAGTCTCAAAATTGAGGAGGTAGCTTATTAAATTGGGGGCCCCTCTTGCTTAAGAAAATTTCAGGAATTCCCCAGGTGGGGAAGTTTAACAGTTCTATTTTTCCCAATTTTTCAAGGGACTTTGCAAACATTTTTTCATTTTCTGCCCAAAATAGTCTGAAATGCTTCATTGCATAATATTAATTTGTTCAGAATATTAAGAGTTCATTTCTTATTTTATGTTCTGTTCTATATTAAATAAAGGTGAATTAGTCTGTTTAAATTAACTGACTAGACAGATTAAATTATATAGTATTACCAAAAATTTGTTTGCACAAAATAAACATTTTTCTTTTTATCTCACACAAAAGTTAAAGCTTTAAAATACAGACAATATTATTCTTTACCTTGTGTATTGATTTACCTTAGTTCTAAACAGATCAGTTTCATCACATCTTTTATCAGAGTTTTATGTATTTCTTTTTTTTTTTTTTATGTATTTCTTTTTTAACAGTTGCTGTGTGGACCCATGCTGACTTTCAGAGCTGGACAACTAAATATCAGTTTCAGGTGTCATACAGTCACCTAAAGTTCCAGGGAGCTACTAGATTATGCAAAGAGTAAAGCACTTTAGAACTTAAAGATAACACCTAAAGTTTACAATCTGCATTTTAATTTTTATAAGCATTTTTAAATGAAGCTAATTTTAGAAATAAAAATATTAACCAGTTGTTTGATATCAACAAGCCATAGCAGAGCTTTTGTTCTGTTTCACTTTTACACATTTAACAGAGTTATGTTAATATACAGATAAAATATATATATTATATTTGTCCTGCCTTTCTTTTAAAGTTTTCCTTGTTACAAATGGAGCTCTGACCTATAGCTGACCACATATACTTTTAAGGAAACATTAAAGCAAAGCAGTGCAACTGATAATTTGACTGTTTCTATGATTTATAAAATTTAAGAATAATTAAATCTATGACTAACAACACATATCACTGCTGAGCATCACACAGGAATTATCAGGATATAACATGGATAGTAAGAACATTCTCAGAGTTTTAGGAATTTTATAAATTTTCTTAATATATGACTAATATTATTTTACCTATAAAATTTAACCAGCAACAGGATAGAAAATCTCTTTTAACCAATGTAATATGCAATAGATTCAATTATTTTAGCACCTTACTTATGCAAGGTGAAAGAACAAATTATTTGTAACAGTTTTTTCCCTAAACAATGAGAAGATGTGACTTCTGAAATAAAGGATGAGAAGGCAAAGATATTAACAAGGATAATATTCTGATGTAAAAATCTTTGCTTTCTAGACAGAGTACTCAGATGATTAATGAAAAACTTTTTAAAAAAACTTTACATTAAGAACAGACTAACAGGGCAGTGGGAGGGTGGGTCAGTGGCAGAATTCTCACCTGTCATGCTGGAGATCCAGGTTCAATTCCCAGAGCCTGCCCACGAGAAGGAGAAGGAGAAAACCAACAGTCCGTGTTATTTTAACAGAGAGGAAAACTAAACTTTTGTTTTGTGTGAATACCTGGCTTAACACAAAAGCTTCTTTTTTTGAAATATGATAAACAGACATTAAATTTTGGTCCGCACTGACTATGACAGACAGAATTACCTTTCATAAACTTCTTTTTTTAAACTCTCTATTCATTCAGAGCTTATAGTCAGCAATGACTGTAACAAAATCCATTCTGTTGTTAAAGTTTCTATCACCTTCCATATCCATTCCATCTATAGCTTTTACTTATCAAGACAGTACATAATTAGAAAGAAATTTGAAACTAAATCATACTTCTAATAACAGTACTCAAGAAGGGGAGAAAAGACAGAGATACCACAAAATAATTGAAGAAGCAAGAAATTTATGCTTGGGTTATGAACACAACCATGCATCTATATACTTCATATTCAGAACACACAAATGATTGCATTACTATATGCCTAAAATCTCTCAGTCCAATTCAGTATTACCTTACACTGTCTTATTTTAGTAAGTTTTTATCAATAAATTTAGGGCAAACACACCCAATCAAAATAAAACCACATTTGTTTAATTCAAAATTTGCCATAAATTTATTTTATCAGAGGTTGAAAAATGTTTGTTTTCATAATATCTTAAAATTACACAGAATTTAAAAAGTACATTGTCTATCAAGTTCAGGAAAATATACACAATTGTTTAATTTGCCCCAACTCTGAATACAGGAAAACTTTTCCATATTCCTCAGACCTTTCATTTTGCTACTGGAATTTGATTAGATTTTATTCAGTTACCCCAATTCCAAGGCTATTTATATTTTAATAATGGTCTGATTACTACAGTTACCATTGCAAAGGTTTTGTTGGAAAAATATATTAAATATAGCTTATTCCACAGTATTTTTATGCTTATCATTTCTAATCTCCAGGCCCAGTTAAAAAAAAAAAAAGGTGAAACCACATCTCACCATAGTTTACTGTGCTTGGCTCCTTCCCCTGTAACTGTTTAGGTGGTTAGGCCTTGGGGCAGGGATAGGTTGGACAGAAAGAAATAAGGCTTGTTGAACTTTGATTTGAAAGTTTTAGGTGAAGGACATGGAATTTTGAGAGGTCTTATGTCTTTCTTTAATTGTTTCCAATTATTAAATTTATTTTACTAAAAGCTGTGACCAGGACCATTGGAAAAGGTTTTGCTTGAACTTGCTTAAAGAGGCTGTCCTTTGGCAGTTTTCTGCTGCCTTAGGGAAATTCCAGGGACAGTTTTCTCAAGTTCAGTTCTGTTTGCAGTAATTACAAAAGTAAGGTTTCTGAATCTTGCCTTCCAGAGGGTTTTTCCCTTCTTTTATTTTGATTTAGAATACTAATCTATGTATATAAATTAGGTGTCATATATATATATAGAAACTTAGTTACACAAGAAACAGAAACACAGAAATACTTTTGAGAAGGATAAATAAAGGATTGAATATATTATCTCATCCCATTTCTACCTTTTTGCAGAACAATTTTAACTGTAATATCTTTAATTTTAACTGTAATGGTAGGATTTTCATTTTAAATCATTTTTGAAGCTAGATTATGTTGCAGAAATAAATCCTTCACTTATAGACTCATAAGTAAATAAATCAATAAATAAAATCTTTCCAATTTTCAATACAGCCTAAAGTTTTCTTTTTTAAAGAATTTCCATAAATCAGTAACCAATTAGGAACATTTGACCAATACAAACCCAGGAACATACCAATCAACAAATTCAAGCAGACACTTAACACATATTTAAGTAACACACCACATAATAACTAGACCAAACACACCAACTAACAAACAGGCATCAAATGCTTAAGATCTCACCAGGATAGATGATATGACACAGTAAGTTACTGGAACTCTTTAAGAAGTCAGAGGGGGTCAGTAGGGTATGAACTTAGGTGCTGTTCAACTTTAGAAATTTCAGAAAAGGAAAAGGGAACATGGTGGCAGTTTCAGCTCAGCTAGGAAGGACTGCATAGGAAGGAAGAGGAGGAAGGGAAGGGTTAGAGGAGGGTTGATATGCTGTGGTGGAGTATGGAGATGGGGGAGGGTTATTTTCTGGCTGCGCTGCAGCAGCTGCAGCTTGGCTGGGAGGAGCTGCATGGGAGGGGGAGCTAAGGAGATGGTCTTCCGCAAGATCAAAAGAAGGGTCTGGTGGAGAAGGAGGTGGTCTGGGTTCACAAGTAGGTTGTTTTGGGAAAGGAGATTAGAGAAGAGGGATTTGATAAGCAGAGAGGGGGTGCCTGCGCAAGCCAAAGAAGGCTTGGATATATGGGATTTCACTACACTAGCCAAGACACTAACAGTAGTTGTCAAGGTCTAGGAGAATTTGTAGGTCAAGGGTTCCATTTTCTGACCAAACAGATCAGCCATCTAATTTGTAAGCAACCCAAAGTGGTGTTATGGGGAGGTCAGGACTGCCTGTTTCCCATGATAGTGGATGGGGTAAGGAGAAACACTCACTCATAGATGACTTAGAAACCATCAAGAAGGCATCACCCTCCCCCTCCCCCTTGAGAGTTCTAAGTCCCAGTTAGTATGTGGAGGAGTGGATGGAGGCGTCCATCATTTCTCTCACTCCTAGGGTCCAGGACTGAGCAGAGGAAGGTCTCCTCCAGCGCTGGGATTTCAGATATGTTGTCCAGGACAACAGAGAAAAACAGTGTTGGACAGAAAAGAGGAGAGTGCTTTTCCTTACCCTGACATGATTCACTGGTGTTGGTGCTGAAGTCAGACAAGTGGCTTCCATACCCTCCTATGGAGGTTTTGTCTCTGATCCCAGTCCTGTGTTTTGCACCAAAATGATAAGCTTTTTGACCAGAAAGGAGGAGAAGAACCAACGCATGATCAAAGGAACTTTATTGGGAGGCTATGGGCAGACAGGCTGTGACAGCCCAAACAAGGGAAGGAATACAGGTTATATAGGATGGTTGGCAGGAAATAAGGAAAGGGAGGTGGTGGGGTTTCTTTGTCTAGTTTGGAAGCAGAAAGTTGGCATGTCTCCACTGGTTGGTTTTGGTAGCAGGAGGCTAAGTTGGGAGTTGGTAATTCGTCATTGGCGAGGTTTAAAATTTAAACTCTGCTGTAGTCATGCAAGGTGGCAACTGCCAAAGGGCAGATGTTGAGTAAGCGGAGCTCATCTCAAGATTATACCTGCTGGAGGGCAGGAGGGATGAGGTGGGCTCTGTGGGTTTTCTGGAAATCATGTGTGGGGGAAGTTCAATGGAACATTTGCTAGAGTTTGGACACATCATGGGAGGAGGGGTTCTCCTTAACACTGATGAGAGCCCCCTGTAATTCTGATACATGCTCCTGTATAAGTAAGGTGATTTTCCTCTCTGACTTTTAAGATTTTCTAGAGTTTGAATATGATATGCTTAAGGTTTCTGGAGTTTGAATATGATATGTCTAGATATAGAGCTTATAAAAATAATTGTCTACTTAATGTTCACCAAGCTTCCTAAATCTGTGATTTGGTGTCTGTGCTTAACTTTGGACAATTTTCAGCTATTATTACTTAAAATATTTCTTCTGTTCTTTTCTATCTTTCTTCTCCTTCTGGTATTGCCATGGAACGTATATTTCAAATTTTGAAATTGTCCCATAGTTACTGAATATGCTGTTCTGTTTAATTTTTTCCTTCCATTTTAGTTTAGGAAGTTTCTATTAGGATATCTTCAAGTTCACTGATTCTTTCCTTGGTGTGTCCAGTCTACCACTGAGCCCATCAAAGACATTCTTTATTTGTCTTGTCTTACAGAGTTTTGGCTTTTAGCATTTTTCTTTCAGTTCTTTCTTAGGGTTTCCATCTATCTGCTAACTTTGCGCATCTGTGCTTGCATGATGTCTACTTTTTCCTTTAGAGCCCATAGCATATTAATTACAGTTATTTCAAATCTCCTATCTGTTAAATCCAACATCTGTGTCATATCTGAGTCTTGTTCTGATACTTCCTTAGAGTGTTATGATTGTGGGTTTTCTTGGATTTTAGCATGCCTTCTTCATTTTTGTTGAAAGCCACATATGACGCATCAGGTTAGAGGAACTGAGGAAAAAAGGGCTGTAGCATAAGATTGTGTGTTAATCTGCTTAGTGTCTAGATTGTGTTGAATGTTTGCTGTATTTGTAATGCCTAAAGCTTCAAATTCTTTCAGTGTGCTGGGCATCATTTCCTGATTGGGCTACTCTGTATATTCCCCCTTAGACAACTTACATCTCTGTTGGCTTTAAACCACTGTTTTTATCCTGGATCTCTGTTGGTTTGTTGGTGAAGTGTTCTATAAGCATATGACTAAATCTCAGTGTTTTTAAGGGCCTGCCTACCTGGACTCTTCACAAGTGTTTCTTAGTTGTTGTTGTTGTTTCCTTTAGGTGAGACAGGAAGTCTGCAGGGGCTAAAATGGAGAAATGCCCTCCCTTAAGTACGATAAGGATCCCAAATTCTTTTTCCTGCAGAGATAAGTTTTTGTGTTGGAGAATGCTGAGGACATCTTTCAAATTGTTTGTTACTTATTCCCACCCCACCAACCCTTACCCCACCCCACCACCCCCACCCAGAGCCATGAAGTAAAACCCACAAATGCTTGGGGTCTTTCTTAGTGAACAACCCCCATAACTCAGCCTCCAGAAGTTCATTGAAATGATCACCTAAGTGCTCCACCAGTTACTGCTTCCAATAGCTATTGCTATTGCTCCAGGTAAGCAGCCCTTGATTACCGTCTCTGGGAATGTGTTTTATCTCTTCAGTTTCTGAAGTGTCAGGTTCCCTACAACATTAATTCTATATGGGTCTGATTTTTAGTTTGTTCAGATTTTTCCTTAAGGCTGGGACAGGAGCAATAATTTCCAAGCTCTTTACATTTTAGATCTGAACCTGGAAATCCTATTTATTTATTTTAAGATAAAAAAAAAATCTGGGCTCCCTGTTAGAGTAGATATGGGAGTCAGGAAATGGAATATTAACTGGAAGTTATTTAGTTGTTGAGGGTCAAATGTCACACTCATTGTACACAATTTATAGTCACTAAGAATTGCCTGGTATCAAAATACAGTCAATTACATGTTATCCCTTAGCCTGACTTTGAATTCAGAAGCTCCCAGCCAATAAGCTATTTCTATTATGGGATGGTATGGCAAACACGGTATGGTCTGGGTCCAAAATTACTTTGTCTTTCAAAATTATCCAAAGGAAAGGTAATTTTAACAATGCTTCATTATGATCCATCCCTGGCACCAGCAGCTGCTGTGTCAGGGATATTCTCTCAGCTGTTCTTTGGGTCCCACTTTCTGCATGTGTTAACAGCACCCTTCAACCCCTATGAATCTTTGTTAAAATTCGCATTTAGCAAATAAGATTAATATCTAATCCTTGTTTATTCAGCAGTTATAGAGCAATGGGACAAACAGATCTGGATTTCAATCCGGGCTCCAGACAAGGAGGTAACTCCTTCTTGCCTGCATTTCCCCATGAATAAACTGCAGCCAATAATAACAGCCTCTTACCACTGGTGAAGCTCAGCCCTTATAGATGGAGTCATTGCCTCTGTCCACATTTGGTTTAGTTGCTGGGTGCCTGTTGCATGGTTTGGTAAAATTTCTCCCAAGTTGTTAAAAAAAATTGGTTATTTTGAGTCTTACTAATAAGACCTTGAAGATTTCCTTGAGACATGTAAGCAGTTTATTATCCATGGATATTATTAATCTTTTTTTTTAACCTGTGGCCCATGAACATGGACAGTTGCTGGCACAAATTTGATTCTGGTTGGCCAAATTCTGAGCAGCTCCTTCTGTGTTTGGAGCTGTCCTCTTTCTATGTGTGAGATGGCATCCAATACCTCAATCATTTATTCAGCACCTCATTCATTTATTCTACAAAAACTTCTGTGCCGTGTTACATACTGCTAGTAGGATGGTGAGCAAAGCAGAACTGGGTCTCCTCCTGCAGAGCCTGCAGCCTAGAGAGGAGGCCAGACTTGAACCCTTTATTCCACCAGCTTTAGCTGTGGCAAGTTCCAGGATGGAGGTCACAGTGGGAGGAAGGGGAACCACAGGAACCTAGAGGTTGGGACCTAGACTAACCAGGAGGTCAGGAAGTCTCCCAGAACATGTGACTTAAGCCCTGAGATGCTGAAGGATCGGGGAAGAAGCTCAGCTGACAGGGAGAAACGTCAAAGACCTGGGGAGGGTGCCATCATGTCAGCAGGGTATTGGCAAAATTTTCCTGTAAAGGGTCAGATGGTACGTATTTTCAGCTTTGCAGGATATAGCTGTCACAGCTTGCAGTGTAGCCAAAGGCAGCAAGTAAACAAATGGGCATGGTTCTATTCTAATAAAGCTTTATTTAGGGACTGAAATGTGAATTTCATAGAATTTTACTGAATCCCACAAAGTATTCTTCTGGTTTTTGTTCTTTTTTTTCAACCATTGAAAAAATGTAAAAATCATTCTTAATTCACAGGTCCCACAAAAACAGTCTGGTGTAATATCTGGCCCACGGGCTGTAGGTTCCAGGCCCCTGGGGTGTGGTTGGTGTGCGAAGTGCAGCTGAAGGACTCTGAAAGGTGAGGACTAAATCTTTATAATAAAATGGACATGAGAATTCTTTCTTCCCTGGAAAATATACGGCAAGTTGGAATTACCATTTCCTAAACTAAATGCTACCAAACACCAAGTATTCTATTACAGCTGTTCAGGGTTTTATCAAAACTTAGTGTTGGAGCCAGGAAAGGGTACCCAAGTTGCATTGTAAGAAAAATTCACTGTTGCCCAAGTTCACGGGATGAAGACCAAATCATCTAAAGAGGCCCCTTTTAAGATGAACAAAGGCGTCATTTCCTTTCCTCTGGTGATAAATGTGTCCTTCAGTTAAAAACACTTAAAAATTCATTCCCAGTTGCTAATGAATATCAGTTAGCAAAATATGGAGCATCCCAAGATGGGATTCTTTTTTTCTAGAAAAGGAAGGCTAAGGAAATGAGAATATACTTTAATTAAAACAGTGATTAGGTCTCAGGTATTAGCATTGAATTTTTTAAATTCGTGTACTCAACAACTTGAGAGACTATAAGAATGGAAACCAGTTTGGAGGGAAACAGTGGTGAACAATATAGATGGGACCCCTCTTTCATGGAACTTAAATTTAGATGGGGAATTATATTCAATAATCACATGGAAGTCTGTATGTTCATAAAAACAACAGTTGCCATAATAGAAATGTAAGAAACCCGTGAGGCTTTTAACAGGGTTCTTTTATTTAGGTTGCGAGGCCAATGATGATTTCAATGTTGACTGGATATTTAAGCTGTGGCTTAAAAGGGGATCGAAAGTTTGCCAGGTGGACAGAACACATGTGTGTGTGTGCACGTGTTCATGCATGTGTATGCATTGTATGAGTGTGTGCGTGTGTGTACACACTGGGACCAGGGCTGGGAAGTGGACACTTCCAAGCACAGAGAATAAACAGCATGTGCAAAAATTCTGAAGCTGGAAAGAGTTGAGAATATTTGAATCCAGCTAAGGCCTTTTGGACCACATGCATTGAGAGCATGTGTCCTAAACCAAGGATGAAGAAGCAGAAAGGGGCTCCTGCAGGCCTTGCCACCCCTACTAAGGAGCATGAATTTTATCCTTTGTTTAAAAGAGAGTCTCTGAGGGGTTTTAAGGCAGAGAGTATGGCTCCATGATTTACAGTTTAGCAGAAGGAAAAGTGAAGGGCGGACACCAGTAATTTATGTGGGTTTCTCTGTGCAACAATCTAGTTTCCTTGTTTGTCTAACAAAACTTAAACCATTAGATGCTTTGTGTGGCTGTTTTATCTTTTGACATATCCAGGATGGTGAGGAAATGAAAGCCCTCTTAACTTTTTCTCTTGTTCATACAGCAACCAGTAGTGAACACACATGTGTTGGGGCCAGTATAGATGCCATCTTCTTGACCAATATTGTTTGAAGCCATAGAATATTCAGGAAACAGTTCTACTTTGTGAGGTTTGGAAATTTGTACAGCTCATAGATGCAACATTAGTGTCTCGAGAGAACCAGTGTGGTGTTTTATTGAAAAGTATTCTTTTTTCTCAAATTAAACAAATGATCAAGATAGTGCATTGGTTTTTTTGAAAGACCTATGAATGTTAGAATAAACTTTCCTCCTTATCTCAATTTTCTATACACTTCTTTCCCCTAAATTCATTCTCAAAATATAGGGCATAGGCAAAAAAAAACACCAAGTAAATTGTTTTATCCACTAAATATAATGAGACTTCTTAATATTTATTGCCAGAATATCACACTCATTTTTCTCAAAAATAAGAAAATGTCTAATTATGAACAATGGAAGTATTATTTTTCTTATTAAAATCTGTGTGTCATCTATTTAAATGCAGTTATGGTTTTTTAGTTTGGGATGGGAGAAGAAGATCACTCAATAGTGTCAGACTCAACACGGGAGCAGAGAACTGGCGTGGCTGCCCCTGTCATTCAGCTCCTTGAAAGAACAGATAATCTCTTTTGATAACTTGCGTCTCATGTTCAATAAAAACTATGGTGTGTTGTCATGACAGCAGTCAGTCGTCAGGAAGGGGCAAACAAAGAGGTGACTCTAGGGACGCTTTTGATATGAGCTCCTGGGTCCACCCCAAGAGTGAACTCCCAGCAAAGTTTAGGAGATAAAAGTGAGGGACTTGAGAACAAGAGCTGTGCCATAGAGGTGGCCTTACAAAATGTAAGGCCCTTTAGGGGTTTAGACAAAGAAGGGCTGATGAAGGAGTCAGATGCTACAGTTGGATTGGGACCGCATGTTTCTGCATCACTGTTGGGGGAGGAGCAAGACAGGACAGAATAAAAATGTCCTTTCTGTCACTGGGAAAAATTATTTGTTCACTATTAAAATGAAGATCAATCCTCTAAAGCTCCTTCTCTTCTAAAGCTCTATTTCTAGCATGTGAAAAAACAGACTTCCATGTATGAAAACAATACATGTAAGAAGCCTCATGGTATCTACAACTGTGCTTATAATCTGGACATTTGGTATTTATGAAAACATACATATAATGGGCACAATTAAAATCTAGAGTCAGTTAAAAAAAAAATGAATGGAAGAAAATTTAACGTGGACACCAATTCTACAAATCCCTAAAAATGACCAGTTCATTTCATCCCTGAGGAATAGTCTTTTCTTGTGTGAGGTAAGGCCAACCATACCTAGCGTGTGCGTGCACAGGCATGCCAAGTGCTGTTCTAAGAGCTTTGATGTGTTCATTCATCACTATTCATGGCAGCCTGATGAGGCACCTTACCATCCCCATTTGTGGGGGTGTGGAGTAGTATGTACCCCAAGAAAACATGTCTTTGAATGTAATCCATTCCTGTGAGTTTGAACCCATTGTAAGTAGGACCTTTTATGAGGTGAATGTGTGACCCAACTCAAGTAGGGCGGCTCTTCATCCTATTATCGGAGTCCTTTATAAGAGTGTGCCAGTTTGCAGCTGGCATGTACCTGAGAAAAGTCATGTCCTTTTTCCTGATCCAATCTTGTGGCGCAGCCTGTTTCTTTTAATCCTGATTTAATGCTGTAGGGTGGAAACTTTGTTTTGATTGCTTTATGAAGGTGTGACACACCCAGCTGTGGGTGGGACATTGTGATTGGATTGCTTCCATGAGGATGTGACATATCCAATTACAGGTGTGAGATTTTGATTAGATGGAGATGTGACACTGCTCATTCAAGGTGTGTCTTGATTAGCTCACTCGAATCAAGGTTTCTTTCTCTGGATGCCTTAATTTGGATATTTTTATGGCCTTAGAATTGTAAACTTGCAAATTAAATAAAATCCCTTTTTAAAATCCATTCCATTTCTGATATATTGCATTCTGGCTGTATTTAGCAAACTAATACAAAGAGAATGACACTCAGGCAAAGAGAGAGAAAGCCATGGAAGCAGGAAGCTGAAAGCAATGAAATCCAGAAGAGAAGGGAGAGACCAGCAGACACTGCCAAGTACCTTGCCATGTGGGAGAGGAGCCAAGGCTCTCTGGCAGCTGGTCTTTGGGAAGAAAGCATCACCTTCATGGTGGCTTGATTTGGAATTTTCCCAGCCTCAAAATCGTGACAAATTAAATTCTCATTGTTTGACTTGACCCATTTCATTGTATCTGCTTTGAGTAGCTTAGGAAACTAAAACAGATTTTGGTATCAGAAGAATGCAAATACCAAAATGTGGAAACAGCTTTGGAATTGGATACTGGGTAGATCTGGAAGAATTGTGAGGCATCTGGTAGAAAAGGCCTAGGTTTCTTTGAAGAGACTATTGGTAGAAATCTGGATGACAGAAGTACTTCCGGTGAGAACTTAGATGAAAATAATGCTTTATTGGCAACCGGAAGTAAAGCAATCCTTGTTTTAAAGGGGCAGTGAACTTGGCAAAATTGAGTTCTGATGTTGGATGGAAGGCATAATTTGAAGGTGATAATCTTACCTGAGATTTCCAAGCTAAACGTGCAAAGTGCAGCCTGGTTTTCCTTACAGTTTTTAGTAAAATGTGAGAGGAAAGGAATAAACTGAGAACTTAATGCCTGGCACATGCACACACACACACACACACACACACACACACACACACACACACACACACACACACACACACACACAGAGAGAAAGAGAGAGGGAGAGAGAGAAATTGATGGTTTGAAAAATTTAGAGTATCTGGAAAGCAAGTCCCCAAAGACTAGTGCTCCATGTGAGGGTTTAACTGAACATGGATCCAGTCAGCCATTTCAATGCAAGTGAGGACTAGATCTGTGGAGAGTCCTGCTGTCTGATGGCTTGGATATGTATGTAAAACTGCAGAGCCAACAATTTTATTTTCAAGTTCTGTATGAATGGAACTTAATGATGCCTTGATTTGATATTTTACCTGCTTCAAAACCAAAACTGAATAAATTCCCATTGCTTGACACACCCCATTTCATGGTATTTGCTTTGAGCAGCGTAGGAAATGAAAATATACTCCTTCACAAAAGGAAACAGGTCCTAGGAGGTAAGCCACACCCATCTAGAATGGGTGACCTACAATGACATGTATGGGCATTGAACTGAGAGCCAAAGAGTGTCACTTTTCAACTCTGGATCTGCTATCAACATGTTTTCTAAAGCTGAGAGACTTAGTTTGCTCTTCTGTCCTGTGTAGAATAGCAGTATCTACCTCCTAGGACAGCTGCAGAAATCAAAAGTAAAACACTTAGCAGAGCTGGTTCTTAGCAAATGATTAATAAGTGGTAGCTAAGAGGTGGAGCAAGATGGCAGCATAGTGAGGTATGGGATTTAGTTTGTCCTCCAGAGCACCTAGCAAGTAGTCAGGAATTGTATGGAACAACTGCTAAGGGGACATCAGTGACTGGACACATAGCATACAGCAGTCTAGAACAAGTGGAATAGCTGAGATACCACACAGAACTGTATGTCTCTCATGCTGCAGAGGCCTGGGCCATCCCCCCAGGAGAAAAACAGGCTGGTTCTCCAAAGGGAAAGGAAACAGACTTTACTAGAAGCAAGGGCTTTGCTCAATCAAGTCCAAATGTGGAATTAATTAATAAATTCTGACTACTGAAAACAGGGCCTGAGCACACATAAACCTGGAATAAGAACTAAAGGAACTAAGAGTTTTTACCCAGGCAGGGAAGGGGTGAGCCTGATGGAAAACAAACAAACAAAAAACAAAAAAATGAAAAACAGACTTTTTGAGTTGGATAGAACAGAATACTATAAAAAGGATAGATCCCAAGCAAAGGTGCCACATACAGCCTGGAAATACTTGGAACCATGTACCAATGGAAGCTCTTGATTGGCAAGCCCAGGTGTCAGCAGTCCAGTTCTGAAAGGCTTTTTGCTTTTTTTAAAAAAAAAAAAATGCTCTTAGCAGCTCATTAGTTAGAACTGCAAGCACACTAAGTCTCCAGCATGTCCCAGGCAAGAGCAGGACTAAGGCATGTCTGAGAGACAAAGTAACTAGTCAGGTGAAAGGGGTTAATTCCCTAAAAGGTCTATCTTCCCCAAGAAAATGAGGCAGGGCCCAGCTCAACTGGAGGCCCTCCTTCAGGGAATTCAGGTCCCAGGGGCTGGAAAACAGAAGCAATCAAAGCCTACCTACTACTGAAACCTCTAAAACAATCCCACTGTCAAGAAGAGTGTCCTGAAATCAAAGACACCACATCATTTTTGCTAGTGGGAAGCCATGGGCAGCAATGACCACATGCTGGACAAGATAGGAAAAGCACAGCATCTAGAGGCTTTCTAAGCAAATCTGACAACCTGCTGGGTCTCATCCTCAAGGAAAACTGATGCTGGCTACGCCCTCCTCCTGAGTTGTGGGCCTGTCTAGTCTGGGGAAATCTGACTGGGTGATAATAAATGAGGAGACCCTCCTAAAAAAAAAGAGTCTCCAAATAGGCAAGGCAAGAAATAGAAAAACAAGAGCTGAAAAATTCTGATCAGTTCAACAGAACCTACACTAGAGGTCTAGAATAAGTTGAACTGCTTGTCAAAGAACAGATAAAGAACAAAGCCATCCACCAAGAAAACCATAGGTAAAAGAGTGAAAACAACATCCAGAGTAAAGTAATTAAGGAAATGAAATGCCCAGATGCCAGCAGAAAAATAATGCATCATACTAGGAAAATTGAAGGTATGGCCTAGTCAAAGGAACAAACCAATACTTCAAATGAGAAACAGGATTTGAAACAACTAATTCACAATGTTCGAATAGACATGCAAAATCAAAAATCAAATCAATGAGTTGACAGAGGATATAAAGAAGACATTGGGTAAAAATAAAGAATAACTTGAAAGTTTGAAAAAACAAGTTGCAGAACTAATGGGAATGAATGGCACAATAGAAGAGATGAAAAAACAATGGAAACCTACAACAACAAATTTGAAGTGGCATAAGAAATGACTAGTGAACTAGTGCACTGGATATCTAAAAACCAACACACAAAAGAAAATATAGGGAAAAGAATGGAAAAATAAAACAGGGTCACAGGGATTGAATGACAACATGAAGTACATGAATATAAGTGTTGTGGGTTTCCCAGAAGGAGAATAGAAGAGAAAAGGAGGAGAAAGACTAATAGAGTAAATAATCACTGAAGATTTCCCTTATAAAGACATAAAATACAGATCCGGAAGTGCAGTGTACCCCCAAACAGAATAGATCCATACAGAATACTCCAAGATACTTACTAATCAGATTGTCAGATGTCAAATGTCAAAGAAAAATAGAGAATTTTGAAAGCAACAAGAGAAAACAATCCATCACATATGAGGGAAGCTCAATAAAACTATGTGTGGATTTATCAGCAGGACCTATGGAAGCAAGAAGGCAGCAGAATGATATATTTAAGGTTCTGAAAGAGAAAAATTGCAGAACAAGAATTCTATGCCTGGCAAAACTGTCCTTCAAAAATGAGGGTAAGATTAAAATATTTTCAAACAAGCAGTCATGGAGAAAATTTGTAACTAAGAGGCCAGCTTTACAAGAAATACTAAAGGGAGCATGACAGGCAGATAGGAACAGACAGGAGAGAGAGGTCTGGAGAAGAGTGTAGAAATGAAGACTATCAGTAAAGGTAAAAAGAGAACAAAAACTAGATATGACATATAAAATCCAAAAGATAAAATCATAAAAGAATTTTATTTATAGTAATAACATCAAATGTTAGTGGATTAAATTTCCCAATCAAAATACATAGGCTGGCAAGAATGGATTAAAAAACAGTGCCCATCTATATGCTGTTTACTGGAGACTTATTTTAGACCTAAGACAAAAATAGGTTGAAAGTGAAAAGTTGGGAAACGAAATTTCATACAAACAACAACCAGAAAAGAGCAGGGGTAATTATACTAGTATAAGACAAAATAGATTTCAAATGTGAAACAATTAAAAGAGACAAAAAAAGGACACTATGTGTTAATAAAAGGAACAATTCAACAAGAAGACATAACAATATTAAATATTTATGCAGCAAGCCAGAGTGCTCCAAAATACATGAGGTAAACAGTAAATGGAGCAGTAGACACCTCTACCATAATAGTTGGAGGCTTCAATTTCCTGCTCTCATCAATGGACAGAACACCTTGATAGAGGATCAATAAGGAAACAGATTTTGAATAATACAATAAATGAACTATACTTAACAGTTATTTACAGAACTTTGCACCCTGAAACAGCAGGATACATGTTTTTCTCAAGTGCTTATGGATCATTCTCAAGGATAGACAATATGCTGGGTCACAAAGAAAGTCTCAATAAATTTTAAAAATTGAAATTATAAAAAACACTTTCCAGATCATAATGGAATGAAGTTGAAAATCAGTAACAGGCAGACAGCCAGAAAATTCACAAATATTTGGAGGCTAAATGACTCACTCTTAAACAGTCAGTGGGGCAAAGAAGAAATCCAAAATAAAACAGTAAATATCTTGAGGCAAATGAAAATGAAAACAGAACATATAAAAATTTATGGGATGGGTGGGCCACAGGGGTTCAGCAGGCAGAATTCTTGCCTGCCATGCCAGAGACCCAGGTTCAAATCCTGGTGCCTGCCCACACAAAGAAAAAATAAAAAAAGATTTAAGGGATGCAGCAAAGGCAGTGCTGAGAGGTAAATTTATTGCCTTAAATGCCTACATTAAAAAAAGAGAAAGGGATACAAGGGTAGTTCAATGGTAGAATTCTCACCTGCCATGTGGGAGACCTGGGTTCAATTCCTAGCCCACGCACTTCCCAAAAAACAAAACAAGCAAACAAAAAAACAATCAAACAAAAATTCAACGAATGGTGCTGTAATAACAGGATACTCACATGAAAAAAAAAAAGAAATGTGACCCTCACCATACAGCATGCAAAAAAAAAAAGATAAGAAAGAGCAAAAATTGAGGAATTAAACTGTTTACTTGGAAGAACTGGAACAGCAAACTAACCCCGAAGCAAACAAAAGGAAAGAAATTATGGAGATTAGATTAGAAATAAATGAAATTGACATTAGGAAAACAATAGGGAAAATCAACAAAACCAGAAGTTGGTTCTTCAAGAAAACCAAAAAATTGATGCATGCTTAGATTAAACAAAAAGGAGAAGAGGCAAATAAATAAAGGGAGAAATGGAAGAGAGGACATAATAACTGATCTTGCAGCAATAAAGGGGGTAATGAGAGGATACTATGAGCAACTATATATATATATATATATATATATATATATATATATATATATAC
Organism: Tamandua tetradactyla; assembly: GCF_023851605.1. Lineage (NCBI taxonomy): Eukaryota > Metazoa > Chordata > Mammalia > Pilosa > Myrmecophagidae > Tamandua > Tamandua tetradactyla. The sequence goes on from NC_135336.1 coordinate 98,311,565, forward strand.
TATACATGTCTATATAAGCTGGACAACATAGGTTAAATGGGCAACTTCCTAGAAAGACATGAACAGCCAATAGAGTCAACCACCTATGAGTCATGGAGACATAGATGACCTGAACAAACCAATTACAAGTAAAGAGATTGAATCAGTCATCAAGTAATTCCCCAAAAAGAAAAATCCAGGACCAGACACCTTCACATGTGAAATTCATCAAGCATTCAAGAAAGAGTTAGTACCAATTCTGCTCAAATTCTTCAAAAAAATTGAAGAGAGGAGAAGCTACCTAACTCATTCTATGAAGCCAAAATCACCCTAATACCAAAACCATACAAAGATACTATAAAAAAAGAAAATTACAAACCAATGTCTTTAGTGAATATGGATGCAAAAATCCTCAACAAAATACCTGCAAATCAAATCCAGCAGCACATTAAAAGAATTATGCACCATGATCAAGTGGGATTTATTCCAAGTATGTAAGGCTAGTTCAAAACAAAAAATTCAATTGATTTAATAAACAATATCAATAAGTTAAAGCAGAAAAACTACTTGATCATTTTGACTGATGCAGAAAAGACATTTTATGAAATTCAACATCCTTTCTTGCTGAAAACACTTCAAAGTATAAGAACCCTAGAAGAAAACATACTCAAGACGATAAAGCATATATTGCAAAAACACACAGCTAACATCTTGAATGGGGAATGAATGAAAGCTTTCCCTCTAAGATCAGAACAAGACAAGGTTGTCCATTGTCACCATTGCTATTCAGCATTGTCCTGGAAGTTCCAGCCAGAGCAAGTAGACAAGAAAAAGAAATAAAAGGCATCCATTTTGGAAAGGAAGAAGTAAAACTCTCACTGTTCGCAGATGACATGATATTAAATGTTGAAAATCCTGAAAAATCTACAGCAAAGTTACTAGAGATAATAAATGAGTGCAGCAAAGTGACAGGTTACAAGATCAACACGCCCAAAATCAATAGTGTCTCTATATACTAGTGATGAGCAATCTGAGGAGAAAATCAAGAAAATAATTCCATTTACAATAGCAACCAAAATAATCAAATATTTAGGAATAAATTTAACTGAGTACACAAAAGACCCATACACAGAAGACTGTAAGAAATTGCTAAAAGAAATCACAGGGTACCTAAATAAATGAAAGGGCATACCATGTCCATGGATTGGAAGACTAAATATAGTTAAGATGTCAATTCTACCCAAATTGATTTATAGATTCAATACAATACCAATTAAAGTCCCACAACTAATTTTTCAGAAATAGAAAAATAAATAACCAAATTTATTTGGAAGGGCAGGGTGCCTCAAATAGTTGTAAATATCTTGAGAATGAAAATGGAGTGGGAGGTCTCATATTGCCTGACTAAAACATATTACAAAGCTATGGCAGTCTAAACAACATGGGTGCATGCAAAAAGATAGATATTCAGACCAATGGAATCAAATTGAGTGTTCAGAAATAGACCCTCTCTCATCTATGGACAATTGATCTTTGATAAGGCAATCAAGCCAGACCATCTGGAACAGAGCAGCTTCTTCAATAAATGGTGTTTGGAGAACTAGATATCTATATGCAAAAGAATGAAAGAGGAGGAGAGGGGGCCAAGATGGTGGTTTAGTGAGGTGTGGGATTTAGTTCGTTCTCCAGAGCAGCTAGTAAATAGCTAGGAACAGTGAGAACAACTTCTGGGGCCACATTAGTGGCTGGACACACAGCGTACACCAGTCTGGACAAGCTGGACCAGCTGTGATCCCTCCCAGAACTGTGAGTGCCCCAAGTAACGGTGGCCAGCACCCATCCCCCCCAGGCTGTTTCCCCTTTCCCCCAAGGGAAAAGGAAAGAGCCACTTTACTAACAGCAAGTGACTGAGCTCCACCAAGCTCCAATTTGTGGAATTAATTAACAAATTCTGACTACTACAAATAGGACCCCATCTCAGCTGAACTTCGAGTAAAAGCTAAACCTGCTGGTCTTTGCCACAGTGCAAAGGAACCAGGGCTGATGGAAAAAGAAAAAGAAACAAAAAAACAAACAGAGGAGGGGGCACATAGGATCTGAAGATACACAGAGCAATGTACTAACGTAAGCTCTTGATTGGCAAACCCAAGGAATGGGGATTCTACCCTGAAAAGAATTTTTCTTTTCTTTTTGTGGCTATATTTCTACATCTTGACTGCTCTTTGGAAACAGCTGCAAGGCCTCTCAGACTCCAGCCGCCCCAGAAAGGGTGAAATTAAGCTTGTTTGAGAGCTTGTCTGGAGGTTGTGCCTTCCCCAGGAGAAGGGTGGGGCCCAGCTCAGGTGGAATCCCTCCCTCAAGGAATTCAGACCCCAGGGTCCAGAAAACAGAAGCAATTAAAGCCAGCCTACAACCTCTCCTCTGTCTCAACTACACCTCCAGCAGGGAGAGTCTGCTGAAGTTAAAGGTGCCACATCACCTTACGCTGGTGGGGCCCACAGGCAGACAAGCACGACATACTGGGCAGGATAGGAAAAACATAGAGTCTAGAGGCTATATAGGGAAGTCTTTCAGCCTTCTGAGTCTCACTCTCAGGGAAAACTGATGCAGGGGACTCTTTCCTCCTGAAAAGAGACCCATTTGGTCTGGGAAAATTTGACTGGGGTCTATAATACCTAAGTAGATGCTCGTAAGGGGGAAATAATGCACCATACAGACAGGGCAAGAAACAAGAAAACAAGAACTGAAGACTTCTGTTCTGCTCAACAAAATCTAAGCTAGAGGTCTGGAATAAGTTGAACTGAATGTCAAAGAACAGACAGACAATAAAGTCATCCAGCAAGAAAATCCTAGGTAAAGAAAGTGAAAACAATCTCCAGAATAAACTAATTAAGGAAATTAAATGCCTAGGTGCCAGTGAAAAATAATGAATCACACCAGGAAAACTGAAGAGATGGCCCAGTCAAAGGAACAAACCAACAATTCAAATGAGATACAGGAGTTGAAACAATTAATTCAGAATGTTCAAACAGACATGGAAAACCTCATCAAAAATCAAATCAATGAATTGATGGAGGATATAAAGAAGACAAGGGATGAACAAAAAGAAATTGAAAGTCTGAAAAAACAAATCACAGAACTTATGGGAATGAAAAGCACAGTAGAAGAGATGGAAAAAAAAAACAATGGAAACCTACAATGTTAGATTTCAAGAGACAAAAGATAGGATTAGTGAACTGTAGGATGAGACATCTGAAATCTGACAGTGAAAGAAAATATAGGGCAAAGAATGGAAAAATATGAGCAGGGACACAGGGAATGGAATGAAACATGAAGTGCACAAATATATGTGTGGTGGGTGTCCCAGAAGGAGAAGAGAAGGAAAAAGGAGGAGAAAAACTAATGGAGGGAATCATCACTGAAAATTTCCCAACTCTTATGAAAGACTTAAAATTACAGATCCAAGAAGTCCAGCATACCCCAAACAGAATAGATCCAAATAAATGTACTCCAAGACACTTACTAATCAGAATGTCAGATGTCAAAGAGAAAGAAAGAATTTTGATAGCAGCAAGAGAAAAGCAATCCATCACATACAGGGAAAGCCCAATAAGACTATGCATAGATTTCTCAGCAGAAACCATGGAGGCAAGAAGACAGTGGCTTGGTATATTTAAGATACTAAAACAGAAAAACTGCAAATCTAGAATTCTGTATCCAGCAAAATTGTCCTTCAAAAATGAGGGGGAAATTAAAACATTTTCAGACAAAAAAATCACTGAGAGAATTTGTGACCAAAAGACCAGCTCTGCAAGAAATACTAAAGAGAGCACTAGAGACAGATACGAAAAGACAGGAGAGTGAGGTGTGGAGAAGAGTGTAGAACTGAAGACCATCAGTAAAGGTAAAAAAAGAAAAGGAAAATTAGATACAACATATAAAATCCAAAAGGCAAAATGATAGAAGAAAGTACTGCTCTTACACTAATAACACTAAATATTAATGGATTAAACTCCCCAATCAAAAGACATAGACTGGCAGAAAGGATTAAAAACCAGGACCCATCTATATGCTATCTACAGGAGACACATTTTATACCCAAGGATAAATATAGGTTGAAAGTGAAAGGTTGGGAAAAGATATTTCATGCAAACAACAATCAGAAAAGAGCAGGAGTAGCTATGTTAATATCCAACAAATTACACTTCAAATGTAAAACAATTAAAAGAGACAAAGAAGGACACTATGTATTAATAAAAGGAACAATTCAACAAAAAGACATAACAATCATAAATATTTATGTACCAAGCCAGAGTGCTCCAAAATACATGAGGCAAACACTGAAAAGAGAATTAGACACATCTACCATAATAGTTGGAAACTTCAATTCCCTGCTCTCTACATGGACAGAACATCTAGACAGAGGATCAATAAAGAAACAGAGAGTTTGAATAATACAATAAATGAACTACACTTATCAGACATTTATAGAGCATTGCACCCCCCAACATCACCCTCATTCCAAAGGCAGACAAAGATACTACAAGAAAATGAAATTACAGACCAATCTTTCTAATTACTATAGATGCAAAAATCCTCAACAAATTTCTTGGAAATTGAATCCAGCAGCAAATTAAAATAATTATACACCATGACCAAATAGAATTCATCCCAGGTATGTAAGGATGGTTCAACATAAGAAAACCAATTAATGTAATACACCATATCAACAAAACAAACCAGAAAAACCACATGATCATCTCAATTGATGCAAAAAAGGCATTTGACAAAATTCAACATCCTTTCCTGTTGAAAACACTTCAAAGAATAGGAATAGAAGGGAACTTCCCGAACATGATAAAAGGAATATATGAAAAATCCACAGTTAACCTCATCCTCAATTGGGAAAACTGCCAACTTTCCCCCTAAGATCAGGAACAAGACTAGGATACCCACTATCACCACTGTTATTCAACATTGTGTTGGAAGTTCTAGCCATAGCAATTAAACAAGAAAAAGAAATACAAGGCATCAAAATTGGAAAGGAAGAAGTAAAACTCTCACTGTTTGCAGATGATATGATACTATATGTTGAAAACCCTTAAAAATCCACAGCAAAACTACTAGAGCTAATAAATGAGTACAACAAAGTGGCAAGTTACAAGATCAACGCTCAATCTGTAGTGTTTCTATACACTAGCAATAAACAATCTGAGGGGGGAAATCAAGAAAAAAATAAATTCCAGTTAGAATTGCAACCAAAAGAATAAAATATTTAGGAATAAATTTAACTAAGGATACAAAAGGCCTATACAAAGAAAGCTACAAGAAATTGCTAAAAGAAATCACAGAAGACCTAAATAAATGAAAAGGCATACCCGTGTTCATGGATTGGAAGACTAAATATAGTTAAGATGTAAGTCTACCTAAATTCACTTATAGATTCAATGCAATATCAATTAAAATCCCAATAACTTACTTTTCAGAAATAGAAAAACCAATAACCAAATTTATCTGGAAGGGCCGGGTGGCCTGAATAGCTAAAAATATCCTGAGAAAGAAAAGTGAAGTCAGAGGTCTCACACTACCTGATTTTAAGGCATATTATGAAGCTACAGTGGTCAAAACAGCATGATATTGGCATAAAGATAGATATACTGACCAACGAAATCGAATATAGAGAGTATAAAGAGTATAGACCCTCTATATCTAGACCTTCAGATATAGACCCTCTCATCTATGGACAATTGATCTTTCATAAGGCAGTCCAAGCCAACTCACCTGGGACAGAACAGTCTCTTCAATAAATGGTGCCTAGAGAACTGGATATCCACATGTAAAAGAATGAAAGAGGATCCATATCTCACACCCTATACAAAAATTAGGTTAAAATGGATAAAAAGACCTAAACATTAGATCTAAGACCATAAAACTTTTAGAAGAAAATGTAGGGAAATATCTTATAAATCTTATAATAGGAGGCGGTTTCCTAGACCTTACACCCAAAGCAAAGCATTGAAGAAAGAAATATATAAATGGGAATGCCTCAAAATTAAACACTTTTGTACATCAAAGAACTTTGTCAAGAAAGTAAGAAGACAGCCCACACAATGGGAGAGAATATTTGGAAACAATGTATCAGATAAGGGTCTAGTATCCAAAATATAATAAAGAGATTGTTCAACTCAACAACAAACAGACAACCAACCCAGTTACAAAATGGGCAAAAGACATGAACAGACACTTCTCAGAAGAGGAAATACAAATGGGCAACAGGCACATAAAAACATGCTCAACTTCACCGGCTATTAGGGAAATACAAATCAAAACCACAATGAGATATCATCTCACACCCACAGGAATGGCCATTATCAATAAAACAGAAAACAACAGTGCTGGAGAGGGTGTGGAGAAAGAGGCACACTTATCCACTGTTGGTGGGAATGTAAAATGGTACAACCAGTGTGGTAGGTAGTTTGGCAGTTCCTGAGGAAGCTAAGTATAGAATTGCCATATGATCTGGCAATACCACTGCTAGGTATCTACTCAGAGGACCTGAGGGCAAGGACACAAACAGACATTTTCACACCAATGTTTATAGCAGCATTATTTACAGTTGCAAAGAGATGGAAACAGCCCAAATGTCCATCAACAGGCAAGTGGCTAAACAAACTGTGGTATATATATAGATGGAATATTATGCAGCTGTAAGACAGAATAAAGTTATGAAGTATGTAACGACATGGATGGGCTTTGAAGACATTATGCTGAGTGAGATTAGCCAGAAACAAAAGGACAAATACTGTATGGCCTCACTGATATGAACTAACATTAATTAATGAACTTGGAGAATTTCAGTTAAGAACAGAGACCATCAGGAGATAGAAATAGGGTAGATATTGGGTAAATGGAGCTGAAGGGACACAGATCATGCAACAGGACTGATAGTAAAAGTTCAGAAATTGATAGCACAATACTACCTAACTGTAATACAATAATGTTAGCACACTGAATGAAGCTGAATGTGAGAATGACAGAGGAAGGAGGGCTGGGGGCACAAATGAAATCAGAAGGAAAGATAGCCGATAAAGAGTGAGATGGTATAATCTGGGAATGCCTAAAGCGTACAACGATAGTGAAAAAAATACTAATTAAAAAAAGTTTTTATCTGAGGAAGAACAAAGGAATGTCAATATTCCGGGCTGTTGAAAATAGATGGTAATTCATATTTTAAAACGTTAACTTATGTATGAGACTAAAGCAAAAAATGTTTATTTGGGACAAAATTTATATTTTAACTAGTGTGTCTCCTAATATAACTGAATGTAAGTACATGGAACCTTGAGTAGGGCATGAGATTTTGTGGGTTTGTCCAGAGTGATGCCCTGATAAATCACAGAGTGATTTGAACAGTGAATAAAAAAGTATTTGCAAAGTCTCCTTGGAGGAATGGTGAGAAAGAGGAAAAATTCAGCTTCCCCATTTGGAAAAGGCCTAATATTCTAGCAAGCAGTGAGGACAACAAAATCAATAGGCTGAGCCCTCAACCTTCTGGTTTGTTCATATGAAACTTATCCCTGTAAAGGATAGGCTAAGCCTATTCAAAATTAGGTCTAAGAGTCACCCTCAGAGAACCTGTTTTGTTGCTCAGATGTGGCCTATCTCTCAGCCAACATGGCAAGCAAACTCACTGCCCTCCCCCTCTCTATGTGGGATATGACTTGCAGGTGGTGTAAACCTCCCTGGCAATGTGGGACAGAAATTCTAGAATGAGCTGGGACTCAGCATTGAGGGATTATGAAAACCTTCTCTACTGAAAGGGGTAAGAGAGAAATGAGACAAAATAAAGCATCAATGGCTGAGAGATTTCAAATAGAGTTGAGAGGTTATCCTGGAGGTTATTCTTATGCATTATATAGGTAACCCCTTGTTAGTTTAAGATATCTTAGCGCCTGAAACCGTAGAGCTGTGTTCCAGTAGCCATGTTTCTTTAAGATGATATAATGATATAACTTTAGCAACTGACTGTGTGATTGTGAAAAGGTTCTGATGCACCTTTTATCTATGGTGTGGACAGATGAGTAAAAAATATGGATTAAAAATAAATAAATGATAGGGGAAACAAATGTTGAAATAAATTAGGTGGAGGGAAATACCAGTGGTCAAGGAGATGGAGAGGTAAGGATTACGGTATGTATGAGTTTTTTCTTTTTATTTCTTTTTCCGGAGTGATGCAAATGTTCTGAGAAATGATTATAGTGATGAATATACAACTATGTGATGGTATTGTGAGCCATTGATTGCACACAAAGTATGAATGTTTATACACTAAGAATGTTCATGTTGTTTTTTAAATAAAAATTTAAGAAAAGAATGAAAGAGGATCCATATCTCATACCCTGTACAAAAACTAACTCAAAATGGAACAAAGACCTAGGCATTAGAGTTAAGACAATAAAAGTGTTAGAAGAAAATGTAGAGAAATATCTTATGAATCTTATAATAGGAGATGGTTTCCTAGAACTTACACCCAAAGCTTGAGCATTGAAAGAAGGAAATAGATAATTGCCATCTCCTCAAAATTAAACACCTTTGTGCATCAAAGAACTTTATTAGGCAAGTAAAAAGGCAGCCTACACAATGGGAAACAATATTCAGAAACCAAATATCAAATAAGGGTTTAGTACCCAAAATATAGAGAGACTTTCTTCAACTCAACAACAAAAAGACAAAGAACCCAATTTAAAAATGGGCAAAAGACATGAACAGACACTTTTCAGAAGAGGAAATACGAATGGCTGAAAGGCATATGAAAAGATGGTCAACTTCACTAGCTATTAGGGAAATGCAAATCAAAACTACAAGGAGATTTCACCTCACATCCACTAGAATGGCCATTATCAAAAAAACAACAACAGAAAACGACAAGTGCTGAAGAGGATGTGGAGAAAGAAGCACTTATCCACTGTTGGTGGGAATGTAAAATGGTGCAACTGCTCTGAAGGCAGTTTGGTCATTCCTTAGGAAGCTAAGTATAGAATTGCCATATGATCCAGCAATCCCATTACTAGGTATATATTCAGAGGAACTGAAGGTAAGGAAACAGGCATTAGCACTCTGCACTCTGATGTTTATAGCAGCATTACTTACAATTGCCAAGAGATGGGAACAGCCCAAATGTCCATCAACAGATGAGTGCCTAAACAAGTTGTGGTGTATACATACAATGGAATATTATGCAGCTGTAAAACAAAATAGTTATGAAGCATATAAAAATGTGGATGAACCTTGTGGACATTATGCTTAGTGAAATTCACCAGAAACAAAAAAGCAAAGACTGTATGGTCCCACGATTATGAACTAACATTAATGACTGAATTTTGAGGGTTAAAGTTAAGAACACAGGTTATCAGGAGATAGAAGGTAGGGGTTAGGCATTTGGTTCTGAAGGAATACAGGTTGTGCAACAAGACTGATGGTAAAAGTTCAGAAATGGATAGCACAACATTACTTGATGGTAGCACACTAATGTAAGTACATTGAATGAAGCTGAATTTGAATATATTTGAAGGGCTGGGGGCATGTATGAAACCAGAAAGAAAGACAGAGGATAAAGACTGAGACAGTGTAACTTGGAAATGCCTTCAGTGAGCACTGATGGTGATTAAATGTACAAATATAAAAATGTTTTTGCGTGAAGGAGATCAAATGAATTTCAACATTGCAAGGTGTTGAAAATGAATGGTATATAGGAAAAAGTACAATTAAGGCAAGTTAGGGTCTATAGTCAACAGTAACATTGTAATATGCTTCCACTGAATGTAAAAGAGGCATTATGCCAAAGCTATGTCAACAAGCAGGAGATATAAGGGAGGGGTCTGGACTTTTAGCAGAAGAAAATGAAATGTCTTCATAAAGATTATGGTGGCTAAGGCATGTCTATTTACTTAGGTTGAATTGTGTGATGTACAAATAGAACTGTTTAAAAATGAACAGAGAGAAGCAAGTGCTAGAGAAAATGCAGAGAAAGAGATGTACCTATTCACTGTCAGTAGGAAACTGAGAGGTGCAGCCCCTTGGAGGGCAGTGTGGTGGTTCCACAGGGGGCCAGGGGTGGGGTTGCCATACAATCTTACAACCCCGTTCCCTACAACCCCACTGCCAGGTATATATGTAAAAGAACTGAGGGTAGGGACATGAATGGCAACAGTGATCATGATTCACAATGGGTAAAGGTGACCTAAGGGTACAAAGACTGAGGGAAGGAAGGGGAGCTCTGGTATATACATACAACGGACTACTGAGTGGTTGCAAGAAAGAACAAAATTGTGAGGCATGCAACTAGGTGAATGAACCTTAAGGACTGTATGTTGAATGAAATGACAGAAACAAAAAGACAAATATTATCAGACCTCACTCATATGGACTATAATGTAGAAACTCAGAGAATTTAAGCTGAGAGCATGGGTTATCAGGTTGGGCCTATTATAAAGGGTCCTACATAATATTACAGAAGTCACATATATTCAGAAGATAGAACCGTTATTTCTAAATTCTGAGATACTGTGCTGTTTGTCTATTACCTGGTCATTCCCTGAAACTTCTGGTATTTATGTGACACTTGAGACTCAGAGTTAGAGCTCTGAAAGTCTGCATTGCCCCAAACAGCAACTGTTAAAAAGTTGAAAATGTGATCAGACTTCAACTAGGGATATGAATGAAACTCATATGGATAGGACTAAAGTAGAGCAGAATACAGGGTAAGGGATGATATAGTCCATATTTTAAGATTTCAACTTCTGCGTGAGACCAGAGGGAGAGACGTTTACTTGGTACAAAAGTTATATTTTGGGTAGTGCATTACTGAATTTAACTTGTATGGTTAGTTTAGTTGAACACCAGAAGTACATGGAATCTTGAATAGGGGAGGAGATCTTGTTGGTTTGCACAGATTAGTGTGATGCCCCAATATATCCTAGAATATTTTGGGCAGAAAGGAGGAAATATTCAACTTCACCTTTTGGGAAATTCCTGATATTCTTGAAAGCACTGGGGACAACAAATTCAATAGGTTGAGCCCTTGATCTTGGAGTTGAATCCTATGGAACTTGTTCCTGTAAAGGAGAAGTTAAGCCTCCTTATCATTATGCCTAAGAGTCATCCCCAGAGAACCTCTTTTGTTGCTCAGATGTTGCCTCTCTCTCTCTAAGTCAATTTGGCAGATGAACTCATTGCCTGCCTCTCCTTGCATGAGACATGGTTCCCAGGGGGAAAATCTCCCTTGCAACTTGGAACAGAACTCCAGGGGATGAGCTGGGACCTGGATTCATGGGAATGAGAAAGCCTTAATGACCAAAAGAGGAAAGAGAAATGAGACAAAACACAGTTTCAGTGGCTGAGAGATTTCAGTGTTGAGAAATTGTGCTGGTTATTCTTATGCATTATACAGATATCCCTTTTTAGTTTATGGTGTATTGGAGTGGCTGGAGGGAAGCACCTGTAACTGTTGAGCTGTGTTCCAGTAGCCTTCATTCTTGAAGATGATTGTATAGCAATATAGCTTTTACAATGTGACTGTGTGATTGTGAAAACTTGTGTCTGGTGCTTCTTTTATCCAGGGTATAGACAGATGAGTAAAAAAAAAAAAAACAAGAATAAATAAATAAATAATAGGAGTGGCTAAAGGGTAAAAATTTGGGTAGCTAGAAATACTAGCAGTCAATGAGAGGGAAGGGTTAGAAGTATGGGATGTATGAGTTTTTTTATGTTTTCTTTACATTTCTGCAAATATTCTAAAACTGATCATGCTGATGAATACACAACTATTTGATGATATTGTGAGCCACTGATTGTATACTATGTATGGACTCTGTGTGTGCGAAAAATTCTCAATAAAAATATTTTAAAAAATAACTGTGGCTTCTTGCTTGGAGGTCACACCCTGAGCTATATTTTCAAAATAGGCATCAGTGTCTCCCTCCATGTAAACACAGGGGCAGGCATGACCAGACTGAAATCACACATGTGCAGTCCATAAAAAGATACAAGAGAAATAAAGCAAGCTACACAGCTCTTCATCTCCACCTGAGCAGGTCAGGTCCCCACAGTTGACATGATTTTGCAAAGCTCTTTTTATTTTGACTTGTGCCAGTAAATAAATTGTCTCTAGCTTTTCTCAGGAAGCCTGCCATTTGGTGTGACATTGGCATGAGACTCTTCGGTAAGGAGTCAAATGGAGCCACCAAGCTGGGCTGCTGACTTGGAATTATTAAAGCCACTATCTCCATGAGCATTTTAAAAGTAGCAAGTTGTGAGAAATAACTACTCCATGCCTGGAAATGATGTCAGGACACTCCAGGACTGACAGGATAATCTAGAATGATTCGAGGGAGCATCTCATTGTGGTGAATAAAAATAAAGAAAATAGCCTGCTTACACTTTTCTTTTGAGAGCGAATGCTTACCCTAACCCTAACCAAATGACTAGCAAGGCATTGATAGGAGCACTGGACTGGTGGCAAGCATTAAATGTATGGTTACTTGTATAACTAAGTCTTTGTGAGAATCAAAAGGGGGAGAACATGGTATGCATTGGCATATGCTCTAACAATGCAGATTTTAGTATAATGGAAAAATGGGGGCAAAAATGGGGAGAACATTTGCAAAAATGTTTAATGCTGTCAGTAATCATTGGCACTTATAGTATTATTTTGAGACTTTTGTGTTCAATATAAGATAAACCAGCAATCCTATCCTTCTCTGTGTCTTTGGGAACTAGGAGTTTCAGTTTTAGAAGAAAGGAGATGCAGATTTAACAGAGAAGTTAGGTAAATATACCATAGACTTTATTTTGAATTGGAAATTTTAGCATGAATACATAAGATGATTATGCACTTTTACATCTAAATCTACACCTACATGTACATTTACATTTACATACACACCTACACATACATACACACAGACCCACTATATGTTTTCACTGAAAAGGTTTAAAGGCTTAGAAACAATGATCAATCCAAGTATCAATTGGCATTGCTAAACCCAGATCACTGTATTCTTATTTGAAATAACATTTCCCACTACAAAAGAAATAAGGTTTTTTAGAGAAATGGCCAATTCTGAGTTTGGGACAGAAAATGCACAAAATGAACCTAAAATCAATTTTCAACCTTAAAGAGGACTAGGATCATGTCAAATGAACTCAAGAACACCTTGAAGAAATTTCCACTGGCCAAAGAAAGGACAATTTAAGGTTCAATAAGAATTGCCATAGATCGAAACCTATCAAATAAATTTAAATCCATTATTTCATAATATCCTTTAAAAAGGTCATTAGTCATTGTCTAGGTTTGGTAAAGCTGCCAGAACACAATAAGCCAGGAGGGGGGTTGGCTTCTAACAAGGGAGATTTATTGACTTACAATTTGCACTTCTTGGGCCATGAAAATGTCCCAATCAAGTCATCGACAGGATGATTCCTGAATTCTGAGGTAAGGCTGCTGGCATCTGGGACACCTCTGTCACATGGCAAGGCACATGATTGACATCTGCTGGTTCTTCACTTCTGATTCCATTGCTTTCAGCTTCTGATTCCAGTGGCTTTCTCTCTGAGGTCTGTAGGTCCTCTCTTAGCTCCTCTGAGGGTTTTCTCTCTAAGATCTCTCTGGGTGTTTCTGAGCTCTCTCCAAACTTCTCTGACATTTATCCTCTCATAAAGGGTTCAGTAAAAAATTAAGATCATTTTGAATGGGCTGGGTTACATCTCAATTCAAACAACCTAATCAAAAGATCCCACCCACAATACATCTCCCACCACAGGAATGGGTTAAAAGAACGTGGCCTTTTCTGGGGTACATGACAGCTTTAAACCAGCAGTCATCTTTGGACAATGATAGGGATTCAATCTATTATCTTAAAATCTAGTAAATAAAGAAAAAGAATATAACACTTGAACACTGATAAATAAAGAGAAAAAAATAAAGCATTTCTTTTGTTTATATATGAACTAAATTACTGGGTAACCATCTAGTAGATGTGGAGAAGTGTCTCTTTATGAAAGTACTCTAGATAATGGAATAAAGAAAGGACAGAATTATACTAATACTATTGTGTTAGTTAGATTCAGTTGTCAACTTGGCCAGGTGAGCATACCTAATCTTGTTGCTGTGGACATGAGCCAACAGTATGTGAACCTCAGCTGTTGCCAATTACATCTGCAGTCGGCTAGGAGGCATGTCTGCTGCAATGAGTGACGTTTGACTTAATTGGCTGGTGCTTAAATGAGAGCGCAGCAATGTAGCCCAGCCTAAGCAGCTCGGCATTCCTCATCTCAGCACTTGCAGCTCAGCCCAGGCCTTTGGAGCTGCAGAAAGAAGTCACCTCGGGGAAAGTTGTTGGAACCCAGGGGCCTGGAGAGAAGACCAGCAGAGACCATCCTGTGCCTTCCACGTAAGAAAGAACCTCAGTGGAAAGTTAGCTGCCTTTCCTCTGAAGAACCAACAAAATAACTCCCCTTTTATTAAAAGCCAATCCATCTCTGGTGTGTTGCATTCCAGCAGCTAGCAAACTAGAACAACTATTTTGCAATACTCTTCCCACTACCACCACCAAAAAAAAAAAAAAAAAATTTAACAGATTGAGGCATTTAGCACAAAAGGCTACTAACATCATACATAAGTAAATAAATACCCAGACACCATGTGCCTCCTGATGAAGGAATACCCACCACCTATAATCCTGCCAGAGGGGTCAACTCTGAGTCCAATCAAGGCTCTGGGTCCAATGCCCAATTTGTAGGAAATATAAAATGAGAAGAACATGCTGGACAATACATGTGTATAAGTCTGTTTGTCTAGAGAAACAGAACCAAGAGGAGAGATCTATAAATATGAGAGTTATAAAGGTAACTCATACAACTATGGGAATGGAAGAGTCCAAAATCTATAGGGAAGGCTATGAAACTGGTGGCTTCAATGAAGCATCTGGAAGAATTCCACAGGAGAGGCTCACTGGCTGAAGTAGTGGTGAGTCTCTCTTCTTCCTTAAAAGCCTTCAACTGATTGAATTATCTCATTGGTGGGAGACATGCCTTAGTTGATCACAGATATAATCAGCCACAGAGGCAATCAAGTGACTGATGATTTAATACACCAGCCTTCCAGTTTATCAACCAGCCACGAAATATCCTTGCAACAATGGTCAGGCCAGTGCTTGCCTATCCAGATAATTGGACACCATCACCTGGCCAAGTTGACAACATAACCTACCATCACACTATGTATATGTACCAGATTGTGGGAAACTCTGTATCTCAAACAGCTCAATTATTTCAAAAGGTAAATAAGGAACGCAAAGGAGTTGGAAGAGATGGAGTAGAAACCTATAAATTAAAAGAGACTTCATTTAATTATCAAATTAAAGTAATGGATGAGGCTAAACTATACTGTCTGGGGATTCACATTTGGAGGAGAAAACTATAAAGGAAGGCAGGGAAGTTACCACCATAAAAGTAGTGGTTATTTGTAGAGAAAGGATGGGGTTGGATTGGGATGGGGCACATGGAGAAGTTTTGGCATCGCTGGAAAAATGCTGCTTTTGACTTAGGTATGAGTTTAAAGGTATTCACATTACAATAATAAATTAAGCTATGCATATGTTTTCTGTATATCACATGTCTTACAATGCAAAGAATTTAGAAAGCAAAATAATGGTCAATGAGGTGATCCTCAAAATTACCTTCCCTGCCAGAAAGCCAATTTATTTTTTATGTACTAAGCTAAGTCCTCAGGGGAAAAAAAGATAAAACATCAGAGTATGGCTTGGGGAAAAGAATATAGGGCAAAAATAACTAGTACTGCTCATGCAAGACTATGTCAAGAGAATTTCTAGCAGAATCAATATCTTGATATCAAGGGTAAAGATATTAACTCATTATTAGCAAATGAGAGGTGCATGAAGCCAAAATAGTTAAAATAGGTAGAAAGAAAAAATACAAAAGAACAAAAAAAGCAAAAAATAATTAGCAGAAAGAATATTAGTGAGAAGATTGTGTTAGTTTTGAGATTGTCTACCCATACGAAGGCTATGCATTTCAAATTTCAGATCATAGTACATTTTAAAAGTCAGAATATATGCTCCAGAAATTTGTAATTTCTACAAGAATTAATGATGCATCCTTGACTGGAGGCTGGCAAATTGGACCGTGAAGTGGCCCAGCTCCATGGTTAAATTAGACTTGCTTTTCTTGGATGTGGTAGGGACGCATTTGACTTTTCAATGCTATCAGCCTTGATAATCACCATTTTGTCTCATAAATTTCATTTGAAATATTAATATGAAAAGTAGGCTACAATAAGACTTTACTTTAAAGGTTCATACCCACAGTTAGAAATATTGTTATGTTAGCTCAGGTAGTCTATTCATGGTCAAAGCTGAAGCGTTTTCACGATCCATGTGCTTTTGCAGGGGAAGCAGGCAAGCAGGACAAGAAAAGTGTTTTAGCTACCAGCAATCAAATTTACTCCATTGTCTCCTCAGATTAAGTGTCAGTTCAGCCAGTCCAGGCACATATTTGAATTGAATTAACAAGGTCATTCAAAACTTGAAATCTCTATGATAGAGGAATGCTATTCATAGGGTAATCTTATTCCTTATTTTCAATTAGATTTTTTTGTTTGCTTCAAGGTAAATTAAAATGTTCCATTAAAATAAATGCTCAAGACTTCTCACTTTACAAACACAGTGCATACACTGTAGATCTGTGTTTCCTGTCTGTCTGTCCAAGGCCCATATGGAGCCCTTGGGACATGAATTTCTAGGGCGCTTGCTATTGAACACAATCTTGCTGCCTATCAGACCAACTATACCCAATAGAATTTGAGGTGGAAGCAAGGACCCAGAAATATAAGAGGAAAATGTGTAAACAGGTTAGATGAAATTCAGTCACATAGTGCAGAAGAATATACTGGAGAGACCTTAAACACTTGATAAAAAACTCTAGGGAAAAAAATTTACAGGAAAGTGCATTACCAAGAATTAGCTTTTTATATTTGCTGTATCTGACTGTAAATAAAGCTTCCAAAGTGCACAAGTGGAGCCAGAAATCTAGAGTCCATGGCTACAGAATTAAGAAGCATCTTAGAAGCCACGTAGCCCACCCCATCCCCAGCCCAACACTTATGCAGCATATGTGAATCCCTTGCACAGCATCTCTGACAAGCTGTCAGCCAGCTGCCAACTAACGACACAGATTTAGGGACCTGGGAGACTTGAAGACCAGCAGTCACTGAGCCAGCCTGGAAAAATGATAAATGCAATCTATCTTCATGGATCCTTAGTTCCCTACTCTATATTCTTTCTCCTCTGCAGAACAATATCTACATTTTTTCATCAGCCCAGTATCCACTTATATCCTGGCTGGGAAACTTGATCTTAACTAGAGTTTCAAAATAGAATGTGCTGCCTTGTGTGATAACAAGCTCCCTGTCTTGGGAAGCAATCAAACAGAAGCTGCATAAATATGAGTCAGGAATGCTGTAGAAGTGCACTGAGTGTGGAAGCGGGACTGAGCACACACCCCCCCCCCCCCCAATGCTCACCTGCTCAGAAGCTAAAGAACTTATGACATCAAATGAGTATATTGATGTCTGTGCAACAAATCTTGATTGTTCATTTATAATAGGCCAGGCTCTGTGCTTGTATTAGCAAATTCATAGTCAGATGCTAGATTACCAGTTGCCAGTTGCCAGGCGGGGAGCAGGAAATGGGAAATTAATGCTTAAATTGCACAACGTTTCTTTTTGGGTTGATGAAAAACATTGATAATGGATGGTGGTGGTGCTAGCACAGCGTGAATGTAATTAACAGCAAGAATTATAAATGTGAATGTGGTTAAAATTTTACGTTGCATATATGTTAGTAGAAAATTTAAAAAACAAAATAAAACAACAAAGGACTGTTCAGCATAAACAGTGAACCCAATGTAAATCTTGGATTTTAAGTTAATGGTACAATTATAGTAATATGTCAACAATTTTAACACATGTACCACACTAATGCAAGGTTTTAATAATGGAGGGGAAGAGGTATATGGAAACTCTATAATTTCTGCATGTTTTTTCTGTAAACCTACAACTTCTGTAATAAAAAAAAGAATGAAAAATTTCAAGACATAGCAAATCCCAAATAAATCATAAAGAGAGTAAAAGGCAGAAAAAAATACGTTCCACACTTCAGTAGGCTGTGAAAAAATAACAAGCAGTCTAACATACTGGTCATTGAAGTCCTGGAAATAGAAAAAAGAGGGACAGAAAAAAAAATTGAAGAAATAATGTCTATAATTTTATTTCAAAATTTGAAGAAAACTAATAGCTCAAAGACATTAAAAAACCTTAAATTAAGATAAACACAAATAGAACCACACCAAAATATATCATAAATAAATTGCTGAGAAACAGTAATAATGAGAAAATCTTGAAAGATGGTAGAGTACAAGGACAGAGTACATACTAATGAACAAAGATAAGTACAATCACATATGTTTTGTCAGAAGTAATGTGAACCCAGGAGGGTAGTTCAGTGTAGAATTCTCGCCTCTCATGCAGCAGACTTGGGTTCAATTCCTGGCCCATGCACTTCCCAAACAAACAAACAAGCAAACAAAGAAATGAAAAACCAACCTAAACAAAGAAAAATTTAACAAATGATGCTGCAATTAGTGTTTACTCACATGGAAAAAGAATGAAATGTGACCTCTGCCCTACAGCATACAAAGAAAAAAAAAAGAAAGAATGTGAACCCTAAGACAATGAATCGACATCTTTAAACTGCAGAATGAAAAGACGTGTCATCTTAAAATGCTATATTTGGTGAAATTATTTTTCAATATCAAGGTGAAATTAAAATGTTTCAGATGACCCAATGTTGAAAGAATTCATCTCCAGCAGATTTACACAAAAGACACATTAACGGAAGTTCTTAAGGAAGATTAAAAATGATACTAGATGGAATCTTGGTTCTACACAAAGGAGTGAAAAGCATCAGAGATGATAAATATGTGGGTAAATTAGATTTATTTAAAATATACTGTTTAAAACAAAAATAATAGCAATGATGGTGGAGTTTATAAAATGCAGAAGTAGTGCATATAAGAAAAATAGTACAAATGATGTCAGGCAGAAAATAATATACTATTGTGAGTTTCTTAAAATATAATATAATATTATTTGAAAATAGAACGGAATAGTTTCAAGATGAATATTTTAATCCCTAGAGCAATAGCAAAAAAATTTAAGAGGTATAACTATAATTTAATACTTTAAATAAATTAAATACCAAAACAGATTCAATTGAAATGAAGGTAAAAAAGAATAAAATGAACAAAGAAAAGATGGAATGAAGAATGAATAGAACACAAAAAGTTAAATGGTAGATTTAAACCCAACTATGTAAGATATTACATTACATGTAATTTGACTAACAGTCCCTTTAAAAGACAGTGGTTTTCAGGCTAGATGAAAAATCAGATGCAACTATATGCTCTCTATAAGAAACCCACTTTAAATTTAGAGACACAGATAGGTTAAAAGTAGAAGGATTGAAAAAGATATTTGCACTAACATTAAACATAAGAGAGCTGAGATGACTTTCTTAATATCAGTCAAGGTAGAGTTCAGAACAAAGAATGTTATCAGGAATAAAGAGGAACATTGTATAATTATAAAAGGATCAATTTATCAAGAAGAAATAAGAATTCTAAATGTATATTTTACACAATAACGGAATTTCCAAATATGTGAAGTAAAAATTCACAAAACTGAAAAAATAGACAAATCCACAAATGATCAAACACAAAGAAAATTCTAAGAAATCTACAAAAAAGCTATTATAACTAATATGTTTAGCTTGATAGTAGGACATTTCAATATTGAAAAATCAGTTTTTTTACACTTACAATGTACAATTGGGAAATGAGATTAAAGCGACAATACCATTTTCAGTGTCATGCAACAAGCATGTAATAATTTGAGATAAATTTAGCATTATATATTCAAGACCTATGTACTCAAAGCCACAAAACATTGTTGAGAAAAATTAAAGAAAGCCTAAATAAATGGATATATTGAGTCTTCTAATCCATGTTCATGTTCATGGATTAGAAGACTCAGTATTGTTAAGATGTCAATATTCCCATCTACAGACCAATATAATCAAAATCAAAATCACAGAAAGGTAATTTGTAGACACTGGCAAACTGATTCTAAAATTTCTAAGTTGATTTTAAGACTTATTGTAGAGCTAAAATAATCAAACCAGCATGAGATTAGGGTAATAATAGACATATAAATCAATGGAGCACAATGGAGGGTCAAGAAATAAACCCACTCATCTATGATCAGTTGATTTTCAAAATGGTGCCAAGGCAATTCATTAAGAAAAGAAGAGTCTTTTAACAATTGGTATGGAAACAACTGGATATACTTAAGAAAAAAAAAAAAAAGAATCTTCACCCTTACTAAAACCATCCACAAAAATTAATTCAAAATAGATCATGTATATAAACCTAAAAATTGAAATTAAAAATCTTCTAGAAGAACACATAGGAGAAAATCTTTGGGTCTTAGTACTAGCCAGTGATTTCTTAGCTATACAGAAAAAGAAAAAGCAAACAGAACCCTGATAAATTGAACTTCACCAGATTTTAAAACTGCTCTTTTTTTTGAAAGATATTGTTAAGAAAATGGAAAGATAAACCATAGACTGGGAGTGATTTTCACCACAGCAGATGCATATAGAATATATAAAGAGCTACAAATCAGTAATAAGTCAAACAACCCAATTAAAAAGTGAATAAAGGATTTGAACAGATCTATTACATAGGAAGATATATCAATAAATACATGAATGTATGTTCCCCATCACCAGTTATCAGGAAAACACAAAATTAAAACCAAAATAAGATGCCATTCTGATCCAGTAGAATGGCTAACATTAAAATGACTGAGAATATCTAATACTGGCAAGGAAGTGGGACATTTGGAACTATTCATACACTGTCAGTAGGAAAATAAAATGGGTCTGCTACTTTCAAAAAGTGTTTGGCATTTTCTTACAAGATTAAGCATATATTTTTCATATGACTTGCAATTCTACTCCTAACTCTTTATGCAAAATAAATATAAATATATATCTATCCAAAAGAGTTCTCATGAATGTTCATAGAGGTATTATTCATAATAGCTAAGAACTGGAAACAAATCAAATGGCAAAAATGTCCAAAATAGGTAAATGGACAAGTCAACTGCAGTTTATACACACACACAGAATATAACTCAGTTTTAAAAAAAAAAGACCAAGAAGACAGAAAGAAAAAATGGGAGAAAGGAAATAAGGGAGAAAGAAAAAAAATTAACAGAAAGGAATGAACTACTGAAACATGCCACAGCTTGAATAAACCTTAAACACATTATGATAGGCAAAAGATGTCAGATGACTCCATACGTATGAAGTTCTAGAAAAGGCAAAACTAGTTTATGGTGGCAGAAAGCAGGTCACTGACCACCTGGTGCAGAAGAAACTGGCAGCAAAGCAACACAAGGGGACTTTTGCGGTTGATGAAAATGTTCTATATCATGATTATGGTCATGGTCACATGACTATAACTTTGTCAAAACTCATTGAACTGTAGGTTTCAAACAGTACATTTTCTTGTATATGAATTGCACCTCAATAAAGTTGATGAGAAAATACATATGAAGCACTAACCTTGCACTTGGCACATTGTAGATGCTTTAAAAATCAGAAGGTGGGGGAAGAGGGGAAAGAAGAGAAGATGGAGAGAAAGGAGAAGTGCATATGAAAGCTAAGTTGTTATTGTCATCATTAGGACATCAATTTGCTCTCAAGGAGTTCACAAACAATAGAGGGCAAGACTTGTCTAACAGTATAATATACCTACATGTAACTAGGGCTTCCACGCAGGAATTCTTTCCTGAGGTTCTTTTGGAAATTTACATTTTTCTAAATCCCTAAGTTTGAGAAAAATCTGTCAAGAAATCAAGAGAACTGAATAAATTATAACTCTCCTGAGAACATAAGCTTTACTATCGACATGAAGATATTACTGTTTTGAAGGAATCCACTAATGTTAAGTGGAAAGCAAGAATAGGAGACCCTGATATGCAGAGTTGCAGGTTAAGGTAGACATTTCTAGAAACCTGGACAGGAGTACCTGGGAGATAAATGTTCACATCTGATAGTTCCATACTGCCTGTAGCTGTTGCCCTTTTGTAGCAATGTGTGTTCTTGGCTGCTAATAGTGAGTCATTTCTGGAAATAAAATATTCATTAATATGTTTTTCATATAGTATACTTCGCATAAATCCTATGAGTGATGTTGCAAGGAATAATGTTTTGAAAGCAAAATAAGTCCTTAAATTGGCAGTTGTGACACATGATGCTGCATAGTGCTATTGACCTGGGTAAGATCCAAATGCCAAACTATTTGAATACTCCTGGCTAATCTTCACTGATGGTTACAAATGTTTGAATATGTGCTATAGGCTACAATTCTTTGAAAATACTACTATGTTTAATATTTCTTATTTATGAATTGTTTTGAAATTTTTTTGATACTCATAATAGTGAGAAAAGAGTATAAAGAATGCTGGAAGTATTTTAAGAATAACTTACAATTTGGGATATTCCTGAGAATTCTCAGGAATTCCAATTTCTCACCCCCAAATCATGAAGATTAATATCTGTTGGGAATTTGGACACACCACAAGCCATGATATATGAAGAGAACAACGAAGTGATTGGTGCTGCCTGGAAACTAAGACGGGCTTCCTAAAGTAAGTGGCATTTGTACACATTTGAACAAAGTACATTGTCAGCAGGCAGTTAATCCCTGCCTGAGATTCAGAAGGGTATGGTTGTTGACATAAAAAACCATGAGGTGTAAGGGCTTGTGCCCAGCAGAAGTCCTCACCATGGAGGAAGGCCAGGCAAATGGGGGGTAATGAGGGCTAGGGGTTCCTCACCGAGCAGTGATGGTATTCAGTCTGACAGACAGACAATCAGTGTCCAAGCCATGTGACCCTGTTCATCAGCCACTCAAACCAACTGTTAGCCATGAAGAGTTGAGATTAAAAAAAATGGGGTGTTCTGAACCTGGGCAGGGCAGTGTTGGAGAGTGACAGATCATTTCAGGGAAAGTCCACAAAGGTGCTGGACCAAGGCCATTCTTAGCATGGATTTAAAGAACCCACAGCTGCAAGCTCAGGGCTGTTAGACTGTGGTTCTGTCTAGACCTGTGCCTCATTTTATTAGCTAAGGTCTTCTGACTATGGCCCCCATATTCCTAAAGTGGAGGGTCTAGGTCACAGCTGCTCCTGCCCTTTTCACTGTTCCCACCCTATCCTACCCTACCCCTCTGTGCTTAAAGTAATGCCTGGACCTCTGCACCTTACAGGGACCTCTGACACAACCACCAGTCTTCTGGGTCCACCTTCTAGCAGACTCACTTGAGAGGTTGACCTGGATTTCCTTCTCCTTAACTTCTTCCCTTCCTCTCTTTTGAGAAGCTGGCTAGTTTCATAATATTTCTTTGTCTTAGAAAATAGAAACTACTGGGACTCAGTGGCTCTTCCCGACTTTAGCATGAACTAAGTTCATCCAAGAGTTTGTGTAGGAAGGGTGTGTCTTTGAGGCAAATCAGGAGAAGCGTGGGAAATTCTTCCATCTTTCAGGGGTATAGGTTGTGGCTTGGTGGGCTGGATTAGGAAAACCAGGGATACTTATAAAGCTGGTTGCAGTACCTTGGAGAGAATCACCTTGTTGGGATGGTGAGGTGGGGCATCTACTGAGGCTGGACCCTTGGAGGGATGGTGGGATGGGCCGTCTACCTAGGCTGGACACCAGGCACCAGGCAGAGACTTCCATGCAGACTCAAAGTAGGGGTCAGATGTTGCGGAAGGGAAAATGGACCCTTAAAGGAAGCCAGAGACCACCCATCCCAGGCTTTAGGGAGGAGAAGACCTGCCAGCCCAGGAGGTTGGCAAGCCTGGGATGATCGGGAGTGAAGTCCTTCCTGAGTGAAGCCCAATTGGGGTGTGCAAGCTAATGGAACATGACTCGCAGCAGACACCCTCGAGTTGGGAGCACCATTTCTTGTTTCTGGGTACAGTGGTTGATCTCCAGCTCATCTGCCCTGCTGCGGACCAAAGCATGCATATCTGAATAGGTTATTCAGAATGAAATTTCTTTTCTCTCCCTGAGTATTTCTTAAAGAGGATTAAGTGTGTTTACTGAGTGTTGGTGGAAATTTTGTTATGCAGCTGAAACAACTATTTTGATTGCCTAGTGAGTCCATTCTGGTAACCTTCAGCTCCTATTGTGAAGCCTGGGTGGGTTTCAAGAGGCACCACAAAGAGCTATGCACTCAACCTTTCCATTAGAGGGAAGTTGCTTCTCTCAGGGTCAGCCTTAGAACACAGTGCTACCAATTAAACCCTGATTATATACCTGAGCCCTCCACTTAGAAAGGTAATCAAACCTCTTGCTGTTTTTGTAAGTGACTGAAGCTCTGGAAAGGAAAATGCAGAGAAGAGCACAAAATCAATAGGTGTGCCCCTCTGCTATGACCAGTTCACTGAGCTCCCAGATTAGATCTTCCTATATCAGAGGAGGGATTCTGAAAATAAATAATACACAAGCCTCACTTGACTGGTATCAAGACAAAAGCAGCCACCTGTGTAGCAGGAGCGCCATCAGCCCATGCAAACATTGTCATGGACTGGAATTTTGGAAAACTTGAAGCTGTCTTGAAGATGTTGATTTTGTTTCTAAAGATCTGGTTGTCTCAATTAATGGAGAGCCAAAGCTAAAGTTTGGGATGGAAATTATTTACTTTTTTTTAACTGAGGAATTGATGTTCTTTATTGCCTTTAAAATGATAGAAAGTCTTGAAGTTGATTAACTATAGAACTTCTAAGGTATGTGACTGTGAAAACCCGTGACTGACACCCCCTTTATCCACTGTTTGGACAGATAGGTAAGAAAATGAAAACAATAAATAAATAAATAATGGAGGGAGAAGGGGAATGGGATGTTTTGGGTATTCTTTTTACTTTTATTCTTATTTGTATTTTTTGGAGCAATGAAAATGCTCAAAAATTGTGATGCTGAATACACATCTATATGATGATACAGTGAACCACTGATTGTACACTTTGAATGATTATATGGTATGCAAATATATATTTCAATAAAATTGCATTAAAATGCAAATTTTTGTTGTTGTTTTCTTCAAGGAGAATGTAGTTCATCATGGCCAAATGACACCCAGTAACTCAGCCTCTAAAGCCCAAAACTGGAGGCATTTCAGTAAGTCTGTCCAACTGAGATCAGCCTACAGGGGATATTTGCTGATCCTCAGTGTGGTAGGCAAAATAATGGTCCCCCAGTCCCCAAAAGTACCCACATCCTAATTGCTGGGACCTGTGAACACGTCACCTTACATGACAAAAGGGTCCCAGATGTGAGTGAGTTAAGGATCTTGAGATGGAGAGATGATACCGGATTATCCAACGAGCCTGATACCATCATGAGAACCCTATAAAAAGTGCACAGAGAAGACTCATGATGACAGAAGCAGAGATCAGAATCCAAGAAAGAGAGACTAGAAGGTGCTATGGTGCTGGCTTTGAAGATAGTGGAAGAGGCCATAAGCCCAGGAATGCAGGAGGCTTCTAGAAATTGGAAAAGGAAAGAAAATGGATTCTCCTCCAGAACTTTCAGGCGGAATGCAGCCCAACCAACAAACTGATTTTAGGATTGCTGAAACAAGAACAGTAATTTAATAACTGGGCCAAAAAATTAGTGGTAATTTGTCAAGAGCAGCAAGAGGAAACACCACACTTGTGAATGCCAAGAAAAATTATGAAGTCCATTCCCACACTTACTGGCCTTAGTTGCCTCCTTCACCAACTGACATTATTGTATTGTAAGAAATGTCCTTTCCCCACTCACCAGTAAAGCTGGTTATACTTCTCCAGACTCTCAGTTTTTTACCCCAAACAATGTATTTTTGAAATGTGATTAGTATTTCGCAGGCCTGTGCTCCATTTGGGGCACAGACATAACTAAGTTGGAACTAAGTGAATTTGGGGGTAATGTTTAAGCTTCTTTCTGACCATATTCTAGAAATCACATGTAATGCTGATTTGGGGAAATATTTAGCCCTAGCTTTCAAGGGTCTTTGCAAATAAGAAGCAAACTTTGAAGAGCATGCAAACTATTCATGGGGTTATGCATTTCTCTAACTTAAGACTGCTAAAATATAAGAAGGCTTTTCCTTCGGAGGAAAAAGTTTTGGAATGTACTTTCCTAAGGTAAGACTTGAGGGAATAATCAAGATGTCTAGAGATTTTTAAAATCCATCTTTCAGAGCCAAAATGCATTGTAGACATGAATCACGGGGACAATAAATTTGTACTTCTTTCCTCATCATCTGATCTGTCAATGCTCCCCAGGATTATGATGATGTAAGAATGTGTAATAAGGGCGGGCCGCGGTGGCTCAGCGGGCAAAGTGCTTGCCTGCTATGCCGGAGGACCTCGGTTCGATTCCCGGCCCCAGCCCATGTAACAAAAACGGAGAAACAGAATACAATAAAACAAGAAAATGTTTAAAAATGTTTCCCTTTCTTCCTTCCTTCTATCCTTCCTTCCTTCTCTCTGTCTTTCCTTTAAAAAAAAAAAAAAAAAAGAATGTGTAATAAGGGAAGGATGTTCTAAATTTGGGCATAAGCAAGAATGCCTTCCATGCAATCGATCACAGAGTAGCTCATCTGGTGTGTTTTATTTCTATCCCCAGCCTCGCTAGAGTCTGATCTTCTACAGTTGGATCAAGCAAAATTAGCACCTACTGGCTCACCCATCCCAGCTTCTGCACCACACCCCTGGCAGACATTGCTAGTTGGTAACAGCCCTTTCTGATGAGCCGGGGTACAGCCTCAAAATCCTCAGCACAGTCTCTAACCCTCAAGGCTAAATATGAACTCCTGATGAAACCAGTTGGCAACCCGGTATGAAGCATTGCATCTGTGGAAATCTCCTACTAATGTAAAAATTATCAAGGAGGATATTCACCCCCTGTGGCCTTCCACAGGATAGCCCTTCCAGGTGAGCAACCTACCAATCCTTAAAAAGGCCTAAAAGAAACATGGCCCTAGACAGGTGCAGAGGAACAGGTGACCTGGTCTGTGGTATTCTAGGTTGGGGCGCCAGAGTGGGGATTCCTGAGTAACCTAAGCAGAGTGGGACTGAGAAGAGGAGCAGACGGGCCGTTTTGCCCAGTGCCAGCAAATGCAGGAAACTGAGGGGTCCCCTGCCTTACAACCAGCCAGCATCCATTCTGCCCTTCTGCACATGGACCCCACATGAGATGCTGTTCTAAGGGCTCATTTCAGTTGCTATGGAAACCTCTGGTCTCATCTAGCAATATCATACCGTATTAGTGAGCTAAGCCGCGTAACTGTTGTCCATCAGTTGTAAAGGTTAGACAGCATTCGGGGTTTAAAGTCTCCGCTGAAGTCATGAGTTTTCATTAAGTCTTGTTTGCTCAGTTTCTAGTGAAGCCTGGCAGGCAGATTCCAGCAGAAGGGGCAGAGATCATTTAACAGCATCTCATTTGGAGGAAAACCCGGTCAGAGTATGAGCATCTCGAGACGATCTGATATGTACTTTCATGAGGTCACACCTCCAGTCCCAGAGAACAAAGGACAGCTAGGAGACCAGCAAATATCTGGTAGTATGGAGAAGAATAACTAATGGCGTGTTTGGAAAAGCAGACTTCCCCCACCATGCACACACACACACACGCACACGCACACACACACACGCATATGCAGCACACACAGACGCACATGAAAGTATCGTATATTTTCTCCCTTCATTATCTGGATATTTGAAGTTAGAGAAGAATTTTCAGCTGGCTACATTCATAAAATTGTAGTAACATGGTCTTTCTCACCTTGAAAAACTAAATGATATCAAACTAGGAAACTGATTAAAAGAAATTGTGGAATAGCCTTTAAATGATTGCAGGTGTTGATGGTGTTTTAGGACAAAATTCTGTGACATCAAACACTGCCCCAATTTTAAATGCAAAAGCAGTTAACAAAATTATATGATATCCAATTTGGGGTAAATTTCATGTGTCTGTATAAAAGTTGAGAATTGTATAAGCAAGATTGTCTAAGGATGGGAGCGGTAATGAGTGTTGCTATTTTATTTTGTCTTTATTTTCTAATTTTTTTTTCTGTTAAAAATGTAGTGCTTTTGTACCAGTGGTCAACAAGAGAGAGGGGTAAGGGATACGGAATGTATAGGATATTTTTTCTTTTTATTTATTTTTCTGGAGTAATGTAAATGTTCTAAAATTGATCAGGATGATGAATACACAACTATGTGATGAAATTGTAAACCTTTAATTGTTTACTTTGGATAGATTGAATGGTGTGTGAAGCTATCTCAATAAAAAATACATAAAAATTATTTTTAAATGATGGGGCTTTAAATAAAAAACGGAAAAAAGTTTAAAAACACATTGCTTTTGTAAAAAATAAACCTAGTGTTCAAAGAATTTTAGCAAATCGAATAAGCCTGCATACGAAAATGAGACTGGTCAATTCTAACAATAGCTATAAGAAAGTGACTTTGTTGCACCAATGCTCACCTCCAGGAATAAGAGGAAAATGTGTTCCTGGCAAACTCAGAAGTATGTGTGCCCTTAACTCAAATTTTCAGACTCCAGCTGGGTAATTGCCATCATTGTTGTCCTCGGCATGGCCATCATCAGTCACCATCATCAATCATCACCCACGTCATCACCACTGTGACCTCCGGGCCCACCATGACAAATTCTCTTAATGACAGGTGCGCATCGGGTGCCATCCTCTATGCTGGGCACTGCTGCATCCAGGACAACTCTTTGACCAAAGCTTCGTGAATTAAATCCGCTCAGTTGGAGAAAACAGGCTTTTCCTGGAAACTGGTGAGGACAATGTTTTCCCCAAATCAAGGTAGATGTAGAATAGTTAGACTTTCTCCCTGTTTCTCCTGACATTTACTGTGGAGACAGGCTGGGGGTGAGGAGACAAAAACTGTAATTCCACGTACGTCATCTTGCTCTGAAACTGCAGCATAGAAAAACCTCCTCAGACTAGTACATAGGAAACAGGGAGGGCTCTGCAGAGAATAGGAGGAAAATTCTCTTCTTGTGTGTGTGCATGTATGGGTATTCGAATGTGAGGTTCTATTTGAAATATTTTCGAAGTCATCACACACACACGTGTACACATATCACAGCCACTTTCCTTAAGAAAGTGGGGGTGAAGGAATCACTCAGCATGCCCTTTGAATCCTGGCAGCTGGCTTCGCAGCAATGTCCATCGCTGATCTTGGTAAATTGTCAAGTTGCCAGTCAGAGCCCAATGGAACAAGCAGGCAGCAAGGAAATGGCAGGTAATGGAGAGGCGGCCGCCATACAGTGTGAAAGGGAGAGAACACTGGGAAGCAGCACTGTCTTCAAATTTAGACAGGTATGTCAATGACAAGAATGCTGGACGAACAAAAAGTATGAAGAAGTTGCAAATATATTTTGAGTATTCTTGTGACTTTGGGAAGGCAAGGAAAGAAGGGGGAAAGGAACATGGGAGTGCATCTGTTGACACTTGCTTTGTAAGAAAGCACTCAAAGCCTCAGTGGCTTAAAATAAGTACCACAAAATCATGATTTTGTGGTGTTGGGATCAGCTGGAAAATTCATCTGATCCATTCTCAGCTAGGCTCACTCACACACCTGCTCAGCTGCTGGGGCAGTTGGAGGTGGGACGATCTAAGATGGCCTCACCTGGAATGGGCCATCTCCACTCCACAGTCTCATCCTCCAACAGGTTATCCTGAGCTTGCTGTCTTGGAGGCCACAGGATTCCAAGAGAATGAGTGGAGGCGAGCAAGATCTCCTGAGGCTTTTGCTAGACACACGTGTTCTATCACTGCTGCCACGTAAGTCACAAGGTCCACCTTAGTTTATAGACTTTACCTCTTGATGGGAAGAGCTGCAAATTCACACTGCAAAGGGGTGTGATACAGCAGGGGAATGTAGGATTTGGGCCATTTGTCTTGCAGCTTACCACAAAGAGAAGTCAGGAAATCTGAGTAATTCCACAGGACTCTGTAAGTGGCCTAAGTGATCTGCCACATAGGAAATAAGCTCAGTCCCCAGGTTCCTCTGGCCTCGGGGTAAAAACCACAGATTGGCTCAATGCACTAAACCAGGCTGTTTTTCCAAGAACCTCTGAGAATAAGCATGTACTTTGCTTTATTTACAGCTTGCACAGAATCCTCTTAAATATAAATACAAAAAAAAGAAAGAAAAGAAAAGACTCATTCTGGGGCAGGAGCTTAGCTGTCCTTAGAGAGATGTGGCTTTCTATCTCTCAGAAAAATCAAAGACTTTGACTTCTGCCGAACGCTCCAAACTAGGGAGAGATGCACACATAATGAAAAGCAAAGGAGCACCACCTTGGGGGGAGAAATTTAAACACATTTTATTTATTCAGAGTACAATATTCCCATGGGTGAAATGTCAAATGGTATCAATGGGTCTGTAATAAAAAGCAAGAGTATATTTATTCAACCCTACTCCCATCCCTAATCCACAGAAAATTTAACTTTTTATTTTTAAAACTGTGTCCATATTTAGTTCTCTATAGAACTGCGTCCATATTTAGTTCTCTATAGAGTTATCTCTAAATGACATCTTTATTTATTAAGTTAAGGCTTTATCTATTGGACTTTTGCCATGAGAGATGAGGAATAAGTTCACAAAAGCATTTTAATCTCTCTCTTCTCTTTCCTCCTAATATAATTATACCAGTGTTTTTTGTTCCTTTATAAGTTGACTTTGTAACATTAATAATTTATCTTTTATCTGATTATCAATGGACGATATTTCATGACTTCCTGCTATTTGAAATCAGTATATGAATACCCCTCCCTTTGCTTCATCTTTCTTCCCCTTCCCTCTTCCTATTATCTTTCATATACCTTTGCTTTTTCGGGGTAACAATATATACATTTTGTTCTGTAACCATAACTGTGCTTGGGTTCTAAGTTGATTCCAAAAGATAAAAATCGATAATATATAAAACTATACTGTAATATGGAGACACTGTATCTTCCACAGGATTTTTCTGTAAACCTACAACATCTCTAATAAAAAAATCTTTTTAATTATGCAGCAGTTCATTTCCTTTTTGCCTAAATTTTGATTTTCCTCATGTATTTATTAGTAGACTCTCCCTCTCTGTCTTTTGCAATGTCTGCTTTATCAGATACTTACCGTCATCTAATGTTTCAAGGACATTTTCAAATATGTGAAACCCTTTCTCTTCTTTCTCCCTTTCTTTACAGAGGCCTTTTTGCCTCATCACTCCCTAGTTTTATTGCAGAGCTATGCTGGATAAGATAAAATCTTCTTAGACCTTAAATCTTCCTCTGAGTCCACATCCTGTTTCTGCTGGAGAACATCCTCAAATAACCTCAGCACTAAGGCACCAGAAATAAAACTTTTGAATTCTTGCTAATCTGCCTTCACACTTAGTTGAAAATTTTGTTGCATATGGAATTCTAGGCTGTAAATCATTTTATCTTAGTTCTTGGAAGATAGTCTTCCTTGTCTTGTAACATTCGATGTTGCTGGTAAGAATTCTGCAGCCAGTCTAAGTGATCTTTTATAGGTGAACAGTTTTTTTTTTTTCTGGAGGCTTTTATAATTTTCTCTTAACTGGTGTATTTTGAAACTTCACAATAATACGCCTCAATGTGTTCTTTCTCCTACATTATGTCAGGATCAGGGGAACACTTCAGGCCAAGAATGTGTGCCTTCTTCAATCCAGGAAATGATTTTCTAAAATTCCTTCAGAAACAGGTTCCCTTGTATTTTCTTTGTTCTCTCTTTCTGGAAATACTGTTAATTATACCTCAACTTCTTAAATTGATCCTCTTTGTCTCTTAGGTGTTTGTGCATATTTCTATCCCTTTGTTTTGTTTTTGCTACACTTTATGAGACTCTTGATTTACTGTTAAAATTTCTGTTGAATTTTGTAGTTTGAAAATAAATTTTTCCTCTCCAGAGATCTTTCCTTTTCTCTGATAGTCTTTATTTTTTTAATAACATTCTTTTAAATTATGGATTTTATATCTTCTCTAGTCTCTCTGAGAGTAGAATTTTTTTTTTTTTTTTTTATTAACGGAAAGAAAAAAAAGAAATTAACACAACATTTAGAAATCATACCATTCTACATATGCACTCAGTAATTCTTAACATCATCACATAGATGCATGATCATTGTTTCTTAGTACATTTGCATCAGTTTAGAGGAACTAGCAACACAACAGAAAAAGATATAAAATGTCAATATAAAGAAAAGAAATAAAAGTAGTAGTAATAGTAAAAAACAACAACAACAAACAAACCAACAAGCAAACAAAAACAAAAAAAAACCCTATAGCTCAGATGCAGCTTCATTCAGTATTTTAACATGATTACTTTACAATTAGGTATTATTGTGCTGTCCATTTTTGAGTTTTTGTATCTAGTCCTGTTGCACAATCTGTATCCCTTCAGCTTCAATTACCCATTGTCTTACCCTGTTTCTAACTCCTGCTGAACTCTGTTACCAATGACATATTTCAAGTTTATTCTCGAATGTCCGTTCACAACAGTGGGACCATACAGTATTTGTCCTTTAGTTTTTGGCTGGATTCACTCAGCATAATATTCTCTAGGTCCATCCATGTTATTACATGGTTCACAAGTTTATCTTGTCTTAAAGCTGCATAATATTCCATCGTATGTATATACCACAGTTTGTTTAGCCACTCTTCTGTTGATGGAGATTTTGGCTGTTTCCATCTCTTTGCAATTGTAAATAACGCTGCTATAAATATTGGTGTGCAAATGTCCGTTTGTGTCTTTGCCCTTAAGTCCTTTGAGTAGATACCTAGCAATGGTATTGCTGGGTCGTATGGCAATTCTATATTCAGCTTTTTGAGGAACCGCCAAACTGCCTTCCACAGTGGTTGCACCCTTTGACATTCCCACCAACAGTGAATAAGTGTGCCTCTTTCTCCGCATCCTCTCCAGCACTTGTCGTTTTCTGTTTTGTTGATAATGGCCATTCTGGTGGGTGTGAGATGATATCTCATTGTGGTTTTGATTTGCATTTCTCTAATGGCCAGGGACATTGAGCATCTCTTCATGTGCCTCTTGGCCATCCGTATTTCTTCTTCTGGTAGGTGTCTGTTTAAGTCTTTTTCCCATTTTGTAATTGGGTTGGCTGTCTTTTTGTTGTTGAGTTGAATAATCTCTTTATAAATTCTGGATACTAGACCC
Source organism: Tamandua tetradactyla (assembly GCF_023851605.1). NCBI lineage: Eukaryota > Metazoa > Chordata > Mammalia > Pilosa > Myrmecophagidae > Tamandua > Tamandua tetradactyla. The sequence continues at coordinate 98,345,007 of NC_135336.1, forward strand.
TTATCTGATATGTCATTTCCAAATATTGTCTCCCATTGTGTAGGCTGTCTTTCTACTTTCTTGATGAAGTTCTCTGATGCACAAAAGTGTTTAATTTTGAGAAGCTCCCATTTATTTATTTCCTTCTTCAGTGTTCTTGCTTTAGGTTTAAGGTCCATAAAACCACCTCCAGTTGTAAGATCCATAAGATATCTCCCAACATTTTCCTCTAACTGTTTTATGGTCTTAGACCTAATGTTTAGATCTTTGATCCATTTTGAGTTAACTTTTGTATAGGGTGTGAGAGATGGGTCTTCTTTCATTCTTTTGCATATGGATATCCAGTTCTCTAGGCACCATTTATTGAAGAGACTGTTCTGTCCCAGGTGAGTTGGCTTGACTGCCTTATCAAAGATCAAATGTCCATAGATGAGAGGGTCTATATCTGAGCACTCTATTCGATTCCATTGGTCGATATATCTATCTTTATGCCAATACCATGCTGTTTTGACCACTGTGGCTTCATAATATGCCTTAAAGTCAGGCAGCGCGAGACCTCCAGCTTCGTTTTTTTTCCTCAAGATGTTTTTAGCAATTCGGGGTACCCTGCCCTTCCAGATAAATTTGCTTATTGGTTTTTCTATTTCTGAAAAATATGTTGTTGGGATTTTGATTGGTATTGCATTGAATCTGTAAATCAATTTAGGTAGGATTGACATCTTAACTATATTTAGTCTTCCAATCCATGAACACGGTACGCCCTTCCATCTATTTAGGTCTTCTGTGATTTCTTTTAACAGTTTTTTGTAGTTTTCTTTATATAGGTTTTTTGTCTCTTTGGTTAAATTTATTCCTAGGTATTTTATTCTTTTAGTTGCGATTGTAAATGGGATTCGTTTCTTGATTTCTACCTCAGCTTGTTCATTACTAGTGTATAGAAAAGCTACAGATTTTTGAATGTTGATCTTGTAGCCTGCTACTTTGCTGTACTCATTTATTAGCTCTAGTAATTTTGTTGTGGATTTTTCTGGGTTTTCTACATATAGTATCATATCGTCTGCAAACAGTGATAGTTTTACTTCTTCCTTTCCAATTTTGATGCCTTGTATTTCTTTTTCTTGCCTAATTGCTCTGGCTAGAACTTCCAACACAATGTTGAATAATAGTGGTGATAGTGGACATCCTTGTCTTGTTCCTGATCTTAGGGGGAAAGTTTTCAATTTTTCCCCATTGAGGATGATATTAGCTGTGGGTTTTTCATATATTCCCTCTATCATTTTAAGGAAGTTCCCTTGTATTCCTATCTTTTGAAGTGTTTTCAGCAGGAAAGGATGTTGAATCTTGTCAAATGCCTTCTCTGCATCAATTGAGATGATCATGTGATTTTTCTGCTTTGATTTGTTGATATGGTGTATTACATTAATTGATTTTCTTATGTTGAACCATCCTTGCATACCTGGGATGAATCCTACTTGGTCATGATGTATAATTCTTTTAATGTGTTGTTGGATACGATTTGCTAGAATTTTATTGAGGATTTTTGCATCTGTATTCATTAGAGAGATTGGTCTGTAGTTTTCTTTTTTTGTAATATCTTTGCCTGGTTTTGGTATGAGGGTGATGTTGGCTTCATAGAATGAATTAGGTAGTTTTCCCTCCACTTCGATTATGTTGAAGAGTTTGAGGAGAGTAGGTACTAATTCTTTCTGGAATGTTTGATAGAATTCACATGTGAAGCCGTCTGGTCCTGGACTTTTCTTTTTAGGGAGGTTTTGAATAACTAATTCAATCTCTTTACTTGTGATTGGTTTGTTGAGGTCGTCTATTTCTTCTTGAGTCAAAGTTGGTTGTTCCTGTCTTTCCAGGAACCTGTCCATTTCTTCTAAATTGTTGTATTTATTAGCGTAAAGTTGTTCATAGTATCCTGTTATTACCTCCTTTATTTCTGTGAGGTCAGTAGTTATGTCTCCTCTTTCATTTCTAATCTTATTTATTTGCATCCTCTCTCTTCTTCTTTTTGTCAATCTTGCTAAGGGCCCATCAATCTTGTTGATTTTCTCATAGAACCAACTTCTGGTCTTATTGATTTTCTCTATTGTTTTCATGTTTTCAATTTCATTTATTTCTGCTCTAATCTTTGTTATTTCTTTCCTTTTGCTTGCTTTGGGATTAGTTTGCTGTTCTTTCTCCAGTTCTTCCAAGTGGACAGTTAATTCCTGCATTTTTGCCTTTTCTTCTTTTCTGATAAAGGCATTTAGGGCAATAAATTTCCCTCTTAGCACTGCCTTTGCTGCGTCCCATAAGTTTTGATATGTTGTGTCTTCATTTTCATTTGCCTCTAGGTATTTACTAATTTCTCTTGCAATTTCTTCTTTGACCCACTTGTTGTTTAAGAGTGTGTTGTTGAGCCTCCATGTATTTATGAATTTTCTGGCACTCCACCTATTATTGATTTCCAACTTCATTCCTTTATGATCCGAGAAAGTGTTGTGTATGATTTCAATCTTTTTAAATTTGTTAAGACTTGCTTTGTGACCCAGCATATGGTCTATCTTTGAGAATGATCCATGAGCACTTGAAAAAAAGGTGTATCCTGCTGTTGTGGGATGTAATGTCCTATAAATGTCTGTTAAGTCAAGTTCATTTATAGTAATATTCAGGTTCTCTATTTCTTTATTGATCCTCTGTGTAGATGTTCTGTCCATTGATGAGAGTGGTGAATTGAAGTCTCCAACTATTATGGTATATGTGTCTATTTCCCTTTTCAGTGTTTGCAGTGTATTCCTCACGTATTTTGGGGCATTCTGGTTCGGTGCGTAAATATTTATGATTGTTATGTCTTCTTGTTTAATTGTTCCTTTTATTAGTATATAGTGTCCTTCTTTGTCTCTTTTAACTGCTTTACATTTGAAGTCTAATTTGTTGGATATTAGTATAGCCACTCCTGCTCTTTTCTGGTTGTTGTTTGCATGAAATATCTTTTCCCAACCTTTCACTTTCAACCTATATTTATCTTTGGGTCTAAGATGTGTTTCCTGTAGACAGCATATAGAAGGATCCTGTTTTTTAATCCATTCTGCCAGTCTATGTCTTTTAATTGGGGAATTCAGTCCATTGACATTTAGAGTTATTACTGTTTGGATAATATTTTCCTCTACCATTTTGCCTTTTGTATTATATATATCACATCTGTCTTTCCTTCTTTCTACACTTTTCTCCATGTCTCTCTCTTCTGTCTTTTTGTATCTGACTCTAGTGCTTCCTTTAGTATTTCTTGCAAAGCTGGTCTCTTGGTCACAAATTCTCTTAGTGACTTTTTGTCTGAGAATGTTTTAATTTCTCCCTCATTTTTGAAGGACAATTTTGCTGGATATAGGAGTCTTGGCTGGCAGTTTTTCTCTTTTAGTAACTTAAATATATCATCCCACTGTCTTCTAGCTTCCATGGTTTCTGCTGAGAAATCTACACATAGTCTTATTGGGTTTCCCTTGTATGTGACGGATTGTTTTTCTCTCGCTGCCTTCAAGATCCTCTCTTTCTCTTTGACCTCTGACATTCTAACTAGTAAGTGTCTTGGGGAACGCCTATTTGTGTCTAATCTCTTTGGGGTGCGCTGCACTTCTTGGATCTGTAATTTTAGGTCTTTCATAAGAGTTGGGAAATTTTCAGTGATAATTTCTTCCATTAGTTTTTCTCCTCCTTTTCCCTTCTCTTCTCCTTCTGGGATACCCACTACACGTATATTTGTACGGTTCACATTGTCCTTGAGTTCCCTGATACCTTGTTCAAATTTTTCCATTCTTTTCCGGATAGTTTCTGTTTCTTTTTGGAGTTCAGATGTTTCATCCTCCAAATCACTAATTCTATCTTCTGTTTCTTTAAATCTGTCGTTGTAGGTATCCATTGTTTTTTCCATCTTTTCTACTTTATCTTTCACTTCCATAAGTTCTGTGATTTGTTTTTTCAGTTTTTCTATTTCTTCTTTATGTTCAGCCCATGTCTTCTTCATGTCCTCCCTCAATTTATCGATTTCGTTTTTGAAGAGGTTTTCCATTTCTGTTCGTATATTCAGCATTAGTTGTTTCAGCTCCTGTATCTCATTTGAACTATTGGTTTCTTCGTTTGACTGGGCCATATGTTCAATTTTCTGAGCGTGATCCGTTATCTTCTGCTGGCATCTGGGCATTTAGTCAGATTTCCCCGGGTGTTCGACCCCACAGGTTGAAAGATTTTTCTGCGCAGTCTCTCGGTTCTGTTCTTTCTATCCTGCCCAGTAGGTGGCGCACGTGGCACACGCCTGTCTGTGGGTTCCACCAGCGAAAGTTGCTGTGGGTCCCTCAACTCTGGAAAACTCTCGCCGTAGGGGAGGTTCGGCAACCGAAGCGTCTTGGAAGAATGCCGGCCGGCCCGGGGTTCCAAACGCGGGGAGGGTCGCCGGCTGTCGCAGCACAGGAGAGCGTCCGGCCAAATTAGCTAGTCGGCCCGGGGCACCAAGCGTGGCGGGAGGGCGCCAGCTGTCGCAGCCCGGGAGAGTGCACTGTTCCCAGCCGACGGGGGAGTCACGTGTTTGGAAGGGATCCCCCGGTCACTGTTCTCCGCAGTCTGGGGATTTCCGACCCAACTATCTCAGTTGTTCCGGGGGGCCTCGTGTGGTGGGGGCACCAGCCGCCGCGGCCTAAGGGGACCGCCTGTCCAATTCTACCAGCTGGCCTGGGAAGGTGGAAGGGAGGGACTCCGGTCGCTTGCTGTCCCACCCAGGAAAGCCCGTGCCCCTTGGTGATCTCACCGGAGCTGGTTCTCCCAGATAGTCAGCCGTTCCAGGATGGGGTACGCTGTCCCTTTAATCTCCCTCATGGCTCCGGGAGCTGCTCTGTATTATCTCCACTCCCCCAGTAGTTGTTCTGGAGGAGGAAAGGTGAGGGCGGCAAGGCTGTCGAGGCTGGTGGCGGAGGAGCACGGTGAAGGCGGGGGAAGAGGGCACCGTGTTGGTTGGAGAGCAGCCGGAGCAGGAGGGGGAGGAGGGGGGTAGGGAGATCGGGCGGCTCGGCTGCTGCGGGGCGCGTGCGCCGCGCGGCGGGCCGGCGGAGAGAGAGAGGGGGTAGGGAGGTCGGGCGGCTCGGCTGCTGCGGGGCGCGTGCGCCGCGCGGCGGGCCGGCGGAGAGAGAGAGGGGGTAGGGAGGTCGGGCGGCTCGGCTGCTGCGGGGCGCGTGCGCCGCGCGGCGGGCCGGCGGAGAGAGAGAGGGGGTAGGGAGGTCGGGCGGCTCGGCTGCTGCGGGGCGCGTGCGCCGCGCGGCGGTCCGGCGGAGAGAGAGAGGGGGTAGGGAGGTCGGGCGGCTCGGCTGCTGCGGGGCGCGTGCGCCGCGCGGCGGGCCGGCGGAGAGAGAGAGGGGGTAGGGAGGTCGGGCGGCTCGGCTGCTGCGGGGCGCGTGCGCCGCGCGGCGGGCCGGCGGAGAGAGAGAGGGGGTAGGGAGGTCGGGCGGCTCGGCTGCTGCGGGGCGCGTGCGCCGCGCGGCGGTCCGGCGGAGAGAGAGAGGGGGTAGGGAGGTCGGGCGGCTCGGCTGCTGCGGGGCGCGTGCGCCGCGCGGCGGTCCGGCGGAGAGAGAGAGGGGGTAGGGAGGTCGGGCGGCTCGGCTGCTGCGGGGCGCGTGCGCCGCGCGGCGGTCCGGCGGAGAGAGAGAGGGGGTAGGGAGGTCGGGCGGCTCTGAGAGTAGAATTTTTTAAGCACAGTTTTATTCCTTGAATCATCCGTCTCGCCTTGGGTTATTTTCTGTTGTTTATCATGACCTTTCGCTTCCACTTTCCATGCCCCTCAAATGTCAGTGGCCCCAAGTTGTCCATTCACATTTTAAAAGATGACAAAAACAAAGCTGTGAGCTCTTGTCCTTAAATGGGGCTGCTCTCCTTTTCTCAAAGGTGAAGGTTTCGTGCCGCAGGAGCAGTATGGAAACAAGCCCTACCCCTGGGGCCCCAGAATGCCTTGCTTTGGGGCTCCAGCCCTCACTAGCTGCCCCCATACTCCTCAGACAATTTGTTCTGTTTCTTCCATGAAGAATCTTTGCTTTATTGCCTGAAGGGTAAACATCTGCCTATTGGCTGTTCTGTGCTCAAAGAGTAGGAAGGGGATTGTCAAGGCTCAACTTTTAGTTAACCCTCCTCCATTTCACTCCCTTAAAAGCAAACCTCCAGGGCAGAGGGGCAGCTGTGGCTTTGTCAGGGGTGTGCCTCTCCCCTAGCTGCATTCCTCTCTGGGAATTTCTTCCCCTACTCAATCAGTCGCCATTACTCTACCCACTTTTGTCTTAGAAAGCTGTCATTCACTCATAGTCCCCTCCAATTCTCTCTGTGGCTGTAAACTAATACATTTTTATTCCCTTATTCTCTTTCTAATAAGATCTGAAGAGGAAGAGAAGAGAAACACATGTGCTCAGCCTGTCATCCTGAATTAAAAGCCACTTTTTGAGGTTATCAACTCATAAAAATAGAACATGACTTAGTTAAGTGTTCAAAACAAATGAAATAAAATGAGAAACATATATTCAGTGAAATTTCTTAGTCACCCACTTTGTCCAAAATATGGGTTCTTGGCTAAGAAGGATATTTACAAAATAGTAAGATTGGTCCTTGCCCCCAGAGAATTTATATTCTGCTAGAAGTAACAAATATTTACAACATGCTCCAACTGTATATTTGGTTGTATACTGATTTTAAGAAATGAATAAATACATCTGAGCACATGTTGATATGATTTTTAGTGAAACACTCTAATTTGGCTGTGAACATCGCAACTAGTGGCACATAGGAATATCGTGCATTCATTACATAGTACCAAATCTTTTTGCCATTTCAAGAAAAAGTTTCAAAGTATCTTTAGACAAAGAATTCTTTTTCTTAATTTTTTCTAGAAATGGTAACTCTGGATATCATGAAACAAATACTGGGTAATGCCAGAACCCCCTGCAGTTCTCTCAAGACCCAGCATGAGAACCTAATTCTATCAGATTTCCCTTGAATAATTTAAAGCCATAAATTCCCTCCATTTGCTCAGACTTTGAAACCTCTACCCCTGGAATGCCACCTCTTCTCCCTTTGTTCCCTTGTACTCTACTGGTTTTTCTGGCAACTCACACCTGTTTTTCTAGACCCAGATGAATCATCACTTTTTCTGCCTGGTGTTTTCTGACCCCCTCAAGCAGAGATGGGTGGCCCATCTGATGACAGAGACAGTCACCCTCACTGACCATTCACCTGCTCCTCCACGTCTCCCAACCCTTCCTAATGCAGGGGGGCCGTTGGACTACCCCTGGCCATTGCGTTATGAGCATAAGTTGCGTGTGTCACGTCTAAGTCAAAGCACTTATCTGCTGGTACAAGATTTTTCAGCTTTCTCTTCATCTAATCCGCTGGCCTGGAAGCCATATGCTTTCATCAGATGCATGTAGCTTGGATTCCGAAGTCTCTGTTTGGAAGATAACTGCCCTGGAGAGCTTATGGACCTGCAGCAGAACTTGTGAGAATTTAACAAGTCAATAAGAAAAACACAGACAAGTCTACAGGAAAATGGGCAAAAGACTTGAATGGACATTTCACAAAAGAGGTTTACAAATGGCCAATAACCATATGAGAAGATCAACAGCTTTGTTACTCATCAGGGAAATAGAAATTAAAACCACAATGAGTTAATCACCAGAATGGCTAAAATAAAACAGATTGACATTACCAAATGTTGAGAATGAGATGGAGCAACTTGAACTCTCACAGCTTCCTGCTAGGAATAAGAATTGGTACAAGAACTTTGGAAAACTGTTTGGCAGTTCCTACCTAAAGCTAGACTTTGCAAACGCTTAACCTAGCAATTCCACTCCCAGAAAAATACTCAGAAGCTATGAATAACTATGTTCACAAAGTAGGTTTAAGGTTGTCATGCCATTTGCCATAGTCAAAAACGAGAAGCAATTCAACTGTGCATCCACAGGAGAATGGTGAATATGTGCGGTATATCCACACAATGAAATATTAGTATTGAAAATGAACAAACTTTTCTAGCACAGTAACATGGATTAATTGTAAAACAATATTGGGCAACATAAGCCATTCTGGTGGAGTCATTGGAATCCTCTTTGTGAAAGATTTCATTTTGTTTATAAAATTTCAAAAATAGAAAAATTTAATCTACAGTATTATCTTCAAGGGTAATGACTGGGAGGAGCCACCGATGAGGGCTGAAGGGGTGCTGGCAATGTTTTATGTTTTGATCCAACTGCTGTTCACAGGGGTGTATTTAGGGAATTTCATCCATCTCTATTCATAGGGTTTCTGATGTACACTTTAATAGCATCTATTTTTAAAAAGAAAAAGGAGAAATAAAAAGAAATGGGAAGACAAGGTAGTTCAGATATCTTTCCCTTTAGAATTTACTCTAAGGGAAAAGATCTGCAGTACAGACCATGCATTCCTTAAAAACAGGGGCTGTTCTCCATTATATTCCTGCATCTATCACAATGCTGGGCCAATAATAAATGCTCAATAACTGTTGGAGGAAAAGGAATGAAGGAGGGAGGGAGCGAGGGAGGGGAAGAGAGAAATCTTGGTTCACTAAACTGCTGAGATTCAGGCTTTGTTACCACAGCATAGCCTTTAATCTAAGTAGCACATGCCCTCCTTGCTTTGCAGTACCATGGGCATGCATCCATTACAGCATCCATTGCGCCTCTCTCTTCCTCTTCCCCGTAATGTGAACTAAACTCCTTGAGGGTAAAGGCTATTTCTTCACACCTTAAAGTTCCTTATTAACTATATGCAGAATTAAGTAATTTTGCACCTTCATGTGCCAATCACAGTGGCCTGTATATAGTAGGCTGTGAATTAAAATAATGGTTGGCTATTACTACAAGGAATGTTTTCCGAGATATTGTATAAACAAGGAGAGACAAACATCAGAGGATTTCCTTGGAAATTTGCTGAAATCTCACTAAAATCACCAGCTAATCTGCTGTGATTATATTATGCACAGGGTGAATTCTCCCAGCAACATCTCAATGCTTTGCTTCCTGCTCCTCTCCTTCCAGCCCACACATGCAGTAAATGCTACCTGGCAAAATGCAGCCTCCGTACCAGGGAAGACATGCTGGACAAATCTCTATCAGTTCAATGAGATGAACTTCCCTTACTGCTTCCCAAAAGGAATATGAATTCCACCTTTTCCAGACTCGCCAAGCCAAGGCAACCTCTCTGAGCTGTCATGCATCCTGCTCCCAAAAGCTGGAGTACCAGGAGCCCACTCCGCCTTCCTGCCCACTCACAGGCGATGGAGGTTACCCAGAGAGGAGCTGCTGTAACAGTTTCCCTGAGGGGGTGGCATTCTGGGGCCTGCGCAGACTTTTGTAGGTTTTCTTGATACATTTTTAATCAATTCTAAGCTACTTACAAATATATGCAATTACTTTCTGCACTTCACTTTGTAATAAGATGTAATGACTCTGCTGCAATCCTCTGGGTGAGCATTGATAATCTGACTCTACAGTTTAAAATTAACTCTGGCAAAAGAGGATGGTGTAAACTGAGATGAAGGTCTTTTCAGGTATTTTTTAAAAGGAAACTAGAAGTTGGAATTATTATAGCGTTCACAATATCTCCACCACTAGAAAATGGAGCATCTAATTTATTTGCTACATTGTGTCTGATTAAAATGTAGGAAAAAAGTCCCGGACAATGAAAACGCTCTTTTTCTTTAAAATATTTTATGAATTGTCTTAAATAGGAATGCCCAGAGGCTCCCAAAGAGGTTTTAAAAATGAAAGTTTTAATAAAAGAATCCCCATTTACAATAGCATAAAAAACATCAAATACCAAGGAATAAATCTCACAAAACCCATGCAAAACTTCTATGGTAGAAACCAAAATACGTTACTAAGAGAAATTAAAGAAGATTTACATAAATGGAGAAATATTCCATGGTCACAGACAGGAAGAGTCAATATCATAAAAATGTTTATTCTAACAACATAAACTGATCAATGGATTCAACACAATCTCAATCAAAATCCCAAAAGATCGTTTTGTGTGGAACTTGATTCTAAAACATCTGTGGCTGCACCAAGAACCCAGGATACTCAAGGTCCTCTGGAAGGAGAACAAAGCTGAAGGACCTCCACTACCAGATTTCAAGATCGTCTACAAAAATTAATTAATTTAGATGTTTTGGAACTGGTTCAAAGACAAAAATTGAAGTGGAACAGAATAGGGAGTCTAATTTTTACCTAGTATATCTTTATCTGGTTATTCACCTATAACATGCATTTCACATGCTTCACTATTTGCATTTTATATCTCAATTATGAAAAAACAATGGACAGCTAGAGGAGAGGTTTTATGGCAGGTAGGAAGAGGGTAACCTCAGGTGGTAGAGGAAACGAGAACCCATACCAAGTACTAGGTAAAAGATAAACCCCTAGGAAATAAGCTTCACACCCCCTCCCTTCATCCTCCAGCCCTGTCCACACATTTGGTTTGCATCTGTTCCTTCTATGTGCCTCACACAATAGACATCAAATGACAGCTAAGAGCAGACTTCTGCCCTTTCTGGAATGGAACGTTGAGCCAGATGCAGATATGCATGCAACTAAATATGATACAGAATGAATAGTGGCACACTGGGTGCTAAGGAAATGTGGGAGCCATGATGCAAGGAACTATTTCAATCCTCATATGTGCCTCTTTCAGAATTAGTATAATTTACCATCTTGACTGAGAAAGTTCAGCATTGCCAGTGCATGGTACACAGACTCACTTGCTTGGCCAGCTTCTCTAGGTGTAGAGCATGTTTTTATTTTTGTGGATTGTACTATAGTTACCTCCTTGTAGACGTGGTGGAGTATCTGGCTCAAGGGCTATTATCATGTCTTTCAGCACTCATCCCTCTCCCATCATGCCCAGCCTAGGGCACTGGACATAGTAGTTGCCTTAAAAACTTTCACTAAGTTACATTACCTTGTTTTTCTTCCTGCTCCAACAGTGGATCTTGAACTTGAAAACACCCTGCTCATCATTCCCATGCTACTGAGTAAGAACATCTCTGTGGAACCTTCCCTGGACAGAATGGCCCTTCATTCTTTCATTTCCATACTTGCTAATTAATTCTACTTCTATTAAGCACTCACTGTGTAACAGGGATATTGCTAGATGCCACCATGATTACAATCCTTCATAGGTTTAAACACACTTTCAAATTCCTTGAGTTACTCAATTTGATTCGTATAATGACCATGTTGGATGGATGTTAATCCCTCATCCCTATTTCTCCCACAGTAAGGGGAGCTGAGCCACAGAGAGGAGGCACTTTGATTTGCTCAGAGCTACTAATAACTCCCCACACTAGAGTGTGAACTACTGGGTCATGTGCCCCGGCATCCCTGCTTATGGCAGGTCAGGAAGACCCCAAAATATTAAAGGTTATTTTCACACTCCAAAACACCTGTGGCTGACTCACTCCACATCATCACATCACTTTCATTTGTGCTTCTGGACGGCACGATTAATTTTTATGCATGGGGATAAAACCCAGGAAAAAAACAGCAAGAAAAAGTTCCACACTGCAGTAGAGTTACGTGGTCTACAACAAACCTGGCATTGGAAATATATGATCAGACATGGATTAAGGTGAATGTGTCAGGCCTGACCTATCACAGAGTCTCAGAATTTGGCTCGTGGTAAAGAGACATCACTGTTCAAGCATCCCTCTTCCCAAATCTCAATACCAGCCATAGATACCATCTCAAATACAGAAGTTCCATGATTCTGAGGTAATCCTTTCGAAAAGACATGCTAAAAGGATCTGTAACTGGACACGTAAGAAATCCTCATTCTGTCCCAAGTGTATTGACCACCAACAAAAAGGCCCCACAGAAGTTGAGAGTCAATCAACTGTTTACTATTAGAAAGAATAGTTCTAAATATTTTATAACTACCTATTTGTATACTTTATTGAAGATTTCAAAATGTCTTGACAAAGACAAGGAGTAGCATTGATAAATTAAATAAGGAGCAATATTGATAAGTTAAATAAATAAAGCTGTGAAGTAGGAAATATCCTTTTATAATACCATGGAAACTCATTTAATAAAATAGAAAAGTTTTCAATATTTTGGTAAGCAAACAAAATCAAGATTATACTCATAGTAACTGCCCTTTATTCACAAAGATAATACCAAAAGTGATTGTCCTGATATTATATCATGCATTAACTGTTTCATATTTGTCTCGAAAATGGAAACACCTGAAGAGAAAGCTCAATCATCCCTACCCATTTTTGATCCCCAGAATTTGGTCAGATCAACATGTCAGATCTCTGGATACTTTGCAATGAAGGATTGTGGAGGTTTCAAATTGGATTCTATCATAAGTCCACATTTTGAATTATTGAAAACCTTCAAGCTACATGCACCTTTGCACAATAAGTGTTCAAAATCTGATACCATCCTAAAGGGAATGCTTACAAACTGTATCCAGAAAATAAAAAAACTTGATAAAGGCAATTCAATCATGTCTTATCCTTTATTAAGTCAACCAAGATTCTACTAGCATCATTTGAGTATATTTATACCAAAAAGGTGAACTTTGTGCTTATTTCTTGTGGCATTTCATTATTTTTCAAGAATATGCTTGCTCACTACCACTATTAAATGACATAACACTACCCGAGGAGGGTGGAAAAGATCAATCAGATACATCACTGTCTTGTTAGGAGAGTTGAAACACAAGGCTGGAATTCAAGTTAAAACAAACTTATCACTTGCTAAATGAGCACAAATACTCCTTCCCTGGTGCATAGACAATTAGGAAAATTACTCTATGCTATTTTTGAGAAGTTGTACTCAATTTGCCGAATTGTCCTCTTTTGAACAGCCCCAGATCTGATAGTGAAACCGTTTAAAAATCAGTGAGTGTAAAGGCAGGAATTTTGGATTCACCCATGTGGAGCTACTTTGTTTAGGGCTGTACGCTGGGGAAAACTGTGGAGCAGAAAATGAAACCCTGATGCACATTCAGGCACAATGGTGCTCGGTGCTCGGAGTAGCCCATTCATTAGATGGAGGGGCGTGTGGGGGCTGTAAGCAGGTCTCTTCACTCATGTGATTCCTCGTGAGTCACGCTGACCTCACATACCTTTCTACCACTCCTCATCCTTGGTGTCTTCTCCTCTCACAGAAAATCTTAATTTCAAGGAGAAATTGGCCCGTAATGTGTAAATCATTATGGCATTTGCTCTGAAAAGGTGACTTAGTTTGCCGGGCAGCTATGACAAATACTGCCCAATAGGAATTTATTGTCTCAGGGTTTCAGAAGCTAAAGGTCCAAAAGCAAAGCCATACTTCCTCCCTGAAGTTTGCAGGGTCCTGGTGCCGACTTGCCATAATCCTTGGGTTTCTTGGCTTGCACCTCTGCCCCCATCATGGTGAGCTCTCTCCTTGGATCTGTTCTTCCTGTTTCCACTGACTTCTGCCTTTCGGCTCTTCTTAGTGATGTTCTCTTTATAAACTTCCAGTAGTAAAGATGAAGACCACCCTGATTCGGTTGGCCACAGTTTAATAGGACATCTTGGAAAGGTCCTACTACAAATGAGTAAGGAATGCAGATTAAGATTAAGAGCATGGCTTTTGAGGGATTGCATAATTCAATCTACCTCAGTGACAGAGCCTCATCCTAAATTCTTCATCTGTAATGGTGAATTTCCAGACCCCTCCACCTTGTTCTGTGGAATTTGCTCTAAGCAAAGGAAAGTGTTGCCCACACTCCTCAGATCATACTGTGTGCCTGGCTACCTACTGCTGCCAGCCACTGGCCTTGGTTCTAACCCAACATGCCAGCATCAGGGGCTGAAACCCCCTTAGGAGCTACCATGGAAGCTTGCATCAGGTAAATAAAGGGTACAGGGAGCTTTCCAGTTCATCCCCTATGACTAGAGGACTTTGGGATCAAAGTATAAACATTCAAGAGCCAGCTCAGAGAAACCAAGACTGTTACTGAACCTTCTGAACCGCAGCTCTCTTAGCTCCATTAGTATAATAACACAGTCTGGCCTTCCAGACTCCCAAAATTCACTCCAACAAGCACAGTGCCCTTGGGAAGTCCTCTGGCCCAGGTCCTTCACCTTTGAAAGGAGGTAACGGAACCTCAGGGCGTTGCTTCTAAGGTAAGCTTACTTTCAAGCCCTCTGAGTCTAGAACCTTGTGAATTATTTTTAATTACCTGTGTCTAATTTTCTCAGAGTCACTCTCTTTCCCCTCATATCTGGAATGGTTTCTTTATTTTCTTCTTTCCTATAAAATTATTTAGCCATAGAGTACAGAGCATCCATGAAGCAAACGGCTTATTGCTCCTGGCCGAAGAAGCTACCTGTTCTCAGAGAAGCACCTTGCTGGGAAAGGCATGGCCTCAGCAGCCCTCTCCCAGCCTCCATCTCCTCTTCTATTGGGTGGGTGGTTTCAGCCGATTTCCATTCCATAGCCTAGGGGAAAGGTTAATGTTAATGAAAAGGACCGGCCAGACCTTGGTCGGGAAACTAGGAGAAAGGAACCCCAGCTGCTTATCCAGGCAGGAACTCTCAATGGCAGGGCCCCTCCCCCAAGGTCAAATAAAAATTTGGTTGGAGGGGTCCCTCCCCTCCAACCAGAGTGAAGGTGCACAGAGCCGCCATCCACTGACACAAGCAATTGGCCTCCCTTGGAGACCAGCCTCAATGGGACCACTTCCCCTGCTCTTCTGGACTCTTTGTGATGTGTAGGTAATAAGGGGTCATTTGCAGAAAGCCTCTGCTCTGCCTAAGCCCATCTACATCATTAGCAGCTCACTCCACAGCCCCAATAGAGGGAATTGCCATTACTTCTACCCCATAGGGGTAGGAAAAGGCCTCATGGAGGTGGGGACTTTTACTATGAGCCTCATCAAGTAGAGAAAAAGATGGGGGAGAAATGGAGGAAGTTTGGGAAAAAGAGTCCCAAATGGAAGAATGGAAGAATCCCTGGTGCATTGCGGAGTGTATAGGTGGTAAAGCAGAAACCAGAAAACAAAGGTGAAAAAGTAATGCCCTGGGAGAGGCTTGTGTGCAGATAAACAAGCACTGTGTCTGGAATTTCACAACTAGGTCCACGTGCTCAGGAAATTGAATGGAGAAAGTACGAGACAAACCCTCTAGCTGACAGACAAACCACCCAGCAGGCAGATGGAGAAATGTGGGCAGAGATCTGACTCCAGGCCACACCACCCTCACGTAGCTGCAGCATTTTTGCTGCATTTCTCCAAAAATTAAGAGCACTGGAAGAAGGAAAATAATCCTGCTCATGAAATATTTTAGCTGGCCACCAACTGGGAAGTTGTCCACACCTCCTCACTAGTCTTTTATTTCATAGAGTTAAAAAACGTTTCAAATCTCCACATAAAGGAATAGAGTGATGAAGCTGAATTTTATGCAGAATTTTTTTTTTTTTTTTTTTTTTTTTTTACAAAACAGCAATTTCTGTCTGTAGAGTCAGGTAATTGTACAATCCTAATAGCCCCTGGTTGGCTTTGAAAGATGCATGGGGGAGGGGCAGTGGTGGAGAAGGCAGGGCAGGGATGCAGAAAGAGGTGAGTCTCAGTGTGAACAAGATGAAAAGGTGCATCCTTTAATAATAATTTTCAAATCAGCTCATGCTCCTACTGAAAATCAAACAACTGGTTTAATCACATTTTTTAAAAAGACAAATGCCAGCATCTACAAAATTAACAAAACCCCAAGGACGCAACACTGTGGCCAATTACACTGCAGCCCAGAGTGAGTCTCAATGACCAGCTAACAGTTTCGGCCTCTGGAAAATGGATGTTATAATTGAGCCACCGACAGACCCCTAACTAGGGCAGGGCCGCTGGGGGCCTCTGGGAGACAGTGGATTTTAATTGCTTAGGCTGGCATTTGATGTCTTCGGTCTGGTTCAGAGTCCTTTTATAACAATCCTATTTGCCCCTTAATCAGGTCCGAATTTAAAAGTCAGCCAAAAACGTTCCCCTTTCTACAGGCAGCTGTACAAAGAATACAAGTATACAAAGAATGTAAGTATTGGATATTTACATTTTAATAAAGATGGAATGAGGGTGGAAGGTGGGCAAAAGGGAGGTGAGAGATAAACTGGTTCTGGAATAAACGGGTTGACCAGAAGGAGCAGTGGCACTGGGGGGCCATGAGAAGGCAGGGATGGATGTGCGGATGGGATCCTGCCGAGCCCAGGAGCCACGGGAGGAACTGGCCCCAGGAGCACAGGCCAGGGCCAGCAGGGTGGGGAGCGGCTGGGGTGAGCACGCCACATGGCTCTTATACATGGCAAGGTTGGAGGTGCCCAGGGAAGCCTGCTGCTTTGCCTCTTCTAGTATGCCATTCCCCGTGGGAGACTCCAAGAGGGAGCCACGCTGCTTCTCTCCCACCTGCTGGCAATTTCCTGAAATGCAGGGTGCACCTGGCCACCCGTAGGGCTTTTCAGCAGTGCCCAAATGCCGTTCTACTCCCTGTCATTTGGAAAAGAACTTGTGGCACAGAAATGGCCCTAGGACTCCACGTTAAGTAAACATTTTGGGTTTCACACACTACTCTTGTGAAATACACCTCCCTCTCTACTGGTGGTTTTGGGGTGTGCACAATCACGGGAAAATGTGGATAGGATGAGAAACGTCCCACGTTGTCAACCCTGCAACAACCTGGAATTTCAAAAAAGACATTCCATCTTGTCCAGAAAAACTATACTTTCTCATTACAAAGTATCATAATAGTCCTTGGGGAAAACAATATTTTGATTCTCAAAAATCTCACCGTTTTCACACATTGGAATGAGAAAGACTTCTTGAACAAAAGGGAGAAAGAAATGAGACAAAATAAAGTGTCAGTGGCTGAGAGATTTCAAACAGGTCAAGAGGTTATCCTGGAGATTATTCTTATGCATTCTATAGATATCCCTTTTTAGTCTAGGATGAATTGGGGTGGCTAGAGGAAAGTACCTAAAACTGTGGAGTTATGTTCCAGGAGCCTTGATTCTTGAAGATGATTATATAAAAATATAGCGTTTACAATGTGACTGTGTGATTGTGAAAACCTTGTCTGATGCTCCTTTATCCAGGGTACAGACTGATGAGTAAAAAAAATAATAATAATAAGGATAATAAATAAATAAATAATAGGGAGAGATAAAGGGTAAAATACTGTGGGGCAATGGAAGGGAGAGGTAAGGGGCATGGGATAAATGAGTTCTTTTTTTTTCTGGAGTGATGCAAATATTCTAAAACTGGTCATGGTGAAGAATACACAACTATATGATAATATTGTGACTCACTGATTGTATAATATGATTGGACTGTACATGTGTGGATATTTCTCAATAAACATATTTTTGAAAAATAGGAGTGGGGTAGGCAGTAGATTGCTCTTAAAGATTTGCAAAAAAAAAAAACTCACTGTTTTCAAACACTGAGAGGGTGTTCTTTTCCCTTGAGGGTTACTAGGCAAAGAATATCCTGATCACAGCACTGACCTTCCTGGTTAGCAACTGTACCTTCTAGAAACACCCATCAGATGCCGGGCTGGGGCAAAGGAGACATATCTACCGCCGCTGCACCTCCTCAGGCTGCCCATCGGACCCTGGGGCGAGAGGAATGAGCCTTCAAGCCACATCCCATCAAGCAAGTAAACTGACCAACTGCTGTCCTGTGTCTTCATCAGCAAGGTGAGGGAATCCAGGGTGGGGACAACAACTTTGTAGCACCAGCCAGCAGAGAAGAGGAACGATGGCTTGGCTGGAATCTGTCAATCTAGGAAGGCTTGCATCTGCAGTATTTAAAGAGGCAAATAAAATCTGACAGAATGAGAAATCAAAAGATGATGATGGCCTTGATTATTAAATTATAATGTACAAGGAAAATTAAATAATCTACAAGGACCCAGGAAAGTAACACTTACCTAAAAATGGGGTGTCTTCAAGAAATAGCTAAGGGGGTTCCTTCTAAATCAGTAACCACCAGCCATGAGGTGTCCTCGAGGAGGCATTAGTCTCCTTGGAACATGAGTGAGTTCACCCATGGCCGGGGTCTGGCGGGTACAGTGGTTCTCACAGTGGGGTCCCAGGTCTCGCAGCATCAGCCACCTCTGGGAACTTGTTAGAAATGCAGGTTTGGGGGCCCCACCCAGACTTGCTGAATCAGAACCCCTGGGAGTGGGACCCAGCAATCTGTTTTCACAAGCCCTCCAGGGGATTTGCACAGGCGCTCAACTTTGAGGATGACTCAGCATGCACCTTTGGTCCTAAGGACTTCTAGTTTGGAGCAAAACCGGAACTGGGATTCATGGCCCTTTTCCCACTGGGCAATGCCAACAGCTGCCTTCAGAAAAAAAAAGTGCTGCATAGACTCTCTCCTTGTTTTTCAGTTACCAGCCTTTGCAGGAGAGTCATTTAATTTGTTGTGGAGATTCCTTACTTGTTCCCCAGAAACCAAAGCTGTGAAGATGAGGTGCTTGAGAAAAATAAAGGAAAGGATAGGCAGAAATTCTTTCCCTTTGCCACTGCAGACCAGCTCTCTGGAATCCCTCTGCCTTCTCCTGCTCTCTCCCATCCATCCTTCTGTCAGCACACAGCTTTCCCTCACAGGGAAACCCTCCTTGAAGTCCTTTCCCCCCAGTGGCTGGGGCCTCTGCAGGAATCTTGGCAGGCCCCAATTGGGCTGGTTCTCTGGGAAGTGGAGGGCAGGTGAGCACTCAAAGATTTACCCAAGCTGATATGCATACTGCAGGGGTAAAGCCAGAAAAAGAGCAGAAGGAGGCGGGGGGCACTGCTTATTTTATCCAGGAACATCTAAGAAAGAAAGGAGAGCTAGTGATGGAGAGGAAGGAAGGGGATGGGTTGGTACCTGTCTCCACACTAATGCCAAGGACCAGGTTTGGGTTGCCAAGGAGAGAGGGCTGGACCCAGAAGCTAAAGAAGGTACTTCACAGGAGACTTCATGAGACTTGGGCACAAAAGGCCTCTGTTAGGGCCCACGGACCAGAGCAAACTCCCATGTAGTTGGGGCAGCAAGATGCCCACTAACTACTGGCAGAGAGTTCTCCTCTCGCCCACAGCTTGCTGGTGGTGAAGCCCAAACAGAGAGCTGGAACAAGAGCTCTGGGCAGACCCTTTCCCAGTGGCACCCTACATGAGCTTGGTGGAGGATGGAGGGGGGCTTAGGGCATGTGTGGCAGCCACAGAAGTGTGCTGACTAGAGCTCCCTTCCAGGGAGATGAGGCCACCAGGAATTCCAGGTCCCACCAGCCTCCAGCCATGCACCCTGGGGGTCTGCCGCAGCCGTCCCTCCAGGCCGCACTGCTCCTAGCAGTGCAGGAGCTCTGCGGGAGTGTTAGACTGGGCCCGTCCTGCCCATGCAAGACTCCCCTGCGGACAGCCTCGGCCCTGGGGCTCCTCGTCGCCAGCCTGCAGACCATGGGTCGGAGTGGCACTAGACCTCCCTCCCAGGCTTCCTTCCTCCCTCTCTCCCAGCACAGGGGTGGGCCAGCATCATGGTCTGAAGCTCTCTTTGCCCTCTCCTCCTTCCACCTCCCTGACCATTCCCAGAAATTTCCCCATTGATCTCTTGCTGTTCCTATTCCACACTGGAAGCCACTTCCCAGAGGACCAGAAGGACCACTCGTGCATGGAGAGATGGGGCCGAGAGCCGCCATATATGTAGCAGCAAGGTCCTCGCAGTCACAGCAGGCTGCTGGGCTGGGCCCCTGGGTCACCTCTTGGCCCTCTGAGCACGTGGACAAGTCCGGCACTCACCGGGCACCGGCACATCAGCCCCTTCTGGAAGCTTCACAGGTGCTCGCCCACTGAATTCTTAACACAGCCCTATGAAGTGGGTTGCTGCCATTTTATAGAAGAGGGAGGTTAGGTATACGGAGAGGAGCTAACCTGCCCTTCACCAGGTATACCGGGTGCTGGGGGGGATGGCGGGAGGCCTCCGACCCCGGCAGGCCGGTCCCAGCTGGCACCAACCACTGCACCACCCAGCTTCTCACCACCTGCTGTGACGGCTCACGCATGTCTGTCTGAAGGAAGGCGTCGTGTCTGTTCATCTGTTTATCCACAGAGCCCGGATCATCAGCGGCAGCCAGAAAACAGTGAACAATGACTTCATCGGACCCCAACCTGCAGGCTGGAGTCATCAGCTCCACGTTGGCTCGTGAACAGAATGAATTGTCCTCCCTATCTTTATGCATAACAATTCAAAATATATACAGGAGGCATCGTGATGGATTTTTAAAAATTCCCTTCAAGTGGTTGTTGAATTCATAGTTGTTTTCTGTGTGCCATTTGTGTTTTTACCACCTGAGGATACCAGGAGAACGAGAACTAACACATGAGCTCAGGACATTTTGTTGCTCTAAAAAGGAGTGATAATATTGGAACATGACTCAGAGGGGGAAAAGCTGGAGAGGACAAAGGGAGATGGAAGCAGAGAGGACAGAAGCAGGCTGCAGAGAACTGACCTTTGGGGCAAACACCACAGTTAGGTCTCTGTTTCTTTCATATTTGACACTCATGTTCCTATATTTCACCTCAACAAGCTTACACAAGATTTTCATTTGATTCATTGAAGAACCACCATTCTGACTGGCTGAAGCAGAACCTAATTTTGTATTATGTAAGAAATGTTTGAGAACCACATTCCGTGTTAAAAATTATCTGACTTGACTCAAGTAGTTTTGGGACATAATTAATGAATCAGCAAGAATGGAAACTCACACAATCCACCACAGAAAAACCAAGCAGAAGCAGAAATACAATTTGCTTCCTTCATTACCAGCAATAAACAATTCTTTATATCATACTGTGAGATCTAAAAATAGTCCACTTTAATTTTTTGAGCCCTTGTACATAATGAAAGGAGGCGGTGCATAAAAAACAGTTATTCATTTATTCCCTACATTAAAGGCTTCAACAGTAAGATCCCAATTAACAAAAAGGACCAGTGGGAAATTATGCACAATACTTTCTCTTTATTACAGTTCATATCTCACTGAAAGGAAATTATGTACACAGCTTACATAACTCACACATGGCGATATTCCCTCTGAATTCTGAGCTCTCACAAATGACCATGCAGAAAGAAAGAAAATGGGAAATTGAGATTTTTTTTTTTTGATGGATAATGCCACTGTGCCATTTATAATTGTGAACGCCATTTCCCATGGCCACACCTAAGGGTAAAGCTCATGGCCAAGGACAGATGGACAACTGCCATCCCTGTGGCTTGAAAGTACTGGTTCACAGCCCAGAAATTCTGGGTTCTAGTCCTGGAGCCTCAGGGGACCACTTATCCATAGATTGTCTCATCAATTTTGAGTGTGTTAAGTACTTCACCCTCCCCACCAGGTCACTGCACAGATGAGAAACAGAGGATGAAGGAAATGCAGGCTTGGGTTTCTTCCTCCAACCTGCAACGACAAGCTTGAGAACAGATGAGCACCTCTCTGAGGTGAGGTAATGAGATCATCTAAGGCTCTGCTGCTGTGGGACTCCATCTAAAGGAAACTGAGAACATTCCCATGGGGCCAGAGAACTAAGAAAAAAATAATAGGAAACACACTTGCCCTTCAACCTTCAAGACCCTGTTCTTTCCCAATCCCTAAGGTCCATGACCTAGAGCAATTTGTGGTTTTGCAGAGCCTGTGTTTGAACCCCATGCTGGGAAGGTGGCATATTGGGGCAAATTATCTGCTGGTGACTGAGCCTTCTGACACCCAGCATCCACATTTGCAAAAACCCAGATGGTTCCCCGTTCCTTGTCACTTGTGAGTAACTCTTGTGAACTGATTAAATGCTCCCTCTTCCTGGAAGAATAAATGGCCACAATAGCAAATCATTGAGGCGTGCTGGTGACCAAGCAGAAGCAAAGGAGAAGCAGCCTTGGGAAGCAGTACAGATGCAGTGCGACCTGGAGAGCGGTGTGTCAATTCAGCAGTGCTTGGGTCTCTGACAAGCCCATCATATACTCACCCGTGGCGGAGACCACGTGTGACCACTGCATTTGTGAACTGGGGGATTTACTAAGATCTCAAGATGTGTCCTTAAAGAATAGTGAAGGTCTTTAGCAGCAATCCCCCAACCTTATTAGGCCTAAAATTGCCGGAAATGAGAGTGTGATTTTTAAAAATGCTTTGTCTTGATCACGAGGATGTGATGTGATTAAAGTGCACGCAGGTAGCATGGATGATTGGTTATTTGGGGCCACTTGACCAGTTATGTAATGCTTCCAGTTGATCATTTAATATAAGGAATGACTAGCTGGGCCTCAGGTGTCTTGGCAATGTTTGGATATGACCATAACACACGTGTGAAACGGTCTCAGGGGCAGAGAAGATGCTAAGGGGGCAGGACAGTTCTGACAGATGCCTGGAAACCAGTGCCCAGGGTCCTGGAGTGACCTACAGGACCTCTCACCTCCCAGCCAGGGCAGCTAAACAGATCCAGTGTCCTGGTTGCCCACAGTGCCTCAGTTCCCCTGAACTCCCACCACTGGGGTTTCAGACTCTAGGAAGAGTTAGATAATGGGGGGCTCAAAGCAAAGCACACTATCTGAGATGGATAATTTCCAAGATGAAGTACCACACCCCAACATCCCCACAGATGAGAAAGATGATCAATCAGAAGGTGGGAGATAAATGTAGCCATAAATATTTGTCTTCCTTCCTACCTAGCATATGTAATGATAGGATCTTACTAGAGCTACACATATGTAATTAACACATAAATGTACATATTGGAGTCCATAGTCAATTTTTTTCCAAATGGCAGAGTACAATCGAGTACTCTCACAGTTACCTCTCTTATTCTGAGCACTAGATTTTCTTCAATTAATTTTAAGATTGTGTCAGCAATATTTCTCCATGTTTCAGTTTCCATTCAACTAAAACACCAAAATATTCTTCACTGAAACACACATTAAACCAAGCCTCTCTAAACCTGAATTTGTAAAAACACATATCAAGCAAAATATCAGAATTTCCTTTTATCCTACTTTAAACTTATTTTGTTGATTTATGCCCACCATTTTTGCCTGTCAAGATTAATATATATGTTTATTCTCAACTATGTAAAAAAATGTAAAAGCACAAAAAAAAGCACTAGAAGGAAATAGGCCACAATGTTAACAGAGGTTGTGCCAAATGGTAGGTTTATGGTGATTTTTCCTACTTTCTAGAATGGGCATGTATTTCTATGATACTGAAAAGATACACATTTCCAAAACAAAATTCTAAATTTTCTCAGTTACTACCCCTCCAGACCTCATGTCAACAGTAAATGCTCTAAGTTCTATCTATAAGGCGTCAAGTATGATTTTGATCTCTAATTTTTACTTGGTTTTAATTGTTTATTTCCATTAAAATTTTGAAACATCAAATAACATTTAACAAATGTGGATGTAGGTTAAAAACTGAAAGTGAATGAGTGGTCTGCAGGGTCACATGACCTACTGGGACAACTTTTTAAGGAGAAGAATCTAGTCTACATAACCACTGGGGTCACCTTTGGTAGTCCTTACTTTATTGATTAATGGCTAATTAGCTTCAAATAGAATTTTTAGTTAAACCCAGACATTTTGTCTATTGTCTGCTGATAGCAATCAGATCATAAGTGCTCAACTCTTCTCAAGGACATTGAAACTTCATGCTAACAAATATTATGCATCAATTTTGGGTGGAACAAATAATGTACCAGTTACAATGACTGCTGTCTTGGATTTTTTTATAAATGACTCAACATATAAGGGGTCAGACTTCCGGGAACATGGCCAAATAGAGTAGCCCTGCTAATTAGCCCTGTTAATCCCGGCAATTTGGAAGTGTGGCTGACCTGGGAGAGCCTTCTGCACCACAAAGGGCAACCCTGGTTGCAGAGGCCGAGGAACTGAGCTGTAGAAAGCTGGCCTGGTGCAGAGGCGCGGAGGGGCGGAGCCTGCGTGAGTGCACAGATGGGAGCGAAGGACTAGGAAGTAAGCCAGGCCTCATTATTTGGGTGCGCTACCCTCACCAGTGCAGCCCCATGACCGGCAACTCACTCCACACCCTTCGCACATGAACCCCATCACCCGCTCTCATTCCCCATGCTCCAGGCGTCCCCCACCCTACCAGCCCCCAGTGAACGTACCTGCCCCACACCCCAACCCCACCTCTCCTGCACCCCTCTCAAGCACTACCTCCCCTCCCTGTTCCCTGCAGGCTGTTACCAGGGCATAAAGGCTTCAGGCACTGACCTGTATACTCAGGCTACACTTGCCCCACTGCCCATAGTGTCACACATGCATGCACATGGCCCTCAGTCTCACTTCCCAGCTCTGAGAAAGTGCTAACCTGTGCAGCCAGGTCATATCTGTCTCCAATCCATGAAGGCATAATGCCGACCTGCTGCCACAGCTCTACACATGCACACAAAGGGCCTCATGCTTTATACTAGCACACACCAGGGTAATGCTGTGCAGACCGGTACACCCTCACAGCTACATCCTCCTGGGCCGCTGGGCACCCACATTCACAAACATCAGTGTAACATCCCCAACCTGTGTCTATACTTGCCTTGAAACAAATCACCGCACTGAGTGCCCCACCCCGTACCCTGCCCCCTGCTGTACAACCATCCCACAAACACAAGGCCTTAGACTGCCGAAAGAAATCAACTCCCAAAGTAAATCAATCAAGATATTTATGAAGACTGCAGAAGATCACTAAGCATATCAAATATAGCCCTGCCTAATGACCAAATTAAAACACCACAGGAGACACAGACATTGGAAATGTCTAATCAAAGATGTTCATACAACTCTAATTAATAAAATAAGTAGGATAGCAAATGACATAAAGGATATCAAGAAGACAGTAGAAGAGCATAAAGAGGAATTTGAAAGAATAAATGGAAAAACAGCAGATATCACAGAGATTAAAGACTCTGTTGACCAAATAAAAAACATAACTAGAGGCACACAACACCATATTTGAAGAGACAGAAGAAAGAATAAGTGATATAGAGGACAGGATAATTGACTTTGAAGACTTAAAACAGCAAATGGCAGAAAAGATGGAAAAAATTGAATAAGATCTCAGGAAAATGATAAACAAAAAAAAAAGTGGACAAATATAAGAATCACTGGTATCCCAGAAGGAGAAGAGAGGGGTAAAGGGCTAGGAAGAGTAGTTGAGGATATAATGGGGGAAAACTTCCCAACCCTCAAAAAGGACACAAATACACAAGTCAAAGAAGCCCAATGAACTCCAAACAGAATAAATCCAAATAGGCCTTCCCCAAGACACATACTAATCAGTCCGTCATGTTGAAGCAGAAAATCCTGAAAGCATCAAGAGAAAAACAACCTACTACATACAAGGGAAACCAGATAAGACTGAGTCCAGACTACTCAGCTAGGACCCTGGAAGTGGAAGGCAGTTGTATGATGCATTCAAGACCCTGAAGGAGAAAGATTTCCAGCCAAGAATTCTGTACCCAGCAAAACTGTCCTTCAAAATTGAGGGAGAGATTAAAGTTTCCACAGACAAAGAAGTCCTGAAAGAATTTGTCAAGAAGAGACTGACCCTACAAGAAATACTTAAAGGAGTTCTGCCAGCTGAAAAAAAAATAAAGAGGAGGCTTGGAGAAGCACACGTAATTGAAAAGTAAGGGTAATCTAAAGAATACAAAGAGAAAGAGGGAAAAGAATATATAGATCTGACAAACAAAATAAAAAAGATAAAACAGTGGAATCAAGAAACATCTTTTCAGTAATTACTTTGAATGATAATGGACTAAACATACCAATTAAAAGATACAGATTGGCAGAATGGATTAAAAAACATAATCCAACTGTATGCTGCTTACAAGAGACTCGTCTTAGACACAAGGATGCAAATAGATTGAAAGTGAGAGGATGGAAAAAGATTTTCCATGCAAGTTGTAACCAAAAGAAAGCAGGAGTAGCTATACTAATATCAGACAAAATAGACTTTAAATGAAAAGACATCATAAGAGACAAAGAAGGACACTATATACTAATTAAAGGGTCAATTCACCAAGAAGCTATAGCAATCATAAATGTTTATGCTCCCAATCAAGGAGCTCCAAAGTACATGAGACAGACATTAGCAAAAAAGAAGGGAGCAATAAATGTTTCAACAATAGTAGGAGACTTCCATACACCACTCTCCTCTATAGACAGAACAACCAAACAGAAGATCAACAAGGAAATAGAGAAGTTAAATAACTGGATAGATGAATTAGACCTAACAGACATATATAGGTCATTGTACCCAAAAGCACAAGGATATACATTCCTCTCTAGTGTTCATGGAACATTCTCCCAGATAGATCATATGCTGAGGCACAAAACAGGTCTTTATAAATTTAAAAATGTTGAAATTATTCAAAGTGCTTTCTCTGACCACAATGGAATGAAGCTGGATCTCAATAACCACCAAAGAACAAGAACATTCCAAATATATCGAGATTAAATAACACACTATTAAACAACCAGTGGGTTAAAAAAGAAATTGTTAGAGAAATTGGTAGCTGTCTTGAGATGAATGAAAATGAGAATACAACTTATCAGAACTTATAGGATGTGGCAAAGGCTGTGTTGAGGGAAATTTATTGCCCTAGATGCCTGTATTAAAAAATAAGAAAGAGGACTTCTGGAGAAGACGGCGGCTTAGTAAGATGCGTGGATCTTAGTTCCTCCTCCAGAACAGCTACTAGGGGAGTAGAAACGATTCAGAACAGCTCCCGGAGCCACGACAGAGATAAAAAAGACAGCATACCCCATCCTGGAACGGCTGACTGGCTGAGAGAACCCGCTCCAGTGAGATCACCGAGGGGCGCGGGGTTCCCCGGGCGGGCGGCAAGCGGCCGGAGTCCCTCCCTTCCTCCTTCCCGGGCCAGCTGGCAGAATTGGGCAGGCAGTCCCGCTCAAGCTGCGGCACCTGGCGCCCCCACCACACGTGGCCCCCTGGACCAACTGAGAGAATTGGATCGGAAATCCCCAGGCCGCAGAGAACGGTGACCGGGGGGATCACATCCAAACACGTGACTCCCCGGTCCGGCTGGGAACGGTGCACTCCCCGGGCCGTGGCGGCTGGCGCCCTCCCGCCACGCTTGGCGCCCCAGGCCGACTAGGAAATTCGATGGGCACTGTCGCGGGCTGTAGCGGCCAGCAACCCTCCCACGTTCGGACCCCCGGGCCGGCCGGCACTCTTCCAAGCCGCTTCGGCTGGTGAACCACTCCCACGGCAAGAGTTTCCCAAAGTTAAAGGACCCACAGCACTTTTACTGGTGGAACCCGTAGACAAACGTGTGCCACGAGCGCCAACTACTGGGCAGGATAAGAAAAACAGAACCCAGAGATTTCACAGAAAAATCTTTCAACCTGTTAGGTCCAACACTCAGGGAAATCTGGTTAAATGCCCAGACGCCAGCAGAAGATAACGGATCACGCTCAGAAAATTGAAAATATGGCCCAGTCAAAGGAACAAACCAATAGTTCAAATGAGATACAGGAGCTGAGACAACTAATGCTGAATATACAAACAGAAATGGAAAACCTCTTCAAAAACCAAATCGATAAATTGAGGGAGGACATGAAGAAGACATGGGCTGAACAAAAAGAAGAAATAGAAAAACTGAAAAAACAAATCAAAGAACTTATGAAAGTGAAGGATAAAGTAGAAAAGATGGTAAAAGCAATGGATACCTACAATGATAGATTTAAAGAGACTTAAGATAGAATTAGTGATTTGGAGGATGGAACATCTGAATTCCAAAAAGAAACAGAAACCATCAGGAAAAGAATGGAAAAATTTGAACAGGGTATCAGGGAACTCAAGGACAATATGAACCGCACAAATATATGTGTTGTGGGTGTCCCAGAAGGAGAAGAGAAGGGAAAAGGAGGAGAAAAACTAATGGAAGAAATTATCACTGAAAACTTCCCAACTCTTATGAAAGACCTAAAATTACAGATCCAAGAAGTGCAGTGCACCCCAAAGAGATTGGACCCAAATAGGCGTTCTCCAAGACACTTACTAGTTAGAATGTCAGAGGTCAAAGAGAAAGAGAGGATCTTGAAAGCAGCAAGAGAAAAACAATCCATCACATACAAGGGAAACCCAATAAGACTATGTGTAGATTTCTCAGCAGAAACCATGGAAGCTAGAAGACAATGGGATGATATACTTAAATTACTAAATGAGAAAAACTGTCAACCAAGACTCCTATATCCAGCAAAATTGTCCTTCAAAATGAGGGAGAAATTAAAACATTCTCAGACAAAAAGTCACTGAGAGAATTTGTGACCAAGAGACCAGCTCTGCAAGAAATACTAAAGGGAGCACTAGAGTCAGATACGAAAAGACAGAAGAGAGAGGTATGGAGAAGAGTGTAGAAAGAAGGAAAATCAGATATGATATATATAATACAAAAGGCAAAATGGTAGAGGAAAACATTATCCAAACAGTAATAACTCTAAATGTTAATGGACTGAATTCCCCAATCAAAAGACATAGACTGGCAGAATGGATTAAAAAACAGGATCCTTCTATATGCTGTCTACAGGAACACATCTTAGACCCAAAGATAAACATAGGTTGAAAGTGAAAGGTTGGGAAAAGAGATTTCATGCAAATAACAACCAGAAAAGAGCAGGAGTAGTTATACTAATATCCAACAAATTAGACTTCAAATGTAAAACAGTTAAAAGAGACAAAGAAGGACACTATATACTAATAAAAGGAACAATTAAACAAGAAGACATAACAATCATAAATATTTATGCACCGAACCAGAATGCCCCAAAATACGTGAGGAATACACTGCAAACACTGAAAAGGGAAATAGACACGTCTACCATAATAGTTGGAGACTTCAATTCACCACTCTCATCAATGGACAGAACATCTAGACAGAGGATCAATAAAGAAATAGATAATCTGAATATTACTATAAATGAGCTAGACTTAACAGACATTTATAGGACATTACATCCCACAACAGCAGTAAATACCTAGAGGCAAATGAAAATGAAGACACAACATATCAAAACTTATGGGACGCAGCAAAGGCAGTGCTAAGAGGGAAATTTATTGCCCTAAATGCCTTTATCAGAAAAGAAGAAAAGGCAAAAATGCAGGAATTAACTGTCCACTTGGAAGAACTGGAGAAAGAACAGCAAACTAATCCCAAAGCAAGCAAAAGGAAAGAAATAACAAAGATTAGAGCAGAAATAAATGAAATTGAAAACATGAAAACAATAGAGAAAATCAATAAGACCAGAAGTTGGTTCTATGAGAAAATCAATAAGATTGATGGGCCCTTATCAAGATTAACAAAAAGAAGAAGAGAGAGGATGCAAATAAATAAGATCAGAAATGGAAGAGGAGACATAACTACTGACCTCACAGAAATAAAGGAGGTAATAACAGGATACTATGAACAACTTTACGCTAATAAATACAACAATTAGATGAAATGGACGGGTTCCTGAAGGACATGAACAACCAACCTTGACTCAAGAAGACATAGATGCCCTCAACAAACCAATCACAAGTAAAGAAATTGAATTACTCATTCAAAAGCTTCCTAAAAAGAAAAGTCCAGGACCAGACGGCTTCACATGTCAGAATTCTACCAAACATTCCAGAAAGAATTAGTACCAACTCTCCTCAAACTCTTCAAAAAAATCAAAGTGGAGGGAAAACTACCTAATTCATTCTATGAAGCCAACATCACCCTCATACCAAAACCAGGCAAAGATATTACAAAAAAAAGAAAACTACAGGTCAATCTCTCTAATGAATCCAGATGCAAAAATCCTCAATAAAATTCTAGCAAATCATATCCAACAACACATTAAAAGAATTATACATCATGACCAAGTAGGATTCATCCCAGGTATGCAAGGACGGTTCAACATAAGAAAATCAATTAATGTAATACACCGTATCAGCAAATCAAAGCAGAAAAATCACATGATCATCTCAATTGATGCAGAGAAGGCATTTGACAAGATTCAACATCCTTTCCTGTTGAAAACACTTCAAAGGATAGGAATACAAGAGAACTTCCTTAAAATGATAGAGGGAATACATGAAAAGCCCACAGCTAATATCATCCTCAATGGGGAAAAATTGAAAACTTTACCCCTAAGATCAAGAACAAGACAAGGATGTCCACTATCACCACTATTATTCAAAATTGTGTTGGAGGTTCTAACCAGAGCAATTAGACAAGAAAAAGAAATACAAGGCATCAAAATTGGAAAGGAAGAAATAAAACTATCACTGTTTGCAGACAATATGATACTAAATGTCGAAAACCCGGAAAAATCCACAACAAAACTACTAGAGCTAATAAAGGAGTACAGCAAAGTAGCAGGTTACAAGATCAACATTCAAAAATCTGTAGCATTTCTATACACTAGTAATGAACAAGCTGAGGGGGAAATCAAGAAACGAATCCCATTTACAATTGCAACTAAAAGAATAAAATACCTAGGAATAAATTTTACTAAAGAGACAAAAAACCTATACAAAGGCTGCACGGCGCCCACGCCCCGCAGCTGCCGAACCGCCCGCCCTCCTTCTCCCCTCTCTTTCTCCGCCGGCCCGCCGCGCGGCGCCCATGCCCCGCAGCAGCTGAACCGCCCGCCCTCCTTCTCCCCCCTCTCTTTCCCCTCCTGCTCCGGCGGCTCTCCAACCAGCACGGTGCCCTCTTCCCCCGCCTTCACCGGCTCCTCCGCCACCAGCCTCGACAGCCTTGCCGCCCTCACCTTTCCTCCTCCAGAACAGCTACTGGGGGAGTGGAGATAATACAGAGCAGCTCCCGGAGCCACGAGGGAGATCAAAGGGACGGCATACCCCATCCTGGAACGGCTGACTATCTGGGAGAACCAGCTCCGGTGAGATCACCAAGGGGCATGGGCTTTCCTGGGTGGGACGGCAAGCGACCGGAGTCCCTCCCTTCCACCTTCCCAGGCCAGCTGGTAGAATTGGACAGGCGGTCCCCTTAGGCCGCGGCGGCTGGTGCCCCCACCACGCGAGGCCCCCCGGACCAACTGAGATAGTTGGGTCGGAAATCCCCAGACTGCAAAGAACAGTGACCGGGGGATCCCTTCCAAACACGTGACTCCCCCGTCTGGCTGGGAACAGTGCACTCTCCCGAGCTGCGACAGCTGGCGCCCTCCCGCCACGCTTGGCGCCCCGGGCCGACTAGCTAATTCGGCCGGACGCTCTCCCGTGCTGCGGCGGCCGGCGACCCTCCCTGCATTCGGAACCCCAGGCCGGCTGGCATTCTTCCAAGACGCTTCGGCTGCCAAACCTCCCCTACAGCGAGAATTTTCCAGAGTTAAAGGACCCACAGCAACTTTCACTGGTGGAACCCGTAGACAAACGTGTGCCACGAGCGCCATCTACTGGGCAGGATAAGAAAAACAGAACCCAGAGATTGCACAGAAAAATCTTTCAACCTGTGGGGTCGAACACCCAGGGAAATCTGACTAAATGCCCAGATGCCAGCAGAAGATAACGGATCACGCTCAGAAAATTGAACATATGGCCCAGTCAAACGAAGAAACCAATAGTTCAAATGAGATACAGGAGCTGAAACAACTAATGCTGAATATACGAACAGAAATGGAAAACCTCTTCAAAAATGAAATCGATAAATTGAGGGAGGACATGAAGAAGACATGGGCTGAACATAAAGAAGAAATAGAAAAACTGAAAAAACAAATCACAGAACTTATGGAAGTGAAAGATAAAGTAGAAAAGATGGAAAAAACAATGGATACCTACAATGACAGATTTAAAGAGACAGAAGATAGAATTAGTGATTTGGAGGATGAAACATCTGAATTCCAAAAAGAAACAGAAACTATCCAGAAAAGAATGGAAAAATTTGAACAAGGTATCAGGGAATTCAAGGACAATGTGAACCGTACAAATATACGTGTAGTGGGTGTCCCAGAAGGAGAAGAGAAGGGAAAAGGAGGAGAAAAACTAATGGAAGAAATTATCACTGAAAATTTCCCAACTCTTATGAAAGACCTAAAATTACAGATCCAAGAAGTGCAGCGCATCCCAAAGAGATTAGACACAAATAGGCATTTCCCAAGACACTTACTAGTTAGAATGTCAGAGGTCAAAGAGAAAGAGAGGATCTTGAAAGCAGCAAGAGAAAAACAATCTGTCACATACAAGGGAAACCCAATAAGACTATGTGTAGATTTCTCAGCAGAAACCATGGAAGCTAGAAGACAGTGGGATGATATATTTAAGTTACTAAAAGAGAAAAACTGCCAGCCAAGACTCCTATATCCAGCAAAATTGTCCTTCAAAAATGAGGGAGAAATTAAAACATTCTCAGACAAAAAGTCACTGAGAGAATTTGTGACCAAGAGACCAGCTCTGCAAGAAATACTAAAGGGAGCACTAGAGTCAGATACAAAAAGACAGAAGAGAGAGGCATGGAGAAAAGTGTAGAAAGAAGGAAAGTCAGATATGATATATATAATACAAAAGGCAAAATGGTAGAGGAAAACATTATCCAAACAGTAATAACTCTAAATGTTAATGGACTGAATTCCCCAATCAAAAGACATAGACTGGCAGAATGGATTAAAAAACAGGATCCTTCTATATGCTGTCTACAGGAAACACATCTTAGACCCAAAGATAAATATAGGTTGAAAGTGAAAGGTTGGGAAAAGAGATTTCATGCAAATAACAACCAGAAAAGAGCAGGAGTAGTTATACTAATATCCAACAAATTAGACTTCAAATGTAAAACAGTTAAAAGAGACAAAGAAGGACACTATATACTATTAAAAGGAACAATTAAGCAAGAAGACATAACAATCATAAATATTTATGCACCGAACCAGAATGCCCCAAAATACGTGAGGAATACACTGCAAATACTGAAAAGGGAAATAGACACATATACCATAATAGTTGGAGACTTCAATTCACCACTCTCATCAATGGACAGAACATCTAGACAGAGGATCAATAAAGAAATAGAGAACCTGAATATTACTATAAATGAGCTTGACTTAACAGACATTTATAGGACATTACATCCCACAACAGCAGGATACACCTTTTTTTCAAGTGCTCATGGATCATTCTCAAAGATAGACCATATGCTGGGTCACAAAGCAAGTCTTAACAAATTTAAAAAGATTGAAATCATACACAACACTTTCTCGGATCATAAAGGAATGAAGTTGGAAATCAATAATAGGCGGAGTGCCAGAAAATTCATAAATACATGGAGGCTCAACAACACACTCTTAAACAACAAGTGGGTCAAAGAAGAAATTGCAAGAGAAATTAGTAAATACCTAGAGGCAAATGAAAATGAAGACACAACATATCAAAACTTATGGGACGCAGCAAAGGCAGTGCTAAGAGGGAAATTTATTGCCCTAAATGCCTTTATCAGAAAAGAAGAAAAGGCAAAAATGCAGGAATTAACTGTCCACTTGGAAGAACTGGAGAAAGAACAGCAAACTAATCCCAAAGCAAGCAAAAGGAAAGAAATAACAAAGATTAGAGCAGAAATAAATGAAATTGAAAACATGAAAACAATAGAGAAAATCAATAAGACCAGAAGTTGGTTCTATGAGAAAATCAACAAGATTGATGGGCCCTTATCAAGATTAACAAAAAGAAAACGAGAGAGGATGCAAATAAATAAGATTAGAAATGGAAGAGGAGACATAACTACTGACCTCACAGAAATAAAGGAGGTAATAACAGGATACTATGAACAACTTTACGCTAATAAATACAACAATTTAGATGAAATGGACGGGTTCCTGGAAAGACATGAACAACCAACTTTGACTCAAGAAGAAATAGATGACCTCAACAAACCAATCACAAGTAAAGAGATTGAATTAGTTATTCAAAAGCTCCCTAAAAAGAAAAGTCCAGGACCAGATGGCTTCACATGTGAATTCTATCAAACATTCCAGAAAGAATTAGTACCTACTCTCCTCAAACTCTTCAACATAATCGAAGTGGAGGGAAAACTACCTAATTCATTCTATGAAGCCAACATCACCCTCATACCAAAACCAGGCAAAGATATTACAAAAAAAGAAAACTACAGGTCAATCTCTCTAATGAATCCAGATGCAAAAATCCTCAATAAAATTCTAGCAAATCGTATCCAACAACACATTAAAAGAATTATACATCATGACCAAATAGGATTCATCCCAGGTATGCAAGGATGGTTCAACATAAGAAAATCAATTAATGTAATACACCATATCAACAAATCAAAGCAGAAAAATCACATGATCATCTCAATTGATGCAGAGAAGGCATTTGACAAGATTCA
The DNA here is from genome assembly GCF_023851605.1 of Tamandua tetradactyla. NCBI lineage: Eukaryota > Metazoa > Chordata > Mammalia > Pilosa > Myrmecophagidae > Tamandua > Tamandua tetradactyla. The sequence continues at coordinate 98,379,419 of NC_135336.1, forward strand.
ACATCCTTTCCTGTTGAAAACACTTCAAAAGATAGGAATACAAGGGAACTTCCTTAAAATGATAGAGGGAATATATGAAAAACCCACAGCTAATATCATCCTCAATGGGGAAAAATTGAAAACTTTCTCCCTAAGATCAGGAACAAGACAAGGATGTCCACTATCACCATTATTATTCAACATTGTGTTGGAAGTTCTAGCCAGAGCAATTAGGCAAGAAAAAGAAATAAAAGGCGTCAAAATTGGAAAGGAAGAAGTAAAACTATCACTGTTTGCAGACGATATGATACTATACGTAGAAAACCCAGAAAAATCCACAACAAAATTACTAGAGCTAATAAATAAGTACAGCAAAGTAGCAGGCTACAAGATCAACATTCAAAAATCTGTAGCTTTTCTTTACACTAGTAATGAACAAGCTGAGGCGGAAATCAAGAAACAAATCCCATTTACAATCGCAACTAAAAGAATAAAATACCTAGGAAGAAATTTAACCAAAGAGACAAAAAACCTATATAAAGAAAACTACAAAAAACTGCTAAAAGAAATCACAGAAGACCTAAATAGATGGAAGGGCATACCGTGTTCATGGATTGGAAGACTAAATATAATTAAGATGTCAATCCTACCTAAACTCATCTACAGATTCAATGCAATCCCAATCAAAATCCCAACAACTTATTTTTCAGAAATAGAAAAACCAATAAGCAAATTTATCTGGAAGGGCAGGTTGCCCCAAAGTGCTAAAAACATCTTGAGGAAAAAAAACGAAGCTGGAGGTCTAGCGATGCCGGACTTTAAGGCATATTATGAAGCCACAGTGGTCAAAACAGCATGGTATTGGCATAAAGATAGATATATCGACCAATGGAATCGAATAGAGTGCTCAGATATAGACCCTCTCATCTATGGACATTTGATCTTTGATAAGGCAGTCAAGCCAACTCACCTGGGACAGAACAGTCTCTTCAATAAATGGTGCCTAGAGAACTGGATATCCATATGCAAAAGAATGAAAGCAGACCCGTATCTCACACCTTATACAAAAATTAACTCAAAATGGATCAAAGATCTAAACATTAGGTCTAAGACCATAAAACAGTTAGAGGAAAATGTAGGGAGATATCTTATGAATCTTACAACTGGAGGTGGTTTTATGGACCTTAAACCTAAAGCAAGAGCACTGAAGAAAGAAATAAATAAATGGGAGCTCCTCAAAATTAAACACTTTTGTGCATCAAAGAACTTCATCAAGAAAGTAGAAAGACAGCCTACACAATGGGAGACAATATTTGGAAACGACATATCAGATAAAGGTCTAGTATCCAGAATATATAAAGAGATTGTTCAACTCAACAACAAAAAGACAGCCAACCCAATTACAAAATGGGAAAAAGACTTGAACAGACACCTACCAGAAGAAGAAATATGGATGGCCAAGAGGCACATGAAGAGATGCTCAATGTCCCTGGCCATTAGAGAAATGCAAATCAAAACCACAATGAGATATCATCTCACACCCACCAGAATGGCCATTATCAACAAAACAGAAAATGACAAGTGCTGGAGAGGATGCGGAGAAAGAGGCACACTTATCCACTGTTGGTGGGAATGTCAAAGGGTGCAACCACTGTGGAAGGCAGTTTGGCGGTTCCTCAAAAAGCTGAATATAGAATTGCCATTCGACCCAGCAATACCATTGCTAGGTATCTACTCAAAGGACTTAAGGGCAAAGACATAAACAGACATTTGCACACCAATGTTTATAGCAGCATTATTTACAATTGCAAAGAGATGGAAACAGCCAAAATCTCCATCAACAGAAAAGTGGCTAAACAAACTGTGGTATATACATACGATGGAATATTATGCAGCTTTAAGACAAGATAAACTTATGAACCATGTAATAACATGGATGGACCTAGAGAATATTATGCTGAGTGAATCCAGCCAAAAACTAAAGGACAAATACTGTATGGTCCCACTGATGTGAACAGACATTCGAGAATAAACTTGAAATATGTCATTGGTAACAGAGTTCAGCAGAAGTTAGAAACAGGGTAAGACAATGGGTAATTGAAGCTGAAGGGATACAGACTGTGCAACAGGGCTAGATACAAAAACTCAAAATGGACAGCACAATACCTAATTGTAAAGTAATCATGTTAAAACACTGAATGAAGCTGCATCTGAGCTATAGGGTTTTTTTTTGTTTTTGTTTGCTTGTTTGTCTGTTTGTTGTTGTTTTTTTAATATTATTACTACTTTTATTTCTTTTCTTTATATTAACATTTTATATCTTTTTCTGTTGTGTTGCTAGTTCCTCTAAACCGATGCAAATGTACTAAGAAACAATGATCATGCATCTATGTGATGATGTTAAGAATTACTAAGTGCATATGTAGAACGGTATGATTTCTAAATGTTGTGTTAATTTCTTTTTTTTTTCTTTCCGTTAATAAAAAAATAAAAAATAAAAACCTATACAAAGAAAACTACAAAAAGCTGTTAAAAGAAATCACAGAAGACCTAAATAGATGGAAGGGCATACCGTGTTCATGGATTGGAAGACTAAATATAGTTAAGATGTCAATCCTACCTAAATTGATTTACAGATTCAATGCAATACCAATCAAAATCCCAACAACTTATTTTTCAAAAATAGAAAAACCAATAAGCAAATTTATCTGGAAGGGCAGGGTGCCCCGAATTGCTAAAAACATCTTGAGGAAAAAAAACGAAGCTGGAGGTCTCGCGCTGCCTGACTTTAAGGCATATTATGAAGCCACAGTGGTCAAAACAGCATGGTATTGGCATAAAGATAGATATATCGACCAATGGAATCGAATAGAGTGCTCAGATATAGACCCTTTCATCTATGGACATTTGATCTTTGATAAGGCAGTCAAGCCAACTCACCTGGGACAGAACAGTGTCTTCAATAAATGGTGCCTAGAGAACTGGATATCCATATGCAAAAGAATGAAAGAAGACCCATATCTCACACCCTATACAAAAGTTAACTCAAAATGGATCAAAGATCTAAACATTAGGTCTAAGACCATAAAACAGTTAGAGGAAAATGTAGGGAGATATCTTATGAAACTTACAATTGGAGGCGGTTTTATGGACCTTAAACCTAAAGCAAGAGCACTGAAGAAGGAAATAAATAAATGGGAGCTCCTCAAAATTAAACACTTTTGTGCATCAAAGAACTTCATCAAGAAAGCAGAAAGACAGCTTACACAATGGGAGACAATATTTGGAAATGACATATCAGATAAAGGTCTAGTATCCAGAATTTATAAAGAGATTGTTCAACTCAACAACAACAAAAAGACAGCCAACCCAATTACAAAATGGGAAAAAGACTTGAACAGACACCTATCAGAAGAGGAAATACAAATGGCCAAAAGGCACATGAAGAGATGCTCAATGTCCCTGGCCATTAGAGAAATGCAAATCAAAACCACAATGAGATATCATCTCACACCCACCAGAATGGCCATTATCAACAAAACAGAAAATGATAAGTGCTGGAGAGGATGCGGAGAAAGAGGCACACTTATCCACTGTTGGTGGGAATGTCAAATGGTGCAACCACTGTGGAAGGCAGTTTGGCAGTTCCTCAAAAAGCTGAATATAGAATTGCCATATGACCCAGCAATACCATTGCTAAGTATCTACTCAAAGGACTTAAGGGCAAAGACACAAACGGACATTTGCACACCAATGTTTATAGCAGCGTTATTTACAATTGCAAAGAGATGGAAACAGCCAAAATGTCCATCAACAGACGAGTGGCTAAACAAACTGTGGTATATACATACGATGGAATATTATGCAGCTTTAAGACAGGATAAACTTGTGAAGCATGTAATAACATGGATGGACCTAGAGAACATTATGTTGAGTGAGTCTAGCCAAAAACTAAAGGACAAATACTGTATGGTCCCACTGATGTGAACCGACATTAGAGAATAAACTTGGAATATGTCATTGGTAACAGAGTCCAGCAGGAGTTAGAAACAGGGTAAGATAATGGGTAATTGGAGCTGAAGGGATACAGACTGTGCAACAGGACTAGATACAAAAACTCAAAAATGGACAGCACAATAATACCTAATTATAAAGTATTCGTGTTAAAACACTGAATGAAGCTGCATCTGAGCTATAGGTTTTTGTTTTTTTTTTTATTTGTTTGTTTGTTTTGTTTTTGTCTGTCTGGTTGTTTGTCTTTTTTTTTTTACTATTATTATTACTTTTATTTTTTTTCTCTATATTAACATTCTACATCTTTTTCTGTTGTGTTGCTAGTTCTTCTAAACTGATGCAAATGTACTAAGAAACGATGATCATGCATCTATGTGATGATGTTAAGAATTACTGATTGCATATGTAGAATGGTATGATTTCTAAATGTTGGGTTAATTTCTTTTTTTCCATTAATTAATAAAAAAAAATTCTGATCTGTCTAAGCCTTAGAAAAATAGACTGTAGGGTCTGATTTTACTCAGTTAAAAAACATAGCTGAGGGCTTGGGCTAATCTGCAAGATTGTCACATTTTATTTATTTGTGCATTCTCTGTTACTAAAAAGTGGATTTAAGTATAGTCAACTTAAAATTACCCATGAAAAAGGAAAGTTATTCAGATAAGCTAAAATAAAATCTTATTGCTGTTTAAAATAAATAAATAAATAAATAAGAAAGAGCAAAAATCTAGGACATAACAGCACACCTGGAGGAACTTGAGAAAGAACAGCAAACCTACCCCAAAGCAAATAGAAGAAGGGAAAAACAAAGATTAAAGTAGAGATCAATGAATGGGAGAACAATAGAAAGAATCAATAAAACCAAAAGTTGGTTCTTTGAGAAAATCAGTACAATTGATGGGCTACTAGCAAGACTGACAAAGAAAAAAGAGAGAGATGCAAACAAACAAAATCAGAAACGAGAAGAGGTGCGTTACCACAGACAGTGAAGAAATAAAAGAAATCACAAGAGGATACTATGAACAACTCTACGCCAACAAATAGACAACTTAGATGAAATGGACAAATTCCTGGAGACACACAAGCAAGCTACACTGACTCAGGAAGAAATAGAAGATCTCAACAAACCAATCACAGTAGAGATTCAATCAGTTATCAAAAATCTTCCTACAGAGAAAAGCCCAGGGCCAGATGGCTTCACAGGGGAATTTTATCAAACATTCCAAAAAGAACTAACACCAAATCCTGCTCAAACTTTTCCAAAAAAATGAGGAAAAAAGAACTCTACCTAACTCATTTTATGAAACTAATATTTTAATACCAAAACCAGGCAAAGATGCTATAAGAAAGGAAAAGTACACGTCAATCTCCTTAATGAACATAGATGCAAAAATTCTCAATAAAATATTAGCAAATTGAATCCAACAACACATTAAAAGAATTATAAACCATGACCAAGTGGGGTTATACCAGAAATGCAAGGATGGTTCAACACAAGAAAATAAATTAATATAATGTAGCACATTAACAAATCGAAAAGGAAAAATCACATGATCATCTTGATTGATGCTGAAAAACCATTTAACAAAATTCAGCATCCTTTTCTGATAATAATACTTCAAAAGATAGGAATCAAAGGTAACTACCCCAATATGATAAAGGAAATATATGAAAAACTGATAGCCAGCATTGTCCTCAATGGAAAGAGACTGAAGACTTTCCCCCTAAGATCAGGAACGAGACAAGGCTGCCCACTGCCACCATTGTTATTCAACATTGTGCTAGAAGTTCTAGCTAGAGTAATCAGGCTGGAAAAAAATTAAAGGCATCCAAGTAAAACTCTCATTATTTGCAGATGATATATTATACTTGGAAGATCATGAGAAATCTACCAAAGTTACCTGAGCTAATAAACAAATTAAGCAAAGTGGCAGGATTTAAAATTAATGTGCAAAAATCAGTAATATTTCTATACACAAGCAATGACCTAGCTGAGGAGTCAGTTAAGGAAAAAATTCCATTCAAAATAGCAACTAAATGAATCAAGTACTTAGGAATGAACTTAACTAGGGATGTAAAGAACTTGTACACAGAAAACTACATAGCATTGCTAAAAGAAATCAAAAGAGATTTAAATAGGTGGAAAAATATTCCCTGCTCACGGATAGGAAGGCAAAATATAGTTAAGGTGTTAATTCTACCCAAATTGATCTACAGATTCAACACAGTACCAATCAAAATTCCAACAACCTACTTTGAAGATTTGGGAAAGTTAATTACTAGATTCATCTGGAAGGGAAAGAGACCCCAAATAGCTAAAAGCATCCAAAAAAGGAAGAGTGAAATGGGAGGATTAACACTTCCTGACTTTAAAACCCATTATAAAGCCACAGTGGTCAAAATAGCGTGGTACTCATCATTCTTAGTACATTTGCATTGATTTAGGAAAAGAACTAGCAAAACAACCAAAAAAGATATAGAATGTTAATATAGAGAAAAAAAATAAAAATAATAATAATAGTAAAAAAAAAAAAAAAGACAAACAAGCAAACAGAGAGACAAAAAAAAAAAACAGCATGGTACTGGCACAAAGATAGAAGATTTGACCAATGGAATCTAATTGAGAGTGCAGAAATAGACCACCAAATCTATGGTCAACTGATTTTGACAAGGCCACCAAATCCTTTGAACTGGGACAAAATAGTCTCTTCAATAATTGGGCATGGAAGAACTGGATATCAATAGCCAAGAGAATGAAAAAGGAACCCTATCTTTACACCCTACACAAAAATTAACTCAAAGCGGATCAAACACCTAAATATAAGAACTAGCACCATAAAATTTCTAGAAGAAAATGTAGGGGAACATCTTCAAAACCTAGTAATAGGAAGTAACTTCCTAAACTTTACACCCAAAGCATAAGCAATGAAAGAAAAAATAGATAAATGGGAACTCCTCAACATCAAATGCCTCTGCACCTCTAAAGACTGTCAAAAAGGTGAAGAGGCAGCCAAGTCAATGGGAGAAAAATATTTGGAAATCACAAATCAGACAAAGGTTTGCTATCCTGTGTATACAAAGAAATCATACAATTCAACAACAAAAGAACAAACAACCCAACTATAAAATGGGCTAAAGATATGAAGAGTTTTTCTGAAGAGCAAATACAGATGGCTCAAAAGCACGTGAAGAGATACTCATTTTCATTGGCTATAAGGGAAATGCAGATCAAGAGCACAATGAGATATCACCTCACACCTATAAGAATGGCTGGTATTAAACAAACAAGAAACTATAAATGTTGGAGAGGATGTGGAAAAATTTCTGCATTGCTGGTGGGAAAGTAAAATGGTGCAGCCACTGTGGAGGACTATTTGGCGGTTCCTTAGAAAACTAAATATCGAGTTGCTCTATGACTGAGCAATAGCACTACTTGGTATATACCCAGAAGAACTGAAAACAATGGCACAAACAGACATTTTCACACCGATCTTCACAGTGGCATTATTCACAATCACCAAATGATGGAAACAGATCAAATGCCTATCAACAGATGAGTGGACCAAGAAAATGTGGTATATACATATGATGGAATACTATGCAGCAGTAAGACAAAATGACATCCTGGAGCACATGACAAGATGAATGAGCCTTGAGGACATAATGCTGAGTGAAATTAGCCAGACACAGAAGGACAGATACTGTGTGATTTCACTTTTGTGACCAGCATAAAGGTACAATCAGAGACTTAGAATACAGAATGTGGGGGACCTAGAGATACATACAAGCTAGAGATGGGTGAAGCGTTATATTCCAGTATAAGGGAATGAATAGGAGTGAAGGTGGTTTTCTAGAGGATATATAAGTAATATTGCCATATTCAGGATGAACAAGATAGAAGGGGGTTGTATAGACGTATGTGTCCCACTGATTACACTAGAAATAAGAATGAGTTCTCGCAAGAATTACTTTAAAGATGTGGTTCTTGTACAAAGAGTGTTTAAGTCCAGGGTACGGGGGAAAACTGCTAGTGCATGTTATGAGCTATGTTCAAAAGGAAACCATTAGCACAACCACAGCAACAGCAAAGGTAAATAATGGGGGGAGGGACAAGAATGAAAAAGAGATTTAGATTTCCTATTTGATGAGGGTGTGTTTATTGGTTTTTCTTCTCTTGGGAACAATGAAATCATCTAAAATTGAGAATGTTGATGGACTGTGGACTTTGGGCCCTCTACATGATGCCCGATGAATGCAGGTGGCTGAAGGATGCACTGATGGAGAAGTAGATTGGCGAACGATGGTGTATACTTACGAACGAAGGTTGTGCTGCTACAAAAAGGAACAAAGTTGTGAGGCTGCAATGATATGAATGAACATGTGGGACATTTGGTTAGGCAAAATAAGCCAGAAACAAAAAAAAACAAGAATTGAAACCTACAAACCTCTCGATAGGTCCCTGGTCCAGATAAGTCCTGAAACCTAGTCCAGCCTCTCCAGAACATCAGATAGTTCCATTTCCCTACCCCGTATTAGTGACAGACACTTCCAATATAAAGAATTTAGAATTGCCATAGCTCAAACAACCTTAAAGAGAGGTGTGGGAAGATCAAAGGTGTTGGTAGAGTTATACATAGAAGATAAGATTTAACAAATGAATATGAATGCTGAATCATTAAATTGATACCTCTTTTAGTCTTCAGTCTTTTAGAGCAGCTAGAAATAAAGACCTAAAATTGTGAAATTGTAACCCATGTCAAAGTCTGAACTATGTTCTACAACTAATTGCGGTGCTGTGCTTTGAAATTTATAGCTTTTTTGTATATATATTATTTTTCACAAAAAAAGAAGGAAAAAAAGTCGATTATAACGATAAAAAAATATTTAAGCCCTCTAGCCTCCTATATTCTAGGATCGTAGATCTGGGATCTGTCCTGTAACCACTTGTTAAAGAGTGCTTTGAAAACTATTGCTTTTTTATTTCTTTGCTTTGCATGTATGTTATACTATGCAATAAACAAAGTTAAAAAAAAAAAAAAGAACAAAAATGATATGGTTACCTTTAGAAAATGCTTATAAGAAAACAGGAGCCTAGACTGTAAGCTTTTAGAGCAGACACATAAAGTCTGGAATGGTGATTATTATTTCTGGATTTTGAGAGGCTGTTTTATACATATAACCTGATAGTTAAAGATAAGAATGAAGCCGACAGGTTGGGGTTAAAATAATTCAGAACATAGGGGTAAGGAAGACAGTGTCTATATTTTAGAACCACACATACTCTTTGAGACCAATGGAAGAAAGGTTTATTTTGGTCTGGAACTGAAATTTTCTGTAGTGCATAAACTAATCCAAGCTATCTATATAGTTCATTTGAACAATTGAAACACAGGGAGTACAGAATAAGAAAGAGGTCCTTTAATCCTGTATAGATTATTGTAATGCCTGGATACACCCTAGAGTATACTAAGCAGACAATCAAACAGTATTGGCAAAGTCCCCTGAGAGATAGGAGAAAGAATTTGGAAACTATTAAACCTTACCATCAGGGAATCCCCTGATACTGTGTCAAACTTTAGAGACACCCAAATCAATAGGCCAGGCCCTCGATCATGAGGCTTACTCTTGTGTAGCTTATGTAGGTAGCAGAGAAGTTTAGACTACCTATAGGTAGGCCTGAGTTACTTCTGGAGGACCTCTGTTGTTGCTCAATGTGGCCTCAGTCTCTCTCAGCTCAACTCTGCAAACGAAATCATTGCCCTCCCCTCTACGTGGGACATGACATCCAGGGTTGAAAGTTTCCCTGCTGATGTGGGAAATGATTCCCAGGAATGAATCCAGACCTGGCACCATGGGATCAACAATTCCATCCTGACCAAAAGGGGGAAAAGAAGTGTGATTAATAAAGTATCAGCGGCAGAGAGAGTTCAAATAGAGCTGAGAGGCTACTCTGGAGGTTGCTCTTACACAAGCTTCAGGTAGACCTTACTACCTATCATAACCTGCCACCCCCAGCCAGGACCATTCCAGCCAATCCTAAAGAACACTTAGGGCAATACATAAGATTCCACAATGGTTCCAGGCACTAGAGTAACTTTCCAGAAACCTACACCTCCAGATGGCTCCTTGGTCCAGATAAGTCCTGAAACCTAGCCCAGTCTCCAGAACATCAGATAGTTTCATCTCTCAACCCCATATTAGTGACAGAGCCTTCCAATATGAAAACTTTAGAATTCCCATAGCTCAAACACCCCTAAAGAAGGAGATGAAAAGATCAAAGATGATGGTGCAGTTTTATAGAGAAGATAGGATTTAACAAATGGATATGATTGCTGAGTCATTAAATTGATATCTCATTTAGTCTCTAGTATTTTAAAGCAGCTAGAAGTAAAAACCTAAAATTGTGAAATTGTAACTCATGTCAAACTCTGAAATCTGTTCTACAACTAATTGTGGTGCTGTGCTTTGAAATTTATAGCTTTTTTTGTATATATATATTCTTTTTTCACAAAAAAAAGAAGGAAAAAAGTTGATTGTGATGATAAAAAACAATTTAAGCCCTCTAGCCTCCTATATTCTGGAGCACCTAGAAGGAAAAATATGAGAGGATCATATGGTAGCCCATGACAAACTCTGGGATGTGTCCTGAAACTACTTGTTGAAGAGTGCTCTGAAAACTATTGCTTTTTTATTTCTTCGCTTTGTATATATGTCATACTATACAATAAAAAAGGTAAAAATAAAAAAAACTTAAATATATATATATGTATAAATAATTCTACAACCTAACAGATACTGGAAACAACACAGTGTTGAATAGGGAATAGTTATGATATATGATAGTATATCTGTATTATTGAATATTATGCAGGCTTATAAAATACATGGTTTCTGCAGTTTGTAATAATATGTAAAATTGCTTATGTTATACTAATTGAGAAAAATAGAATATAAAATCATTTCATATGAGCCCAATTGTGTGTATTTACACAGAAGTAGTCCTTTAGAGATATTTTAGAGGTAGACTTATGAGGTATGTTTGTTTCCTTCATATTTTTTCTCATTTTGCAAATTTCTCAAATAAACATGGATTTCCCAAATTTAAAAAAATAGAAGAAGAAGAAGGGACAAGGAGTCAGCTCAGCTAGTGCAAAAGAATGCAAAGTCAGCTTCTGTACCCTTACCATCCATGCAGGGTCCCCACTGCGCCCTTTACTGGGGTGAAGATGCTGGCGGAGAGCCAAGAGCAGCCTGGCGTGGGTGCCTTGGCATGGGCCACTCACTGCCCTGACGGCAGAAGAAAGCACCCTAAAGAAATCTTTAAAAATGAAAACACTAATAGGCCAAAAGTGAATTGTGAACTTTTTTTTTTAACTCTGAGAGTTAGAGTGTACTAGATAAAAGCAGAGGCATTCCGATATGTTTGCTAAAGGCCAAATGCAATGAATGCGAATGAGGTGAATGAATATTAATGAAATAGATAGAGAGGGGGGTCAGGGGGCGGGCAAAGCACCTTCATCGTGGGAAGTAGAGTCCCAAGGTTTCCCCAGCCACGTCGGAGGGAAGACGCCAGCAGGAGCAGCAAGGAGAAATCAGCTGTTAAGGAGAAAAGAAGATCCTGCCGGGATTCAAAATTGGTAGGAGAAATATGTTATTGTATTTCTAAAGATGAAAACACTTACCGCGTGGGTTACAAATATGCTGCTATTATCAGTGATTCTGTACAAAGTGTGTTATTATCTAGATTATTAAACTAGCAGCTTAGAGGCAACCGTTATGAGATGATTGTACAGAAAGGATATTGCAGGAGCTAAACCTAATTAGGCAGGATCTGGGAAGCCTGATTGGAAGTCAAGGCAAACAGATAGATCTAGAGAAGGGGGATGAATTCAGAGCAATGGTTCATTTTTGGTCTTGATCTTGACATAGTATGCAACGAAGACCATATTCGCAAACTCATATACAATGCCCGTGTATCACTTTGTAGAGTAACACTTGATATCCCCCATGTATTTCTGAAGTCATGTGCCAGTAATTCTCTCTGGCAAATCAAATTAGGCTGGAAGTACAGCAGGTGGGATAATGTATGTGGTGTGGTTGCTTTTGAAAATTTTAAAATAGCACAAAAATATCAGTTATTACTGATAAGAAGGTATGCATAGCCAATCTGTGACCATAGTTCTAATTTATCTGAAAACACTCAGAATGTAAAATTCTGATAAGACTAAAATAAATAATGATATTCTCATTTGTAAATGAGAAATTCTCATGTAGAACAGATGCTTCTCCCTCGTGTTTAGTGTTTTATCAGTTTTTGTGTTTCAGAAGATTAATCTGCTGCTACATATAGGATATGCTGGGGCAAGGAAACTAGTTCATTGCAATAGCCCAGACCAAATTTGGATTCTGAGGCATGTAGGAGCTAAAACACTATATAGGACAACGAACACAATGTACACTAGGCGGCTGGTTCTCTTTAGGAATAAAGACCTCGGGAACCAGAGGCCAATCCAAGGTGAGCATGGAGAGCTAAAAGAAGCTGTTGCCCTTGCTAAAAATGGAATAGTTATGGAGAGTGGGAGGAGGCAGGCAGGGTATATGGATGGTAGGAAGGGGGAGCATACCTAATTCAGAGTCCTTGGAAAGAACTTGACTACCGAATCGGTGAAAAACCAGCATCTTAGCCTGGGGTTTATACCTCAGTCTTGTGTGAGTTTAGCTAGTGTGAGTAAGGCTCCCAAGAACCTGAGGCTCCCCACAGGCACCAGTAAAGTGGGATTCCTACATCCAGAAGGACGGGAAGTGGAGCTGGAGTGTCTCATCAGCCACAAGGCAGAGGAGCCAGGCTTGGCGTTCCAAGCCAGAGCCTTCTTGGCCATCCCGAGCCGCCTGCAGGGAGCTGAGGTTCTAGCAGCATGCAGGACCCCAGCAGAGCTCCAGCCAATACTAAGGCACACCTGAAAAACTTCCTAGTTTTGCTGTGAGAAATGACTGTCGAGGGGAAAAGAAATCCAATTCAAAATAAAACCTTTTCAGAAAATTCACCTATTGAAGAAAAGTAGCAAATCATTATTAAAAATTCAGAGTAAAAGTGATAAATCAGATACTCAAATGCACACAAGTATGAGAAATATTACAGAGCTAATCATAGGAAGAAAATGTACACTTCAAAGAATTCTGATAGAAAAATGAACTTTACATTTATAAACTTAAAAAATCCAAATTGGAATATTTAAAGGCATGAGAAGGAAATGTATTTAAGATACTGTTCCAAGTATTGGAATATACTTGGCCTGGCCTCTTAAAGAAGCAGTGCAGGGTCTACAAGTATTCCTAAGCCACAGAAAAATCACTTATTTCCATGATCACTCTCCATGTGGATAACCTACCATCGCTTCTCAAGCCCTTGCCCGCCCCCCATACATGCTTATGCAAAATTCTTGTAAGGATGTGGCAAAAAGAGCTCTGGGGCTGGATAAGAAGTGAAGAATGTCGCAGGTTCCTGCACCACCTCTTCCTTTAGACATACGCCACACGTATGTAGCTGTCAGCTTAGCGTTAGTCATGTATTTCTCAGAGTACGAATGACACACACCAGAAGAGCTAGATCCCTTACATGTTAATTGCAATTACACAGCAAAACATAATGGGCTGCCAAAATATTCACAGGATAATTGCCCTGTAATGACAAGATAATTCTTCCTATTCTTCCAAAACAGAATGTGGATGCCTCAACTAATTATTTTGCAATCTTCTAGGCAATATTTTTGCTAGGCCTTAGCCAAGCCTGCACCTTTGGGTGCACAGCTTCCCTCCAAGCTTCTCCCAGGATGTCAAAGGAAGCGTGGGGTGTGGACAAATCCGGAGAGGAGGACAGGCTGTGAGGAGGGCAGCTGTGGTGGAAGATGCCCTCCACCCTGGAGCTGGATGGTTCTTTGAAATGGAGGGCATCCTGGCGTGGGAGGTGGCACAGTGGCATCCCAGGTCTCCAGCCACCAACCACGTCTGATCCAGGAGCTCTTGGCCACGTCCTGAGACATGGAGCTGCCCAGCGGGTGAGTAGATCCTGTACAGCAGTCGACCCAGGGAGAGAACATTCTTTGCTGTCGAAATATACTGGTGTCAAGCGAGGGAGTGTCTGACTAGCCTTCCCAAGTCTCTAGGGCTTCAACTTCAGATTCCAAGGATGACCCATCCCGGAATGCTAACAGCTGTTGCTGGTTCTCAACACTGGCAGAGAACAACGCGTCTTGTGGCATTCCCCCTTCCGCAGCCTTCCTGCGACTCCAGGCACCCAGTGCCTGCTGCCTTTCTCTCTCCAAAGAGTCCCAAATCATTCCGCCTTCTTCCTTGCACCCCACAGCCGCCTTTCACCACCACTGCCAGCACCGCACACAACCTTGCTTCTTCCCAAACTCCTGTGTATTAGTTAGGGTTCTCTAGAGAAACAGAATCAACAGGGAACACTCGCAAATATAAAATTTATAAAAGTGTCTCACGTGACCATGGGAACGCAGAGTCCAAAATCCACAGGGCAGGCTGTGAAGCCAATGATTCTGATGGAGGGTCTGGACGAACTCCACAGGAGAGGCTTAAAAGGCTTCCAGTGATGAGATTAAGCATCACTCATTACAGAAGACACTCCCCTTTGGCTGACTACAAATGTAAACAGCTGTGGATGTAGCTGATGTGATCATGATTTAATCCTATGAAATGTCCTCATCGCAACAGACAGGCCAGCACTCGCCCAACCAGACAAACAGGTACCACCACTTGGCCAAGTTGACACATGAACCTAACCATGACACCCTGTTGCACCAGTGTTCCTCGTTTCAGATCCTTCTAAAAAGGGAAACACTTTGATTGAAAGATAAATTAGTAATATCCTTATAGGCGGGGATATCTGATGGAATTGCAGGCGGTGTGTGCAAGTGGAGGAGGAAATACTTCAGGGTCAGAAAGCCATTTCCAGAACTTTCTGCCCAAGGCCAGCCCTGTTGAGCCTTCCAAGCTTCCAGGGGGGCTGGCAACCCTTCAGACACCATCAAGGCAAAAGTCAGTGGTAATTCTGAATCCTGGGTTTATCTGGCTCAGGCTGCCTCTGATGATTTCAAATGATAAATGAGAAAATTTCTGAAAGATTATTAGTACATCATTGTAATGTGCTTGCCAATTGTCAAGAGAAGACAGGATTGCCTTAGAGCTGGGGTCAGTGAATGTTTTATTTAAAGGGCCAGAGAGTAGATATTTTAGGCTTCATGGGCGGTATGGTCACAACTCCTCAACTCTGCCATTGCAGCACAGGAAAGCTGCCATGGGCAGGGGGTAAATGAATCACAGTGATTATGCCCCAATAAAACTTTATCGACAAAAGTAGGGCTCAGCTTGGATTTGGCCCCAGGGCTGGCATTTGCAAACCCAGGAGCCAGGCTCTGGGAAACACACTGGGGATATGGTGATAACTGAGACTGGCTCAGCTTGTCAGGAGCAGGCAGCACGATGGGGGAGTGCCAAGGAAAGGGGAGATCCAGTGATATGATGGGGGGAGTGGAAACTCAGAAGAGGCGAGCCGCTCCCACTGGGAGGTGGCAGTGGAGGGTGGCTTCACAGAAGACTGACGCGCTCAAGGAAGCCTTTGCTTTCTGAAGAGGCTCCCACCGTGCTTCACAACATGCACCAGCCCGTGCCCTCTCCTTGCCGCCCGGGACCTCCAGCTCTGGGTGGCCCACAGGTCAAGGGACCTCTTCAGGGAATCCTGGGCATATGCCCAAAAGAGGCCGCCGCCCTGAGAGGCCCCATCCGTGATTGCTTGTGCCATATCCTTTGGCCATCTTGCCCTTTGCCCGGGCCTCTCAGAGCAGAGGATACGAGGTGGCCGACCCTACCCTTGCCCTGCTCCTCTGTGGCCACGGCACCTGACCCTTCACCCACCCAAGACGTGCCCTCAGCTGCTGCCACCGTCTCTTCACACTGTGGTCTCTTCATTAAGTTCATGGGCACGTGTGGAGCGCCATGCAACTGCATCTCGGGGGCAATGTATCTCGTTTCATGATCCTTAGCCAAGCCCCACTGCTGGCTGGCCTTCAGACCACTGGGCTTTGGCTGGACTATCTTTTATTTCTCACCTTACATCTAGTGCTTCACATCTGACTTAGGAGTGAAGGAACACAGCGATATTGTTTCCCCCTGTTTCTAATCACAATGAAGCAACAATGGAAGTAAAAGCTTCCTGGTGTGTCTTGGGAAACATTCTGTGGACACCACAGCCAAGAGATTACTCCATCCTGGATTAGGACAATCCACCTGTACGCCTCATTTCTGAACTTGGACCCAACACAAAACGGTTGCAGGGTCCACACAGAGAAAAATTAACACATTAATTTAGCAGCAAAAATATTAGGAACATGAGTACAGAGTTTCTATTTGGGGTGATGGGAAGGTTCAGATAACGGATGGTGGTGATGGTGGGACAACACTGCGAATGTAACACCACTGAATGCTACACTCAAAAGTGATTAAAATGGGAAATTGTATGTGCTCTGTACGTTATCACAATTAAAAAAAACATGACATAAGAATGGCAATTAATAGCTTAAACTAGTTTAAGCACAAGAGCCATGACACAAAGCCCTGGAACGGGAGCCTTCTTATAATTACCTTGGACACGTCTTTCAACTTTAAAGAGAAAAATGCTGCAAATTCTGACTCTGAAGCCTTAGTCACACCCACACACCCCACAGAGCCTCCGTGTGTAAAAAGGAGCAGGAAGGTGGGACCAGGCCTTGGCCCTGGGCTGAGGGCGAGTCTGTTGAGACCCCATGGCCACCCGCTGTCGACATGACTGGCTTTTCCATCTGCTTGGCAAAGCAAACTCCATGGGCTGGGGCCGTGGGGCCGTCTTGGGACGCGGCTGACCTCAGCGTCACGATGGCTGCTGATGGTGGCTTCCACCCACAGCTGCTCTCTCCACAGTCTCCTCCAAAGAGGAGGAACCCTCAGGGATAGGACTCGGATCTGGAAAATTCTCAGGGAAGCTATACCGGTTTCCCATCGTTGCTGTAAAAATTACCACCAGTTTAGGAGCTTAAAACCACACAAGCACAGGGAGTTGCAGTTCTGGGGTCAGGAGCTCAAAATGAGTCTTACGGGATGAAAATCAAGGGCTGGGCAGGGCTGTGTTCCTTCTAGAGGCTCCAGAGGAAGACCCATTTCCTGGCCTTTTCCAGCTTCTAGAGGCCACCCTGCCCTTGGTTGGGGTCCCTTCCTCCTTCTTAAAGGGCCTCATTCCAACCTCTACTTCATCAATCCTCATGCTACCTTCTCTGACCCTCTTGCCTCCCTCTTATAAGGACCCTTGGGATTCCATTAGGCCCACATGTATGATCTTCTCATCTCAAAATGTCAAACTTAAGCATCTCTGCAAAATCCCTTTTGCCACATACAGCAGCATTTTCCCAGGTTCTGGGAACTTTGATGTGGACATCTTTGGGGAACAATTATTCTGCCTACCACAAAAGACACGGACAAAGTTCACGGATGAAGGACTACCTTTCAAAGACAAACTATGAGACACTTGGAGATGGAGGGCCAATTAAATATACTGCTGAGTGGGAGATGGGAAGGAAGAGGCAGGAGAAAGGAGGAGAGACGTGGAAGATGCCAAATCTGGAGGTAGAGAGCCCTTCAAATAGGAGCTGCTGGAGAGGACAGCTCAGCTGCTCCCTTCTCTGTGATTCTGGGCCTGTCTCCAGCCAATTCGCCTTCCGGAGATTTCTTCTGATCTCTCCCCAGCCTTCTGCCCTACTTCTTCTCTGCATCTGCCCCACATGCTCTGTCTTCCCTCCTGTGGAATAATTCCTGAAAACCCCTCTTCTGGTATTAAGTGTCCCACTCTTCTCTCTTTTGCTCCAGAAGCCACTTCCTCACCCTTATACATCATCAGTTCTTCCTTCTCCAGAGAATCATAAACATATTGTAATCTCTTCCCTGGACCCCATGCACACCTTCACTCACCATCTCATTCCCTGTTCCTCTTTATATAGCAAAATTCCCAAAATAGTGGTCTATGTTAGCTGTCTCCACATCCTCAGCTCCCATTCCATAGAACCTACCCCATTTTGGGGTTTTGTCCTCCAACACTCCTCAGAAATGCTCTTGCCAAGAATAACAGTGACCTCTGCCCTGCCAAGCCTAGTGGGCAGTGCCTTCATCTTCTCTGACCTCTCAACCCATTCCACCCTTTGTGACTATATCCTTCCCTGGCTTCCCTGCCCTTGAGTCCTCCTGGTTTTCTTCCCTCCTCCCTGCCTGCATCTTCTCAGCCTCATTTGCTTGTCCTGCTTCTCCTCCTCTTGGCAGCATGGAGACATTGGGTGCCCAGGCTCCTTCTCTTCCTGCATTTCCTCTCTTGGTGAGCCAGCTCAGTCTTATCACTCTAAATGCCTCCTGCAGGCCAGTGCAGTGACTCCCTGATTCATGTTATCAGCACAAACTCCCTCCAGGACTCTTTATTCTTATACCCAACTCCCGATTCAGCATCTCCACTTGGATGTCAGGCAGACAACTCAAACTTACCGGGCCGTATATAAACCTTGGCTCGTCAACTCCAACCCTGAAGCCTCTCCTGCTTCAACGAAGCCATTCTCCATTTTTTTCTTTTAAGACAGATTTATTTAATTGTATTTTAATTCAATGATGTTGACTTTTCCATTCCCATGGGGACATTTCTATGAGTAAGCAGGAGGGCAAGGGGAAAGATGTCATTACAGGAACTGCTCCCCCAGAGATACTAATCAGTAGGAAACCATCTATGAGTTAAGGCCTTCTTTTTTGAATAGAAGTCTCATGTCTTGAAAAGATGTTAACATGGTTCTAGGGTCTGCAAGTATATGCCATAGTCTTACAGTGTTCAGATATTTTCCACTCATAGAACTCATGTCTTTTGAAGGTAAATTGTAAAAAAACTATTAAAATATATGTTTTATCAAATTATTTCATAATCTACATTTTAAATATATATCAAAAATATATTTTGTTAATTTATAAATTATCATATAAGGCACTCTATGCTACTCCAGCTAATGTGAACTTATCACCCCATGCACTCAAAGGCTCTATCTCTCTAGTCCTATCGGACTCTCCCATCTAACTACAATATGTAACTTGGAAGGGTTTCAGCAAGTCCTTTCTTATGGAGGCACCATCTTTACCCCCTCTGATTCTACACCCCCATACATCCAACTCAGCTGCAAGGCCTATTGGCTCTACGTTGAACGCACATCCAGAAACTTCCACCGCAACCACCCCAATGGACGCCATGTCATGTTGTGCCACCAGTACCATGAACTCCTCATGGGACATCTCTCTTGCTCCCCCCTAGCGTCCAGTTTCAGCATAGCGGCCAGAGAGACCTTTAAAAGAACTAAAAACAGATTTTGTCCTTTCCCTGAACAAAATCTTCCCCTAACTTCCTACCCCAGATAGGTAAAACAAGCAACCACAAAACCCCAAGCTCTCCTAACGTTCCACGTGGCCCACATGCTCTGACAGCCTCCGCCTCACGTCATTTCTGGTGACTCTCCCTGGACTCAAGGCTCTCCAGCTATACCTTTCCTCAAACAAAAGCCTCTGTACTTTTGTCCTGGCTGCACCTTGGAGACTGTGGTCCCCCAAGACCTTCTGAGGCACTACCTGCTTTATGCATGACATTGCTCTTAGAGAACCCCCTTCCCCCTTCCCCACCATCACCCTTCCTTTCCTCATCCCTTACCCAAGGCTATTTGTCAACATGTGTGTTTTCTGTCTCCCTCCTTAAAGTGATAAAATGGACTATATAATTTTTCATTATGTAGACTTTTTAAATTGCTCAATTTTTTTCAAGATTTTCAAAGACATATAACGTTAGCTTTGCAAAAAATAACAGAAACGCCCTACATCTGTTGAAGGAATAAAATCCATGTTGGAATTTTAAAGAAAATATGTTGTAATGAAGCTGTTGTAAGTCATATTTTAATATGTCTCTCTTTGCCTGTTTTTAATTTCAGCACATTCATCATGTGAATATTCATAGCATTATAGTTGCTCAGTCATTAAAAAACATTTGTTCGTGGGAATTGGAAAATTTACTTGTGAAGTTCTGCAGAATTCCTTTTTTCTACTTCCAGTATTTGCTGACATTCAATACAAATTTTCAAGCCAAAAAAAAAAAGTTAAAGCAAGAACGTAAGCATTAGGCGGACAGGACTCGGGTCTCTCGTGGCCTGGCAGGTTCCCAGGAGCAAGAGCGGTGCCAGCACACAGGAGACGCGCAGGCCGCTCGTGGCATGTCTGCACAGGTGTGCACTGCCCTTGTAGCGGCCCTGTCCCCAGACGGTGCTTCCTCACTCGGCTCTCAGCACCTGTTGCTGGACTGGCCCTCTGGCACTCGCTGTCACTTTTATCAAGGACGGAAGGCATATCTGCTTCACCACTGTACCCCATCATCCAGGCATTCGATATGTATTGTATGTTGGGATGGATGAATGGACAGATGGATGGATTAGATTAAGTGAGTCAGAATTAGACTTAGGGCTGGCCGTGGAGCCCATGGTTTGGCAGATTTGTTGGTCTGCTTTTAAAAATTGACTCATCACTCTGTTCAATGTGCCATACAAAATATCACGCAAGCCTAGCACACACACAGAAATGAGCAAAAAGGACCTTTTAAAACACCTGTGCGTTGACACTTTCCTTTTTCCTCTTGGATGTAATTTTTTAGCATTGCTTACTTACACTTTCCAGAGCCTGTTTTTATCAAGCCAGTTCCATCCCCCTGACCTCTGCCTAAAGCTCTCAGGGGCAGTGTCCTCTGGAGCAGTCTCCAAGTGCCACCCTCACCTTCATGGTGCAAAACATAAAGTCCTCAAATCCAGCAAATTCCCACCCAAAGATAATTCTCACATAAGGAAAAGGAAATGCAAATGCATTCATTTTCTACTAGCTCGCCACCTGAAAACTGTCAGATCTTACAGAGTCTTCACAGCCCCTGCCTCAGCTTTCACATGTGTGGATAATTTGATGACCATTGTCATTTTTTTAAATGTCCCCAAAGATTTGTTGATCATTTGGGGCTGCACAATAAAATTTTAGCGATCTTATCTCTCCTTGGTCTAAAAAACAGCTAAAAATAATTAACTAAGCCAACCATGGTATTTAAAGAAGGTGAAGACGAAAAATGAAGAAAGCATTAAAATACATATTTTTTTTAAAAAAAAAAAAGCATGGTTGAGAAAACCAGCATCCAAACCATTTGTATTAGAATTATAGTATTTTCCATTTACAGACTGAGACAAGTTAATTGCATAGCTACCACGAAATAAACTAGGTGGTAATTACACAGAAACTCCTTTGGAAACTGTAGTAATTACGCCGAACTAAAGCATTCTAAAATAGATCAGAGTTACCAAGTTCAGATGCAAAAGAAGGATGTTTAACCTGTGCTCCAACGACTTGATTTGAATACTATACCATTAATGACTTTTGCTGCCAATTTTTAAGGATAATGACTTTAAAATACAGATGCATTTCTAGAAATGGTCCCTAGCACAATATTTCATCTCAACAAATGGGAGGAGAAGCTCAGTTTACTGCTGCCAGCCAGCAGGGAAGTTGACAGTAATTTCCTGTCTAAAGGACGTGACGATCTTCAAAGAAAAACACTCACAGTCTCAATTTTAGAAAGATATTTGTGGTCGCTGGCTCGCATTTACATACTGTATGTCAAATCTGAAAGGAAGCTATGTCAGAATGGCAATGGCTAAGTTGAGACGTGAATGGTACAGTATATTTTGCATAGAACGAGCAATTTTCTGGGGAATTAAAAGGACCGTTTTGTAGCCAATCCCCAAAAGGCTCCAAACAATCACCTTTTTGTAACACCGTTTTACACAACCCAAATTATTCAGCTGGTGAAGAAATAAGTTGGGGGAGGGTAAAATATACTGACTGCAGTGTTCTAAGAAACTTGGCAAATGGAACAGAGAATGGAAATCGGCCCCTGGCATCTTGGGTTTTAGCACTCGGTATTTTGAAGCAACTTTCTAATCTCCAGGATTGACTTTACCAGAAAGACTGACTCCCCTTCCTGGCCCAAGTGTCCCCAGACTTGCCCTAGCCACCTCCTGCCTTCTGCCCACTCTCCCTCCTTACCAGATAGGGTGCAAAGTCTGTTCCACACCGGCTCACTACAGCTGCCTTCTCCCCTTCTCCTTGGATGCCAGGTCAACCCACTTGGCCACAGCCCAGCTTTGTGCCTCCACTGGGGCTGGGTTTGCTCTCAGCTGCCAAGGCCTTTGTGAATTTAATTTTGCAGACATTGTTCTGCTAAGTTGATGCCAGGCTAGATGATGGGTAAGAGAGGAAGAAATGAGATTAGAGATGAGCAAAACCAGACAAAAGAGAAAAGGGAAATTTCCAATTGCATAGAATGCAAATCTTATTTGTATTCGACTCTGGCACAGCCAAGCCAACCCTGAGTCCAGGGAGAAACATGCTTGATTCAAGATGGTCCTGTTCAACCCTGACCATGCCCCCCCGCCCTCACATGTGCTCGGGACCTGAGTCACTTCAGCCGTCGTTGTGGAAGAGCCCAGGTCTTCACAGAGACTCGTGGTTCTGTGTACACTGACAGCAGACAGAAAAGAAACTTGACTTTCTTATTGTTCCAACAGGGAGCTCTGGTTAAAATTACTAATGCGAAACATCTCCGCCACCGCTCTTCAATCTATTGTCAGGAGATTATTTTACATCAGCCAATGTCTTACAGATATTTTATGGGTTGAATCGTGCATCCCCAAAAGACATGTTGAAGTCCTAACCCCCAGTACCTGAGAATGGGAACTTATCTGGGAAGTAGGGTGGTTATAGACGGAAGTGGGCAAGTTAAGAGGGGGTCACACTGGAGAGGTGGGCCATAAATCCAACATGACTAGTGGCCTTCTAAGGAGAGAACTGGACACAACTGGACACAGGGGAGAAAGCTACACGATGGCAGAGGCAGAGATCGAAGCCCAAGCACTGTTGCAGGCCCCCAGAAGCTAGGAAGAGGCAAGGAAGGACTTTCCCCAACAGAGTCCAGACTTCTGGTCTCCACATCTGTGAGACAATGGATTTCTGTCGTTTTAAGCCATCCAGTTTGTGTACTTAGTTACAGCAGCCCAAGAGAATGAAGACGGACTCAAATATTTCATTACTTACCCGGGGGTTTGTGTGAAACCTTAGCCTTAATGTTGCATTGGGGCTCTGGCCCCCCAGCGAAGGCATCCGAGGCACAGAGGGGAGGGCCCACCTCTGCATTTGGTGGGTGGAGTCTTTCCTCCACGGGCCTCTGGGAAGGCCTTGGTCACTCACACCCACACAGCCAGGCCAGGACCTCCCAGGTGTCCGGGTGAAAGAAGCCTGGGCCGTGTAACCGCTGTGTCTCAGGAGGACCCTGTTGTCCCCTATAAAGCCAGCCAGACCCCATCAGGAACGTCCTAGGAAATACCAAGCACATGGACTTCACAGCAAGAATCAAGATTTAAAATGCTTTTTAAAGGACAGATCTTGATAGATTCTTCCTTCTCCAGGGCCCTGGGGGCAGTCTCCTTGGGAAGTCTCACCCTCCCCGTGGGGATGTCCCATCGTCCCGTCTGGAAGGAGCAGGTGGCCTGGTGGGCAGATGGACTCTGGCCTCTGGGGACCATTCCTGGGTGGAGGGACGTGCAGGTGCATCCCATCAAACCATCTGACTTCTCACCCGAGGCCACATGAGGTTCACTGTCCTTCAGGCGGATGCATCGTAAGTTCTGATGGCTCTCATTTTTTATTACAGATCACCACGAAGACTCCAAGTCTCAGGAAAGCGGCCTGTGTAGTTGGTGAATTATGGACCCAAGAACAGAATTCCTATCTTCAGGGTCCAAATCCTATGAATAACCACCTCCAGTTACACAGGCATTTCAGGCCACTGCTCAGAAGTGGGTTTCGACTTCTCCTTTGGAGGGATAAGCAGGTTTAATGCAACAATAGCTCACTGTTACAGAGGGAATCACACGTGGTGAAGCAAACCCTGGGCATCACGCTCACAGGCATACTCATACATACCTACACACACACACATACCTGGTGTACATACGTGTTTACATGTCTATATTTTCTAATATAATGCAATGTCGAGTGTAGAAAATTGGAAAAACATAGAGAAATTTAATGATAGAGTCACTCACGAAACTTAGCCTCAACACCAAGTCTACTCATCGGTGACATTCCATGTCCATGATAGCCTGGGAGTTTTTCCCTAAGAACAGTAACATTTTGGGATGGCAGCCCTATACATACACAACTTGGTGCTATCCTTTTCTTTTCAGCTCCAGAATATTCCTGATCTGCCCTTATTGAGAATTGATCAGATCTTAAGAGGCAAAATTTGGAAGGAGAATAAAATCATGCAAGGGAGCCATGTGGGTTTTTTTCCTCTTAGAGGTTTTGCAGCATGAATTAGAAAACCACCCCGTGCATGGGGTCACCTCACCCCTCAGGTCAAGGTTTCCATACTTGAGGAATGAACTGACCCAGTGCACAGAGGCACTGCCCTCCGAGCCTCCTGGCTGCTCAGGAATTGGTGAGCTCTGCAGGTGGCACTGCAGGGGCAGTGGGTGGGCTTCCTGTCTGTGCCCTGCCCGGGGACAGCTGAGGTGGGCCGGCTACTTGAGAGCAGGGGTGGAATGTGGCCAGCACCCCCCTGGAGGGGCGGCCCCGGGGGAGGCCCTTCTGGAGGCGGCCAGCACTGCCTCTGTGTTGCCTGACTTTCTGTTGCCTGGTAACTGGAGCACCTAATTATTCTACTAGGAGGTCAAAGAAATGTCAGCAACCCCGTTACATAGACCCAAGAAAGCCAGAATCAGGACCTTAATTGACAGAGAGAGCTATATTTTTCAACCGGAAAGCAGGAAAGAAAAAGGATTCCGAAGTTCAGTGTGTTTTTGCTAATATTGAAGCATGATGATATGGAAAATAAAATGCCCTGTGCAAAAGGATGGAACCGCAACCCAGAAGAGCTATTTGTTTGCCTTTGGGTTTTTGTTTTTAATTCCCGATGTTTCCTGTAGAACAGGAGTAGTGACTATTCGAGAAGAGAATGTAATTTTTCATTTGTTAGATAAGCAGTTGTTTTCTAGGGAAGGTTTGCAAGGATCATGGAGGTTTGGTTTTGTTTTTGTGGTGGTGGTATTTTAAGTTGAGTTTGCCTTTCAGCTAATTCTAGGCTACCAAGTTTAAAAATATCTGAGTTGATTTTACATCCTTTGTTGGCAATACCAGCCCATTTTACCTGACTACCTGTAGCTACAACTGCCAGGGTTTTATTTCCTAAAGAATTCTTCCATTTATTCTTGGTGATGTGCTAAAAAGGTGCTAGTTGCCCACCAACAAGGGAACACCGGTGCCCTGTATAAACTCTTCCTGTAAATGGTCTGGTCCTCTGTTATCCAGAGCTGGGTTCACTTTAGGATCTGGGAGGCTGGAAGCCCAGATTTCTTCTTTATCTTCCCTACGAAATGCAGAGAGCGTGGGGATGCAGGGTCATGGGTGGGGCATTCAGCTAGTGGTGACCCTGGGTTTATAGGTATGAATTGCTCCACAGCACTCAAAAGACAAGAAATGCCCCGTTTCTTTATTTATCTCTAACTCAGTTAAATTCCAACCAGCGTTTGCAACAGACCATGATTTTCCACCCCTCTCGGAGGCCCTGGGCACCTGAGAACATCCCATCCGGTTAAAAATACTCCAGAAATGCCGACTACTGCCCCTCTGGAGCAAGGAGGCTGGACGCCCAGGATCGAGCACCCTGGGAGGAAGGAGAGAATTGGTTTTCTTCCTTGATAATTCCCCTAAACTAGTGAAAATTGATGGGGGGGAAATACTTTAAACAGCTGTATGTCGTTTGGCTCCAATGTTCCTTATACAACACGGTGCTTTTGTTTGCTAAATGCTGACTTGCTTTCCTGCGCCTGCCCCAGACTATTTATTTCTCCTCTCCCTGTGCAGCGACTCATTTCAGGAAGCGCTGGGCCACTGGCTCCCTCTGCTGGCCGCCCGGAGCAATGGCCATAGAATGGCCACCGGATTTAGGGACGCGGAAGGATACTTCCTAGAGCCGTTTTATTTCAACTTCTGCTTTATTTGGAAGGTCCAACGCTGCCCAGCAGTATCCCCAGTGGCTGACAGGGAGCAGGAAATCATTTGTGGGAAGCCATTGTAAAATATTACAAATAGTAAAAAATGTTCTCTGAGCAAAATGATGGAAATGAATGGAATGAAGATCAAATTCTGCGTACAAATACAATGTGAATCCACTTAAACACCTCTTATTGTTCTGGAGCCAGGGTCCACATGCACTGGACCGCCAAGGGGGTCACAGACGGCACCCAGGGAAAGCGGTGGCCCCGGGGGGAGAGAAAGGACAGGACAGGCTTGGGTGGGGGTTGGGGGTGGGGGTCGGGGGTGGGGGTCCGTGCAGGCCTGGGGTGGGTGGCCAGGGCGGGTTTCAGTGGCCCAGGGAGGGCAGACCTCGGTGGAGATGGGGTGCAGGGGAGGCCTGGAGGAGGTCAGGGCAGGGGTCCGGGCAGAACTGGGGGGTCCAGGGCTCAGCCGGGCTCAGCCGGGACCATCCCTCTGTCCCCCCTCTCAGCCCCTCCCGTCGGCATTCGCTGTCCTGCCCCCTCACTCTGTCCTGAGTGTGAAACAGAGACTCAAGGACTCGTGGCACCCCCGAAACAGAGCTCTAGTCCCGGCAGTTCAGAGGTGGGCGAGCCGGCTTGGCCGAAGGACTCTAGGAACGAACTGCCAAAGGGAGCACGGTGAGGGGTAGAGAGCCCCCCTGCAGTCCCTGAACACGTTCATTCAAACCTAACCGTTTCCAAACGCAGGGAGCCAGCTTCCGAAAGGGGAAGAAATGGGCGCTGGGGAGCAAAGGGAAAAAGAAGAGCCCCTGCCTCTGTCCTTCTGCGTCACTAGGGGTGATTCCAACTCCAGGGAAGGGGGAGTGGAGCAAGGGAAAGGGGGAGAGCAATGGGGAGGGAAGGGGAGAGCAAGGGGAGGGAGGGGTAAGAGCAAGGGGAGGGGGAGAGCAGTGGGGAGTGGGAGAGAGCAAGGGGAGGGAGGGGGGAGAGCAATGGGGAGTGGGGGAGAGCAAGGGGAAGGAGGGGGGAGAGCAATGGGGAGTGGGGGAGAGCAAGGGGAAGGAGGGGGGAGAGCAATGGGGAGTGGGGGAGAGAAAGGGGAGGGAGGGGGAGAGCAAGGGGAGGGAGGGGGAGAGCAGTGGGGAGGTGGGGGGAGAGCAAGGGGAGGGCTGAGAGCAAGGGGAGGGAGGGGGGAGAGCAGTGGGGAGGTGGGGGAGAGCAAGGGGAGGGGGAGAGCAATGGGGAGTGGGGAGAGCAATGGGGACCCGAGGGAAGGAGGGGGGAAGGAGGGGGTGGGGAACGGAGGGGAAGTGAAAACTAAAAGCTAGAACAAGTGCAAGGCCCGAGGGGCTGCCCGCTGACCCGCAGGCCTCGGCCAAGCCGGCCGCAGGGCCCGGGCCCTTGATGGTGAGGACGGCACACTCGGGCTCAGCGGCAGCGCGTGCCCGTCGCCGGTGTGCAAAGGCGCGTCGGTGTGGGTGTGTGCGCGTGATCTGCACTCATTATTTTTAGAATTTTTAACAGGCTCAGCATTTCAAAGGGGGGAAGTAAACTAGCCAACTGTCAGCTTATCCCTTCATTGCAGACCATCTTTAAAAACTCCAAATTTGAATATGTAGCTCAAAAATAGGGTATTTGTTCTTTTTTTTTTCAAGTGTCATCTTTTTAAAAACAATCCAGGGTGACAGTAGTGGTCACTTAGAGACCCTGACATTTTTCTGCTTGATTTTGGGGGTGAAAAAATTTAAAGCTAGAGAATCCTCAATAAGACTGAATCTTTCTGACAAAAGAATAGAAAAATCGATGGTGCTGATATAGAGTAATAAAGTACAAGTTGTTGCCATTGTGTGCTTAAAAGTAGCCTTAAAATATCATTTTTATAGAAAAATTGTGATATTTGCTACTTTTTCTAGAATTAGATGGCCAGTTTATCAAGGCAAATCACTTTTTGTCAATATTGACTTAAAACTAAATATAATTTTAAAAGTAATATTCCTGAGAATACTAAACCATACAAACCCCCATGTCTTAAAATCACCCTGGAAGTTTTTATGCACCTAGTTCGCCAGCGTCTAGCAGAGTGGGATTGCAAGGAATGTTTGCTGTAAACACAAGGATCCAATTAGAAATTGTATGGCAATCTTCGAGAGGAGTGTAAAAAGGCTGAGAAGTTTTGAAGAAAGCAGAAAATTTTAGAAACCATCTGGAAATTTTAAATAGATGACAGCAATTATTCAGCTGTTTAGAAACAAGCCTAAACAAGAAACTTTGAAGCTGGTCTCTTATTTTCTGCTAAAATAATTGCTTGTTTGCAAATCATACAGTTTGCAGTTTGATAACATCACTTGCAGCCACCCATCCCCTCCTCGTGGACAGATTCCATATGTCAGGAATGGGTAGCAGATCTAACACATTACAGGCCACTTGTGCTCAACATCCAACCATCCTCAAACCTCCTTCAAATGATCTGCCTGCTTCCAGTTCCCTCACCTTCAACTTCTAAAAGCTGAAGCTTATTTTTCCCCCACACTTAGGCCAAGTCCCGTCCAAGCTTCCAGAACTCTTCTTTTCTAGTGAGAAGAAAGCATGACTCAACTACATGTCACTTTATCTTCTACACTTGCCCCAGTGCCCAGAACAAATAAGCACTCCTAAATGTGTTGAATAAACGTGGGTGGACAAGCAATTGGGCAAGTGTTGGGCCCTGCCCCTGTGCTTTATTAGGTTCCTCTCTCCAAGCCCAGTGTCTACAAGCCTTGGCCCAATGTCCTCAGAATTGGAAAGGCTGGGTCCCAGAGTTTGTCCCCAAACTCTCCTCACATGCATGCTTTGCTCGTGCCAGAAATCCATCTATTACTGGCCTTCCCTGAGCTGACAGGATCGCCAGGGGCCCCTCAGACTGGTCATCATCTATGGCCTGATCTCAGATCTGGTCCCGCCCCCCTTCCGTGCTGGTTGCTGGCTTGCTTCCAAGTCCTGGGCACCACCCAGGCCCTGGCCCAGACAGAGAAACCAGAACTGTGACCTTTTTCAATTACCATTCTAACCCTACTATTTTGACCGTGGTGTGCCCAATGTCCTTCCTCAGAAATCTCTAGAAACTGACCACTTCACCTCTAGATGGAGTTCCAAGTTTCCCATTGACTGCCAACTTGATGGGCTCCTTTCTCCTTTCTTTGACCCTTGTTAAATCTTTCTGGTTTTTAATTTCCACAAAACCCAAGAATTTATGAAGGGGCCAAAGGAGGATACAAAACCACTATATTGTGAAGATATCTTCTTAGCAATCTAAACTGCAAGTACATCCCCAAGAGAAATATAATAAAAACTAATCATGCAGTTCTTTACGAACTAGGACCCTGGCCATGGGACTGAGGATATACAATGCCATGGTTAAAGGTAGGATATCCTGCCAGAGAATCATTTTTACTTCATGCTAGTTATGCCTAGAACAGTTTAGTTATGTGTAGAAAAAAATTAGATTTGTTATAACATTTTACTATTAAAACCCAAGACTTCAAAACAGTACTGGCCTCAGGCCATTCTAGGCCAGGTCTGTAGAGAAACCAGTGGTCTAAGTTCTGCATCCCCGCTTGTAAAAATTACACTGGTGGAGAAGTGTGAGGAGTTCTGAGTTTTTCTCCAGAAGATTAGTCATTATCAGCTTCCTCATTTCCTAATGCATGTTATTTTGATAAGCAAAACAAGGGTTCCAGAGCTCCCTGGTGTGGAAATGATGCTGAAGCCTTGTTGGGCAAGAAGCAGGCTGAAATTTTGCTACTCAGGCCAAGTTCATGTCTTAAATCATATCCCCAGGGTGCAGTCAATTATTTTAATTGATTACAGCTCTTCAGCTTGCTTACAGCCCTCCAGCTGAGAGCAGGGTTGGCAGTGGAAGCAGAGCTTGGCCAACTCAGGTGGAGAGGGGTACGTTTCTACAGACACTAGGTGACTCTGTGAGAAAGCACTTAAGAAAGGCATCCCCAGGTAAATTTTGGTATGGCTGATATTCATGATTACATAAAAAAATTAACCTGAGTGACTACGGAGTATCTTTATGGGGATTATTTGATTATTAGTAGAATCAAAAATCTGAATAAATGGAGGATGTAACATATTTCTGAATAGGATGACTTGTAGAGATAACAATTATCATTAAATTCATCCAGATAGTCAATGCAATCCCACATCAACATTCCAGATGGATTTTTATGAATTCAATGTAATAATTCTAAAATTTTTATGGCGGAATAAAGAGCCACAAATAGCTAAATTGTTTTTGAAAATGAAGAACAAGGTCAGAAGATGAGGGTGAATTTGACAAGCCAATAAAAGCAATATGGTTGCGATGCAGATTTAGACAAGCAGACCAATGGAACAACTTAAGAGCCTTAGAAACAGCTCCACATCAACTTTATCTATAATAAGGGCGAAGCCACTAAGCAATGGAAGAAAAAAGGACCATCTACTAGATGATGTGGGAAAAACTGAATCACTATGGATAAAATAAATCTGGATTCCTAGATTGCACCATATAAAAATTTGAACTCCAGAAAATTAAAATCCTAAATGTTAAAGGTAAATCAATAACCCACATTGCCAAAGATATGCAAAAATACTGTTGTGACCCCAAATAACATAAACTTTTTAAAACGATAACCAAAAACTAAAGTGATTAATGGATCACTTTACAAAACAAATTAAGGTTATTTGTTTGGTAAAGAATACCATAGACAGCTACCAGAGAGATGACAAACTAGGAGAAAACAATTGCCACATCACAAATCGGTAGCATTTTAATATCTGAATGTACAAGGACTACTGCCAATCAACAAGGACAGTTCCAAAAGGAACTGTCAAAAGTTGAAGCGTTATAGAAAAGACATGAGCAAACAATTACAGAAAGGCATGTAGAAATGGGTATCACACTCACTGGGGATCAAAGAAATACGAATAGAATAGCAATGAGAGACCCCTTTAGATACGTGGTGTCTAATATCAAGGGTTGGGAAAGATGTGGGGAGATGGGAACCTTCCATTCTACATGCCTTATTTTATGAGACACATGACTATTTAAGAACATACAATAAATAGTTTGGAGCAATGAGGGGGGAGGAATAAGAAAGGAAGTGATAGGAGAGTAAAGAGTAGATGAAGATGAAGTTCACATGGACCAATGATAAGAGAGCGCCGTGAACATAGGAGTCTGATGACCCCAACTCTACCTTAGAGGACAAAAGGATATCAACAAGCATGTTACAGCATAAGAATTACATGCATACTTTATAGTCATCAATTAATCATTGTGTGTCCTTAATCATGAGTTTCAGAAACTAGATGGATGCACAACAAATCTCTTTGCATCTTCCTGGGCACATGGGAAATCCACATTTCCCAACCTCCCTTGCAGTTAGTTATCTTGGGACCATTTGACTAGGCCCTGATGAATGGATTGTGCCACTTCCATCTGGCTCCTAAGACATCCCATGTGATCCTCCATGCACCATCTTTCCCACCCATGATGCCAGATATGAGGGTCTGTAAGATGGCAGAGCCACTTGGTGAAAGAAACCTAGATCCTTGAATTAGCACTTGGAGGAGAATCACCTTAGAAAGCTACCTCACCCCATCAGACCCATGCAAGCAAGAAATAAGCCTGTGTTAAGCCACTGGGATTTAGGGGTTATTGGCTTTAACAGTTAGCTCATCTAGGCTAGAATATTCTGTCAAATCTATTTTTGAGCCACTCCACTTAAAATAAAAATTGGGGTCTATATACTGACCTAGCACCAGGTTAAGTTCATGGTAGAAACTCAGGTTTAGAGGCACTGAAGTTAAAGAGAAATTACCGTAAGTAGTTCTGTTCTTATAAAGTGCATTTAACATTTTCTTTCTTCATACCACAGCAGTGCTTCAGCAGGCCAGAGGTCCTCCTTCGTGGAGCCTACATCTCTGAGATTGAAATTAACACAGAGACATTTGCTAAACCAGTCTTCCTCACTAAATTCCTCTCACAATCCCAAGACCTATGCCAGGGAAGCAGAACTCACAAAGAAACACAGAGGTAAGAGGTAGTTGAAACTTACTTTTTCAGGCTAAAAATAACTGATCTTCCTAATGGAGTATGGCAGTCATTTCTGAAACAAAATTCATGAAGAAATGAAGATAGAAATATTTTCTAATGCTTAGGAGTACATGAAGACTGAGATTCTTGATGGGTGCATGTTAATCCTTCCTCCTCGACTCTGGGTTACCACAAATAAATACACTTTTCTTAAACTTTAAAGAGCAGAGTAGAATTTCCAAAAGATTCACAGGGGAGCCTGGAGAGAGCTTTTATACTGCAAGCCTTTAGTGAACTCTTTCACAATTCATATCTCTTCCCTTTCCTATCTCACCAACCAAGGATCCTCTTTCTCATTTCCCTTACTCCATAACCAGGTGGTAGCCAGTCCCAGCAAGTATCTCCATCCTCCTCTGAATAGAGGAAATGCATCCTTTTCTTGACTCAGGCATAGTAGCTCCACTTCTTCACCTCAATCTTAGCCCACTGGTGAGTCCAGAAACTGGAGGCTCAGCTTCCAACCCTGAGGATTATATCCAAACATTCAACAACAAAAACAAGTCTATCCCTAGAGGAGGAGTCTTAAACTTCCTAAAACAATTAATTTATCTCCAAATTATTATAACGTGTTTTAAAAGTTAATAACTACTAAAGTAAATTTTAAAAATACAAAATGAAAGTTAATAACTACTAACCCCTCTTAGAATATTATATTCCATTTATGAAAACTTTACATGCCATTTAGCTTTTGAAGTTTTACCTTATTTATTATTATCAAACTTACATAGATAATTATTTTTATAGGTATTTTAGTTTGCAAGCTGCCAGAATAGGATATACCCGAACTGGAACAGCTTTTCAAAAGGCAAATTTAATAATACTTTTTATAAGTTTGCAGTTCTAAACCTGTAAAAATGTTCAAACTAAGGCATCCAAGGAAAAATACCTTAGTTCAAGGACAACCGATGGGTCAGGAACACCTCTGTCAGCTGGGGAGTCACATGGCTGACATCTGGTTCCTTGCTTCTGGCCTCCATTGCTTTCAGCATCTGTTCCTGTGGGGGTTCCTCACTCTGCTTCTCTGGGGCTGGTCTTCATCTCTTGGCTACCCTTGGCTTGCTCCAGATTCTGGCTTGCTTCACATCTCATGGCGATGTCTGCTAGGCTCCAAGCATCTCCAGATATCTGTGTCTCTGTTCTCTGAAGCAACTGTTCTCCAAATGTAGAACAGCAAGCTATATCTGCTGGCTCTCCTCTGAAGTATATGTCAGTTCTGTCATTTCTGAGGTTTCTCCAAATTTTTTTTCTTTTTGAAATCTCTAGTAAACTAACCAAGACCCATCTGGACTGGGTGGGGCCACAACTCCATCTAATCAAAAGGTCACACCCACAATTGGGCATGTCACATCTTTGTGGAGATGATCTAATCAAAAGTTTCCAACGTGCAGTATTGAATCAGCATGAAAAGAAATGGCTGTCCCCACAATATTGAATCAAGATTAAAGCATGGCTTTTCTTTGGTAGATAATAGCTTCAAACTGGAACAATAGGCTTTCCTTATCAAAAATCATGACCTTCTCTTTTGGCACAACAGTTGGTTTCTATAAAAAGAACTGCAAAATTATGAAGTTGGCTCCTGAAATTATGGAACATGGAGCACTGCTTTGGTAATTGCATGGCCCAGGAAGGCAGTATGTATGGTCATGGTGCCATCGCTCTAAGAATCACTTTGGGATTGTTGTCAAATGAACTCAAGTCTCAAAGAATCATAAACTGGGTAATATCAGCATTTGGTGACTGATCTGTTATTTAAAAATCACTCTGATGTCAACCAAGGTGATAGTATAAGAAGCTCGGGATGCTGTTGCCCTACAGAGTCTTTGATCAACTAGTAAAAATTGTCAGTGCCTTCTTCCTCAAAACTCTGGAAGACACTTAAAGGTTGGAGTCACTGGGCAAATGCTTCATCAAGAATATGCAACTGTAAAAGTGGTACAAGAAGCTTGTGGTACCCTTGATGGCTGTTTCCTCAACCCTCCCCAGCACCATGTAGGGCCAGCCTGTGCTCCCATTTGGGGGCACTAGCCCTGTTTCAGAGATATCAGAGTAACCCCTATGCACATACCAGGATATATGCCTCTATGTCAGTGCCAGTCTATCTAGTGGCAGCATGGAAGACTGAACCAGGAAAAATCTCTCAAGCTGTACCCCCCAAAATTTGCCTGCAGGCTGAAGAAGCTTGCAGATAGCTAAAGCAACATTAGTAACAATTAAATGAAAGCATTTTTAGGCAAAGGATTGCCAATTTTAAGTTATCAATAAAGATCATGGGGGAAGGGAGTCA
This sequence comes from Tamandua tetradactyla, assembly GCF_023851605.1. Classification (NCBI taxonomy): domain Eukaryota; kingdom Metazoa; phylum Chordata; class Mammalia; order Pilosa; family Myrmecophagidae; genus Tamandua; species Tamandua tetradactyla. Next base: position 98,414,016 of record NC_135336.1, read on the forward strand.
ATTTCAAAAGGAATAGAAGGGGACATTCACAATTCCTCAAAATGGGGGAATGCCAAAGACCACAAACAAGTCCAACCCCAAAACAAGACACAGGCTCAGAAAAGAAGGTGGGGACCCTGAACTTCATTTTCATCTTGGGCCGCTCTTCTTTATGGCTGATATGTGAATATCAGCCAATGTAGAGTCAATTTGCAAAGACTGTGAAAAGTGATTCCTCTCCCCCCTGTATTTTTTTATTTTTGTTACCTCCTAATACTCAAAGAAATCTTGCGTAAACCACTAGTTGGTCACAAATTTAAGAAACAAACAGGTCAAGAATTTACATATAAAATGTACAGTGTACAACAAAAGATTACAAGATAAAGAACCAGAAATGATGGCCCACCCAAAAGAACAAGATAAAAATTCAGAGACCATCAATGAAGAAGACCAAATTTTGAATATATAGGAACAAAGACTTTTAAAAAAATGACCTTCAATATGTTTACTTTAGTTTGCTACGGTTGCCTGAATGCAGTACACCAGAAATGGACAGACTTTCATAAAGGGGATTTGTTTAGTTACAAATACACAGCTCATCAGAGGAAATGCAGGTAGCTTTCATCTGAGTTCTTCTGTCACATGGGAAAGGCAAATGGAGATGTTTTCTGGGCTTGTCTCCCGGATTCTGGGTTCAAACAGTTTTATCTGGGGTGGTTCATTTCTGCATCTTCAAACCTCTGGCTGAGCCAGCTCTGAGCTGTAAGCTACATTTTGCTGGGGTGTGTTGAACTCCACAGAACTGTGCTGAGCTGTTTCTTTCTCTTCTGCTTTCTCTGTTTTAAGCCTTACACATTCTGGAAGGCCCTCCCCTTAGCCAGCTGCAGATGTAATCAACCATCAGTGATATTCACATAATGATTTAAGTCCACTGCGACAGAACAACAGGGCGCCATCGCCTGGCCATGTTGACACCTAAACGTAACTACTACAAAGCCTAAGGAGATAAAAGAAAACATCAGAAAATTTTAAAAGATATCAGGAAAATTATGAATGGACCGAGAACTTCAATAAAGAGATTTATTAAAGTTTTTAAAAGAACCAGACAGAAATACTGGAGTTGAAGATCACAATAACTGAAATGAAAACTCTTTTATAGGGTTTCAAAAGCAGACTGGGGCTTGCAGGAAAAAAAAGAATCAGTTTAATTGAAGACAAGAAAATGAAGTGATCCAGGCTGAGGAGCAGAAAGGAAAAAGAATGAAAAAATCTTATATTTTATGCATGATTGTTTTGTAAACTCACAACTTCTCCAATAAAAAAAGTAATAATGAAACTATGGTTTTTGACATCTAATGTATAAATGTATAAAGATACAATTTGTTCCAAGTCTAAAAATTAGATGGGGAGATAGAGGGTATAGAAACAGTGTATGTGTATGCTATTGAAGTTCAGTTGGCATCAAATCAAATATGGTTACTATAGATGTAGGATGCTAAACTTAGCCATGGTAACCACAAGAAAATATATAAGCAATGTATCCAGAGGGAAATGAGAAGGGACTCAAAATAGTACAGTCCAAAGAATCAAATAAATATGAAGGAGCCATTAAGAAAAGAACTGAGGGACCAAAAATGGTATAGGAATTAGAAAGACCAAATTGTAAAACAGCAGAAAAGTTCCCACAATATCAGTAGTTACTTTAAATGGATTAGACTCTCCAGCCAAAAGACAGGATGGATAAAAAAGCATGAACCAATTATATGATATTTATAAGACTCAAACTTTAAATTCAAAGGCACAAAGAGGCCGAAAATGAAAGAATGGGAAAACAATATCATTAAAATAGTAACAGAGTAGGCAATGGTGGCTCCGTGGCAGAGTTTTTGCCTGCCATGCTGGAGACCCGGGTTCTATTCCCAGAGTCTGCCCATGTCAAAAATAAATAAATAAATAAAATTAAAAATAGTAAAAAAAGACAGCTGGGGTAACTAATAACAGATAAAATACACTTTCAATGAAAAAGTGACATAGATAGAGGGACCGGACAAAGAAGGACACTATACACTGACAAAGGAGTAAATACAACAAGAAAATATAACAATTATAAATATATGTGCACCTAAGAGCAGAGCCCCCAAAATATATAAAATAATGGCATAACTGAAGGGACAAATGGATAGGTCTACATTAATAATAGGAAACGTCAATATACCACCTAAAGATGGACAAAATATCTAGACAGAAAATCAAGAAGGAAACACAACACTTGAATGATACCCTATGCTGACTAAACTTACAGATATACATATAGAACACTTCACCCAACAGTAGCACGACACACATTTTTTTCTATCTCACATGACTCATTCTCCAGGATAGGGCATATGTTAGGTCACAAAATAAGTCTCAAAACATATAGAGTATTGAAATCATACAATTTATCTTTTCTAATCACAATAAAATAATGCTAACAATCAATAGCAGAGGACAAACTAGAAAATTCACAGATATGTGACAATCAAACAACAAATTATTGAACTACCAATAGGTCACAAAAGAAATCACAAGGAAATTAGGAAACATTTTGAGACAAATGAAAATGAAAGCTCAGCATGAAAACATTTATGGGATGCTGCAAAGACAATCCTGAGAAGGAAATTTATAGTTCTAAATCTTTACATAAAAAGGAAGAAAAACTCAAATCAGTAACCTAAATGCACAGCTGGAGGACCTAGAAAAAGAAGAGCACCACCAACCCAAAGTGAGCAGAAGGAAGGTAAAACAAAGATTAGAGATACTCATGAACTAGGTAATAATAATAATAAAAAAGAGATGATCACCAAAACCAAAAGAGCAATAAAATTGACAAACGTTTAACTAGACTAACGAAGAAAAGGGTGCAAATAACTAAAATCAGAAATGAAGGTGCAACATTACTATTGATTCCACAGAAATAAGAAAAGATTATAATAATATACCATGAATTCCAACAAATTCGACAATCTAGATGAAATGGGCAAGTTCCCAGAAACACACAAACTACCTATACTGACTCAAGAAGTGGAAGATCTCAACAGACCAATAACAAGTAAACAGATTGAGTAATCAAAAAACTTCCAAAGAAAAGCCTGGAAGCAGATAACTTCATTGGTGAATTTTATCAGATATTCCAAGAAGGTTTACTACCAACCATGTTCAAATTCTTTCAAAAAATTAAAGGGGAGGGAACATTTCCAAACTCATTATATGATGCCAGTTTCACTTAACACCAAAGACAGATAAAGGTACTATAAGAAAAGGAAATTACAAACCAATTTCTTTAATGAACATAGATGCAAAAATTCACAAGAAAACACTAGCAAACCAAAGCCATGAGCACATTAAGAGAATTATACAGTATAATCAAGTGGGATTTATCCCAGGTGGTTAAATGCAAAAGTGGTTCAGCATACAAAAATCAATTAATACAAAACACCACAATAATCAAGTGAAGAAAAAAACACATGATCATTGCAATTGGTGTAGAAAATGCGTTTGACGAAGTCCAACACCCTTTCAAGTAAAGACCCTCAGAAAACCAATAATAGAAGGAAATTTCCTCGGCATGCCAAAGAGAATATATGAAAAATGCACAGCTAACATCATACTCAATGATGAAAGATTGAAAGTTTTCCCTCTAAGATCAAAAACAAGACAATATGACCAGTGTCACCACTGTTTTTCAACATTATACTGGGAGTTCTATCCAGAGCAATTAGGCAATAAAAATAATAAGAGGCATCCACATTAGAAAGGGAGAAGAAAAGCTTTCCCTGTTTGCTGATGACGTTATTCTATATATAGAAAACCCCAAAATATCACAAAGCACTAGAGCTAATAAACAAATTCAACGAAGTGGAGGGGTTCAATATCAGCATGCAAAATTCAGTAGTGTGCTATACATTAGTAATGAACACTCTGATGATGAATTTTTTTTAAGTTTATTTACAATAGCAACTAAAAGAATCAAATATCTAGGAATAAATTTAATCAAGGATGTAAAGGACTTGTACATGGAAAACTACAAAACACTACTGAAATAAATCAAAGAAGGCCTAAGTAAATGAAAGACATTTTTAAATGTTTTATTTTTAAAATATCAATTCAACACAAAATGATTGACAGATTCAACATAATCCCAATCAAAGTTCCAACAATCTTCTCTGCAGCAAAGAAGAGCCAATCATCAAATTTTATGGAAGGGAAAGGTGTCCCAAATAGCCAAAACCACGTTGAAAAAGAAGAACAAATTTGGAGGATTTATACTTCCCAATTTCAAAGACACAATTACAAAGATACAAGTAATCAAAATAGCACGGTGCTGGCACAAGTACAGACATATAGACTAATATAATTTAATTGAGAGTTCAGAAATAAAGCCCCACATTTATGGCCAATTTATTTTTAATGTGATTTTATTCAGATATACTCACATACTACATAATCATCCAAAGTGTACAATCAATGTTCAGTGGTTCACAATATCAACATCTAGTGGTACATTCATCATACAATCAATTTTTGAACATTCATTACTCCAAAAAATGCATATAAGAATAAAAATTAAAATAAAATTGGAAAAGAACTCCCAAAACATCCTACACCCCTTACCTCCCCTATTATTTATTTATTTTTGTCCTTACTTTTTTCCTTATTTGCCCATACACTAGATAAAGGGAGTGTCAGCCACAGGTTTTCATAATCACACAGTCACATTGTAAAATCTATATAGTTATACAATTATCTTCTGTATCAAAAAATGAAAAAGGGATATCTGTAAAATGAATAAGAATAACCTCCAGAATGACCTCTCAACTCTATTTGAAGTCTCTCAGTCACTGAAACTTTATTTTGTTTCATTTCCCTCTCTTTTTTCAGTCATGAAGTCTTTCTCAATCCCATGATTCTGGATCCAGGCTCATCCGTGGAGTCGTGTCCCATGTTTCCAAGGAGATTTACACCCCTGGGAGTCATGTCCCATGTTAGGGGGGATGGCAGTGAGTTCACCTTCTGAGCTGGCTTCGAGTGAGACACCACATCTGAGCAACAAAAGAGGTTCTCTTGGGATGACTCTTAAGTATAGCCAACTGATTTTTGACAAGGCTGTCAACTCTTGGGAAACAATAGTTTCTTTTACAGATGGCACTGGGGAAATGTAATACCTGTATGTAAAAGACTGAAGGAAGACCTTTCTCACAACATATGTAAAATTCAACTCAAAATGGATCAAAGACCTAAATACAAGAATTAAATCTATAAAAGTCCAAGAACACACAATAGGAAAGCATCCTTAGTACCTGCATTACACAATGGTTTCTTAGACTTTACACCAAAAGCATAAACAACAAAAGAGAAAAATAAATAAATGGGACTTCATCAAAATTACAAACTTTTTTTCATCGAAGGATTTCATCATGAAAGTAAAAAGACAACCTACAGAATGGGAGAAAAATATTTGGAAACCACAATTTGAATAAGGCTTTAATGTCCAGACTATATGAAGAACTCCTACAGCTCAATAACACGAAGATAAACAATTCCATTTTAAAATTGGCAGAAGACTTGAATAGGCTTTTCTCCAAAGAGTGTATACAAATGACTAATAAGGACATAAAAAGTGCTCAATATCCCTAGACATTGTGAAAATGCAAATCAAAACCACAAAGAGATAGCTTTTAACACCCAGTAGAATGGGTACTATTAAAGAAAAACAGAAAATAAATCTTGGAGAGGAAGTAGAAAAATAATGCTTCTTCTTTGTTGCTGGGAACATAAAATGGTGCAGCCATTCTGCTATTCTGCAGAAAGTTCGTGTGGTACTGAATCACCACATGGCCTGGTCGTGTGGTACAGAATCACCACATGGCCTGGTCGTGTGGTACAGAATTACCACATGACCTGACATTTCCACTTCCAGGTATATACCCAAAAAATTGAACGCAGGGACTTGAACAGATATTTGCACACCGAAGTTCTCAGCAACATTACTCACAACTGCCAAAAAGTGGAAGCAACCCAAGTGTCCATCAATAGACGAATGAATTCTAACATGTGGTATATACATACAGTGCAATATTATTCAGCCATAAAAAGGAATGAAGTTCTGCTCTATGTGACAACATGGATAAGTTTTGAAGACATCATGTTGAATGAAATAAGTGAGATACAAATGGGCATATACTATATGATCTCACTGATATGAAATAATTAGAATAAGCAAACTCATAGAGTCAGAAACTAGAATACAGTTTACCAGGGGCTAGGGTAGGGGTACAGAATAGGGAGTTAATGCTAATTGGTACAGAGTTTCTGTTTTGGCTGATGGAAAAATTTGGTAATGGATGATGGTGAGATGGTAGCACAACACTGTGAATGTAATTAGCAGCACTGAATTATACATTTGAATGTGGTTAAAAGGAGAAATTTTAGGTTGTATGTTATTAGAACATAGCTTTTTTTAAACCCTAGAATTGTACAATACAACCGTAATATAAACCATAGACTATAGTTGATAATAACATTAATAACAATAGTAATATCACAAAGGTACCACACTAATGTCAGGTGTTAAAAATAGGGAAAATGGTGTGTGTAAGTGGGGGTATATAGGAACTTTGTACTTCCTGCATGATTTGTCTGTAAACCTACAACTTTTCTAATTAAAAAAGCACTCTGATGAAAATAAGGAGCAATGAATAAGGGCTGTGCACATTTCCTTCTTATTGGCACACCAAGGGAAACATCTGCCCATTGAAACTCTCTCCTTCCTTCAAGTGACTGGCTCTTCTTACTTAAAGCCTAATCCAAAATATCAGACCCAAATTAGTAACAAGTCCTGTCTTCTCCCAGTGCTTTGCATTTCAGTTGTGGATTTTTCACTGTAGGTACATCAAAAATTGCATCTTGCCTACTAAAAAATCCATTCTTGTTTTGACTGCAGAAATAGAGCTATACCTGGACAAAGGAAATGCATTTCCTGGCTTCCTTTCCAGTGGCCATGTGTACATGTGACGTTTAAATCTCCCTCTCCCTCAACCCAAGCTGGAACATTGGCCAACTTTCAGAGGAACACATGATCTAATTTTTTTTCAGATTTTACTGACATAGTCACATGCCATATATTCCATCCAAAGTATACTATCAATGTCTCACAGTATCATAACTTAGTTGTGCAGTAATCATCACATTCAATTTTAGACCGTTTCCACTGCTCCAGAGAGAAAAATAACAGATAGACACACAAAAAGAAAACCCAAAACACTCATATCCGTTTTCCCCTCCCCTCATTATTAACCCCCAGTGTTGGGTTGGTGCACCTATTACTGTAGATAAAAGCGTATTAAGGTATTACTGTTAACTATAGTCCATAGCTTGCAATAGTAACTTTTACCTGTATACTACTGTATTTAACTCTTCATACAAGTGTTGTATCTTTGTAGTACAAGAATTTATTTATATCTGTAGTGTTAATCAGTGACATGCATGACTTTAAACAACCGCTTTCAACCAAATTCAGCTACAGTACAGCACTACTACTTATAATCTCAATAATGAGCTACCATCACCTCTATCCATTCCCAAATATTTAAGTTCATCCTCATTAACAATTCTGTACATATTAGGTAACCTCTCCACCTTCTCTGGCTTCTGTCTATTTCTAGGTACCCTACATTCTGTGTTCTAAAGATCTGAGTTTACACATTGTAGCTAGTGCGTATTAGTGAAATCAAAGAATGTCTGTCCTTCAAAGACCTAAATATAAGAGTCAGTACCATAAAACTCCTAGAAGAAAATAAAGGGAAACATTTTCAAGACCTAGTGATAAGAAGTAGCTTCTTAGACCTAAAACCCAAAGCACAAGCAGCTTAAATAAAAAATAGATAAATGGGAACTCCTCAAGACTGAACACTTCCGTGCTTCACAGGACTTTGTCAAAAAGGTGAAGAGGCAGCCAACTCATTGGGAGAGAATATTTGGTAACCATCTATCTGGTAAGGGTTTGAGATCCAGTATATATAAATAAATCCTATATGATCTATTTTTAAGCAGTAAGCCATTAACATGTAGGGAACAGTCTTTGAGTTGTTTGGGAAAGCTGAGGAATGCTTGGAGGAGAACATCTTCTACAGAAACAGCCTATCTGAGCAGTAAGAAAATCCTTCCTGTGTGCAAGGGGGTGGGGAGGAGGAGAAAAGAGAGGTTAAATGGGAACATATGGCAGAAGATTAACCAACATCCCTCTAATCTCCAATTGTCCGATTACCCCTGCTGTAATTACATATCATCAGACTCAAAGGCCACCAGATGTTCAAGACCTAAGCCAAGAATTACCCATTTGGCCTCTATCTTAGCCAGTGAATTCCCAGCCTGGAAAGCAGAGCTACTTTTAAACTGAACCATGAGATGGAATCATTTTTAGATTCTTCCACAGTAAGTGAGAGAATGGAGTAAGCCAGAACATTAACCATTTTTTTCATAATAGAGTCTCACAATATTGAGGCTGGAGGGCATGATTTTAATCACAGTAGAAGCACCTGTTGGAATCTTAACCCAGAAAATTCTTGCTGCATTTTTTAGCTCAATTTCTGCTCTGACCTTCTCTTGGGGGACCAAATCCATCTCAATGGTGGTTTTTCCTTTATTCTCCAGTGAATTAGTCTTTTCCTCCATTGATGTATAAAAAGTAAAAGCCAAGTTTCTTCTTTCCTTCCTTTACACAGAAACATACTTTAAATGTAGTCAATAAGAAGAGGCTTTCTTACCTGTGTTTTGTTGGCAGAACCTCCTTAATTTTTGTGGTCTTTTCCAGGAGTAACTTAATCCAAACTAAGAGTGACAGCCGAGATATCTAGATCTAAAGGCATTTCTTTTGCCTTTAAGGTTTCCTGTCATCATTGTACCACTTTTTTATGTATGGTTTGTTCTAAGTTTGATTCTGATCTGATGTGGAATTCCATTAACTAAGTAATTTTCTCAGCAGTCACAGCCTAGGACCCCACCAGTGGCTGCTCCTGACCCAGGTTCTCCTTTGGGATCTCTCATAAAGTGCCTAGGACCTTGTACAGAGCACTGGCATCTGCCAAATGTGCAAATAGACCCAGTCTTTTATGGAGAATGTGTTATGAAAGTATTTCTCCTTGTACCTGCTATAACAGGACCTATATGATCATGGGGCTGAAAATTGTCCTAGCATCAAATCCAGGGCTATGGAACTTTTGTAAGCTCCCAAGTGATTATAATGGGCTGCCAGGCTTAAGACCAGTGACCTTACCTAATTTACTTTAAAAAAATATTATTTTAGTCTTTGGTTTGTGATTTGAAAGATCTGAAGGTCACCAAGCTTATTTCTAATGATCTATTGGATATAGGTAAGTAGGTGAGGCAGGATTGTGCCCTGGAAGTCAAACATCTAGGTTTGAACCCAGTTCTCTCACTCACCAGCTCAAAACAATGAACTCAACTTTCTCTGTATTTCAATTTCTAGATTATTAAGTGATGGTGAAGCACTTTTCACTCCCTGTGACATAATATGAGTTCAATAAATGGTAACTATTTTCATTCATAGCACTGAAATAATAGTTACCTGACCCTAACTTCAGCGCCTAGATTGGCCAGACTGGGATTTGCTCCTGCCAAAGGGAAATGTCATAAAACCCTATAAGGAGAAAGTGTTTAGACCTCTTTTGATGCTGATGCTTCCATGGAGTATCTAATTGCTTCCTTCATCTTCCCAAACGTTCTTTGGACCTTCAAATGGGGCCATCCCTCCACCCTCATCCTCAACCTTTACCTCCTACACATTAGGCCCTAGCTGTATCTTGTCAATTGCATTTAACCCACAGCCTTGTCTGGCTTTGCCTCTCTGTAAGAGTATGCCCCATCCAAAAGTGTTACGTTCCAAGCCCAGGTGCCACCCTGGTCTCCAGCTTGGAAGTCTTGCCTTCAATCTGTCCATCACTAAGTCTTGATTCTGCACTTATTGCACTAGTACCTTACCTTGACAATAAACTAAAAGTTGAAGAATACAGGAAGTATTCCCGTTAAAGTGATTGGAGTGATGTCCACCATAATCCCTAGCATCCATCTAGAAATATTAATCAATGCAATCAAAAAAAGAAAAGTATTGTTAAGGAGAGGGAATTTATAATCATCACCTGAAAGGGTGGCATACCTAGACATAAATGTTACAAGCAATGTACTTAACCTACATAAAATAATTTTGTATTCTAATGAGTCATAAAAAATATTTGCATGATTTGAATAAATAAATCATGTTTTTGGATGACAATGTCCATCTCCCTCAACTAATTTGTAAATTCAATGCAATGTCAATCAAAATACCAAAAACATTTTTTAACTTGACAACATGACCCTAACATTTATTGGAAAGTATAAATATTGAAAAAACGCTGGAAAAAAATTACAATACAAAAGTATGATACAGCACTAGCCCTATCAGATTTTAAAGCATATGACCCTAAAATAATTTAAAATGTTTCTTACTGGTGAAGAAATACATCAATGAAACAGAATGAAGAATCCAAAACTAAAACAATTTCCTAATGTAATTTATCTCATGATTAAAGTGGCTTTTCCAATCAGTGGGAAAAAGAGACACTACTAAAAAAGGGAATGTGAAAATTGACTATTTGGGAAAAAATAAAATGGGATTTCCATCTCAGTCTTAGCCCAAACTAAACTTCAGATGGATGAAAGAGTTAAATAGGAAAATTTAAATCACAAAATTTCTGAAAAAAACATAGATAAGTAAATTAGTAATCTTCTAAGCAGGGTCAAAAGGTCAGAGTTGGAAACAAAGATGGATACACAAAAATGAAAAATTCTGCATGGAAAAAAAGTCCTTTAAAATTGTTGGAGGGCACATGATTGAAAAAGGACTAATTTTCCTTATTTATCGAGCTTACACAAATCAGTAAGAAAATTACATACACACATACACTACTCAAAATTTAAACCAGTGATATTATCTTAAATGTTGACCATAATATATTTTCTTTATATATTAAATAGATACATGCCAGCATACGTAAATGTTTGGAAAGAATTACAGGAAATTTTTAGCAATACGCACCTTTGAAAAGAAGAGTATGGTGAGAGAGTTACTCTTATTATTGTAGGCTGTTTGAATTTTTGACTTTGCATATGGGCTTATTTAAATAAAAATCTTATTTAAAATAGAATACATATGAAGAAAAATGCTCAAATTATATGTGCACACTCAATGAATTTTCATAAAATGAACACATTAATATAACGTCACCTAGATCAAGAAAAAGGACCTCAGAAGCCCCCTCCCCTGTCCAGTCACTAGCCCCCTCCCTCCCCATGGGCAACCACTAGTCTGACTTCTAGCACCACAGATTAGGTTTCCTTTTTTTTTTTTAACTTTTGTGTAGATGGAATCATCCAATACGTATTCTATATGTGTGAGATCCATCCATGATGTTGGATAGAGATGTAGTTCATGCTCATTGTTGTGTAGATACCATTGTATAAACATTCCGAGATGGCCTTATGCTATTGTTGATTGGTTGTTTCTCATTTGGGGTTACTTTGAATAATGCTAATAATTAAATTCTTATATGTGTCTCTGGTACATACATGTGCACATTTCTGTTGGCATTCACCCAGGAGTGTGACTGTGTGTGATCAGCTTTATAGATAATGCTGAACTGTGCCTGGCTCTACAGTCTCATTATTACAAATTTGTCAACATTTTCAAATATAGCCATTCTGGAAATATATAACGATATCTCTCTGTAATTTTAATTTGTGTTTCCCTTATTAACACCTTTTTATATACAATATTCATTGGCTATTCTGATATCCTTTTTATGAAGTTTCTTGCCCATTTTTTTCTGTTCAGTAATTTTTTCTTACAAATGTGTAGTTTTTTAAATACATTTGGGATAAGAGCCCCTTTTGCAAATATCTTCTCGTCCTCTGACTTGCTTTCTTTATTCCCTTCATTGTGTCCTTTAGAGAAGTTTTTAATCAAAATAATCCAATTTTTCAATGTTGTCCTTTATAGTTAATATATTCTTGCCTGTATTAGAACTCTTTGCTTATACTATGGTCATAAAGAAATTTCCAAACATTAACTTTTAGAAAGATTATTGTTTTATTTATTTATTTATTTAATTTTTTTTTTTTGCATGGGACTGCACCAGGAATTGAACCAGGTCTTCATCATGGCAGGTGAGAACTCTGCCTGCTGAGCCACCATGGCTTGCTCTGTTTCATTTTTATGTTTGGAATTCACATACACAAAAATACTTTTTTTTTATGCCTTGAAGTAGGGTCAAGATTCATTTACATTCCATACAATTATCCAGTTGACCCAGCACCATATTCTGAAAATTCAGCCCTTTCCTCATTGCTGTGCAGTGCGATCTTTCCCACAAATCAGGTGACCAGATGTATAGGGATCTGGTTTATTGTCTATCCTTGTGCCAATACCACACTGTGTTACTTTCAGGACATGATGTCTTGATATTTGTGAGTACAAGTCCTACAGATTTGTCCTTCTTCTAAGTTATCTCAGCAATTCTTGGGCCTTTTCATTTCTATATAAAATTTAGAATCAGCTTGTAAAGTAACATACACACACATCCAGAAATAAAACTGGGAATCTGATAAGGATTACATTAAATCTATAAATCAATTTGAGGAGAATCAAAACTTTTAAAATATTGAGTCTTACCATTCTTAACCATGGTTTATACCTCTTTTTATTTAATCTTCTTTAATTTCTATCAACAATGGCTTTGGTTTTTGGTGTAGAGGTATTGTCAATCATTTGTTAGTGCTACTGTTTTGGTTTACTAAAACTGCCAAAATGCAATATACCAGAAATGGATTGGCTTTTACAAAGAGGATTTATTCAATTACAAGCTTAAAGTTCTAAGGTCATGAAAATGTCCAAATTAAGGCATCCAGGGAGGGATAACTTGATTCTGAAGAAAGGTCAATGGTGTGTGGGGTTCCTCTGTCACGTGGCAAGGCACATGGAGATGTCTACCTGTCTCTTGCTCCTGGGCTCCAGGACTCTCCACCAGTGGCTTTCTCTCTGAGCATCTGTATGTCCTTGCTTGCTCTTCTGGGGACACCTCTCTGAGCATTCTGTGTCCTGCAGGTCCACTCTTAGCATCTCCAGGGTATCTCTACTCTCTGGGCATCCTTCATTTGGTTTCATCTCCCACCCTCTGGATCAGCTCTCTCCCAAATATATCTGGGTGTTTCTCCTCTCTCTCCAAATGTTTATGGGCTCTTTGGCTTTTACTGCCTTTTTATCCTCTCACAAAGGACTCCAGTAAAGAGGATTAAGACTCACCTTGAATGGGCTAGGTCATATCTCCATGGAAACAACCTAATCAAAAGGTCCCACCCAACAATAGGTCTGCACCCACAAGAATGGAATAGAGGAACATGGCTTTTCTGGGGTATATATGTGTTTCAAACCAGTACAGTTGTTATTATGCATTTAGCATTTTGGGGGTCCTAATGGAAATGATGTTGCTTTAAAATTTTCAGTTTTTAATAATTGTTTGTTGATGATTGTCATGGTTAGGGACAGGTGTCAACTTGGCCAAGTTGTGGTACCTGTTCATATGATTGGGCAAGCGCTGGCCTGTCTGTTGCAATGAGGACATTTCATAGGATTAGGTCATGATCACGTCAGCTACATCCACAGCTGATTCCATTTGTAATCAGCCAAAGGGGAGTGTCTCCTGCAATTAGTGATGCTAAATCCAATCATGGGAAGCCTTTTAAGGAGGACTCAGAGGAGACAGGTTCCATTCCTGCTTTGGCTGGTGAGCCTCTCCTGTGGAGTTCGTCCAGGCCATCCATTGGAGTCATCGGCTTCGCAGCCTGCCCTGTGGATTTTGGACTCTGCGTTCCTACGGTCCCGTGAGACACTTCCATAAATTTTATATTTGCAAGTGTTCCCTGTTGGTTCTGTTTCTCTAGAGAACCCTAACTAATACATCTTGGTACCAGGAGTGGTTCTTAAGGAACAGAATCTTAAAAATGGGTTTTTATGAATGGTTTTCTACTCTGACTGGGCTCAGAGACACTAAGGACTCTGATTCCCGTAATCAGAATGACACTCCCAATCCATGGACTGAGTTGGCAAAGGAGATAGTCAAAATATCATCATTCGATTCTCCTAATGCTTCGCTTGTACGAAGCCAGACTCTGGGGGATAATGTTTTTGACACCTTTACAGAGTTTTGTAGAAATAAGAGTTATAGAGATGTTGGTTGGTTGTTGTTAGATATACTGTCTACATTAAAGGATGAAAGGGATGGGCTTAAGACTTCAAACAAGAAGCTTAAGTGCCGTCTGAAAGATGTAGAGGTTTCTATGAGTATCCTGAAGGAAAATTTTATTTCCTGTAGCCGTAGACTTGAGATCTCTGAAAATCAGACTCAGAATCTTATTGTTAGAGTAGCAACTTTACAATGTAAACTGAAATCTCAGTCTTGCATGGTGTCTGCCGTTAAAGTGAGGGCATTGATTGGAAAGGAGTGGGACCCTGAAAAATGGGATGGTGACATATGGATTGATAATGATGTTGGGGGTGAGGTTGAAACCCTAGACCATGCTGAGCCTTCTTTAGATAACCCTGTAATAGTCTGCCCTGAGGACATAGCCGCCCCACCTCCAGCCTGCCTTGAGGAATTGGCCACCCAACCTCCTCCTGAAGGGATTAGCCCTAGAGTTATTAATCCTGTTTCACCAGATGAAACTGCAAATGAAAGCCCTGAAGCAAATGGCTTGGAAGATATTTCTAATTCTTTTCATGACCCACCCCCACCACCCCTCATTTCTTCTAGACCTATAACTAGACTAAAGTCCCAACAGGCCCCTAAAGGTGAGGTACAAAGTATCACACATGAGGAGGTACGTTATACTCCAAAAGAACTGTGTGAGTTTTCCCATTTATATAGACAGAAATCAGGGGAATATGTGTGGCAATGGATTTTAAGAGTGTGGGATAATGGTGGGAGGAATATAAGGCTGGATCAGGCTGAATTTATTGATATGGGCCCACTAAGCAGAGATTCTGCATTCAATGTTAGAGCTAGAGCAGTTAGAAAAGGTGTTAACAGCTTGTTTAGGTGGTTGGTTGAAACATGGATCAAAAGGTGGCCAACATTACCTGAGGTTGAAATGCCAGAACTGCCCTGGTATAATGTAGATGAGGGGATCCAGAGGCTTAGAGAGATTGGAATGTTAGAGTGGATTTATCATGCAAAGCCTGCTCTTACACCCCAGGAATGTCCAGAGGATGCACCTTTTACCAGAACAGTGAGAAATAAATTTGTGAGACTAGCACCATCATCCCTCAAGAGCTCTGTGGTTGCACTTCTCTGTAGGTCAGATATTACTGTAGGAACGGCTGTCACTGAGCTGGAATCCTAAAACACAATGGGGATGACAGGATCCCGAGTTGGCAGAAGCCAGGTGGCAGCACTTAATCACCAAAGACAGGGTAGACGTGGGTATTATAATAGACAACAAACTCAAAGGAGGCATCAAAATTATATGACATGCAGAGATTTGTGGCATTGGCTAGTAAATCATGGGGTGCCTAGAAATACAATAGAAGAGCAGCCTACTAAATTCTTGTTGGAACTGTATAAACAAAAGAGTTCTAGGTCAAGGGAACAGAAGTCTAACCTGAATTACAAAAACACAGAGTCACGGCCCCTTAACCAATTTCCAGACTTGAAACAGTTTACAGATCCTGAGCCCCTTGAATGAAGGGGAGGCCAGGTCCCTATGGGGAAGAAACCTGCTACACTGTCACAAATTTATACTGTTAACCTTCCTCTAAGTCTTCCCCAAGGAGACTGACGGCCTTTTACCAGGGTAACTGTGCATTGGGGAAAAGGAAATGATCAGATATTTCGGGGATTATTAGACACTGGTTCAGAAGTGACATTAATTCCAGGGGACCCAAAACGTCACTCTGGACCACCAGTCAGAGTGGGGGCTTATGGAGGCCAGGTGATCAATGGAGTTTTAGCTCAGGTCCGTCTCACAGTGGGTCCAGTGGGCCCCCAGACCCATCCTGTAGTTATTTCCCCAGTTCTGGAATGTATAATTGGCATAGACATACTGAGCAACTGGCAGAATCCCCACGTTGGTTCTCTAACTCGTGCAGTGAGGGCTATTATGGTGGGAAAGGCCAAATGGAAGCCACTAGAACTGCCCCTACCAAGCAAAATAGTAAATCAAAAGCAATACCGTATTCCTGGAGGGATTGCAGAGATTACTGCCACTCTTAAGGACTTGAAAGATGCAGGTGTGGTGATTCCCACCACATCCCCATTCAACTCTCCTATTTGGCCTGTGCAGAAAACAGATGGGTCTTGGAGAATGACAGTGGATTATCGTAAACTCAATCAGGTGGTAACTCCAATTGCAGCTGCTGTTCCAGATGTAGTATCATTGCTTGAGCAAATCAATACATCCCCTGGTACCTGGTATGCAGCTATTGATCTGGCAAATGCTTTTTTCTCAATAGCTATTAGTAAGGACCACCAGAAACAGTTTGCTTTCAGCTGGCAAGGTCAGCAATATACTTTCACTGTCCTACCTCAGGGGTATATCAACTCTCCAGCCCTATGTCATAATCTTGTTCGCAGAGACCTTGATCGTTTCTCCCTCCCACAAGACATCACACTGGTCCATTATATTGATGATATCATGTTGATTGGACCTAGTGAGCAAGAAGTAGCAACTACTCTAGATTTACTGGTAAGGCATTTGTGTGTCAGAGGATGGGAGATAAATCCAACAAAAATACAGGGGCCTTCCACTTCAGTAAAATTTCTAGGTGTCCAGTGGTGTGGGGCATGTCGAGATATCCCTTCTAAGGTGAAGGATAAGTTACTGCATCTGGCCCCTCCCACAACCAAAAAAGAGGCACAACGCCTAGTGGGTCTTTTTGGATTTTGGCGACAACATATTCCTCATTTGGGTGTGCTACTCCAGCCCATTTATTGAGTGACCAGAAAAGCTGCTAATTTTGAGTGGGGACCTGAACAAGAGGAGGCTCTGCGACAGGTCCAGGCTGCTGTGCAAGCTGCTCTGCCACTTGGGCCATATGATCCAGCAGATCCAATGGTGCTGGAAGTGTCAGTGGCAAATAGAGATGCTGTCTGGAGCCTTTGGCAGGCCCCTATAGGAGAATCACAACGCAGACCCTTAGGATTTTGGAGCAAAGCCTTACCATCTGCTGCAGATAACTACTCTCCTTTTGAGAAACAGCTTTTGGTCTGCTACTGGGCCTTAGTAGAGACTGAACGCTTAACCATGGGCCACCAAGTTACCATGAGATCTGAGTTGCCTATCATGAGTTGGGTGTTGTCTGACCCACCAAGCCATAAAGTTGGGCGTGCACAGCAGCACTCTATTGTAAAGTGGAAATGGTATATACGAGATAGAGCCAGAGCAGGTCCTGAAGGCACAAGTAAGTTACATGAAGAAGTGGCACAAATGCCCATGGTTTCCACTCCTGCTGCCACATTACCTTCTCTTTCCCAGACCAGAGCTATGGCCTCTTGGGGAGTTCCTTACAGTGAATTGACTGAGGAAGAGAAAACTCGGGCCTGGTTTACAGATGGTTCAGCACGATATGCAGGTACCACCCGAAAGTGGACAGCTGCAGCATTACAACCCCTTTCTGGGGTGTCCTTGAAGGACAGTGGTGAGGGGAAATCCTCCCAGTGGGCAGAACTTCGAGCAGTGCACCTGGTTGTTCATTTTGCTTGGAAGGAAAACTGGCCAGAGGTGCGTTTGTATACTGACTCATGGGCTGTTGCTAATGGTTTGGCTGGATGGTCAGGGACTTGGAAAGACCATAATTGGAAAATTGGTGACAAAGAGGTCTGGGGAAGAAGTATGTGGATAGACCTTTCTGAGTGGGCTAAAAACATGAAGATATTTGTGTCCCATGTGAATGCACACCAGAGGGTGACTTCAGCAGAGGAAGATTTTAATAATCAAGTGGATAAGATGACCCGTTCTATGGATACCAGTCAGCCTGTTTCCCCAGCAACTCCTGTTGTTGCCCAATGGGCTCATGAACAAAGTGGTCATGGTGGTAGGGATGGAGGTTATGCATGGGCTCAGCAACATGGACTTCCACTCACCAAGGCTGACCTGGCTACAGCCACTGCTGAGTGCCCAATCTGCCAGCAGCAGAGACCCACACTCAGCCCCCGATATGGCACCGTTCCCCGAGGTGACCAGCCAGCTACATGGTGGCAGGTTGATTACATTGGACCACTCCCTTCATGGAAGGGGCAGCGATTTGTTCTAACTGGAATAGACACATACTCTGGATATGGGTTTGCTTTCCCTGCACGCAATGCTTCTGCCAAAACTACTATCCGTGGGCTTACAGAATGCCTTATCCATCGTCATGGTATTCCACATAGCATTGCTTCGGATCAAGGAACACACTTCACAGCAAATGAAGTGCGGGAATGGGCACATGCTCATGGAATTCTCTGGTCTTACCATGTTCCCCATCATCCAGAAGCTGCTGGATTGATAGAATGGTGGAATGGCCTTTTGAAAACTCAATTACGGTGCCAACTAGGTGGCAAAAACTTGAAAGGCTGGGGTAATGTTCTCCAGGAAGCTGTGTATGCTCTGAATCAGCGTCCACTGTATGGTGCTGTTTCTCCCATAGCCAGGATCCATGGGTCCAGGAACCAAGGGGTGGAAATGGGTGTGGTGCCACTCACTATTACTCCTAGTGATCCACTAGGAAAATTTTTGCTTCCTGTCCCTGCTACCCTGAGTTCTGCTGGTCTACAGGTTTTAGTTCCAAAATGGGGTGTGCTTTCTCCAGGAGAAACAACAGTGATACCACTGAACTGGAAGTTAAGATTGCCACCTGGCCACTTTGGGCTACTTATGCCTCTGGATCAACACACCAAGAAGGGGATTACATTATTGTCTGGGGTAATTGACCCTGACTATCAGAAGGAAGTAGGACTGCAGCTACATAATGGAAGTAAAGAAGAGTTTTCTTGGAATATAGGAGATCCCCTGGGGCGTCTATTAGTACTACCATGCCCTGTGATTAAAATCAATGGAAAACTGCAACAACACAATCCAGGCAGGACCACTAATGGCTCTGAGACTTCAGGAATGAAGGTTTGGGTCACCCCACCAGGCAAAGAACCACGGCCAGCTGAAGTGCTTGCTGAGGGGAAAGGGAACATGGAATGGGTAGTGGAAGAAGGTAGTGATAAATATGAACTTCGACCACGTGATCAGTTACAGAAACGAGGACTGTAATGCTGTTTTGTTTTTGTTATACTATTTAAGTTGTAAGATATCAAGTTTAAGGATGAATGTTGCCAAGGATTTGCAAGCTATTCTGGAGAGATTTAATGTGTTTCCAGTTATATGCAGGACAGTTGAGTATTGTCAGGTAAAAGAAAAAATGTGTGCTTATTTGTTTTCATTTGGAAATTAAGTATGGTCTAAGGTGATATATATACATATATATATGTGCCAAGTTGACAAGGGGTGGACTGTCATGGTTAGGGACAGGTGTCAACTTGGCCAAGTTGTGGTACCTGTTCATATGATTGGGCAAGCGCTGGCCTGTCTGTTGCAATGAGGACATTTCATAGGATTAGGTCATGATCACGTCAGCTACATCCACAGCTGATTCCATTTGTAATCAGCCAAAGGGGAGTGTCTCCTGCAATTAGTGATGCTAAATCCAATCATGGGAAGCCTTTTAAGGAGGACTCAGAGGAGACAGGTTCCATTCCTGCTTTGGCTGGTGAGCCTCTCCTGTGGAGTTCGTCCAGGCCATCCATTGGAGTCATCGGCTTCGCAGCCTGCCCTGTGGATTTTGGACTCTGCGTTCCTACGGTCACGTGAGACACTTTCATAAATTTTATATTTGCAAGTGTTCCCTGTTGGTTCTGTTTCTCTAGAGAACCCTAACTAATACAATGATACATATAAATACAATATACTTTTATCTTGATTGTTCCAAGGACCTTGGTAAATTATTAATCCTCATCTATGGATTCTTTTATGGGTATACATTTGCATTATCTGTGAATAAAAAATAATTTTATTTCATACTTATCAATGCTAATGACCTTTATTTCTTTTTCATGCAATATTGCACCAGCTAGTATCTTCATGATAATGTTTGCTTCATAAAGCATATTGAGAAATATTTCCTCCTTTTATATTCCCTAGAATGTGGTGGGTGAGTTTAATGTTATTTATTTCCTACATATTAAGGTAATTTACCACTGAAGCCACATGTGTCTAGAGATTTCTATGAAGGATGGTTTCAATTTCAACTACAGTTTTGCATTCATTAAAAGATGAAGGATTATTTAGATTTTTCTATGTCTTCCTGCATCTGTTCTAGTAAGTTGTATTTTCTTGTAATTTGTTTATTTCATTGCAAATTTCAAATATTAGCATGAAATTGAATATAATATGCTTGATTATCTTTAAATATCTATGGACTATGTGCTGATATCCCAGTTTTCATTACCAATATGGCTTAATTTGTACCTTCTATCACTCCTGTCAAGGATTTCAGTTAGATGCAAGAACTGGCTTTTAAAAGTAACTCTGTGCAGAGACTGCCAGGATGGAGCAATAGGGGCCAGATTTACCCTCCTCATTTGTTTTCATGCTATTGGATATCAAGCAATAAAGGAAGATGATCTCTGAGAGATGGGGAAGAAAGGAAATGAGCCCTACAATCATCCCAGCCTGCTATTTGAAGAGAATCTCCAGAATGCAATTTCACATGGTCTTCCTGAGTCAGGGAGAGGAAGCTGGGAGCCCAAGGAAGCCAAGTCTTCTAGAATTCAGATGTCCAGAGAGGAGAGAGATGCACAGAGGTGGAGAGTAGTGCAGAGATTTTCAGAGGGTGTCCCTTGAGTGTTCAGCTGAGTACAGAGCAGAGTATCCACTGGTTAAATCTGTCCAAGGCTAAGGGAAGATGAGAGAGCCCAATCTACAGATCTTATGTTGGGCTAAGTATAACGCCTGTTCTCATTATCCAGAATGAAAAGCCTTTATATTAATGGGACATCAAGTGGAGGACTCAGAAGGATTTTGCATCAGTAATTTGGGGGGAAATTAACCTTAAATATATGTTGCTCTGGTCCCACCAAGCCAACCTTAAAAGCAAGACTATAATGGATCAAGCTGTTCCCAATTCCAAACTTAACTGCACCCCAAAACACAGCTCAATAAGATATACAGGAAAACAAAACATCCAGCAACCAATGATGTGAAATATACAATGTCTGACATCCAATTAAAAATTACTTCGTGTGTGAGTCACACAACTAGGTGAATGAACCTTAAGGACTGTATGTTGAATGAAATGTCAAGAACAAAAAGATAAATATTATCATGCCTCAATCATATGGGCTAACTATAATATAAAAACTCAGTGAACTGAAGTCGAGAGCATGGGTTATCAGGCTGGGGCTTATTGTAAAGGGTCCTAGATTGTAAGCTCTTACAGCAGTCACATATATTCATGGGTTATAATGGTCATTTCTAAATTCTGAGATACTGAGCTGTTTGTTTGTAACCTGGTTGTTACCAGAAGGTTTGGGTATTCATGAGATAGCTGAGAATCAGAATTAGAGTTCTGAAGCTATAAAAGTCAGCAGTGCCCCATACAGGAACTATTTAAAAAGTTGTAAAAGGGATCTGATTTCAAGTAGAGATATGAATGAAGCTGATCTGGTTAGAACTAAGGTAAATAAGAATAAGGGTTAAGGATGATATCATCCATATATTAAAACTTCAACTTCCTTGTGAGACCAAAGGGAGAGATGTTAATTTGGTTCAAAGTTTATATTTTGAATAGCGTATTTCCTAATTTCACTTGTATGGTCAGTTTAGTTAACACCATAAGTACACGGAATCTTGAGTAGGGTGTGAGACTTTGTTGGCTTGTCCAGGTTAGTGTGATGTCCCAACATATCCCAGAGAAATCTGGGCAGTGAATAAAGAAGTATTTGCAAGGACCCCTTGGGGCACTAGGGTGAAAGGAGGAAATACTCAACTTCCCCATTTGGTGAATTTCTGATATTCTATCAAGCAGTGGAGAAAACCAAATCAAGAGGCCGAGCCCTTGATCTTGGGGTTTGCCCCTACGAAACTTATTCCTGCAAGGATAGGCTAAGCCTACTTAAAATTAGGCCTAAAAATCACCCCCAGAGAACCTCTTTTGTTGCTCAGAGGTGGCCTCTCTCTCTAAGCTGAGATAGCAATGAACTCACCGCCCTCCCCCTCTATGTGGGACATGACTCCCAGGGGTGTAAATCTCCCTGACAACATGGAACAGAAATCCCAGGATGAACCAGGACCTGGTATCAAGGGATTGAGGGAACCTTCCTGACCAAAAAGGGGGAAGGGAGAAATGAGAAAAAATAAACTGTTATTGACTGAGAGATTTAAAACAGAGTTGAGAGGTTACCCTCGAGGTTATTCTTATGCATTATATAAACATCCCTTTTTAGTTTATGTTGTATTGGAG
Organism: Tamandua tetradactyla; assembly: GCF_023851605.1. Lineage (NCBI taxonomy): Eukaryota > Metazoa > Chordata > Mammalia > Pilosa > Myrmecophagidae > Tamandua > Tamandua tetradactyla. Next base: position 98,436,631 of record NC_135336.1, read on the forward strand.
TGGCGAGAGGGAAGTACCTGAAACTGTAGAGCTGTGTTCCAGCAGTCTCGTTTCTTAAAGATAATTGTATAATGATATAGTTTTTACAATGTGACTGTATGATTGTGAAACCTTGTGTCTGATACTTCTTTTATCTAGGGTATGCACAGATGAGTAAAAAATATGGATAAAAAGTAAATAAACAATGGGGGGACGAAAGTTAAAATACATTGGGTCGATGGAAATACTAGTGGTCAATGAGAGGGAGAGGTAAGGGGTAGGGAATGTATGAGTTTTTTCTTTTTCCTTTCTTTTTCTGGAGTGATGCAAATTTTCCAAAAAAATGATCAGGATGATGAATATGCAACTATGTGATACTAATTGTGAGCCGTTGATTGTATACCATGTATGGAATATTTGTATGTTAAAAATGTTTGTATGCTAAAATTTATCAATAAAAATATTTTTTAAAAATTACCAGGCATGAAAAGAAACAGAAAAATGCAATATGTAATAAGTAAAAACTCAATCAATCAAAACTAATTGATAATATATATGAAGGAAATAGCATGCGATAGAATTAATAGCAAGGATATTTAAATAGTTGTTTTAAAAGCACTCCATATATTCAAAAAGCTAGGGCAATGGGTGGCAGTTAAAACTACTGTAGCATGAAAGTAGCTGTAGAGAATATGTAAACAAATAAGTGTGGCTGTGTTCCAATAAAACTCTGTTCACAAAAATAGGCAGTGGGCCAGAGTCTAACAACCTATACAACCTCTGAAATAGCTGACTAGACCAATGGTGCAGGATAGACACTTCAGAAGAATATGGGCAATTGATTTTTGGCAAAGTTGCAAGGCAATTCACAGTATATGCAAAAATTAATTTAAAATGATCACAGGCCTAAACTAAAACCTAATATTATAAACTTCCAGAAGAAACCACAGGACAAAATACCTGTGTCTTTGGGTTAGGCAAACATTTGTTAGAACACCAAGGCACATTAACCAAAAAAATTGATAAACTGGACTTCATCAAAAATAAGAATTTTTGCTCTTCAGAAGACACTGTTAGGAGAATGAAGAGAAAGACACAGAATGGAGAAAAAATATTGGAAAAAAAATTACATCTCTGATCAAAATCATGTAAGCAGAATTTATAAACCACTTTCAAAAGTCATGAATAAGAAAAAGCTTAAGTAAAACAGTTGAACTGATACTTTACCAAAGAGATACAGATGGCAAATAAGCACATGAAAAGATGCTCAATACCGTTTGTCTTAAGGTAAATGCAAATTAAAGCTACAGCAAGACACTGCTACAGAGCTACTAGAATGCTGTGAATTTAAAAGACTGACCATTCCAGATGCTGGCAAAGGTGTGGAGCAACTGGAACTTTCACACACTATAGGTAGGAATGCAAAATGGTACAACAACTTTGGAAAACAGATTAACCGTTTCTTAAAAATCTAAACATACATCTATTATATGAGATAGCCATCCCACTCCCAGGTATGAGAAATAAAAACAGGTGTCTTTACAAAGAATGTGCAAGAATTCCTTTACCTTTAATTTCAGGGTAGAATAAAGATATTTTGAAAACACCTCTCATTCGTGATAAATTGTTCCCCAGTACCCTGGGATAGCTCAATAATCCATCCCCAGGAGTTAAGTAACCCTGGGAAAAGCCAGAGTCATTGAGACATTCAGCTAAGAACCATCCTGAGTGGGTCATCCTGAGTGGGTCAACCTGAGTGGGTCGTCCTGAGTGGGTCATCCTGAGTGGGTCATCCTGAAGTCTGCAAAGCAGTGACCCTGTCTGTGTCTTCTACCCAGACTTTCAGAGGAAAAAGTAAAAATAGAATTGATATGCTATTAAACTTTCCAGCCATACTTTCTATACTGCATTAGCATTGGTATTAATGACATGACATGGTTGGGTGTGAATTTGCTGGATTTGAGGATTCAGTGAGTTTTTCCCAGAGAACGTCCAGTATCCATGCAGGAGAGGCCCTCACTGAGATTGCCTCCAGCGGCCTGTGTGAGGATCTGAAGGATGCCCGGGCCACAGAAGAGAGGCAGCAGGAGATAACACACTGCAGTGGAACTGAATGAGCAGCCACGTGTTCTCCAGGATACTGCTGCCGTCAATGTGGTGGCCATGAAACACTGGAAAGTGTCCGAGACAAGTTCCAGGAGACCTCCCAGCAGCTTGAGGCAGCCCAAAAGCAAGCCAAGAAGGCCAAGCAAGCACTTGAAGAGATCGAGAAGGAGCATTTTGAACATTTCAATGCTTGTTTAGAATCTGGGGACACCATCATTGATAAGCTCTTTAAGCCCCTGTCATGCAAAAGCAATGCCCAGGCGTTCTTGGGCCCCGAGAACCTGAGGAGCCCTACTTGAATGGCACCAGCCACAGGCAAGTGCTTCCAGAAAGCTTGTTGCAGGGAGAGAAGTAGTGGAGCTCTGGCTCTGCTCTTTGCCATCTGCAGCTACAAGCAGCCCCCTTCTTCGTTCTGGATGAGATCAATGCTATGCCCTGGATAATGCCAATATTGGCAAGTGGCAAATTACATCAAAGAGCAGAGTCCAGGCCATTGTCATCACCTCCAGGAGGAGTTCTACACCAAGGCTCAGAGTCTCTTTGGAATCTAGCCCGAGCAAGGGGTGTGTGTGATCAGCAAAGTCCTGACCTCCAACCTCACCAGGTACCCGGGTGCCAATCTCAACCCCAATGCACTGTAACATTAGTTCTACTCTCCTACCCTGTCTGGATCCCTAAGCTTCCCCTCTCCCAATCTCTGGCTGTTTGGCTCCCAACCTTCCCTAATCCCCTGGCCCTGTTTAGTATAGTCACGGGATTTAGGGACTCTAGTCAAGCATGAAGAGGAACAGAGGTGATGTTAGCTATGGGACAAAAATTCCTAAACTCCAGAGAGCATCCTGGCCTCTGAAAGGAGGTGCTAAGCTGAGCTGAACAGGGCCATCTGTCCATCCCTCCCCAGTATCCCCCATAATCGTGGGTCACTCGGGCCCCTGGCCTACTGTGTGTCAGGATGTGTATGTGTGTATATATGTGTAAGCATGTGCGTATGTGGGTGTGTCTGCAAACTAACAAAGGTAATAGAGGTCCATTTTAAAAGAAACAAAATCGGGCTCAAATGTGGCATTAATATGATTAAAGTTTCACTTGAGAATTTATGAACCAGCTGAGTTTTAGTTTTGTTACATGTCCTGGGCATTACTGGTGGGGGGGGGGGCTCAACATCTTATTCTTTTATTTTAAAACGTAAGTGTCCCCCTCTTAATTTCTTTGTGCAGGAACCATTAATATCCTGTCACTGATGAGCACTTTCACATTGGAGAAACCTGCGTGTGGTGTGAGAGGACATTGGCACTTCTCGTTCAGTTGAGTGAGAAGGTCAGATGAGGGCTCCGATGTCTCTCCTCCTCTGTTGGTTTATTTACACACCCAACAACCCATCCAAAGTGCACAGTTGATGGGTTGCGGCATACTTGCAGAGCTGCGCATTCATTGCCACAATCACTTTGAGAACATTCTCATTGCTTCAAAAAGAAAAATCCTATACTCCTTATATCCCTTATTATTGTCGCTTAGCATTGGTGTGGCACCTTTGTTACAATTAAAGAATGTTGCAATATTACTGTGAACTATTTTCCACAGTGTGCGTGAGCTGTATTTTTTCTCTGTTGAAGTGTTTGGTTTTTCCTTTCCACTGATAACTTCCAAAAGCACTGCATGATAAAAATCATGATTTTTTAAACATTCAAATGTCTGCCTTTATACTTGTCTTAGAAGAGCAGTCATTAGATCATTAACCAAAATTGTTTTCATTTGGAGATGCCCTGTTTCTTATGGCCAGAGGCAGTGAATGCTATCAACTAGACATTTCGCTTGGTGTAAACACTAAGCAAACATGCATCTAGGATCAACTCCCTGGGAAAATGAGAATATCCAATCGCGCAGCTCTTTGAAAGCCAGCCAAGTAGCTGTCTAGGTGATAATTTAAATACGAGCCAGTCTGAAGCAAAATCTTCTCCCGAGTCTCTCACTTCGCTCCTACAGACAAGGAACTGGAAGCCAGACTTGCTCCCTTTTTTATTTGTTTTGGCTTGTGTGTGTGTGTGTGTGCACATGCGCGAGCTTGCATGGACGGGGAATTGAATACAGGCTTCCCACATGGCTGAGAGCTCCGTTTTGTGTGGTCCCCAGGAATGCACTGGGGCTGCCTTGAGCCTGCATTGTCTCTCTGTGTCGTTCCCCTGAAAAGCCAATTTCCTTCTGGCAGACAAGGAGGGAGGAAGAGCTGGGGGCCCTGTCAAGGCAGTGCTCTAATGAGCTGCAGGGAATGCCACATGCAGATGCAAACCCAGCTCTCCCCACAGAGTCAAGGAGCATCCAATTCCCTGGTCTCGCCAACCTAGAGAAGGGAGCACTGACTCCCTGAATCAAACCCAGCCTGCGACGAGGGAGGGAGGAGACCTTTATCAGGCGGCTACTGGACCAAGAAAATAAAGTATTGTCTTAAATATTCATATGGCCGCTATGCTGCTGCAGCGGCAAACTCACCTCTGTTTATGGGGTTGGGACTCAGGACTTTATAGACAGCCTTTCAAATGCAAGTTTAAAACCATTAGAAATCACAAGCTCTGTGCATAAGATTGCAGTGAATATGATATATAATAGATAGTATAATACATGCAATGAATATTGCATTCAATCCGCCACTTCTTACCAATATTCCCAAGTGCATTATAATGGAACCATGTCACTTGTCCTGACTATTCTGCAAATGCAGAAGAAAACCACTAATTATTCGATTCATCAAATGCATAAGAGCAGAACACGTGCAGCCAAATTCACATTCCTAAGGTCCACATAAAAGACAACAGTTCTCAGGGGACAAATAAAAATAGGATGATTGGACATATTGCTTTTGTTCCCTAAGAAAGGGAATTTTTCAAAATAAATCTTTTTATAGAAGCATCAAGATAGTGTTTTTACTGGTTATCAGTTAGGGCTTCTTGGCTAGACTAATGAATACATTGTTGCCAAAATCCTCTGCTTATAATTATTCTAGCTGATTTCAATGAGGTGTATCAGTTTAAAAAAAGGTGAGGTGATCCATGGAAGCATCCCACTTCTGAAGTCCACCAGTGAACTCCGTTAAAATAACAACAAGGCAAGCCTTCTTTTGTAGTGGGTTCTCTCGCCTAGCCCTCTCGCTTTCTCCCTATCTCTCTCAGTCTCTCTCTCTCTGTCTCGCTCTCACTCTCTTTCTATTCCTCCAGCATGCACTCTCTCTCCCTCTCTCTCTCTCTCTTTCTTGCTACACACACACACACACACACACTGCAATTATAAATTATAAGTGTGTTACAAGCAGTAACCCATTGAAACAAAATGAAAGAATCCCATTATTGTTATTGGAAATACCTAGAAGCACATTAAGTGAGGCAGAAGGATGTAAAAGAGACAGACAGAGAAGAGGCACTCACCCCATGGATGGTGGGGCTAAGAAATTAGCAGTGACCCTCAACTTAGAATAGTTGACTCATTCCTCGTCCTTTATAGCCATTAGCCTCCTAGAATTTTATTCAATCCCAGCTTTGCTAAAGAAGGCAAGATTTGGCTCTAGGGGTTGGGTCGGATCATGAAGTGACATCTGAAAAACTATATGGTTAAGAAAAGGCAATGGGATGGAGGCATATGTGTGGGGAACCCAATAGTCTGTGGATGCCTCGGAAAACTGTCCTCAGATAATGAGCGACATAGGGGAGGAGAAGGCATATGCACTCCAGGCAAAAGAAATGGCACGTTCAAGCTTCCATTTCTTTGCACCAAGCTTCTTCCTTTGCACCAAGCTGGTGCAAAGGCCGCAATGGTGGTCAAGAAAAGTAGTTGTGAAGGCAGAAATTATGAAGTCCAGTCTCAGCAAGAGATTGTCACGTTGAAGTGAGGGAGGGTCAGCAACTCGCATGCCACAAAGTGGAGAGGCAGAGCCCTTAGGGCACGAAAGAAACAGAGTTATAAATGACCCCCACGTGTGGTTCCATTAAAAGACTTCAGAGAAAACAAGAACATGATCCCACAGTAAAAGAAGGAAAAGGCTCAGAAGCGATGAGGAGGTTGAAGGATGCAGCCACAAATTATTGAAAAAGTGAGAGGGACATGAAGCATGAAAACCAGTGTGATTACTGCCCAGCAGCCTCATGATAAGCCCTGATTGTAAAAACCACTTCTGAAGGGTGAAAGAAACGTCTGAAAGGTGAAAGAATAATCAAGAAAAATTCCAAAAATGTGACTCACTCTAACAAATGTTATTCCAAAAGACAGACACTCAGGTTGAAAAAAGGCTTGTGAAAAACACTGAAAAAGACAAAAGAATTTTCTTAGGATCATGGTGGGTGAAGAAGAAAATCAAGGAATGAAAGCCCAGGCCGGTGCTGGCATATAGAGAGCATTCCATAAATTTAGAAGGAACAAATGAATAAGTGAATGACACATCAGTGTAAGAGATGGTAGAGTGAGAGAACATTATGAGTAAACCAGAGTTTTGCTTCTGGGTTATATTCCAAGAAGTCATGTTTGCAATCCAATAAGAGCATAAAAAGACGTACATGGGCTTGGTTTCGATCTCAGCTCTCCCGCTTAAAATGTCCTAGGACAACCCATTTACTATATTTGAACCTCATTTTCCTTGTCTTTATACTGGGGTCAGTCATAATAGTTTCATATCATAGAGTTTGTGGAGAAGATATATAATATTATGGTTGAAATAATGCTTTCACAGTGTCTGCCAAATGAGGCCAAGACTATGGTCACACTGGATTTAGCAGAATAAATAAGCCCAAGAAGGGTTTAGCAAGAAAACCCAAACACCTGAAATAAGTAGCAGCTCTAGGCTGAACAAGTTTCCATCCTTAGGAATGAAGTCACAAGCCCCCACTTTGGTTTTATAAGAGGTCCCATGGAGTGGACATGATATTAAGAGATGGTCATGAGTAGTTGTTCCATTATAACAAGGATAGATTCTGGAAACTACACATCAATGGGGTTGGCTCTGACCCCCAGGAAAAAAAAATTTGGCATACCTTATTAGATATTCACTTTGAGAGCAATTATAAAAAGAAGTTGTGAGTACCTAGAGTAACATGAGTACATAGGAATCATGCCAAACCCCCCTCAGTAACTTTTCTTTCAATTAAGTTCAAGTTAAGAAGCTACTGTTGGTATTGTTGAGTACCTACTAAGCAACTAACCATTGTACAGCACAGTTCTCATCAGGCAACAAAGCAAGTAAGTTAACTTACAATGTGAGAACTACAACAAAAGAAGGAAATGAACTCCATAGAGATTACCCACAGTAGGAATAATTAATTTTGTCTGAGGCTCTTGGAAGGGGTAGTTGGTGAAAGGAAGCTTCCAAAAGAAGTTGACCTTTGAGCTGGGGTTTGAAGAAATAACTATTTTCCATTAGGGGACTGGCTTGGAGTTCACCAGGCAGATGGGGGGAAGGGGCAGTGGTTCAGAAGAAAGAGCCAGACGGCAGGGGAGGGAGTTTTACAACGGTGCAGATAGTGACATGATGTGTTTAGAAAACCATAACCTGCCCATTTTTCTTCCTGGTAGGTAAAGTCTAAGTAGGTGCTGTGGACACACATGAGGGCAAAGAGGAAGTCAGAGGTCAGATTACAAAAAGTGTCTCCACCCTGCCAATGAGCTGGCCACTTCTCTACCGTTCATGGGAAATGAAAAAGTCGTACTTAAAAATGGAGAGGAGACATCAAAATCAATACCTGTGGGGGTGCCAGGGTAGCTCAGGGGTAGAATTCTTGCCTGCTATGCAGGAGACCCGGGTTCAATTTCTGGCCCATGCACTTCCCAAAAAACAAAGAAGCAAGCAAAACAAACAGAAATTCAACAAATGGTGCAATATGCACATGGAAAAATAATGAAATGTGACCCCACCATACAGCATATAAAAAATCTAATACCTGTGACAGAAGCACATTTCACCTATCATGGCGCTTGTCCGAGCAAGAGATTGTGAAGACTGGAAGAAAGATAGCGTCAAGGAGATGAGAGGCATTCAGAGTCCAGAGATACTTCGGAACTGGAATTACCAGCGCTGAAAGACCCACCAGTCTCACACACCACGTAAAGTCTACAAGCTTGTGACGGCGTTGAGGTTTCTGACTCGGGAGAAGCTGTGACTGGCAACACCGCTAATTAGGAAATTAAGGGAGACCTGTAAGAGCGGGTAGAGGGGATGGTGTAGCATGCCGGTTGGGGTGTCTTCTCACCTCCAGCTGCAGAGTCAGCAGCCCCATTCACGTCAGAGGGAAGCCTGCGTGGGAATAAGAGCTGTGAGAGTGGACAGACTGGAAGGGGCCACTGCAAGTCCAGAAGGAGATGAGATGGCCGAGGGGGAGGGAGGTGTATGGGTTTCCAGCAAGACACTTCTTGAGCCCCAAAACAGCAGTGTTCATTTGAGGGGCCTGAAGCTCGTAGTCCACCTCCACCTTTTGAGTCCCAGCTGCCTAGCCACTATGGAAGCCATACTATGTTCCCTTCTTCAGAGCCTGAATAAAACGGTTCTCACTTGTTTCCTAGGATCCTCAGAGCCCCCTGGACCGAGCATCTGTCCTGGATGGAGGAGAGCCTGGACCAGAGTCTAAATATGCCAAGGATTAAGGGTCAACACCCCAGCCACTTCCCTTGGGATCCTGCTCATTGTTTTTCAAGGTCGGGACCTAGGCTTAGCTATGGAGGATTGTTTATTCCCAAATTCCATGGCTTTGCCATGCCCCACTCATTCCCACTACAGCGCTCTGCAGAGGCCCCCCGCCCCGTATGCAGAATGCACTGGGGGCTCTTTCCCCTGGAGTTTGCCATGGCCCATAATCTAGCACCACCCAATCCCGTTTGGGGCCACAGTGGCTCTGTGGCAGGGAGGATGTTACCATGTTGTCATCTGGACTATTTAAAGGTCACAACACCAGTGTTCTATAGACCATAGCCTTGATCAGCTGCTTCCAAACTCCTCACGTGAAGCTGACTCACAGAGAACAAGCAGGAGCAGAGCAGTTTTGCTCCCGGTGGGGACGGGGTACTCCTGGTCCTGCCACTTTAGGGCCCACGGATGCGTTGTCTGCCCAGTGTCTTTGTGTTCACTGGACGAAGATGCCTGTGGTGGCCTGTGTTCTCCTGCCATGGCTGTGTGACTCCCACCAGCTGGACCCCTGGATGAGTTACCTCTTGCTGCTGTAACAAACACCATAAATTTAGTGACTCAAACAATGCAAATTCATTTTCTTACATTTCTGGAGGTCAAAAGTTCAAAATGGGTGTCACTGGGCTAAAGTGAAAGGGTCAGCAGGGTCCATTCCATCCAGAAGCTCTAGGGGGGATCTGTTTCCTTGCTTCTTCCAGGATCAAGAGGCCACCTGCTTTTCTTGGTCTGTGGCCCCTTCCTCCAGCCCCAAAGCAATTGCACCACTCTGGCCTTGCTTCCGTCATCGCGTCCCCTTGTCCACCTCCAACTCTGACCCTCTCTTCCACTTTTAGGGACCTTTGGGGTGATGTCGACTCACCTGCATAAAACAGGATAATCTCTCCATTCTAATGCCAGCTGATTGGCAACCTTAACCCCATCTGCAACCTGAGATCTCCCTTGGCATGTAACCTAACATTTTCATGGGTTGCAGGGATGAGGCTGGGGCCATCCTTGTGGACCCTTATTCTGCCAACCACAACCACAACAATGGCTGAGTTCCAGGCCACAGCCCTAGATGCAAGGCAGGAGGGACTCACATACACACACACTCACACACACACACAATTATCACTTCACATTCTTAAAATGAAAATGAAATAATACATATGTCCACACCAAAGAATTGCTTGTTTAGAAATTCTTCTTTTTTCAGCCCTTAGGGACTAGAGAATTTAGAAGACAAAGGGTTGTTTGGAGTACTGAAAAAATAAGATGTCTCAGGGCCTACATACGCTGATAATTCTGTTTGCATAATGCATGACCCTTTTGTGATCATGCTGTTCCAACAATACACTCATTCATTCTTTGATAAGTGACCCAGCTGTGGCTCCCTGCTGTGATCGTGCTGCAGGTGAGCTGGGGCTCATTGTCAGCCTCATGGACTTGAAAGGAAAAATCAAGTTCAAGGAATGCAGGCAGAGTTAAAGTTAAGAATTCAAATATAAATATTCAAATTTGAAAGCATCAACATCTTCAAATAATTATTTAATTTTTATATTTTTCCAAGGTCTCATTTCTCTCTTGTATAACCATGGGAAACAAAGTGCAGCCTTTGCATTTACGGGGCCTGCATTCTAGCTATAACAGTATCCACACAACAAAGCAGTTAACTTTTACTGAGCACTGACCTTGGGTGCCAGGCTCTGGGCTCATCTGTTTGCAAGCAAAACCTCATTTGGGGAGATCAGAGATGTCTCTGAACTATAATATCAAGTAAGAAATAAGAGGTTGCACAAGGGAAGGAAACCAGCATGCTAGATGCCATGTGCCTTTAATGTGATCTTACATAATTCTTTCAACAGCACTGGGAGATCACGTCATTTGAGAGATAAATACATAAATTCAGCAAAGAAAAATAACTTTCCCACAACCAGATGAATGCAAAATTGAGTTAAAACCTAAGTATGACGGTCTCTATACTCTGCTGCTTCTAAGAAGTACAAACCAAAGACTGCGGCCCCGGGTAGTGAGATGGCACTGGGTGGGGTAACTGCAGAGAGCTGTATGGGAATGAAGGGGAGAATTAGGCAGGTGGAGAGTAGGAGGGCACACAGATGAGAACAATGGTCCAGATTCAGGAGAGGCCAGATGCGCCTGGACGAACAACAAGGAGTATATTTAGCTGAACACAGACAGAGGAAGAAAAAATTGGGGGGTCAGTGGACTCAGAGATCAGTGTCCAATCTAGAAGGCCCTGGATGGAAGGTTCTGGAATGTGGTCATTTTTAGTAAGAAAGGGGCGAGGCATTGATGTCATCAGAACTGCACTTTAGACAGATTCCCCAGTCACAGTGTATAGGGTGGAGGCGAGGAGGAACGGGGGGCCCGGAGACAAATTAGAAGGCAGTTGCCTGAGTCCATGTGCAAGCTAATGAGGGTCTAAATTGCAAGGAGGATAATGGGAATGGAAGAGAGAGGCCAGATGCCACCGCTGATGGGAGAGGCTGCAGAATGTGGCTTGACAGGATGTGACAGCTGATGGACGGTGGGAAATGGGAGGAGGAAGAAGTTAAGTGTGTCTGACTCGGAGGCTTCCAGCCGAGGCAGGAGATGCCTGAAAGGAAATTGGAAATGAGGCACTGGTCTCGGGAAAAGATCAGGACTCCAGGTGCCGATTGAAGGGCACTCCGCACAGTGTAAAACGGCAAGGTGAGGGAGGAGGCCAGGCAGGGTCTTTGACGAAGCTTGCTCTAGGAGGACTGGGTGGAAAGGGAGGGCAGCACCCTGGATGCAGTGGCCCGTGAGCCTCCGCTGGGAGGATAGTGCTGCAAGGAGCCAAGGAAATTGAGCCTGGACAAAGGAATTAGTGCTAATTACTTGCACGTGCACACGCTTTGTACTACGCAACCCTCGTGTTAACCCCATGAGACATGTGTCCTTCAGGTGAGGAAACCCAGACTTGAGACCCTCATCCTGGCCTCCTGGGCACTGTGCATGGATGGGTGTGTGGGCCGGGTCTGTCTGGCTCTGAGGGTTGCCAGTTCACCATGCTGGTTCTGTAAGCCCTGCTCAACTTAGCCTCCCGTGTTGCCATGCTGCAAAGCCGTGGAGTCCTAAAGTAGGACATCTATGGCCATTGTGTTGTGTATGGACCATCACAGCAATTGAGAGAAACTTCCAATCGAGCATACACAGTGCCCGAAACCTGAGCTTGCGTTTCTGTTCCTTCCCCCTTGCCTTCCTGCTGTGCCGAGGCAGGTAACACGTCCCTCCCAGGGACATGCACCTGGGAAAAGCAGGCACTCACCCACCAGTGGCCGCAGTCTATTGCCTGCTGAAGTCTCAGACACCAAGAGAAGCTGAGCTGAGCTGAGACCATGCAGCTCCGAAGGAACTGGGTGAAAAAGAAAGGGCTGATCCCCTGAGTCTCCTGAATTCCTGAAATCCTGATGCCACAGCCTATAGGATAAATTTTCTTATTGAGTGTTCTCTCTCCAGGTATGAAAACCCACTCAGACCTAAATTCAGATATACTTCTCTTCCTCCAGGCTTCTGACCCTTCCTTCCATACCCTTCTCCCTTTCTGAGCCCACCTTCTATTTTTTTCTCCGTTCATTTCTCTTTATGCAAAAAGGAGAAACTGTCTATAAAGGAAAACTCAATATTCTCCAAACAGTAGAAATCTTACTGAAGTATGATTTCTGATCACAATGCCAAACCATTCTAAATTAAAACCCCCCAAAACTGTAGCAGATTGTAAATCTTAAAAGCAGTTTTCTAAATAGCTCTTGTATTAAAGAGGAAATTGTGGTGTGAAAAATATACATATCAACACCTGTGAGTTATAGCAAATTAGGGATTCAAGGAACAGTTTTGGTTTATTGGAAAACTATAGAGATTGAAAATAAATGAACTAAGCATTCAGCTTAAGGAGTCAAAAGAAGCCACACACCTAAGTAAAGCAAAAGAAAATAGAAGGAAGTAATTAATGAGAATTGGAAAAAATAAATAACCACCCCCACAAAAAATAAGCATATTGATAAATAAAGTCGAGTGCAAACACTCTGCAAAGACCAGTAAAATAGATGACCGTCTTGCAAATCTGGCTTCCATGTACACACAACATTAAAATTGTTCAAAGAATAGTCATTTCTGACAACATGGGATTTAGTGGTGTAGTTTCACTATTCATTCTACAAAAACACAGAGGAAATGCTAGATAAAATACAACAAAAGGTTATCTTTTTGGTTGGTCTTAATATTTTGATGGCTAAGTTGATGTGCCAACTTGGCCAGGTGATGGTGTCCATTGTTTGGTCAGGCAAGCACTGGTCTGATTGTTACTGAGAGGGTACTTTGTGGATTTCAATCATTAGTCAGTTGACTGCATCTATTGCTGATTACATTGACAATCAACAAAGGAGGCTGCCTTCAGCAATGAGAGAAGTCTCATTCAATCAACTGAAGTCCTTAAAGGGAGAACTAAGGATTTCAACCATCAGAAAGAAGAATTTCCAGCTTTATGTCAGTCAGCCAGTTTCTCCTGGGGAATTCAGTGACACTTCATTGGAGTTGCCAGCTTGCAGCCTGCCCTATGGAATCCAGACTTGCCAATCTCCATGATTGCATGAGCCAATCTTATATCTCACAACATTTACATATGTATAATCTTCTATTGGTTCTATTTCTCTGGAGAACCTTGACTGATACAAAACCCCAGCAGTCTCAAAAGAGAGAAAGGGAAATCACCAGGCGCCAGAAATGAAGAGACAATTCTAAGCCCGAGCTCTCAACATGAGCTGACCTCCTTTAGTCTACAGGAGCTTCAGACACAGATATCAGTGCAGGGATCAGACAGTGGAGATTAAATCTGAGTTGAGTAAAGAAATGTAGCCTATGGCCAGATGGGGTTAGGGACTAGCAATGAGACACCTACAGAGAGTTAGAAACCTCAAGAGCCAATCTGCCTGAGCAAATGGGGTAAGAAATTCCCTGCCCACTGCTCTGGAGGCATAGCCAGGATGCTGACATCAGTCCAGGGCTCTGGATGGGAAATAAAGCTCTCATGAGAAATAAAATCTCATACCTGTGCTTCATATAGTCCCAAGATCCAATTTTATACAATTTTCAGGGTACAGAAACATGTAGGGGAAATGAAGCCAGGAAAAAGAGAGTCAGCTGTTGAAATTTAAATTTGATTTGGTTAAAATTAACTTAAATTTTAAAATTCAGTTTATTGGTTGTACTAGCCACATTTCAAATGCTCAGTAGCCACTTAGGGCTGGAGGCTTCCATGTTGGACTGACTAGCGCAGATATTATTTCCATCTTGTAGAAAGATCTATGCAGCAGCACTGGTCTAAGTCTTTATTGATGCCATAAGGGAGTTGGGAAGGGAGAAAAGTTATAAATATTGAAATAAAAAAATAAGAAATGTATTTGTTTCCATAAAATGTCTACCTAGAAAATCCAAGTAAATCTACTTAAAAACTATGAGAAATCAATAGCAAAGTTCAGTAAGAAGGTAGGATATAAAATAAATATACAAAAAAAAGATGTTTCCTATATGCTGGGAGTTACTAATTGAAAATATAATTAGATGAAAGAGCCCTACCCAGCAGCCACCAAAAATGTAAGGAGACTAGCAATGTGCAAGACACAAAGGAAATTACAAATCTCACTTGGGTGGGGTCTAAAAAACTGAGTATTGGTGAGGCATCTATTCCACAGCAATAGAAGTAGTTGTCATTCACTGAGAATTTAGTATGTACTAGGCACTTTATGTGTATTAGCTCATTAAATTCCAACTAACCTATGAGCTGAGTCCATTAACAGTCCCTCAAATGAGAAAATTAAGGCACGAAGAGACTAAGTGAGTTGAAGATCACATATAGAGAGGCAGATCTGGGGTCTGAAACAAGCCTGCACCTCACATCAGAGGGGAAAGAATGGCTTATTTACTAAATAGTGTTGGGACCACTGGCTAACCATGTAAGTAAGATGCAATTGCAATTCTCCCTCGTATCATAGACGATATTCCACATGGACTGAAAAATCTAAATATTTTCACAGATTACAAAGTTCTTTTTTAAAGGTAATCTTAGAGTGTAGAAGGTCTTTTGAAGTATGACACAACCAAAAGCCATCAAGGAAAGTGACAATCAAAGTAAAGATGCAAAATCACTAAGTGGCAAAAGACCCCATGATCAAACATAAAGGGTGGTTTCAGACAAGGGAACAGAGCGACTCATGAGTAATTCGGGATCAAGGATTTGTGGTTGGATTCAGAGCCTACATAGTGGGGGGAAAGCTGGCAGAAATATTTGCACATTTTTATGAAAAAAAAATAAATTCACAATTTTTTTTAATGAGGTGGTATTTTTTGCCCATGAGCTTGATATGAAATTTAAGGATTGAGAACGTTTGTGTTGGGAATGCTATAAGGAAATGAGTAAGTTCACATACTACTGGTAGATGCACATATGGATGCAAACATTTTTGAGGAAAAGAATATGCCAGGTCCAAAACTCCAAATGTGTACACTCTTTGTCAGAGTGATGTCATTCTTATTTTAGGTAAATACGAGCACAAGCGAGCCAAGATAAGCGAGGCTATCCATTGCCGCTTTGTCTGCGATCATAAACAAAAATACTAAAAAATCAGATAATCTACCTCCATACCAAGAACAAAGCTGCAACTGTTTATCAAAAAGATCTGCATGTGATGACGCAGATAGATATTTACAATGTATTACTAAATCAACAAAAAAAGATTACTAACATAGACGGATAATTAAGGAGATAGGTAGGAAGTCAGAGAGAGAGAGAGATGAAGAAACGGCTCGAACCGTAGAAAGGCCAGAGGTTCAGAGAACAAGTGGTTTAGAATTCCTTGGAGAACTTTCATATTTTACTTAAATGTGAATTTGGTTGAATTTGTTAAGATGAGTTTGAGTTTTTAATAACTAGTACGCATTCCTTTTCCAATATAAAAAGTAATTAAAGTTTGTTGTTATGTTGGAACAAAGGAATGATGGAGGGTGAAATCAAGTAGAGTCAAGGTCAGGGAGAGGAGAGGACAATGCAGAAGATGGGGGCATGAGGAGGGAGGGGAAGTTTCTCTGCAGCCGTCATGCAGAGGATGGCTCTCATTTCACGACCGACCTCTCAAGGCAATTTTTTATAAAATACACCTGCAATATGATAACACAAATCAATGTTGATGCAGTAAAACAGCCACCACATTTAAGTAAGGGAAACAATTCCTTAAATGTAGAATTCCAGCCCCTGGACACTACTTGCCAATATCTCACCCTGCTGCTCCTCGGGTGCCGATTTCTCTTCTTACCAGGTCTCCGTGTTCAGAAAATCAATGAGGTCAGAGCCCCAGATGCTAATTCTGGAGCTTCCCGGATGCTGTTTTTACACGTGCCTTTTGCTTTGTTGCTGCTGGACTTGGGAGCCAGTGTTTCAAGTCAGCACTTACCTTTCATGACTAAGCACACTGACCCTTAAATCATCACAATGCACTTGCATGATTTATTAACGTTATTTTAGCATGCACACACATCTGCCCCACACAAATACTCAAAGCAAGCAACAAGTAGATAATTTGTGATGGCAGTCAACCCACAGGCTGTGCCAAGGCTGGGCTTTCTCCCTCTTTGGTACTAAAACAAGGTGATAATAGCAGTAACAGTAATACCAAGTATTCTACCCTGGGCAGGCAATGTTCTAATTACATAGATTAATCATGAAACTTCACAGCAACCCTGCCTTAGAGCCTGGGTCTGCCATAACAAGGAACCACAAGCTGGGGAGCTTAAAACAACAGAAATTTATGTTCTGACAATTCTGGAGGCCAGAAGTCCAAATTCAAGGTGTTGGCAGGTTGGCGTCCCCTCTGAAACCTGTAGGGGAAATCCTTTCCGGCCTCTTCTGGTTTCTAGTGTTTGCTGGCTGGCCTTGGCCTTGCTTAGTTTGTGTCATAACTCAACCTTGGCCTCTGTCACATGATCACCTTCTCTCTCTATCTCTGTCTGAATTTCCTCTTTTATGAGGACACCAGTCCTGTTGGATTAAGAGCCCACCCTACTCCATTAGGACCTTGTTTTAACTTGCCTGAGTCCAACTGTAGTGACCCTATTGCCGAAATAAAGCTACATTCTGATGCTAGGAATTAGAACTTCAACCTCTCTGTTGAGAGGCACAATGTCCTACAAATACAAATACAAGCCCAATGGCCTAAAATCCAATGTTCTACAAATACTCCAGTGTGTTTTCATATTCCTCAAAGTGAATTTCAGCATTCATCTCTGTTCTTCTGAGCTCAACAGTGTCCCCTCCCCTAGCCTCCCTGGGGCCACAGCATCATCTGAAGGGGAAAGGTCAGCCCTCCGCTGGGGTCTTCTATGAAGACAGGGGCCTTTTTTGCTCCAATTTCAGAGACGCACACCTGCCAGGCACAGTGTCTCCCGGAGCCGTGGCTGGGGCGCACTTTGATATAACTCAACATGACATCCCCAAGAGGGACAGGAAACCGTGTCTAGCCATGACTTGAACCATTTCTCCAGGGCAAATGAGTTATCTGTGCCCCTGCTTGCATTTTCCTGGAGCCGCAGCCCACGCAGGCACTTTGGAATAGTCCTTCCTACTAGTGACCTTCCACCATCACTCCATGTGAGAGTGTGGGGCTTACGACCTCAGTAAGGTCACTGCTAACTACCGATAGCAATAAGAAGGGTATCTACCTGTTTTTGAATGAGCCAGGTATGCCACCAGCGGTGTCTCATTTAGTACTCATCAACCCCCACTTATTCCTTCACTGGGAAAATATTAAGTGCCTGTGCTGTGCTACTCACTGGAGATAGAGCTGTGAACAAAACAAGGGGTCCACCCAGCGATAGTAGATGAGAGGGAATCACACCAGTAAAGAAACATTGGTTTGGCTGTGTGTAAGTGCTGCAAAAAGATAGGGAGAACTACAGATGCAAGCGAAAATGCTCTCCGTCTGTCTGATTGTGGCAACCAAGACCGAACAAGGGAATGCAGGAGGTATTAAAAACATGGAGAGAGGGAGATGATGCTTGCAACTCCAAAGTAACCTTGCAAAACACAAGAGCTTCTTTTTACTCCGCAGGAGGAATCATACAATTTGAATTTACATGGGGAAATAAAAAAGATAAGGAGGGAGCTTGTCACGTGTGAGTTAGGAACCAGATCCTAAAAAGGAAGAAATCTGCTTGGTCAGCAAGGATAGGGGCAGGTGGGGGGCCAAGTTACCCAGGCAGCGGACAAAGCTTAGCTTAGCAGTAAGAGAAAGCCAGGGGAGAAGAGTGGAAACCAGAATAGGTACCGTACCTATGGACTGCTAGCAGTCACCACGAAAGGGCTGAGTGTGGCGCACCAAGAGATGGCACTGGAACGCAATGCACTGGCCTATGTTAAGGGGCTTCGAAATAGGGTATGAAAAACTTAGAAGGATTTCGAGGAAGGAGAGACATGGCCATATCTTGTATTCTCAAAAGGCTGTTCTGGCTGTCGCACACCATCGGATGTCATTGCAATAATTAAGATCCAAGGAATGGAAGAGGGCGGTGGCTGTGAGAATGGAGAAAACTGGATGCACGCAAGATATACTTCTAGAAACAGCACAGTGAGGTGAGGATTGGATGTGGGAAGAGGCGGGAACAGAGAAGTCAAGGAGAACACTCTGGTTTCTAGTTCGGGTATTTTGATAAAAAGTGACACCTTATCCCCTGTGAAAGAAAATCTAGGAAGTAACACTATTTAGTGGGTGTGTTAGTTTCCTGCTGCTGAAACAAATACCATAGAATGGATTGGCTTAGACAATGGGAAATCACTGGCTCATGATTTTGAGGCTAGGAGAAGTTCAAAATCAAGACATTAGCAAGGTGATGCTTTCTCTCCAAAGATTGTGGAGTTCCACGGCTGGTGGCTGCCAATCCCTGGTCCTTGGCTTTTCCATCACAAGGTGGAGTCTTCTCCTTTCTCTGTCAGTTTCCATTGGCTTCCAGCTTCTTGCTCTTCCTGTGGCTTCTCTTTCTGTATCTGATTTCCTTTGCTACTAAGGACTTCAACCCTGTTAGATTAAGTACTTTCATTCAGCCTAGACACACCTTAACTAATAACATCCTCAGAGGTTTTATTTACCTCCCACAGGACCAGGGGTTGGGACTTGAACATGTCTTTCCTAGGGGACATGTTTCAATCTCCAATAGGAGGGCAGGGGATCTATTTTCATTTTGAGCACCTGTGAGTTTGAGAAACCTGTGAACATCTAAATGGAGTTCTCTAGTGAGCAAGGATGACTATTTTGACCAGAGCTCAGGAGAAAGACCTAGGACACGAAGGTGGTTTGGGGAGTTGTCACCATGGCTTATTATTGAAGCTGCAAACATGCCTGAGATGGCAAAGACATCCATAGACAGTGCCTGAGGAGCACTGACATTTGACACCCAGTGTAGGAAGCTGAAAACCCAAAGCGTGAGAAAGAGCAGCAGAGGTATAGCTAGGAAACCAAATGAGCTTGTGAGCAGAGAGGACATGGGAGGTGTTTTAAGGAGGAGGATGTGGTGCAGTGTAGGAAAGACTGCAGTGAAGGAAAGTAATATAAAGCCAGCAAGGACTTATTGGATTTAGCAACCATTTCAGAGTATAGGAAGGTGGAAGCCCAATGACAGAGGGCTGGGGATTGAACCAATGTTGAATAATGGAAGCCTTGGGTCTAGGCAATATTTCTGCAACATTTTGCTGCAACGACCAGGGGGTGTTTCTGGGAACTAACATCTCTGAGAGTGAAAAGCTAAAGTGGAATGAGAAGATCACTAGAGAGGAAAAGATTAGGCCAACAGAGCGTTGCTTGAAGGTGATACGGGCAACAAGTGGGGAGAGGCCAGGAATGCTGCTAAGTATCCTGCAGCGCCCTGACAGTCTCTATGGCAAAACATTGGAAAAGTATTAGTAGTTTTTTTAAATTTTCTGTTGCCATCAATTTAAGCCAAGCTTTTATGAGGAAAAGAAATCTGATGGAAAACTATGTCAACCAACTTGTTTGGGCAAATACTCAAAAGAAGGACAGAGAAAGGCTTGTTGAAGATGAAAATGAGGCCTACAAAAATGTGGTGCTGTGGAAGTTAGGACAAGAAAGTGCCTTGAAAATGCTGCTACAGATACTTAGGAGGCTGCTAAGAAGATGAGAAACGACAGGTGTGTTGGATCTTTACAGGGGAAAAATGCGACCAGTAAAGTGTGACGTGGTAGCCATGGGCTTACTAAAATTGAAAGATGCCTTTAGTATGTCTGCAGAGTGGCATATGCATGGCTGGAAGGATGCGATGTTTGATTATCACTTCTTCTGACAGCTGCCTTGTTAGACTCTGAGCCACCCAGCTCTGCAGTGGGAGCCCTTATGAGCTGCAGGACAAAGGACGAGTGTTTGCTTCACAGGACTTGTTTCTAAGGTCATGAATACTTTGTGCAGAGAAAATCCTGCCTAAAGGAAAGAGGATGGAAAGGTAAGTTTTCTGGCACTTGGTGCAGGTTTGCTCCCCATTCAGGCATCGTGGGAGGGGGGCATGTGGCTCAAGCACTGGGACCTTGCCCCAAGCAAGCCCCTGCAGAGCCGGAAACCCCCACATCTCTAGCCTCTCCTATGAGGTTAGAAAACTGGGTATTTGTTTCTCCAGGAGAATGTGGGCGGCAGCAGCAGGGGTGTAGCTGGTGGCACTGCAGAGGCTCTGGCACCTTTGGCAGGAGGTTCCTCAAAGCAGCACAGCAGGAGGGATCCTGGGTGCCCGAGTCCCAGGAAAGGCACACACCGGGGGGCTAAGGAGAACTGATCCTGTCTGGTCTACTTGTCTTTCTTTCCATTGCCCAGAACATGGTGGACACGAAAATGAAAATTGTTTACCAAATGAATGGATGTACAGAATGTTGATAGTACTTGTCTTCACAGGCTTGAATTATGGGTGGCTTTTCTCCTTTTTCTTCAAATTTTAACGTATGATATGTATGTCTTTTTGTTCCAAATAGGTTACAGCTCTAGATAGATATAAATCAAACCATCAAGCAAGTATGATAAAATACAGGCGAATATTTTCCCTGAAACTGGGGAGGAGTTCCTTTCTAGACCGACACAACTGAATATATAAAAATTCAAAAGTATAATGTCTAAAAATCTCCACCATAAACAAAATTAAATGCAAACCACCAACTTGGAAATATTCTTAAACACATGTAATAGACAAGGGCTTAATATCTTACACACATTCATTAATAAGAAACAAAAGAACAATTATCCAATAGAAACAAGCAAAAAAACATATAATGGTGAATAAACATTTGAGCATATGTTCATTCTGACTAATAACCAGATCTACTAATTAAGACAATGAAAGCATTTTTTACATCTCAAGCTAGTAGTATCAAGAAATTTTAAAACACCCATATCTTTAGACACTGTATTTCCACTTCTAAGAAAATAAGATCACATGAATTATATTTATTGCAGCATTATATTTAATACTGAAAAAAGGCAACAAAAACAACTTAAATGTCAAAAACCAGAAGCTGAATAAATACCTTAAGATACATTTCTTAACTCTTCATTTTGAAATAATTTCAAATTTATAGGGCAGTTGGAAAATAATACAAACTCCATGCAGAGAACTCCAACATACCTCCACCCTGCCAGATACCAAGATCCATCAATTTTGCCATCTTTGCTGTACCTTTCTATCTATCTATCTATCTATCTATCTATCTATCTATCTATCTATCTATCTAATCTATTTTGTGAGCATTTGAGAGCAGTTTGCACACAAATATACTCCTTGAACATGTAATACGTCCATGTTCATTTCCTACAAAAAAGGATATTCACTTATGTGATTACCTTAAGTTCAGTTATCAAGCTCAAGAAATTAAACATTCATAAAATGCTTGCATTCTGTATTCCAAATTCTTCTTATATCCCATTGTATTAGGTTTCTCTAGAGAAACAGAACCAACAAGAGAGATATGTAAATATGAGATTTATAAAGGTGTTTCACACAACCATGGGAATGGAAGAGTCCAAAATCTGCAGGCCAGGCTGTGAAGCTGTCAACTCCAATGAAGGGTGGACGAACTCTACAGGAGAGACTTGCTGGCTGAAGAAGCAGTGAAAAAATCTTCCTTCTTAAAAGTCTTCAACAGATTGAATTATCACGTTGGTGGGAGACACTCCTTAGGTGATGGCAGATCTAATCAGCTACAGATACAATCAGCTGACTGACACTAATAAACCAGCCTTCTGGTTTATCAACCAGCCATGAAATATCCTTGCAACAATGGTCAGGCCAGTGCTTGCCTGGCCAGACAACTGGATATCATCACTCGGTCAAGTTGACACCAGGACCTAATGATCACACTCAGTCATGTGCTTTTCAGTTTTTTCTCCTCCATTCTTGGGCCTCACCCTATAACGTGCATCACATTCAACTATCATTCTCTTAAGGTTTTCTTAAAGAAACATATGTGGAAACATAAGTACAACATGAATCCCCCATCCCAATCCCTCCCAAGGAGTCCGTTCAGTGGGATTAATTCCATCCACAATGTTGCACTATCCTCGGCGCCACCCGTCACTTGAACTTTCCCTTCACCCTGAACAGAAACCCAATACTCATTTTGCATTAACTCCCACTTGCCCTTCCCCCTCCCCATAACTCCTCCGGTAACTTGCCCCTTCCCCTCCTTGTAATGTGGACTCTACTTTCAGTCTCCATGTACTTACAATGTTCTCCGATGGGAGTCACCACAGGCTTAAGTTTAACATCCAAAATCTATAACAATCTTGTTTGTGTTGATGTCAACTGTATTAGTCAGTGTTCTCAGAAAAACAGAACCAATGAGGGAGGATGAAATTTAGTATAGGAATTGGCTCATATGACCACAGGGATTGGCTGGCCCAATTTCCACAGAGCAGGCCACAAATTGGAAACCCCAATGAAGGTTTTGACACATTTCCTAGTACAAACTGGCTGGCTGAAGTAGACATGGAAATAATTCCTTCTGACTGCTGGAATATTCAGTTCTCCCTTTAAGGCCTACAAATGGTTGCATGAGACTCCTCTCACTGTTTCTTGTCTTGGGTATACACATGTGGTCCCAGAAATTCCTGATTAACAGGGTTCTGAATGTCCCTCACAGTTTCTTCATGGTTTTAGGTATTGTGTTGCATGTCCTACAGCCAGCAGTCCTTACTCCAAGCAGCAAAACTTGACTGCTCTCCCACAGCATTCTGTAGGAAAGCTCAATGAGCCACCTTCTATGTGCAGGGCAAGTTCTGGAGCAATTTCCTGAAGTCTTCACCAGACCAATTAGGCCAGACGTACATGCTCTCAGTATGTGCACGGGGTTACTTTTCTCTATCCAGAGCTGGGACCAGGGATCTGTACTGGCAGCATGGGTTGGCTCCACACCAAACCAGTGAGGGGGTGAGGAGGTAACAGCACAGGCATCACAATATCTTACTGCTTTTAAGTAGACTTTTTTCTCAATTCAACACTTGCCCTGTTACTGCAGTCCTTTAACTGTTTTCTGGAGCTTTGAAAAAGATGTTTCTGCCAGTTCTTATTGGCTGTTCAAAATTTCTGAGGAGGGATAGAGCCCTTTACCATCTCACTCCGTTATCTGATCAGGGCTGAAATCTACTTAAGGTACATTTATATAATACAATATTAAGCAGGCAATAAAAATCATGAGAAATTCAGTAACAATCATAAAAAAGCATTCAACGTCATGGGACAATTCTTATAAACATTATTAAATGTAAAAAAAACCGGATGCAAAATATATACATGTTTCCAATTCCTTTTTTTTTCCTTCAGAATATTTCTGTTTATGTGCATGCACATACACACATACAAAATACCCAGCTCTCCTAATTATCTCTGGGAGGTAAGTTTAGCAGTGTATTCTTTCTTTCTTTCTTTATTGCCTTTTTTTACATTTTCAACTAATACTGTGTACTATTTAATTTGTTTAATGCCTTTTTTTTTTAAGATACAGAAGCTTTTATTGGCCACCCATGTAAAGAGCACCTGCATCTGCTGCCTCAATGCCTCAGAACTTTGGTGTCATTGGTCTCAGATCCACGTTGCTGCTCATGATTCTGCGGGTGGTGGCCTTGTGGATGTTTCACTTGGAGATACTGCTGTCCAGGGCATCACTGAGACTGAAGTCCTCCCCATCCTCTAGCAGGCAGTGGTAGATGGAGAGCTCAGCCTCCAGCTTGACCTTGATGTTCAGCAAAGTCTCATACTCCTAGGCCTGACACTGCCCCCCTGCCCAGGTCTGTGCCAGCTCAGCCTCCAGGTACAGTAGGAGGCTGAGCTGCTCCATCTGTGGGGCTCCACCTCCTGCAGCTCCATCTGTGGGGCTCCACAGATGAGCTGCTCCATCTGTGGGGCTCCACCTCCTGCAGGCCATTCTCCAAGCTGGCCTTCAGATTTCTCATGAAGTTCAGGTCAGTTTCCAAGGACTGGACAATATGGCTCAGCTCCATGAATGTCATCTCAACAGTTCCTATCTCAACAGAATGAGAAGTGACCACTGTGGTGTTTTCTTCAATCTGCTGAGATCAGTACTTGTCTAGCGCCTCTCATTTCTTCTGAGCCAACTGGGCCCAGATGTCTGCCATGATCTGCCTGAGACTTGGGGGCATCTACCTCCATGGTCAGCCCAGAACTGGTAATCTGGGCTTGTAGGCCCTTTATTTCCTCCTCCTGGTTCTTCTTCATAAAGAGCCGCTCCTCCTTG
This sequence comes from Tamandua tetradactyla, assembly GCF_023851605.1. NCBI lineage: Eukaryota > Metazoa > Chordata > Mammalia > Pilosa > Myrmecophagidae > Tamandua > Tamandua tetradactyla. The sequence continues at coordinate 98,461,176 of NC_135336.1, forward strand.
AGAGCCTCAATCTCCACTTCCAGCTGCAGCCAAGTGATGTTGGTGTCATCGATGACCTTCAGTACCCATGGATGTCATAATCCACAGACTGGCGCATGGCCAGCTCAGTCTCCCGCGTGATTGTGAGGTCATCAGCAGCCAGTCTGGCATTGTCAGTCTGCAGGAGGATATGAGCATTGGCCATGGAATTCTCAAGGATCTGAGCTCAGTTCATTGATGGTCTTCTGGTAGTTGTCCCAGTCCCTGACCTAGGGTCCTTACTTCTCCAAGTGTTCCCAAATTTTGCCCTCCAGTCACCGTTCTTAGTCTCCAGGCTCCTCATCCTGTCCAAGTAGGAGGCCTTGTGGCCATTCAGAACCTGCAAGTTCTCCTTCTTGCCCTGAATGCCTTCCATTACCTCCAGACCATTGGCCATCCTGCTGGCCAGGCCCCCAGGCCCCCAATCACCCTGGAAGCTAGAGGAACAGGACACAGAGATCCAGGAGCCTTAACTGCTGGAGCCCGCATAGATGCTGGCTGCATTGCTGGTCAGCAAGACGCAGTGGCTGGGCAACTGGACAGAGCCCAGGGATCAATAGTTGGTGGAGAAGGTGGTGGAGCGGGTAGTGAAGCTCATGTTGTCTGGGGAAGAAGGCAAGAGGTCAGGACTCAGGATATGGCTGGAGATTCTTAATGCTATTTTTAATAAAGCATTAGCCTGAACCAGACAGGTTGTTCCTAAGTATTCTTTCATAGACAATTATGCAATAAGTACACATTTTTGTAAATACAAACTATGGTTTGAAATGAAATGTTTCAGTAATGTAGTTTCTAAGGTGAAACTGCTGGCCCAAATTGTACTGATGTCATTTTGATTTCTGTTATGAACTGCCCAACCTCTCCTATTGAGTGTCCATTTCATTCTTCTGATGAACCACAAGCATTTGGCCTAATTTCCCTTATTGTAAGCACTTTCTACTTCCTGGAGTTATTGTCAGGCCCAGCTGAGTTTCAGATTCCCTAGTTAAGGAGCTGATGGCCACACTGGCATTTGTAATTGCTGGGAAAGCAGATGTGGGGTGCGTTGCATAGGAGCTTGTAAGACAAAGGTGGACAACAATTATACAGAGATACAACAAAGATTTCACTATGCGACTGTGTGATTGCAGAAACCTTGTATCTGATGCTCCTTTTATCCAGGGTATGGACAGATAAGTTAAAAAATATGGATAAATAAATAAATAATAGTGAGGACAAAGGTTAAAATAAATTGGGTAGATGGAAATACTACTGGTCAATGAGAGGGAGGGGTAAGAGGTATGGTATGTGTGAGTTTTTATTTCTTTTTCTGGAGTGATGTGAGTGTTTGAAAAAATGATCATGGTATGAATGCATAACTATGTGATGATAGTGTGAGCCACTGATAGTATACCATGTATGGAATGTATATGTGTGAAGATTTCTCAATAAAAATATTTTTAAAAAATTTAAAAAAAGGACAAGGGGAACAAGGGGAACCCAGTCTGAATAGGGGTGAGCTCTCAATTGAGATTTGCTTCTTGGACTAACACCACACAATTTGAAAGTCATTTGCTGAAGATGGAAATTTCACATTTCTGTACCTATTTCATTGCTCTTCAGTATGTGTCCTCTGGAGCCACTGTTCTTTTCAGATTCAATTTCCTTGTCAGTGAAATGGGAAAGTAGCATCTCACTAACCACACTCCTGGCTGCCTAGGACACCAGTGCCTTAGTAACCCTTATTTGAGTCATCGGAGGGAGCCTTTGGGATGAATGCTTTGTGTTCCATGTTGTCTGGCAGATGACAGAGGAACTGGCATTTAGGAAAGAGCCCCCAGCAGACACACATGCAATGTAGGATGTCTGGAGCAGCTACCAGAACTGTGGATTGGCCTGGGAACCTCTTTAAGGAGAGAGCAGGAAACGTGCTGCTGGCTCAGGACACAGCCTTCCTGCTTGGAGATGACCACCAAGGTTGCTCAGCTCGTTAGCAACAGAATAGAAATGAGAGCCTACATCTCCCAATTACCAGCCAGGATGAAGCGGCCTCCCAGGCCTTCCTCTGTCATTCCAAATGGTATCACCACTTCCGCTTCCTCGCCGCCAGTTCATCCTGCATGCAGATGCCTGACTAATTCTCTTAAAATAGACTTTTAGACCAAGTCATTCCTCCACTCAAAAATCTTCAACATCTTAACATTGTATTCATAACTCTGTGATCCAATGACAAACTAACGATTCAGCCTTATCTTCCACAGTCTGAGCACAAGAGTCCTTCAGTGCGGCCGACTGGTTTACCTGGGTTGAGGACTTGTACTGCACATCTAGGAGGGCCATTCACATATGGTCACTATGAAGGTAATCCACTGGCAAGCATTCACTCTCCGCCCACCCACAATCAGGCTTCACACCTTTCTCATCCCCTGCTTTTGTTGTTATTGAGTGTTTAATTGCTTCAGGATCCACAGATTTTTTTTTAAATTTATAGAAAGGGTACCATTAACAAATGCCTCTATACCCTACTACCCATGATTAAGTGATATTTATCAAATTTTATATTTATCGTATTTATTTCCATTTCAACAAAATAAATATTACAGATAAAATTAAGTCCATTTCTTGCCCATTGTGATGGCTAGGTTCCTGCATCGACTTGGTCAGGTGATGATGCCCAGTTGTCCGGTCAGACGAGCACTGGCCTAACGATGACTGCTTTCATGGTTGATTTTATCTGTGATCAAGTACAGGCAGTGTCTTCTGCAATGAGAGTATCAATTTGTTGGATTTAATCCAATCAGTTGAATACTTTCAAGGAAAAGGTGATGATTTCAGTAGTCAGAAGGGAGAACTTTCATCTCTACTTCAGCCAGCCAGGTTCTCCTGGGAATTCATCAAATACCTTCATTGTTGTTGCCAGCTCACAGCCTGTTCTATGGAATTTGGACTTCTGCATCCCCACACTTGTGTGAGGCCCTTTTATAAAATCTCCTATTTACAGATATTGCCTGTTGGTTCTGTTTCTAGGGAACCCTGAATAATACGCCCATCTTCAGCTCCATTCTCTGCCTTCCCTCCCCCAGACTAACCACAATTGTAAATTTTGGATGCCTTTTTCCATACACAATATTGTACCAGTCAGGGGATCAGTTCCACAAGGTAGACATCTCTCTGGCTGGTTTAAGCAGGAAAGAAATGTACAAAGATATTTTATTGCTTCTGTTGGATTAGAGAATGAGGCATAGAGGGACAAAACCCCAAACCATATGCTAAGCTACTCTGGTTAAAACAGGCTGCTCCACTGCAGAGAACAAACCTCTTGATTTACGCCTAACGCCGGGTCCACCCACCCCACTTGATCACCTGAAAACATTGTACAAGGATCTGGACTCACGTGCCCCCATCCTCACCAACAAGGGCTCCTGTGCAGGTTGGCTTCCCTGTGGCATCAGATTCTGATTCAATATTTGCAACATAATGGCAGATCCAATGATCTGACTGGCAAAAACAAAAGGGCTGGCTCCAAGCTCAACTGGAATGCATTGGAAAGAAAAGAGATGGTTTGGAGTTTGTTTCACTTTATGCATTTTACTAAAATGAAGAAAAGTCAGTAAAAAAAAATATCTACGCAGTCCACTATAGGAAAATTGCAGCAACCCAGCTGCTCATTCAAAGCACACATTCTCTCAAATCAGAGAGAATAGGAACTAAGGACCTGAGCTGGTTGGGTGCCTAATTCTCTAAAGCAGACCCTGTTGTTGGAAACTGAATGCATCTGCTATTTTTCATGTGTTGCCATAGTTATTGACATTTTTCCCATTTGTTGGACTTCTTCAAATGCTATAATATCATGCCAGTATCAAAGATTTTTGACTTGTTGCTTTCTATTCTTCCAGATGTTCTAAGATTCCAAAATTAGTTATTTTTGTGCCCTCTAGGAGCACATGTACTTCTTACTAAACAAACATCCCCATAGAATGAATATGGAATTATCTGTCACACTAGATATAATTAACCATAATCAGTGGCCTAATGAAACCTGATCTTTGAATAGTTTCAATCAATCAGGCCCTTAAAGAGTTGGCCACCCATCTATAGCTTGCTAATTGGCAAATATGTGTTTTACATATGTTAGAGAGGAATGCAATTGTGGAGAATGGTTATCTCTTTATATACGTTCTGAGAGATGGCAGAAACCCAGAAAAGTCTTTTTTGGAGAAGGCATATTGCAATCGGCTCAGAGCTCAGCCAAATTAGAGAAATGAGAGGCATTAAGTGAGAGCTACAATCTGTCAAAAACTGCCATAGATGTTTGCAGAACGATCTTCAGATGCTCAAATAATGAAGGAAGTACCACTAATTGAGGTGGGGGTTGCGTTGCTCAAAAACAAGTCTTGTGAGAGGCACAGAGACTCTACGGCGTTTTGTCTTCCACCAGCAGCTCTGCATTTCCAGTCAATCGTCCATCGCTCCCGCTCTGCAAGGTCCCTGCTCGGGAAGACTTTGAAAGCAACCACCAGCAGAGGGCCAGCTCTGTGCTCAGACCACCTTAGGACCCGAAAAAAGTCGTTTGTAAAAATAGCTCTGGCCAAAGTGGCTAAGTAAAAAAAAAAAAAAAATGGTTCATGTTCACCTCTGGAAGATGAGGCTTTGGGTTGTCACAAAGAGGAACCAGTTTTGGGGAGTAAATATGTGGCAGTTACTCTTGCTCTCTCGTCTCTGTTGAAGCTTGCACAGAAACCCTGCAGCCTTATCTTCCCTTTTATTTTTTGTGTCAATAGTCACAAATCATTTTATTTTCTGTTCGGGTTGGAGATAATTGGATCACATGCATAAGAAAAATATAAATAAATGGGCTCATTCTGCTCTATTTCAGAGCAAAGTGCATGAAAGAGTAAATTCCTTGCCCTGTTTTTTTTTTTTCATCCTTTTGTCTGTAGTTGATGTCAGAGACACCACCATAGAAATTCATTGTTTTGTTCTAGATAAACCTGGGATTAAGTCACACATTAACGTGTATCAGTCTCTAACAGGTTAGGGTGAAACCTCTCATTAGCTCCAGCTTCCTCTGTGACAGCTGTTGGTGAAGTGGTAATTGATTAGATAAGGAATTTAATGGGGAGGGGGAAAGGGGAAATGAGGGACAGTTGCTCTTCTTGGGAAGAAAATCTCTTAATGGAGACTTCTGGCAGTGGAGCAGGGCATGATTACCTCTAAGGCTGAAATTAGCCCCCTAAAGACAGAAGTGGAAAAAAAGGGTGACAAGGACATGTCCATCTCTGGCCAGCACAGGGGTAGGTGGAATATCCTAAAGGACATTCTTCATTTCTTCTTAAAGACCCTTGTTCGGTGGATGAGCAGGCCTAGCAAGTAAGCCAAAATATTTGGCTCAAAAGTCCAAATTCTTAATCATTTGTGTAAAATTAAAACATATGCGCACAAAGCAAGGGCACACCATTTAAAAGGTTACCTTCAAATAAGAGGTATCCATTAAACATGTTAATATGATTGTCTATGGAAAAAGAAAAAATGGGAGTGCAGCATGAAAAGCAACAAAAAAATGAACATATTAATGAATAAGCAAACAAAAATAAAAGAGGAATTGTGAGCGTGTACCCAGTTTTGATACGTGTGATAAGTTGTCTGATTGACCCAGCCCTCTGTATGAGTGTGTGGGTGTGTGTTGTGGATTGTATCATCTCTCCCACAAGTCCTGACCCCAACCACAAGTCCAGTTCTGTGGTTGAGAATTCATTTGCAAATGGGATCTTCGAAGATCCTAATAAAATGAGGCCAAACTGATTGAGGGTTTGCCTTAATCCGATATGACTGGAATCCTTAACCAAAGGAAACTTGGACATGCTAGTAGGACTGAGGCAAAGACGAGAAAAACAGGTGGCCATGCGGTAGAATATGGCCAGCAAACTCCCACTAGGACACTGCAGACTACAAAGGAAGCAGGATCCTGCCCATACCTGGACCTCTAGCCTCCAAAACTGTGAATCAGTAAAGTCCTGGTGTTTAAGCCAAACTGGGTGGTTTTTGTCATAGCGTCCCTGGAAAACCAAGACAATGCACAACAAAAAAAAATCATGGTTCAAGATGGCAGTGACAGCTATGGTATTCTCTATATCAGAAGGTCCTGGAGGAACCAGAACCAAGAACAGATGGGGCAGGAAGAATCTGGATCTTAAAAAAAGTGTTGCTAAACCTTCTTGAGACTACCTCTCTGTTAGTCATTTAAATTATAGAAATAGAGCTCATAAAACATAAGCTCCACAAGGCTAGAAGTTTTGTTCAATGTCTAGAACATAGCCTGGCACATAATAGATGCTCAGTATTTATCGAATAAATGGAAAAAAAAAGGATCTAGGCGGCAATTTTCTCTTGGAAGTTCATGGTGAGATCGAGAGATTGAGAATATCTAGAGAGCAGCATCTGGCAGGAGCAGGTGTTGCGTAGCCAGCCAAATGGATAAAGGCAAAATACAACTGAGTCAGCCATCTGAGACAAGTCTCTTGCTTTTTAAATTTAGAATCCAAATTTTTCAAAGTGCAAATGTATTACCAATCATCATGTTTTTATATTAAATGTGGGGATCAACACATCAGGTGTCCAAACACGTCTTCCCCATTAATTTTCCTGCCACTTGGAGAAGGGAAGGGTACCCAATCTTTAATACTAAATCAACATAAGGAATTGATTTTAAATGCAAATGAGAAATTAGAATAACTCAAGCAAAGAAGATAATCTTAGAAATAGCTCTGTTTGCTTTTCACTGTAGCCAGAAATGTACCCTAGAACCTGACCAGCATCTAATTGCTAGGGCAGCACTAAATTAATGTTCAATCCCCACAAGACGTCCTAAATAAAATCTTCAGGGAGATATTTTAAAGTCAAGCACTTAGGAGCATTAAAATTGCCATCCACAACCCAAGTACAGGATGAGTTTTCTAAAGTTAGTGCCTCATCCAACACTAATTTTGTCTGTGCAACTTAACCAAGAAATGCACTATACTCTTTTTCCTTTTTCTCATATTTCCAGTTATGCCAGAAAAGATAAACTTTTAGCATACCAGAAGGTCTTCCTTAGTTGTTCCAAGTGACAGTTTGAATCTCATATAAAATATTCTGTCACCACTGAACATCTGGTCGGATCTCAGTTTCTTGGGGAGGAGGAGAAACACAACTGCCTTAGCCCAAGGTTCCAGTCTCAAGAGTCGGTAAGCAGATATTTATCACTTCATTTTAAAATTCATGCAGTGCCCACAGATGTTATTATATAATTACAGATCAAATGGCAGCCAGTGTGTGAATCTTGAATTACTTGTCCTGGAACAGATAGAGCTATTTATAATCATCTTGAGGCCGGGCACGGAGTAATGTGGACAAGACAGACTAATTTCTAGCTCTCAAACTGAGACTTAAATGAAGCATCATGAAGTAGCAGCTGCCAATTATGGGTGGAACAGTCCACACTGCCCACACAACCACTGGTGAAAATGCTTTTAGAGCTGTGGCCTCAGAGAAGGGGCTAAGCCTTTGCAGGGAATTGTTTTGCAGGGCATGGCTTTTAGCAATAAACTACCAGTTATTGCTGGCAGAGAGAGAGGGGTGGAGTTGAAAAGCACCCTAAGGCCTCTTCTCTTTTATTCACTTCCTGTGTTCAGTATTTTGACTTGAGTGGACTCTAAAAGAGAAATGTTAGAGAAGGCAGAGGCTCAGTGAGATGAATAAAATAATTAGTTCTTTCCATATTAACAGTGCTTGGGTTTATTTCTAAGGAGGGAAATTTGAGAAGTAAAGCAGGCATATATAGTTAATCCTCATGATTTATGCATTGCATAATTGTAAATTCACTTACTCATGAAAATTTATTTGTAACTCCTAAATCAATACACCACGTGCTTTTCCAGTCATTTGCAGACATCCACAGAATGGCAAAAGGTTTGAGTTACCTGATACCTGCATTCCCATTTGAGGTCAGACAAGGTCCTCTCTGTCTTCTTATTTTAGCTGTATACTGTAAACAAGTGCCTTTTTCGTGGCATACTTAGCGCCACGTTTTTCACATTTTTGTTATTTTTGCTTGTGACTTTGCTGTGTAAAGACAAAGAAGAAGATACATGATCTGTAACCCAGAGAAAAATGAGTCAATAGAAACTGACCCAGGCATAACGAGAATAATGGCATTAGCAGAAAAGGATTTTAAAACAGCTATCATAAATATGGCCACATATTTAAGAAAAACATGAGCATGATGATGGAACATTTAAAGAATCTTAATAGAGAAATGGACTATGAAAAAGAACAGAGTGGAAATACTAGAACTGAAAAATACAGTGTCTGAAACAAAATATTTATTGGCTGGATCTAACAGCAGTTTTGACTCTGCAGAAGAAAAGATCAATGAAAATTGAAGCCTGAGATACAGAAACTATTCAAACTTCAAGGAGAGAAAAAAAAAGATTTACTAAAATGAACAGAGCCTCTGTGACCTGAGAGGGGAAAAATAAAGTGGATTAATATACAAATAATTGGAGTCCATGGAATAGAAGAAAGAGATTAGAACAAAAAAAAATTTGAAAAAACAATGGTCAAAATATTCCCAAATTTGATGGAAAATAGAAACCCACAAGCCTTCAGGCAGAATAAACACAAAGAAAAATCACACTAAGGCACATCCTAATCAAATTGTTGTGATTTAGTGATAAAAAGATAATCTTAAAAGCAGCTAGAGAAAAATTATTTAAATACCTTGCCTAAATGTAACAGGTTGAATTATGTATCCCAGACAAACAAAACAATACAAAACAAAATGCATTCTTAATCTTAATCCATTCCTGTCAGTGTAAATTCATTACAAACTGGACCTATGGATGAGGTGACTTCAGTTAAGGTGTGACCCATCTCAGTCAAGATAGGCTTTGGTTAGGATTACTAGTGTCCTTTATAAGCAGAATGAAATTCAGAGAGAAAAGCCACAAGAAAAAGTCAAAAGTCAATGGACCCTGGAAGAGAAAGGAGGTACCACCATGTGCATTGCCATGGGACCGAAAAGCCAAGGGTCAGGGATTGCCAGCAGCCAACCCCAGAATACCACAATCTTCAGAAAGCATTGCCTTGCTTAACATGTCTCAGTTTTTTACTTCTTTTAGCCTCAAATCATGAGCACAGAAATTTTCATTGTTTAAGCCCACTCTTTGTATGTTATTTGTTTTAGTAGCTTGGAAACTAAGGTGCTGAGTCATACAGGTGGTAGATGAGGGAGCTTAGATGGGAACTCGGAAGTCTCGCTCCAGGGTCTATATCCTTAGCCATTATGCCATGGTACTCTTCTTCCCCAAACATAATTATGAGGTGCTGTTTATGCCATAGCAGAGACAGCCAATGTTATGGAAAAGTAGCACAGGAGCATCTACCTAAGGATAAGGGAAAGCTTTTTCAGGAGAAAGGAACATGCTACAGGTCTGGAAAGAGTTATAAGAGTCAGATGGGTCTGGGGAAGGAAGGAAGCATGGGGGAGCACATTCCAGGCACAAGAGATCGTGGTTGGAGAGACGTAGTGATTGAAAGGGTCTAACTCCTCTTGGATAAGAAGTAATGAAATCAGAATATGAATTCAGAAGAAAGAGGATCTTCAGTGAGATACATAATAAAAAATAAAACCATTCTGTGATAGAAATAAACCTAGAATGTATTGACCACCTCTGTTCAGAAGTAGAATTTGAGCAAATCTATTCTTCAATCAAGCAAAGAAAAGTCTGAGGACTTCAGTCATATAAGATTAAAGCCCACCCTCATTCATTTTGGGCACAATTTAAGTAATATCTTCAAAGGTCCTAATTTACAAATGGGTTCAAACCTACAGGACCAGGGGTTGGGACCTGGTATACTAGTTTGAAACTGTTGTTACCCTAGAAAAGCCATGCTTTTCAATTCTGATTTTATATTGTTGGGTGGGATCTTTTTTTTAAATATTTGTATTGAGAAACCTTCACATACATACAGCTCATGCATGGTATAACACCAATGGTTCACAATCTCATCACATAGTGGTGTATTCAACACCATGATCATTTTCAGAACATTTTCATCACTCCAGAAAAAGAAATAAAAAGAAATAAAAATAACTCATACATCCCATACCCCTTACTCCTCCCTCTCATTGACTACTAGTACTTCAGTCTACTCAATTTTTTACCGTTTATCCCCACTATTATTTGTTTATTATCCTTATTTTTCACTCTTCTGTCCATACCCTGGATAAATGAAGCATCAGACGCAGGTTTTCACAATCACATGGCCACATTGTAAAAGCTATATCATGATGCAGTCATCTTCAAGAATCAAGGCTACTGGAATACAGCTCAACAGTGTCAGGTACTTCCCTCCAGCCACTCCAAAATGCCCTAAACTAAAGCAGGTTATCTATATAATGCATAAGAATAACCTACAGGATAACCTCTTAACTCTATTTGAAATCTCACGACCACTGAGATTTTGTCTCATTTCTGTCTTCCGCCTTTTGGTCAAGAAGGCTCTCTCAATCCCATGCTGCTGGGACCTGGCTCATTCTGGGAGTTCTGTCCCATGTTGCCAGGGAGATTTACACTCCTGAGACTCATGTCCCACATAGTGGGGACGGCAGTGAGCTCACCTGCCAAACTGGCTTAGAGAGAAAGGCCACCTATGAGCAACTTCTTAAAGAAGTTCTCTTTGGAAAAAAAAAAAAAAAGAGAGACATTCTCTGGAGGTGACGCTCAGGCATAATGGTAAGTAGGTTTAGATTCTCCTTTGCAGGAATAAGTTTCATAAGGGCAAACCCCAAGATCGAGGGCTCAGTCTATTGAATTGTTTGTTCCTTACTGCCTGCGAGAATATTAGAAATTCCCCAAATGAGGAAGTTGAATATTTGGGGTGGGATATTTTTTATTAGGTTGTTTTTAGGATGTGACCCACCCAATTGTGGGAGGGACCGTTTCATTAGACACGTACCATGGATATGTGTCTCCACTCATTCAATGTGGGTCACTTACTGGAGTCCTTTAAGAGGGAACCATTTTGTAAAAATGCTGCAGCGTCAACACAAGACTCAGATGTTTGGAGATAAAGAAAGTAAATGACCCTAGGGAAAGACCAGCAGACACCAGCCACATGTCTTTCCACTGACAGAGGTGTCCCGGACTCATTGGCTTTTCTTAAGTCAATGTGTCTCTTCCTGGATGCCTTAATTTAGACATTTTTATGGCCTTAAAACTGTTAACTTGTAACCTAATAAATCCCCTTTATAAAAGCCAACCATTTCTGGTATATTGCATTCTGGCAGCATTAACAAACTAAAACACATGGACATGTCTTTTGTCAGGGACGTGATTCAGTCCCGAGCAGGCTGTGACGAGGTGAGACAGAAAACAAGCAAGTACAAGAAAGTCTGCTAAGTGCTTCAATAGAGACTGATCACTGGACACCTGTTCCATATTTGATTCTGCCAAAGGCAAACCTTGAGACGGGATTTGAGTGCAAGCAGTTTATTTGGGAGGTGATCCCAAGAAACACTGGTTGAGTGTGGGGAGATGAGACAGGGACAGGAAGGAGTGTTAACACTGTGGGCACCTGGGATTCACCTCACTGGAGACCACTGGGAGACCGTATGGTACTTGCCTCCAAGTTGTCCTGCCAAAGGGTGAGGAGCTGGAGATTTAACCCCCATCTTCCACCCATTACTGTTGAAGGGCCACTCAGAACATGCTGGTCCCCCAGCTCTTGCAGTTGGCCTTGTGTCTTTGGGCAGAAAAACAGATGCAAGGGTGAGTGTGCCCTTAGGCAGAGTGAAGGGTCCAAGGAGGCTTGTCGTAGGTGCTGGTGCCCACACTGAAGGCTGGCTGCAACGTGCGCGGGTCTGGGAAGGAAGTCAAGGAGATGAGCAGCCCAGTGACGGAACACCACTCACCTCATGTACCGGGACTACTTGCAGGTGTGCTTTGTTCCCCACCAGATCCGAGCTCCTCAGGAGCAGCGATCAGACCTTACTCATCACTCTATCCAACCAACCTTTCTCAAGCAATTTTTTCCTTTTGTGCTGGACTGGAAGAATCTAAGACCAAGAAACTCATGAAGGCAGCAACTGCTTTATCCCCTTTCTTGCTTCACCAAGAGAAGACCACCAAGAAAGAATGGCCAAGATGAAACTATTGTTACCCCAAGGAAACTGTTTTTAAAAATTGCCAGGGATGTAGGCTTGAGTGATAGAGGCTTTATTTATTTAATACTTCTGTTATTTTTGTACGAAAGAAAATATACTCATTTTTAAAATTTCAAATGCATAAAAGGTACATCTTAGAAATGAGATCACATTACAGATGCCAATGTAGCCTATTTTTAAAAAATATTAACAATATGTTGTGGGGACCATTTATATCCACACATACATATCTAAAAGACCATACGAGATTGAATATGGGTCAAATTTCATGGTCTTCTTTTTCACCTCTATTTATCTATGATTTTTAGAAGAAGTTAATACAAGGAAATATTTGCTTATGTTCTTCAGTTCCTTGGATACTCTTTGCACTTTCTTTGAAATAGGATGCCTTTAGCCTAGAGTGGTTGTTCAAGCCAAGGCAAAGGCAGGATGGGGTCTGAGAGCCAGTTCTCAGGAGCAGAGTCTCTGTGGGGTGCAAAGTCCTTCTCGTCCTACCTCATACTGACATCTACTGGCCATCTGGAGGTCAGCCTTGGGAGCAACTACTCAAAATGGAGAGAGTCGCTGGGTTGTTTTCCCTGAGTAGCCTGTTCATAATTTGTACTCCATTTTTCAAAGCTTTTACCAAGATAGATACCAATCTGTTTGGGTAGCTATGTCCATAATCGAATAGCTGTAGTTTGGGATGTTGTCTTTCCCAATTTCTATTTCATTTATGGCTGCTGCTTGCAATTGGTTGGGTTAGTTATAACCACTCAGCACCATCCTGGGAGTGCTTGCGGTGGGGAAAAAAAACAGATGAATGGGAAACTTTCACACACCGTTACCTAGTTCCCTTATTTTAAAAATCCGCCAGTGCCTGTGCTCAGCAGAACAAATAGAAGGGGCCCTGGGAGTGGGCGACACAGAGAAATGGCTCTGAGACTAAACTGCCATGCGCCCGCTCTTTGTGGCCCATTATGCTCTGTCCCAGCCGCTGCTGTGACTGTATAATAATCAGCCCCATCACAGAAACTTGAGTGACAAAAAAATTATTTCCCATTCTGGAAAATAGCTTAGAATTGTAGGGTGAGCATCTAGAACCCAAGTTTCTAAAAGAGAAACTCCCCAGGGAGAATAATCTTCCCAGGCCCCTGCTCGCATGTCACCCTAGGCTTTTGTCCCATCTCCGACATTGTGGTCCCAGAAAGAAATTAGATTTCAAAGTCCCAGGAATCAGAGTCAAATGCCTCTCTTCCTCTGTCTATGTGAACACGGGTGAGCTCTGAGACCTTCCCATACTTCATGTTCCTCAACTGTAAGTTCTGAATAAAACCATAGAATGAAAAATGTAGTGGGGAGGATTGAAAGGAAACGCTCTTGTCAAATGCCAACAGAGGGATTCAGCAGGTGGCCCTGCCTCTGTTCCCTCTTCCCTGCTGAATGGGACCCGGACTTCCCCATCCCAGCCTCTCCCCATGCCCCTCCAATCAGAATAGTTCCCTCTACTCCAAGGACACTATGCTCAACAAGCTAATCAGTGACCTGCTGATTATTTTTCTGTCCTCATTTCATTTAACTCCTCAGATTCCACGATACCCATTTACTCAGTTCTCCTTCACCCATTCCTTCTCAGACTCCTTTGTTAGCTTTTTTGCAGAGCTCAGTCCTAGACCCCCTCAACTTTCCTCTTTGCACTCTCTACTCATTGACCTCCTGCACCTTCTAAATATCATCTACATGACAATAACTCCCTCTCCCTGAGCTCCAGGCTTACATATCCACCTATTTGCAGGACATCTCTTTTGGAGGTTGGGCTGGACATCTTTTATGGGCCATCTCATTCTTTCAGTCTACCTTTTATTTCCAGCTGTTGCCACTGTGACCAGCTGTGCACGGGAGGAGCTGCCAGCACCTCACCCCTGGGGGTCCCCACATCCTCTGCTTTATGCCCTGGGACTTACCTGGATATGTGCAGGGGCCACTCCCTCAGCCAGGGTGGGGCAATCTTATCCCTGGGAGATGGAGGAAGTTGACATGCTCGGGGCCACCCTTGAGAACGAGGAATGGGAGCTGATGGACAGACACTGCCTTTCTCTTCGCCAGCAGGGAAGCCCAGATGCCTACAGTAGGAACCAGCTCAATAGCATACCCTTGGATTGGCTTTCCTCCTTCCCAGCTACTGAGTTCATTTCCCCCAGTCCATTATCTGCATATATGCTCACAGGGTCTGCTGTCAGGGGAAATCCAAGCTAAAGCAAATGTGCAATTGGCCTCTCAAACATGACAGGACATTCTTTTAGCCATATTTCTCCGAGCCTGCCCATCTTGACAAACAGAACCAGCAACTACCCAATTCCTCAAGTTGGCTACAATCTCTCACCTCCGTCCATCAGCAAGAGCTACCAAATATTCCTCCATAGCGGGGAGTTATTATTTCATGGGTGCAGAGTTTCTGTTTGAGGTGATGAAAAAATTTGAGTGATGGATGTTGGTGGTGGAAACACAATAATGTAGATATAAGTGATACCACTGCACTGTACAGTTGGAAGTGGTTCAAATGGGAAAATCTGGGTTGTATATATGTTACTACGATAAAAAGTTAAAAATACTTTCCAAGTTTGTTCTTTCTCCTTTCCCCACCAGCACCAATATTGTCGAAGCCACCATGATAGCAGTCTCCTGCCTTATTTTCCTCTTTTCACACACATGGACTGGGCGATAGCTGTTATTGTTCACATTACTCAGACAGAGAGACACACTGCCATGAATTGATTTCTCATCTAACTCAAGTATAAGCTCCTTGAAAGCAGGGGTTATATCTAACATAGCAAAACTCCAGCTATCCTGGAACCCTCAGAAAATGAGTCCTTCTGAATAATAAGTCCTCCTAAATAAATCGCTAACACGAACATTTCCAATTTCAGAATCATCTTCATTTTAAGAGAGTTTGGATGCAAATATGTAGTATTTAGGCAATAAATAGGCAGGCCTTGGGTGACTGCTCAGGCCAAGCACTGTGCTAAGTATAAAGGATGCAATAATAAACAAGATGACATGTTCCCTTAGTGGGGAAGGAAGCAGGCCATTAGAATATTGTAGAGAGGATCATAGAGGGTGCTACTGGGAGATAAAATAGGGACACCAAACCCAGGCTGTGTGAGAGGGGAGATGGAATGTCACAGAATATTTCCTGGAAGAAGTGACATCTAAGCTGAGACCTGAAAGATAAGTAATAGTAAAATGAAGAGGTTGATCAGATATGGGAGGGGTGGAAATGCAGGAAGGTCAACTCATGTGGACCTGTTGACTTTACAGTTTGTTGCACATGTTCATCATCCTCTTAAATAGAATATCCTAAATGTGCTATCCTGCAGAAAGCATGCACAGCTCTATCACTTGCCTCCACTTGTTAATTTTCCCACTGTTTTGCCACTAACTGGTCTTTTTCCCAATAATCAATCAATCACACAGCATGCGGGGAGGATTTCTTGCGGTTTCTCTTGGGGCCACTTGCAGAGAAATCATTTAGGAGTGTGTCAAAATGCAGAGCCCCAAACTCCAACTGAGACCTCAGAATCATCATTTCTGGGGACAGGACTGGGCATCTGAATTTCTGGCAGTCACCCTAGCTGATTCTTAAGTACCTTCAAAAGTTAGAGAATCACCATTCTAGGGGCTCTAACTTGGGCCTTTGGGTAATGCATTGCTGGAAAAGTGACAAGGTATCATCAGAAGCCCTTTCTTAGTCTGATAGTCGACAGGGTAGACGACCGATCCTTGGCCTTCTCCCTCGTCATGCCTTGCTCTCATCCCTCCCGAGTCACCTACGATATCCACTGTCTCCTTGAGGGGTAGCATGACTTCGTGGTCACCTGGGTGCTGCCCCCACTGTATGTGAAAGAACCCTGCCTCCCGTCGTGGGCACCAATGTGCAGGCACCCTCACATCCTCCCCACCTGCACAGACCTGATGGATGAGCCTCTGCACTGCCTCCAGGCAAGTGGCTCACAAAGGACGCCCATCTCCATAGTAGGGGCTACAGGCTGTATGTGATCCCAGGCCCACCCAGCTTCCCCAGCCCTCCCTCACCCCTTCTGCTGGACTCCTGAGCCTGTCAGAACCCCACACCCTGGACAGCTCCTGGACTGTAACTTTCTGCAGTCATCCCTCTCTTAGGGGTCCCTGCATAACTTTTCCACTGCTGTGCTGTGAGACCCCGTGGTACTGACCTTCCCCGGAGGGTGTGCTCTCAGCATCAGACACCAGTCGCTGGAAGAAGTTACCGAACTTCAAAAGACATGTGCAAGGGCACACCCCACCCCCACCCCCAGCACACTCACAGAGTAAAGAGGTGATCAGTTTATCCTTGTGACCCCAAAGACTATTCCATGGGACTCTGCTTGGCCCCTTGCCCTCCCTCCTGCTCTCCTTTGCTTCCTCTCTATTCCCTGAAGCCAGCTGTGAGGAAGAAGGCTAGGTCAGCGAGTCCTGCACCCAGCATATAACAGCTTTGGGACCTTCAGTAAGTTTTTTTTAACTGTCTTCTCCTCATTGCTCTGATCGACAGAAAAGGCATAACCACACCTAATTCACGTGCTTGCAATACAAATTAAACAAGATGCTTATAAGACACTGTTGAGGATTGAATCACATCCCCCACAAAAACCATGTTCAAGAAATAGGACTTTGAAGATGCTATTATTACTTAAGGTGTGGGCTCATTTATGAATAAACTCTTTGAAGATGCTATTTCGATGAGGCCAAATTGAAGCAGTGTAGACTTTAATCCATATGAGTGCAGTCCTTCTAAGGCAGGGGAAATTCTATGGACGGTCAGTCCATAGAAGCCAGAACAGAAACCAGAAATCAGCAGAAATCTGAGGAGCAGAAATGAGATCTCTTTGCTGTATGATGTAGAATAACTGGAACTCTGCAGACTGTCACAGAAAGTGAACCCTGCCCATTTGCCTCCAAAGCCATGAGACCGTAAATTCCCATCATTCAAGCCCAATGTGTTGCCTGTCTTTGCCACGGCAGCTCCTGCGGACTCGGACAGACACTTAACGCATTGAGATGCCGAAAGTACCTGCTGCCCACATGATCGCTGCCAGTCCCTCAGGGCACCCACCCCACAGGGCCGGCCTCCGCAGCTGGGTGCTGGGGGCTCTTTGGTTGAAACTCAGATTCCCCAGAAAGCAGAGCCTGAGGCACTGTGCTCACATGGTATTTTTTCTTAGTAAGGAAAGTCCCACGGAACAGAAGCAAGGGACAGGGGAGAGGAAGAGCTGAAGGCAAGACCTGTTAGCAAGCTGGCCTCTGCCACAGACTGCCTGACCCCAGGGATGGGGCCCCTGAGAATCCTGAGGAACCTCGGCTCTGGTCTGCCCCTTGGAGGGGAGAGGGAAGAATGCATCCCTCAGTCTCTTCCCGATTCCTCAACCATTAGCTGAATAGAGCATTAGCTTCCCGCATTTCCAGGTTGTGGACACGTGGGGGCGGTTCTGAGCAGCGTGCTATAGACAGCGGCAGGAGTCTGAGGGTGGGGATGAGAGGCCCAGGAGTCCGAGAGAGACCTGGTCAGGTCCCAATCAGATCCACGTGCAGAGAACCCAGGAAAAGGTGAGGTCTCCACGAAACTGAATTAGAGCCTAGCAGCCCTCTGATACAGCCTTGTCCCCAAACCCAATTGTCCTATAATGCCCTCTGGCTCTCTCTCCTTTTTTCCTTCCTTAACTTGACTTCTGCTATGTCTGCATTTCTCAACTGTGAAAGGAAAGTTTGAACTTTTGAGGATATCATCAGCCAATATGTATTCTTCCATTCCACCAGGAAAATCAAGCACACCCCAAACACAAGTCTGATCTCTAGGGCCCCCTCACTCTTCTAAAGCAGGTTCTACTACAGAGGGCTGTTGCTGCTGCTGCTGTTTGAGACCTGGGGACACTGAAAATCCCAGAACTCTTCAGATTTGCTGCGTCCCACTATTCCAGGCAACAAGAGTTTCCCACACACACTTTATCTCCCACAGTGTCCATCACATGCCTTACACACTGTAAACAAGGATTGATTGAGCAATGCTCCTAGAGAAGAAATATCATCAAATTAAAAGCAAATGAACTGCACTAGCAGGAAAACAAATAGCTCATTTATGTAACATGCCTGAAGCTGTACAGCAATTCAAAAGCAACAGAACCAAACTGCAAGACGCCCCACAATGGAGTCCATGCATACGCCATGATGGAGGCAGGGTGTGCCCGCGATGGAGGCAATGTGTGCCCACAACAGAGGCAATGTATTTGAGGACCTCTGGGTCACAGGGTGTCCCAACAGGAAGAGCCTACTGAGTCTTTCATCCACACAAGGAGATCCAAATCTAGGGCAGCGCTATTCTCCTAACTTCCTGCTCTATCTAATTCTGCAAGGCACCAATTCTTCATGCCATGGAAATTAGGTCTCCCCAGTTTCAAGGTTGTAGCTTTCTGAAAAAGGATGCGGGATGAGGCTCCACTGACTCCACTATTTATTACCCAGTCTGACGATGTCCTGCAAGAGGCCCAGCCTAACTTACCAGGTGCCTAAACTTGAAGATAACTGCAAGGCTTTTCCTTGCAGCCCTTTCTCAGGGACAGAAGCAATGAGAAGGGTTAAGCTAGCTTTAAACTCAGTAAATCATTTCTGAAAGGTGAGTGGGGTCTTACACCTGTGCTATCTCTCTCTCTGCAGCCCTCCTGAAGCCTGCTCTGTAGTAAGCCTGAGAGTTAGTGGATGGAAGTCCTGGAGGAGATGGCTATTGTTGCTCCCCGCAGCCAAGAAATCCTCAGCCCCAGGCTATTATGTAAAAGCAGCTGGACTGAGGAACCACCCACAGGGCAGACCCCCTGGGTGAGTGGACCCCAACACAGGATACATGGGAGTCAGGTGTCCCACAAAAGAAGATTGTCCTGCTGCTAAGAAAACCATAGAGTTTTCTGACCCCATCAGTAACGTCTCAAGGGCAGGGAGGTGTAGGGTTGGCTGTGGAGGTTGGGAGGGCAGGCCCTTCACTTCTGCTTTGGTGTACTTCCCAGGGAGTAAGCAGTGATTACAACTCCATCCATTGTGTTCCTGGGCTCTAGGCCAAAGGACAAATCCTGTACCCAATGGCCTTACCTGGGGGATGGAGAGAAGGAGGGTCCTGCAGCAGCTGGGAAAACCCCAATTCCTCCCTCTGAGATCCTCAGGTCTAAAATGCCAAGAAAGAATTGTGAGCTGAGTCACTCACTGAGCTTTTACAGTGTGCTGGCCCTGATTCTGGATGCTTCATTCCCATTCTCTCTAACTTTCATGCCAGTTCTATGAGATTGGGGTTGGAGAGGCTCAAGCATCTCAGAGAGGAGAACTGTATTAGTCTTCTAGAGTTGTTGGAACAGTGTACCCCAAACAGGGTATTTCTGATTCCCATAGCTGCTGTTCAAGGGACACCCAAAGAATTTCATTCATGTTCAAGGATGGAGCTGCTATTGCTGTAGATGGGTATATGCAGAAAATATTTTAGATTCCCAGAGTTCCCATAACAAAGTACCACAAAGTGAGGGGCTGAAATACCAGAACTGTACTGTCTCATGATTCTGGAGGTCAGAAGTCCAAAATCAAGGTGCTGACATGGCCATGATCCCTCAGAAGTCATTGGAAATAATTCTTCTTTGCCTCTCCCCTGGCTTCTGACAGTGGCCAGTATTCTTGGCTTGTGGGAATAATATTACATCAATACCTGCTTCTATCACATGGCCATCTCTCTCTCTCTCTCTCTCTCTCTCTCTCTCTCTCTCTCTCTCTCTCTCTCACTTTCTCTCTCTGTCTCCCTATGTCCAAATTTATTCTCCTTATAATTACACCAGTCATATCAGATTAGGGCCCACCATAATCCAGTTTGGACTCAACTAGTCACATCTTCAAAGATTTTATCTTCAAATAGGGTCACACTCATAGGGCTGAGGCCTAGGACCTGCATATGTCTTCTGAGGGACACAATTCAATCCCTAACAGGACTTGACTTGCCCAGTTCCACCACTGGTAAGTGGCAGAACTTGGATTTGAACCCATGTGGGGTCTAATTCTCAAAAGACACCAACAGTGAAGGTTATCCTCTATCTGGAGAGAGAGTCAGGACTTCACACTCAGAGACACAAAATGGAAGCAAGTGGAGGTGGAGCAGTAGAGAGTCCCAAACACATCCTTTGATTGTCTTCTGTTGGTTGTAGCTTGTGTTTATGGCTGGGATGTGGCACCCTCTTCTGCCATGGCTCTCCCTCTACTCTCCTTGCCCAAGAACATCATGTCCAGGAGGGCAGGACATTATATGATTTTGATTATTGCTGGATTCCCCATGCCTAGACCGCTGTCAGGTTATAGTAGGTTCTCCATAAGTATATGTTGAATGAATAAGTCAATTAATCTACAAATTGATGGAAGGGCTACTTGGACAGGCTAGGAACTGAACAGACCAAAGCACCTGAGTCCACCTATTACATATCATGTAATCAACCCAAAACTGGCTTTTATTGTAGTCATTTTGGACATCCCTACATTGTATGTTTCACGCACACATGTCATGCACAGGTACATACACGTTCACACACATGCACAACCATGAACAACCACATGCACAAACACCACCATGTGCACACACGCACACACTACCTACCCACTTCTCAAATTACAGGCAATGAAATGTACTGGAAAGGGCATGGGCATTGGGTTGAGAAGCTTCTCAATAAATACAGTTTCGTTCCTATTCCAGTCCCTCCAACTCCAAACATCTCACTGGGGAGAAAAGGACATAATTCATTGCTCCTGAAATATAAAATTTTATCTGCATATGAAACCTCTCAAAACTGAAAGGAAAACAAGGCTATTTTTCCTTTCTATATTTTGCAATCAGCTCAGAAAGGAGTTTGAGAAAATCTCTATCCATCTGCTGCCCAGCATTCACTCAGCTGAACATTGCTCAGTCAGGGTTATGTGAAGCTGAAGAAATAATGAAAATGCACAGAAGACCTCATCCCAACCCACACTGCTGATCAATTTCCAAAAGGGCATTCTTGCCAAATGGCCTTTTGGCTTCACCAACTTGAACAACTTTCCTGCTCACTGCCTAGAAGAAGAGTTCTGGCAGGAAAAGGAATTCGTGGTGTAAGTCCCACATGGCATTTCATTCCAATAGACTCGGGGTGGAAAACAATTACTACGAAGCAGGTAAAGCTTACCTGTGGTGCCCGGATCAATCACAGTAAGCATTCAAAGAATTCTAGAAACTCCAAGATGCTTTCTTCCCATCCCTTGCTCCATTCTGAGGACCCCATGATAGAACATGCTAGTGGAGGGAACCACATACTGAGGATGAGATGTTTTTCAGCACCTTTTAAAGCCTGAAGTTTAGCAATGGATGGAGGGAGGCACACTCCCCAGTGTCCTTGATCTTAATGCAGTTGGTCACCAGAAAAACATGCTTTGTGGGTTATTGCCACATCAATTTGGTTATAAATGCCCACCAGAGTCCCAAATAACTAGTTGTCAGCCCCAGGGTATAGTGACCTCATAAACAGTCCATGCCTAATATGGACTTCATTGGAAGGAAAGAGAGGGGGAAGCCATAACATGCCCAAGGCAATTCTGGAAAGAAAGAGGGATGCAAAAAGAGAGTCCCAATAATCTTGAAAATAAGCATGGATTCCAGCCTTTGGAATGAAATGGCCTGGGGTGTCCAGTATAGCCTCTGCAGAATGGAGAAGTCTCTGAGACCAAGCAGTTGTAGTACTTTAAGTATACCATCCCACTGTCATCCCTCCATGGTTTCCAATGGGAAATTTTAATCTTATTGAGGCTCCCTTGTACATGATACCCTGCTTCTCTCTTGTGGCTTTCAGAATTGTCTCTTTAACTTTGGCATTTGACAAGTTAATTAGAACATGCTATGATGTGGTTCTTTTTGAATTTATCCTGTTTGGGGTACTTTGGGCTTCTAAGATGTGTATAGTCATGGCTTTCTTTGAATTTGTGAAGTTTTCAGGAATTATTACCTTGAATATTGTCTCTGCTTATTTTCTTTTTTTCACCCTCTGGGACCCCCACAATATACTTAAGAGCATCCCACAGGTTTCTCAGGATTCTTTCTTCTTTTTTGTACCTCAGACTGATTTCAATTGTTCTATCTTCAAGTTCTCTGATTTGTCCTTCTGCCAGCTTCCATGTGCTGTGGAACCCTCTAGAAAAATTTTAACTTCTGTTACTATAGTCTCCAGCTCAGTTTGGTCCCTTGGCATAATTTTCAACTATTGATTTTCTCTTTGCATTCATCTATCTTTCCTGGTTTCCTTCCGTTCTTTGTCCTTTTTTTCCCTTTAGCTCTTTGAACATATTTAGGACCAATTTTTAAAAATCTTTGTTGGAAATGTTCCAGGTCTGATCCTCCTCCTTCCTGGTTTCCAATATTTTAATCTTCATGTTTGCCTGGGCCATTGCTTCCTGTTTCCTTGTATATTTTGTAACCTTTCGTTGCAGCCTGGACATTTTGATACTTTAATGTGTTATTGCTGGAAATTAGACTGAAGCATCTGTTCCTTAAGTTTGTACTCAGCTAGTGTGCTATGACAGGGTTTTCCTTGAATCCTAGGAGCTAAAAAGAAGGAAGAAGAGAAGGAGAAAAAGAAAACATCTTCCCCAGTCTTAGCAGATTGACCAGTAGGAATGCTCTCCTTCTGAGCTCCCCCTGCGGAGCTTGAAGTGCAGTCCCAAGGCCAAAGTGTGGGGGCTGCCCTGATTCTTCCTGTGCCTGTGTCTTGCCTTGAGCATGTGCAGGCGGCCCTGGGAATTCCCCCTTTTACAGGGGATGAATGCCCCCTCTTCCCTAGGAAACCGTTTCCTCATTATCCCAGACACTGCACTGTATGTCTACAGCAAGCAAACCCCTGCCCCAGGCAGACACGAGATTGTTTTCCCACAGTGTTCTGTAGGAGAGCTCGGTGAGCTGCCATCTACCGGCGGGACAGGTTCTGGGACAAGTCCCTAGGGCCATGACCGGAGAGATGAAGCCAGACGTACACATTTCCAGTATGTGCACAAGGGTGACTCTGCTCCCTCTGTCCAGGACCTGGGATCAGCAGTGGGAGCACAGGCTGGCTCCGTGCCAACCCAGTAAGAGGTGGGGGAGGGGCCGGCCAGGCAACCTGAGATCCTTCTACTTTTAAGTGGCCTTTTTCATTTGGCACTCCCCCTGTTCCTGCAGTCCTTCAACTGTTTTCTGGCACTTTGAGAAAGATGCTTCCGCCAGTTCTTACTAATTGTTCTGAGCTTCTGTGGGGAGACAGAGCCCTGGGCCTCACTGGGTTTTGTTACAGGTTAAATCATGTCCCTCCAAAAGACATGCTTAAGTCG
This sequence comes from Tamandua tetradactyla, assembly GCF_023851605.1. NCBI lineage: Eukaryota > Metazoa > Chordata > Mammalia > Pilosa > Myrmecophagidae > Tamandua > Tamandua tetradactyla. The sequence continues at coordinate 98,484,772 of NC_135336.1, forward strand.
TAACCTCTGGTCCTGTGAATGTGACTTCATTGGAAACAGGGTTGTTGCATGTGGAATGGGCAAATTCAAATGAGTGACACGGGAGTAGGGGGTGTTCTAAGAAGAGAAGAGACAGACCAGAGGCAAAGAGAACAGAAGCCATGTAATGATGTCGGCAGAGATGGAACCCGTGATTGCCAACAAACCACCGGACACTAGGAAGACTCAAGGAAGGATTCACCTTGACAAGTTTTGGACTTCTGACTTCCAGAACTGTGCGGAAATAAATTTCTGTTGTTCCAAGCCCCCCATATGTGGTCACGGCTGCACAGGCCCCTCCTCCTTCTGACTTCTCCCACTCCAGTGCTGCACTCTGAGCTCCCCCTTTCCCAGCACCCGCCTTCAACCCCCATCCTGGCTGCAGACCCCAGCAGGCAGCTTCCACTCAGGGCTCAGCCACCCTCTAAGAGCCTGGCCACAAGCACATCCACTCTAAAATGCCAGGCATAGCTCTCCTCTTTCTAGAGCCCTCTCCCAGCTTGCAGCCAGATCCCATCTGCAGCCTCTGACGCTCAAGGTGGAAGGGCTTTGACTGCTTTTTGATAAGCGAGCCCCCAACTGCACGCCCTGGAAATAAGTCTGAGTAACAGAGTCAGGCAGGTCATTAAAAGTACTGCAAGGTCAGAGCATCAACTAGTTCCATCCCCTATCCCAGAGTATCGACACGGAATAATCCAACACGGAAAAGTTAAAAAGGGCAGAACCCAAATACCCCTAAAGATTGGGAGAAGGATTAAAGAAGAAGGTGACATTATAACAGAGAAGGTAGGGTTTAACAAATGAGTAAGACTGCTGAATCATTATATTGGTATTTCTTTTAGGCACCAATGTCTTGGAGCAGCTAGAAGGAAAAACCTAAAATTACGGAATTGTAACCCATACCAAGCTCTGAAATCTGTTCTATAACCAATTGTTGGGCTGTGCTTTGAAATTTTTTACTTTTTTGTAAATATGCTGTTTTTCACAAATAAAAAAAATGTTTTTTAAAGTACTGCAAGGTGATGAGGAGATTATTCTGCATGTGTAAATTAGGGAAGCTCAGAAGTACACGAATTGCCTGGGGTCAAGAGGGGCCCAGCCCCCCCCCCCCCCACTGAAATAATCCTTCAGGTGACAGCTGCCGTCTCCTGACAAGCCTGACCTTCGGAATAAACAAAAGCCACAATGTCCCTCCCTGTGTTCACACAGAACAGCGGAGGTGGAACAAGCGGTCTGAAGCTCTTCTGTTTGTGTTGCTGAAATCAGGTCTAGCTCCTCCCTGGTCTCCAACTCGCTTTTTTCCCTTTCTCAGCACTGAAGGGGGAAACATTTCCCAGTGTGATAACATCCAATTAGATGTTTTACAAAAATATAAATACCCCAGATTCTCTCCTTCCATTTAGCCACAGTGATGACGTGGCAACCAACCTTTACCTGTTCTCAGTCAGAAATCAAAAGTTTTCTGAAATTTTCCTTTTGTGTAACGTGAAACACATAGTGAACCTGTGTGCTAGTTTTAGTGAAGCCTGCATTGGCAACTTCTAAGTGATTCTGAGAACAAAGAACAACTGTTTTCGGTGTGGTTTGTCCCAGCAGCTGAGGAGCGAGAAAGAGGGGACCAAGGCGTTGGAATCACAAGTACAGTACGGAAGCCATGCACTCACTGGTATGTGCCACAGGCTCAGGCAGGACAACAGATTTTTGTCTTCCCGTCCTGTGAGAGGAGAGCTACAGGCCCCAATTCACAGAGGAGGAAACTGAGGTCCAGAGAAATAAGGAATTTTCACAAAGGAAGTGGTGGCACCAGGATCACACTGAGCTTTGGTTGACTTCCACGCCTGAACTCTTTCAACTACACCCAACCAACATTCATGACATGGTGCTGAAAACTCAGTGGGGTATTCACTCCTCCAGACTTTCATAAAAACTGCATTAGGAAATTAGAGGTGCCTACAGAAAGTAGGGTTTTATTATTCACGTGGAACAAGTAGGGAATGGGAAATAAACACATTTAGGGAACCATGATGAAATGGAGGTGAATTCTTGCTGGTAAATGTAATTGTAGAGTCAGCACACACTAAAATAAATGCAGAAGGGCATCTGTTTGGGTTGACTTGAGGTCCGTGAAGATCATGTTGAAGCCCTAACTCCCAGTGCTTTGGAATATCATGTTATTTGAAACAGGGTCATGGCAGATACAGTTAGTTAAAATGAGGTCATGCTGGAGTACCGTGGACCCTCGAGCCACTACTATCTGTGTCCTAATAAAAAGAAGATAAGACCCACAGACACATGGAGTGAAGTCAGCCTTGTGGAAATGTAGTCAGACGTTGTATTTGTGCCATTACAAGCCAGGGAATGCCAAGGATTCCTGGTAACTGCCAGAAGCTGGAAGAGCTCCAAGGAAGGAGTCTTCACTAGAGCCTTCAGAAGGAGCATGGCTCTCCCAAAACCTTGATTTCAAATTTCTAAACTCCAAAACTGTAAAAGAATACATTTCTGCTGCTTTAAGCCACCAAGTTTGTGGTATTTTGTTACGTCAGTCATGGGAAACTAAGACAATATCTGAATTAAAAAACAAATCCTAGAAAATACAGTTTGGAGATTGAAGGCAGAAGATGATCAAGATGCTCTTGGCAAGGTTATTTACAGAGAAAATACTGAGAAGAATGAAAAAGCAGTATTGTTGCTCCATGCCCACGGAGTGAAAGCATCCAGGAAGCTTCACCAGCTCAGGGAAGTGGAAGTGACAGAGATATCTCCTATAGTAAGGCACGCAGAGTCAATTTATAAAAGAAAATAAAGTAAAGAAGAAAGTGTGCCCAGTCATAAAACCTGTGAAGAAAGTATATCCAGTAACAAAATCTGCTTTTCTACAGTGTCCTTACATCTCAACAGGAGCTCAGCAGCAACTGGGAAACAGTAGGCGCTAACTCAGCAAGGGTGAGGGTAGACAAGATGACCCCACTCCTGTACCAACTTGTCTCCCCACCCAGTGACTCTTTCTGAAATCCTCTCCTTACTTCTAATCTCTCTCCACCCCACACTCAATTCTCAACCCCAAGTGTACCTCAGCTCCAGCATCCTTCACTCCTTATTTTCACCTTCAATTCCCCCCTGAGATTATCCCTCAGACCCGTGAACATATCAGTCACGTAGCTGATGTTTCTCCAGGGACCCACGTGGGTTGTAACTCCCTGGGATTCCCCATCTGCTGCACAAACTCAAAGGGCTCCGTGCCCCTTGCAGAGCTCACTGCAGATAGGCTTCCATGGTACTTTGGTGGAAGAGACATCGTGGTCATTATCTAATGGGTCCTATTATTGAGACAATTCCATCACCCATACATCAAATGGGAAGAGTGGTTACATGTCTCTTCTGTTACCCAGTTAGACTCAAGTCACAGAATTATGTGACTGCTCTCATTTATTCTTCAGGAATATTGTCCCAAAAGGGTCCCCTTTCTAGTCTTGGGGCAAGTCCAGCTACATCCTGCTGCCTCTAGGACAAGCTCAGCTCAGTCTCCAGGACCACACCGGGGGTCTGCTTTTGATGGGAAAAGGGTGTGTATTGAGGGTGAGAGGGCGGATTGTGTCATGTAGGGCAGAGGGAAAAATGGACATCAGAGGGAACCTCTCTGAATGACTGCATTTGATGGCAGGTGAGTGTGCACGCATGCAAAGGAACTTTTTTATACTGACATCCAGAAACTATAACTTTAGGAAAGAAAATGAGGTCAATAGCAGAAAAGTTCATAAAACATAAATTCAAATTCAAAGTTCTCCTTTCTCCTAGTTTTCTATGCCATCAAACAAATAATTTAGCCTCATTTTCTGCAATCAATAAAATAGAGATAATTATTGCTTCTCCTACCTCATAAGATTGCTGAGATGATCTAACTATATTGTGAATTGAATGTATGTTTTTTTAAGTATAAAACACTATAAAAATGTAAGATAGTTATTCTAGGCCTTTGGTAAGGAGAAGATTAAAATAATTGGGGTTATTATAGTCACATTATATTCCTTGCTTTTGTGTCAGTAAAGACGTGGTGGAGATTATTTAAACCCTTAAAAAGCATTATTGATCAGCAACAAAAAAATATTCTTTCAAATATGTGATGTCTAAAAGGGCAAAATATTTAATAAAATCTATTAAATGCTTCTTTATAAAAAATGATTTGGATTCTACCATTTCCACCTAGCTATGTCAAAGGCATCATGAAGCCAAATGCCTTCCTTGCACTCTGAAAAGCAATCAGTGTACTAGTTCCCATTACTTATTATGGTGAAAGTTGGGAGACAGAGACATCACCAATCCTGAGTGCCCATGGAAGGAAGACCAATAACCCACTGGAGAAAGATGACGGGATAGATAAGAGGATGATAAACTATGAAAGGGAGTTTAGTTTTCCAGATGCCAAAACAAATACCATACAGTGGGTTGGCTTAACAACAGGAATTTATTGACTGGTGGTTTCAGAGTGTAATACGCCTGCCTACTCCCAGGGTCAATATCTTCTGACTCACTGACAATCTTTGGGGTTTCTTGGCTTTTCCATCACATGGCAATGCACATGGGGGCATCCTCTCCTTCCTCTTTTGAGTTCCATTGACATCCAGCTTCTTTCTGTAGCTTTCTCTCAGTCTCACTTTTATTCTGCTTATAAAGGACTCCAGGCCAACCGGAAAGCAGAGTGGTGGTTCCACAGCAGGCTAAGTATAGGATTGCTATATGGTCCAGCAACCCCATTATTAGACACGTACGTATAAAAAAGTGAAAGCAGGGACACAAATGGACATTTGCATACTGGTGTTCATGGCAGTAGTATTCACAATTTGCAATGGATTGAGGTGGCCTAAGGGTACAACGACCGATGAACGGAAGAGCGAACTATGATCTCTGCATAACATGAAGTTTGATGGCTGCAGGAAGGAATGAAGTTGTGAGGCATGCAACTAGGTGAATGAACCTTGAGGATAGTACATTGAATGAAATAAACCAGAAAAGACAAGCATTTTAACGCCTCACTAATATGCACAGACTATCATGAGCACACTAAGAATTGAACCCTTGAGCATAGATTATTAGGGAAGACTTATGGCAAAGGTTCCTAGATTGTAAGCAACAGCAGACACATCTATTCTTATGCTTATTTCTAAATTCTGAGATGCTGAGCCCTTTGTATACAACCTGGTTGGTCTCTAAAACTTTGGGTATGTGTGTGACACCTGAGGTTCAGAACTAGAGTTCTGCAGCTCTGAAAGTCAGCATTACACCATACAGAAACTGTTAAAAGAGCTCAAAAAGAGATCAGACTTCAGTCAGAGATGTGAATGAAGATGTTTTGGTTAGGACTAAGGTAAATCAGACTAAAGGGTAAAGGATGATATTGAGTATGTTTTGAAACTTCAGCTTCCTTATGAGACAACAGGAAGAGTTATTTGTTTGGTTTAAAATTTATATTTTCTGTAGTACACTGTCTAATTTAACTTGTATAGTCAATTTATTTGAACACCATAATTACATGGAATCTTGAACAGGGCATGAGATCTTGTTGCTTTGTCCAGGTTAGTGTGATGCCCTAATATATCCCAGAGTAATTGAGGCAGAGAATAAAAAGTATTTGCAAAGCCCCCTGGAGGGACTGGGTGAAAATGTGAAAAGATCACATTTCCCCACCTGGGGAATTCCAGATATTCTCATAGCAACTGTTTACAAAGCTGAAGAAGATATTCTCACAAGCATTGGGGCCTACCAATTTAATAGGCTGAGCCCTCGATCTTGGGGCCTACCGTTATGAAACTTATTCCTGTAGAGGAGAAGCTAAGCCTACTTATAATTGTAATTATGCCTAAGAGTAACCCCCAGAGAACCTCTTTTGTTTCTCAGATGTGGCTTCTCTCTGGAAACCAACCTGACAGGTAAACCTCCTGCCTTTCCCTCTACATGAGACATGACTCCCAGGGGCGTAAATCTCCCTGGCAACGTGGGACATGACTCCTGGGGATGAGCCTGGCCCTGGCATTGGAAAGAGAAATGAAACAAGGTTTCAGTGTTTGAGAGATTTCAAACAGATTGTAGAGGTCATTCTAGAGATTATTCTTATGCATTATATAGCTATCCTTTTCAGTTTTTGGTGAATTAGAATATCTAGAAGGAAATACTTGAAACTGTTGAACTATATGCCAGTAGCCTTGATTCTTGAAGATGACTGTATAACTATACAGTTTTTACAGTGTAACCATGTGATTGTGAAAATCTGATGCTCCCTTTATCCAGTGTATGGACAGATGAGTAAACATATAAGGACAAAAAAATAAATAAGTAATAGCAGGAGATAAGGAGGATGGGATGTTTGGGGTGCTCATTTCCATTTTTATATGTATTTTTTGGAGTAATAAAAATGTTCTAAAGTTGATCGTGGTGATGAATGCACAACTATATGATGATACTGTGAACCATCGTTGTATTCATTGGATGAACACAGAGTTTATGACTATATCTCAATAAAATTGCATTTAAAAAAAAAGGACTCCAGGAATCCAGATTAAAGCCCAACCTGACCCAGTGGGGCCACACCACAGTAAAAGCTTTTATTTACAATGGGGCAACACCCACCAGAATGCTGACCAAGATCAAGTCCAAACAGGGGTAAACAATTCAATCCACCAAGAGGAGAAGAATGATAAGAGCAGAAGAGAAGGGAGTGGGGGCAGGGAGAGAAGACAGGTTGGTCCCAGTGGGGAGCAGCACAGTGGGGTCCTCATGGCCCCACACCCCATGGACACTGTTCCCTCCCTCCAAAGACTGCATTCTCAGTTGGACCTGAGGAATGAGTCTCCAGGGGCTAAGAAGACGAGGCCCATCAGGAGTGCCTGGGCCAGCAAAGGTGACAAAGTGGAACAAAGTGCCAAAACACCTGTTCGACTTCAAGAGCCACTGCCATGCTGTTACCTCAAAACCATGAGGCTATTTGCCCAGCTTACTTTCTGATATTTAAGACTGAAACTGCCAAACGCTTGTCACTGTTTTCAATGGATCTAGTTCTACTAGATTAACATAATTAGGGTGTCACCTTTGTATGAAAGGTGTTCCAGAAGTTCTAAAGACCAGGAGAGGATCATGGTACAAGTGTCCCCTGGGAGTGTTGCAGGGCAACCTGACATGTGTCCTACAGAACTTGGTGACTTTGGGATATATATTCTTTGGGATGAGGCATGATGGGCTGATAGGGTTGCCCTGAGTATCTGATGCTCCCTCCCAGGTCCTGTTGAGTAGAAAGGTCAAAGCCTCTTCATCTAAAAGGTCAATGGCTCATTAATCTAATTAGCATAATAAAACTAGAGCATCTCTGAGCCAGGAGTCAAAGCAAATGAGGCTGCAGAGCAGTACAGCTGCGCAGGGTGTGGACTGCACAACCTCAATGGGAGTCTTTGGCTTGGACTACACTAGGAGCGCACACCTGGGCTGTGCAGTATCCAAAATGCTCAAGCCTACACAGGGTCTGGAAACTCGCCTCATGCTGGTTTAGGTGTGCACAGTTCAGGAAGAGTTTGGTAGGTCAGTGTTCAGGGGGAAACAAAATAAGCAGATTAGCAAGAAATGTAGAAAACAGTCTCTTCAACCCTCATCTCCAGACTTTTCCTTCCTTCTGAGAATTTAGTCACTTGACTGCAGATATCCCTTCTTTCTTGTTCCTTGAAAACAAAGCACAGACACATAAGAAAAATCCTTTCATTACCTGGTACTGTACTACACATGTACAACAACAAAGGAGAAATAAAAGCCTGGGCTTGTCATAGCAGACAAAGAGGGATTCATGGACCCTGCTGAAAGAGACACACGCAGCATAAGCCAGTGGACAGCCTTCTTTTGCTTTCAAAATTTTGTAGCCAGTTAAAAAAAAAAAAGAAAAGTCTGATGCAGGGGGGAGAAGGAATCGGTGGGGACTTACCTTCATCAAACTGGTCTGATATGCACACCCGCATTTTTAAGGGACCTCTGTGCCTGGAAATCCTGGCCGGTCGTTCCAGCATCGGCAGGGACAGTGCACTGCCTGCTGGAAGCCAGGGGCTCTGGAGAAAAGTACCATTCACCACCAAAGGGGCAGAGCGATTGCCAAACTGGGACCTGCTGACGATGTGGCCTGGTTTTCCCTGCAATATTCCTTTCAGCTGTTTCCGCAGCTCTGAAAATGGATTGTGGACAAGACCCCAGCTGGTACCCTGTAAGGGTGCAGACCCCACAGGACAGCCCTGCCAAACTCTTTGTGAATTAAGTGGTCAGGAAAAGGAGAAAATATTGGCAGAAAAAGCATAGTCTGAGGTTTACACAATGTTATCTTGGGTAGACTCGGTGTTGGATAAACACTGTGATTTCTTCTTACACGCAGGAATGTCATGCACTTCAAGGACAGAGCCGCTCTAACAGAGAAGGTTTAGATTCCATAGCTGCCACAACCAAGTACCGCAGAGTGGTGGCCTAAACAACAGGAATGCATTGCCTCACAGTTCTGGAGTGCAAAGTCTGAATGAAGGTGCTGGAAGGCCGCACTCCCTCGGAAGTCTCTAGAGCTCTGGCGGTGGCCTGAGGCGAGCCCTGGCATTCCCCAGGCATGACTCTATCTCCTCCTTGGTCATATGGCTGTCCCTTCTTTGTCTGGGTCCAAATTTCCTAGTGGATCAGGGCCCCCCAGTCCAGTATGGCCTCATCTTAGCTGTGCTGGTTTGAAGCTGTTATGCCCCAGAAAAGACCATGTTCTCTTGGTCCAGTCCTGTGGGTGAAGGCCTGTTGTAGGTGGGACCTTTTAATTAGGTTGATTCCATGGAGATGTGACCCACTTCATTCAAGGTGGGTCTTAATTCCCTTACTGGAGTCCTTTAAAAGAGGATAAAAGACACACAGAAACAATCTAGAGAGCTCAGAGAAGACGTTAGAGAAGCTGAGAGAGGAGGCCACTGAAGCCAGAAGGTGAAAGCAATGAAACCCAGGAGAGAGGGACCTGCAGATGCCACCATGTGCCTTCCCATGAAACAGAACCCTGGCTTGCCAGCAGCCTTTCTTCAGAGAGGGTATCATCCTCCTTATGCCTTAATTGGGACATTTTTACAGTCTTAGAATTGTAAATTTGTCAGCTAATAAATCCCCATTTAAAAATCAACCCATGGGTGGTGTGACGGTGACTCAGTGGCAGAATTCTCACCTGCCGTGCCAGAGACCTGTGCTCGATTTCCAGTGCCTGCTCATGTAAAAAAAAAAAAAAATAGTCAACCCACTTCTAGTATATTGCATTTCTGCAGCTTTAGCAAACCGAAACATTAGCTAATAACATCTTCAAAGATCTTATTTCCAAATAAAATCACATTCATGGGACCAGAGATTAGGAAGGGAACATACTTTTTGGGGGAGTTACATTTTAATCTACAATAGTGGGCAGGACCTGGGAATGGGGGCACAGGTTGGTAATGGGGGATTTGCCTGTCCCCACCTGCTGCAAGATGGGGTTGCTTCTTGGTAGCTGGTATCCAAGGAGGCCCTACAGCATACCCCAAAAAAGCGAGCCCACTGCTCCAGACACGACCCACAGGCCCAGCGAGTGAGGGAGGATGGGTCAGGGCAGGACCACCCTGTGAAGCCTTCCTCTGCATTTGAGATCCAACAGCACAGACTAAGCATGCAGTCGGCCTCCTCGTCAGCCGTCAGCTGCCACAGGAGCAGGGCCTGCCTCCAGCAGCTGTGGGGGACCCTTCAGAGAACTGTCCCGTGAACCCAGACACCTGCTGCCCAAGCTACACACACATTGGCCACATCGTGGGCATCCATGAGTGCCGCAAGGACTTGGGGGCAAAACGCACATGGCCACAGGATAGAATTCTAAGTGCTGATCATGGCTGTCGCCTTCCCTGGCATACGCATTCTTTCCCTGCATCCCACAAACCTCTCTCCCCATTAGCCCCCACAGAGAAAACCAGCATGGAAGAGGAAGCAAAAGCTTCAGACACTCAGCATGGAGGCCGCTGGGAAAGGCCACCAGCCTAATCGCTGGATGGATAGATTCCAGAAATGTGCGAAAAAGGTCTTCTGCTCCCAGAGACGAGATGAGGGATGAGGGATGGACAGTGCAGGGTGAGGGGACAAAGGGGATAGGGAGTGTTATGGTCAGGTTCTTGTGTTCAAATTGGCCAGGTGGTGGTGCCCTGTTGTCTGGTTAGGTAAGCGCTGGCCTGTCTGTTGCTAAGAGGACATTTCATGGACTTAAATCATGATCACGTTGTCTGCATTCACAGCTGATTCTATCTGTAATCAGCTAGGGGGAGTGTCTTCTGCAATGAGTGATGCTGAATATAATCTCCAGAAGGCTTTTAAGGAGGATTCAGAAGAGGGAGTGTTTTGGAGAAACTTTCAGAGCTGGGGAGGTGGGGTGCCTGCCCTGAGTTGCGTTGCTGATGGAAAACTGAGTCCTCAATGGTCCCTCACGTGCTGGTTCTGTGGGGGCACACCAGGGCAAGCAGCCAGCCATGGTCAGTGCCGCAGGCCGGCCCAGCCCCAGAGGACCGTTCCCGCTGGACAGCTTCATCCAATGGCCCTGGGTGCCCAAGCACTGCCCAGAACAGAGGCGGGGGGCCCTCAGCCAGGGAAGGGAGGCCTCCCTGACCATGGCAGGTGTGGTCTACAGAAGCTGGGACAGTGGCTGGTCCCTCTCCCTGTCCTAGAGGCCCTTGTCACAAGTCAGAGCCTGAGGCAGGACCAAGTGGAGCCTGCCTGATGGCCGTGAGGACAGACATGTCATGCCTTATGACTTACAGCCGATCAATACATCACCCACTCCTGTGCTGTGTGCGTGAGTGTGTGTGTGGTGGAGGCCCTGTGCACTGGTGATTATGACTTACGGCCGATCAATACATCACCCTCTCCTGTGCTGTGTGTGAGTGTGTGTGGTGGAGGCCCTGTGCACACTGGTGAGGTCAGAGAAGCCTTCTGCAGTGCATTTGGACTTCATAGGGTGAACGTGTGGGCTGGTGAGTAGGATCTTCTACGACCCCTTTAGATGAAGCAAACTGCATCGCAGGTGCCGTGGTCCATGTGGCTGGAGTCCTTTAAGGCACAGGGAAGCCAGACGCAGTTGGGCAGAAGCAGCCCGAAATCAGCGGCTGCACAGAGAAGCAGAGCTCACAGTGTGACAGAGCCATAGGGACCCCACAGAGCCCAAGTGAAAGCCAGCCTGCCGCGACCTGGAAGCTGCACCCCTGGTCTCCAAAGTCACGAGCCGATGACTCCCTGTGGTTTAAACCAAATCTTGCCAGAGCAGCCTTGGAAATCTCAGAGGGTCTGCAGACAGGAGGAGGGACGGGGCCCTATTTGAATTGTTGGTCTGAAGGAAAGACACCCAAGGAGATGTCAGTCCCTCCAGTACTGGTGTCAGGGTCACTGGCCAAAGCACAACTCCTAACAGGTCCTGCTGGACAGACGTGTGCCTCACACAGTGGACAGACAGAGAAGGCCAACTTCACCAGTGCGTGGCCATTCCTGTGGCCGCCTGCAGCATTGCTCCCCTGTGATTTTCACAAAAGCTTCTTTATTAGGAGAGCTTTGTTCATCTGGAGGTTTGTGTTGCTCTCTGCAGAATATAAACAAGAGTCTGCGGTGTGCTCGGTTTGCTCTCCTTCCCTTCTCCTCGTGGTCGTGTCTTCCAGTCTGTTCCAGACGTGTTTCCTGCCCATTGGAGGATGAAGAGCCTCTTCCATTGCCTGTGTCACCCCAAGGCATCACCATCTTAGAGATGTACCAGACGTTTCAGCATAACTGCGAGAGAGGCCGCACCCCTCCGTGAGCACAACCCCCCCGCACCCTGGAGAAGCCAGCAGGGCAGGAGCTGACTGGGAGAGTCGCTGCGTTCAGCCCCCATCTACAGCAGCAGTGGCCAAGAGAACATTCAATGGTTGCCAGGAAAAGCAATCTTGGGACCCCTGAAATTCATTCGTTCATTCACTCATTCATTCATTAAGCAAGAAGGTCCTACCCACCTACCTCTGTGCTCAGCATTCGGGATAGGCCAATAGACACAACAGGTAAAGACTGCTGCCCTCCTGGGGGTTGCACGGAGGGGAAGGAGGAGAACAATGGATGGTAAACATAACCACTAGGGATAGCAGATTCATACAGTTTGCTACTGTGCTGGTTTGAAAGGATGTATGTAGCCTATAAAAGTGATGTTTTAATCCTAATCTCATTTTATAAATCCAGCTGTTTCTTCTAATCCCTTCTTCTTATTCAGTACTGTATGCTTGAATCTGTGATTAGATTATCCTCCTGGAGACGTGACTCAATCAAGAGGGGTTGATAAACTGGATTAGGTGGAGACATGTCTTCACTCCTTTGGGTGGGTCTTGATTAGTTTACTGGAATTCTATAAAAGAAGAAACATTTTGGAGAAAGCTGGAGGTTCTGAGAGAGCAGAACAACATAGCCACAAGAAACAGAGAGTCCACCAGCCAGTGACCTTTGGAGATGAAGAAGGAAAACGCCTCCCGGGGAGTTTCATGAAACAGGAAGCCAGGAGAGAAAGTTAGCAGATGACACCGAGCTCGCCACATGCCTTCCCAGATGAGAGAGAAACCCTGACCCTGTTCACCCTGTGCCTTCTCACTTGCGAGAGAAACCCTGAACTTCATCGGCCTTCTTGAACCAAGGTATTTTTCCCTGGATGCCTTAGATTGGACATTTCTAGAGACTTGTTTTAATTGGGACATTTTCTCGGCCTTAGAACTATAAACCAGCAACTTATTAAATTCCCCTTTTTAAAAGTCATTCCAATCCTGGTATATTGCATTCTGGCAGCTAGCAAACTAGAACAGTTACAATGTGTTAAGTGCTGTGCAATAAAAAAAGAAGAGGAAGGAAGGAGGGAGGGAGGGAGGAGGGAAGAAGGGAGGGTGGGAAGGAGGGAACAAGAGAGGGAGGGAAGGATTTGGTAAGCATAAAAGTAGGCAGACCCTGGCCAGGGCAGGGAGACTCGGGAGTGGCTGCAATGTGAAGTCAGATGCTGGTCTTTAGCAAGCACTTAAAGAAGAGAAAGGATGGCAGAGGGTCTATTCCAGCTGAGGAACAGGCCAGGAGGAGGCCTTAGGCTGCAACAAACCAGAGCCTAAAGAGATGAGGAAAGAGGCTGAAGGGCTGGGGTTGAATGAGATGGGGGTCAGGGGGGAAGGGGCCATGGGTGTCCCTGTGAGACCTTGAGACGGGATCCTGCAGTAGTCAAGGCATGGTTTTCAGCAGAGGAGCAACGTGACGTGACCTACTTTAACAGTAGCACTCTGACAGCTGGGCAAGAGCAGAGGCTGGAGGCCAGCCAGCGGCGAGAGCAGTGGGCAATGGCTGAACTGAGGCTTGGGCAAGAAGCCGTGGGTCCCCTAGCACTGGAGGGGCGAGGGGACGTTGGCCCATTGCTGGCACATTTTGAAGGTGGAGCCAGTGTGTTTTCTGACAACTGGATGTACAAGGTAAGAAAAGGAGAAGTCATGGATATCTCCCAAATTAAAGCATGAAGCAGCAGAGTGATGGACAGGATATTTGACGGGGGAGGACCTCAGGCAGAGGATTTGGGTGGTGGTGCTGGTGGTGCTATCAAAGCAGAAGATCCATTTTGGTCATGTCAAAAGTGAGATGGACAGTAGACGTTCCAGTGGCTGTGTCAAAGAGGCAGGGGCTAGAGGAGCCTTGGCACAGGTTGCTCAGTAGAGGTACGAGCTGCTGTACAAGCTGGGATGACATTTGCACCCGTGACATTCTCCAGGTGAGCTTGGACAGTGCCCCAGGGAGGACCCAGCCTGAGCTCTGGTGGAAGTTAAGGAGGAGGAACCAGCTGAAGAAAGGGAGCAGAGACCCAAGAGGTGGGAGGAAAACCAAGAGAGAGAGGGACCATGAAGATCAAAACAAAAGTGGACCAGGGTGGAGGAAGTAGGATTGTCCAAGTAGACTGGTAAAGGCTGTGGCAAGCTCTGGCAGAACCAGCCAGCTCCACTCTGGGGCTTGGAGGCAAAGACTGTGTTCACACTCCCTGATCACCCTTCCTTGGGTGTGGATGCTTATCCCTGAGGTCCACAGTTGGTTTCCAGGTATCCCGTCACATCCAGTGTGCAATGTGGTAACAGCATGGACTCAAGGATATGGGTGATTCCTTTATTCTTGAACTTCCAGTACAAACACCCCAGTCCAAGGTCTTTCACAAGGAGTTAGAAAAATAAAACACTGTGACCATCACATTCCCACCCAAACGGAAAGACAAATTCATCACAGCGTCACCCCATTCATAAACAGAGAGCTGCCAGCCTTCAAGAGCAGATAAGGCAGGTTTGCTTCCATTTCATTAGGGAAAACGATACTGCCCTATGCTGGTTTGAAAGGATGTATGTACCCTTGAAAAGCCATGTTTTAATCCTAATCCCATTTTGTAAAGGCAGCCGCTTCTTCTAATCCCTATTCAGTCCTGTATGTTTGAAACAACTGTAATTAGATCACCTCCCTGGAGATGAGACTTAATCAAGGGTGGTTGTTAAACTAGATTAACTGGAGGCATGTCCCCATCCAATGGGTGGGTCTTGATTAGTTTCTGAAGAAACTAAAAGAGGAAACATTTTGGAGAATGAGAGAAATTCAGAGAGAGCAGAACGACAGAGACACGAGAAGCAGAGTCCACCAGCCAGCAGCCTTTGGAGATGAAGAAGGAAAACGCCTCCCAGGGAGCTTCATGAAACAGGAAGCCAGGAGAGAAAGCTAGCAGTGATGCCATGTTTGCCACCTGATTTTCCAGATGAGAGAGTAACCGTGACCGTGTTCACTATGCGCCTTCTCACTTGAGAGAGAAACCCTGAACTTTATTGGCCTTCTTGAACCAAGGTATCTTTCCCTGGATGCCTTTGATCGGACATTTCTTTAGACTTGCTTTAACTGGGACATTATCTCAGCCTTAGAATTGTAAACTAGCAACTTATTAAATTCCCCGTTTTAAAAGCCATTCCATTTCTGATCTATTGCATTCCAGCAGCTAGCAAACTAGAACAGGCCCTACACCCTTAGAAGGTAGGGATACACCAGAGTACTTTCCTTCAAAACCAAACTAAAGAACAGCTCTTCAATTAAAATAATCTGCAAAGAGTAATAAAGCCAAAAAAATAAAAATAAAAACCCTGAAGAAACATGTTTCATCACATTTTTCCTGAAGTTAAGGACCCAGGACTTCAGCTGAATTCAACATCTACTCCACTTCCAATGGGGGGAAAGTTCCTTGATTTCTCTGGGTCTCAACTGCCTGACCTGTGAATTGAAGATAAAAATGTGCACTGCTCAGGGCAGGGTTGTTTAAGGATGAGATGAAACAAAGGATGTTAGAGCTTGGAACCAGGCCTGGCCGATTGCGGCTGATAAATAGTAATTAATATCTTGGTCATTTTATGGCTTCAAGCCTGCTCCCCAAGAAGAGAAATATCTCCTGGAAGTCCTTCCCTTCTCTCTCCAGGAGGCTCCCAAGTCCAGATTCCTGCGTGGTGGCCGCCACCTGTTGGCCGCCACCAGCACACCCACCCTCTGAGCAGGTGCTTAACTGGATTAACCAGATGAGAGCAACCTGCTCCTGGATCTGGGGGAGAGGCCACTTAGGAAGGCCCTTTTCTCCTTAATATGCAACTGCTTAGGGCTCTTTGCAGGGCCTAAGGGGACCAGTAGGAACAGTTTGCCTTGTGATACAAATCCCATGCCTGCGGTTTCAAAATAATCTTACTTGCAAAAATCTACATCCTGCTCTTTGTTTCATGGGAGAATTTTCATGCAGCAGCTTTGTTACCTGCTTACTTGTCGGCCTCACACCTGCGAGGGAGGGGCCCCAATCTTGCAGAAGAAAGCAAACAACCTCTACCTCACAAACCAAACGAAACCACACCAAACCAAACCCTCAGCCGGATCCGCGTTGCTTGCTCACTGGCAGAGGTACGTCTGCCCACCTCCCCTGAGGCTTTAGGAAAGGGGTTCATTCTGCAGCTTACACCAAGTCACAGGTGTGTCACTGCGGTGGAAAACGTCAAAATTCCAAACCCAAAATGATGACTCAGTAGGGTTTATGGTAAGCTTTTATAACTGCATGCCTGAAACCCTAGGTTTTTAAAGTAAAAAATTAATAAACATTTGAACCTATCTTTTCCTATCACCATCAATAATAATAATAATTATTATTATTAATTAAAATAATAGCTAGTGACTCTTAACGGCTTTAAATTAGGCCTTTTTTTTTGGCCAATTTTGAGGTGATTGACTTTTACTATCTCAATTTTCACAAATATTCCATGATGCATACTTTTCTCCCATCTTACAGATTGGGAAGCTGACACATGAGATGATTTGTTCCAGATCACACAGCTGATGAAGGCCAGGTAAAAGACTCAAATCTTGGTGCCACCAGGAGTGTCCTATATCCCCTCTCCACACCTCCCCTTTCATCTTGTAACCAAAATATTAGGATTTAAGGGATGATTTTGATTACTGGATCATTATATAGGTGCTCTTTTTTTGCATTCTGATATACTGGAGTAGACAAAGGGGAAAACCTGAAATCACTAAATTGTAGCCCAGCTGCCTTGATCTCTGGTCATGATTGCATAGCCCTTATCTTCTGCCCCGTGATTGTGAAAACCTTGTGACTAACCTTCATTTGTACCCACTTATCCAGTTTTTCAACTTTAGAGTCTTGTAATCACTAAAGACAGCCCCTCATGTTTGTTAATGAAGGGTCCTGGGTCAGCCAGAACTAACCCACCCCAAGTCCAGAGTTATCTCGATAACTGACACTGGACCTAACCAAAGTGGACCCTCCTGACATGCACAGTAGCTTAGACTTCAACCTACAAGTCACTTGTACCTCATTCCGCCATTTTCTTACACACATTCTGTGACCAAGCAGGCCATCAGTCTGCGCGTGCTCAATAATCAGACCCCCTCTAATTATACCACTGTACTCCTTACCCTAGACCCTGCCCACCTTTTCTCTAATAAAACTGTCAGAATTACTGCAATTCTAGGAGACAGAGTTTGGGCCACTAGGCCATCTACTCTCCTACTAACGTGCCTAGTAATAAACTCTTTCTCTCTTTGAAACACTGGTGTCTGAGGAATTGGTTATTGAGTGTGTAAAAAGAACCCATGGCCTTTGGCAATAATCTCACCCCCAGCCACACCCCCCACCAAGTTCAGCCTTGTTCCAGGCTTTTTTCCTTCTCCTTTGCCCCTAATTCCCAACCTACCCCTTGCCACCCAACCAAGAAACTTCCTTAAAGTAATCCAGAATTTAGGCTCTCAGTTGTCATATGGTTTTGTTATGTAATTTTGTTTTTCATGCCATGACTCCTCTAATAGGTTCCTCCATTATATCATCAACAATTGTTTAGGGTTAAATATTTAGAGTTAATTCTAAAAGTTTCCATCTTAATTCTTCAATTCTAAATTTTACTTCATCATTGCTCAGTTTTCTCTGTTTTGCATCTTCCTTTTCTTGGTTCCTCCTTCTGATTCATTTTCTTCATTTGGCTTAAGCAGCTCATGAGTAAGAATTTTTCAGAAATGGTACACAGGAGGTAATACTTTTTTTTTTTTACAAGAAAGATCATTTGGACAGATAAAGAATTCTGGCAACCAATCTTGTTTTCCTTGGATCTGTTCTTCTACAATCTTCCACAGCTGAGTCTTCTAGAGAGACTCCCGTGCCTGCCAGAGACTCTCTGCAGGTAACTGCTTTTGGTTTCCCTTCCTGCACACAGGATTTTCTATTTATCCTTGAAATTCCAAAGCTTCTGTTTAAATGACTCCATCCAGCTCTTGATAAGCATTTTTGAGCTGCTATCTTCTTAGGTCATTCCTTTACCTTTTGATACCAATTCACTCCTGACACAGGGGAGTTTAAAATAAGGCAGATGGGAGAAAAAGCCTCCTTTACAGATTTCCTCTGTATTACGTAGCATCTTCCTAGTCTCCAGCTCACTGTAATCTCTGAGGTTGCAACAACTCCTCTGGTCATATCAAGCTCCTTATTCACTCTGATTTAGTTGTGTCCTTGCTGCCATTTACTGCCTCCACTGAGTTTTTCTTCTACTTTCAAAAATTGTGCTTTTATCTCTAATGCCTCTTCTTGGAGCACCAAGTGCTCTTTTTTTTTTTTTTTAACAGTAAAAACTCTTTCTTTGATACCTTCTTGAAATTTTTTGGAGACAAAAAATTGGCATGATTTGTTAAGTTCTCCATTGTCCCTCAAGTCAGTGGCCCCTTTTAGCTGCTGATTCTCCTTGTCTGTCTGGGGATTTCCACTGTCTGCACATATTTATAAATAAAATTCAAGATGGAGGGATCGTAATGCCTAGCGTGGGCTCCCTTGGTAAGAGTTTAGTGGGAGTTTGAGGGGAGAGTAGAAAGAACGGAATTTGGGGGGTTGACTGACATGCTCCCCTTAGGTATGGGACAGAGGTAGGACAGGAGGCAGGTGGGACCACTGCTAGGAACCTGCCCGAGGCTGGTGGCCAGCTTGGGCCCAGCAGGCAGTGGGGACCCTGGTCTGCAGGCAAAGCTTGGGCAGTCACTGGGAGTGGCCTGGTGGATTTCCTAAGCCTCTTTAACCAGTTCTCCCACCACAACTCCAGGCTTGTCCCCCACCAGTCTCTCTCTGCTGGGAGGATCTTAGGGGTATCTGAGGGGTCCCGGGGAGCTTTGTCAGGGGCCGGGCAGCTTGGGCATTGGCCTGCTGCCTGGAGCCCCCTTTTCCCTGCCTTTGTTATCATGCCATCCTAAAGTGAACTCTAGCCCTGCCCTTCCCTTGCGTCCCAGCTGTCCACACCAAGGGTCCTGCCAGTCCAGATGTCCCCATCACTGAGCATGTGGCCCATCGGGCCAACCTAAGCTCAAATGCTGCAGCTGGCTGTGCTGGGCCCCACCACAGGTGTCCAAATCTTCATTTATTGCCTTTCAACTTTCTTCTGTTGTCCCTCCTGCCACCCCGAGATTGGTGGTGGGTGACCTGTACCCTGAGCCAGATGGGGGTGTGTGTAGGGAGTATCCTGCTCCCTGAGCTTGGGGGTGGGGGTGAGTGTGGGGGGTTCTGTGGCCCAGGCTACTTTTCTCTCCAGACAGAGATTGGGCCAGGGGATCTCCTGGGGAGGGCATTAAAATGCACATTTCCAGCCCTACCCTGCTCCCCACTCCCAGACTGACTTGCGTTTTCTCCTGCCCAGTCTTCCTTACATTTTCCTCCTTCACTTCTTCCTTCTTTACTCTTTTACTTGTTCCTCCCATAAACTCATCAATCCAAACAGAAGGACAGGTCCTATTCTCTCAGAGGTCCCTGTCAGAACAGAAGCTTTTGCTGGCTGCATTGCATTTGTCTTCTTCCCAGCTTTTGCCAGGAAAGGAAAGAGGTGAAGACTTTTAGAAAGAGACCAAAATAAATGCAGCACGTTAAAGAAGATGTGTGTGCAGCTGAATGAGTCTGTCTGCTGCTGGCAATCCACTTCTGATGGAGCCACACGCAGACTTTTCTCTGCTTTGCTGTATTAGTATTAATTATGATATTTAAAAGCCACTGAATACTATAGTGAGAGCTGTGAATTCCAGGATTCCAGCTGAATGTGGTAAAAAAAGAATCTACCCTCTCACTTTTAGCATTATAATCAAATGACTTTTCAGGATCTTCAAATTTCAGAGACTCTTGTCTCTACGATGGAAATGGAAATTGTTTAGTGCAATGGGCAAAGACAGGCCAGTGGAAAAAAGAGAGGAATTTAAGCCAAGCTCTAGAAATGAGGACCGAGACAAAGGGTAGAGGCACCCCAAACTCACAGATACACACATCCATGGAGTCATGGACTTAAAATCCAAGACAACATTTTTGGGAAGGGATACTCATATTTATCGAATAACTATAGTGTTTTAATTTCCTGGGCTGTTCAAACAAATACCATGCAATGGTTCAGTTTAAACAATGGGATTTTATTTGCTCATGATTCCATAGCTAAAAGAAAGTCCAAACAAAGGCATCATCAAGGCAATGCTTCTTTCTCAAGACAGTGACCTCCTAGCCTGGCTGTCAGCCATCCTTGGTCCTCAGCTTGCCATGGGGCTAGGCACATGGCAAGCCTTCTGGTCTCTTCCTTCTCTTCCAGGATCCATGGATGTCCGGCTTCTGGCTGCTCCTTCTGTGACTTTCTCTCCATCTGTCTAAATTTCATTTAACTTATAAAGGACTTTTCAGACCCACCCTGATTGAGGTGGCCTCACCATAACTGAAGTCACCTCGCTACGCATATTGGGTTCACACCCACAGGGATGGATTAGGTTTATGAATACGTTTTTCTGGGGTCGATACAGCTTCAAACCACCATATACTCCAAACCTCATAGATGTACCTATCCACAGACTCACAGTCTTAAAATGGGTCTTTATCCAACTGACGTATCCCTGAAAGTGTGCATAGCTTTTTGTAAATGGAAATAAAATTTAAATGCACGAGGGCAGGTTGCGTATTTAAAGGACGTCTGTGGTGAAACGTTAACCTCTCTGTCTCCAGATGCACCTGATTAGTCATTTTAAGAAGGCAACATGGTTTAGTCAAAGGAGCCGAGGCTTTGGTGGCAGACTGACCAGATTCAAATTCTGGTTCGGCATTTACTTGCTGTGATCCTGGACAAGGCATTGACTTCTTGGAGCCTTGATTCCCACCTCTGAATCTTAGAGAATTAGGGAAGGAATTAGAGTCTCAGAATATGGTCAGAACTTATCGTTCCTGTCCCTCATCAATGGGGATACTATTATCTGCCACCCCTACCTCACGTTATTTGAGGAACATAATGGAGCAGGGTTGATGGCACCACTCTGTGAAGTGGATAGTACGATACAAATGGAAATCATTCTTATTCAGATACACACATGAGAGTTCTATAATGCTTCTCCCCTATGTGGCAAAGGATGACTCTCCTACACCCTTAAGGCTAAATCCTCCTGTTCCCTGACCAGCACCATTGCCCTCATGTATCCCTGCGGTAGCCTGCTAATTGGTCCCTCTGTCTCTAGGCTCCTCACCCACAACTCTTGTCCACCGAGAAGCTAGAGTGGTGTTTCCAAAAAGGAAATGTGCTTGTGGGCTGTCTCCTCCTGGGATGTGAGCTCCCTGATAGAAGACCTGCAGCAAGCTCATTCACTTCTGTGACCCAGCTCTGGCTTGGAGCCTGTCCTAGAGGAAAGTTCATTGCATGCCTATTCAATGAATGATTTGAGAATATGTCTGTGGAATCACCCTGGCCATTTTAATTTTTGCATAGTCCCTATGCAGGTGTTGTTCTGGAGATCCTATGCATTTCAACTATCCTGTGAACTTCAGAAAGGTCATGCTGACGGGGTGGCCCTAGCCCGTGGTGAGGAGCATGGGCTCTGAAATCAAGACTCCAATATTTCAATCCTGTTTTCACCACTGACCAGTTGTCATGATTCTTTGCCTCGGTTTCTCATCCATAAAATGGGAATAATAATGGTACACCTGCTAGGACTTTTATGAGGATTATCCAGTTCACTAAGAACACTGGATTTGCCATGAATCCAGATTATTTTGAAACAGATTTCATTTCACCCATAGACATTTCAGCACGTGTCTCTACTAAATTAGTACTCTTAAAACACACACACACAAAATACCATTATTACACTAAAAAATCAACACTAATTCCATAATATCATCCAATCAATGTTCAAATTTCTCTCATAAATGATGTTTTATTTTGTTCAAACCAGGATCCAAATAAGATCCATTCACGGCAATGGATTGATAGGGGTTTTGATTTATAGCAAGGGTTGACAAACATTTCTTATTGTAAAGGGTTAGACAGCAAATATTTTAGGCTTTGAGGGCCATACAGTCTCTGTCACAACTACTTAAACAAATGGGTATAGCTTGTCTCAATAAAACTGCATTTAGAAAACCAGGCAGCAGGCTGGATTTGGCCTGCAGTCTGTAGTTTGCTGTCCTGTAATCATGGCTTGATCGGGTCAGCTTTGATTTTTTGTATGAACATTTCATTAGAGGCATGGTGAGCTTCATCGAGAGACATCCTATGTTGGGTAGTCTCTTTTTTT
Organism: Tamandua tetradactyla; assembly: GCF_023851605.1. Lineage (NCBI taxonomy): Eukaryota > Metazoa > Chordata > Mammalia > Pilosa > Myrmecophagidae > Tamandua > Tamandua tetradactyla. Next base: position 98,506,945 of record NC_135336.1, read on the forward strand.
GTTATGCTGTCCGTCATCTGTGCTCCATGCCTCAATCCGTCAACTCATTAGGGGCTGCAGAGAGACAATATGCTAATTCTTTCATTCATTCTTCATTTATTAGCTGAGATACTTCCATAAAGAGAAACGTGTCCTCATCAACTATTTGGTAACCCTCAGGAATAGTTGATCAGCAAAGCCAAAAAAACAAATGTTTGATTCTTTTCCTTCATGCCAGTTTTAAAAAATAGTAAGTTGGATTCCTTAGCATTCCTCAAAAATAATCAATGTACTTTTAAAAACAACAGTATAAGTGCAGAGATTTCAGCATACTTGAAATGTTTTAATCCACTGCAGATGCTACCTTTAATTGTCCCAGCTTGGCCCCAGCTTTGATAGGACCGTGGGAATCTTTGATAATATCTTTGTTTTCTGCTATGACAACATGATCCAGGGGTGCCTTGTGCATTTTCTGCCCTGGACCTGGAATCAGCCCTTTCCAAGGAGTCCTGATTCTCTTTAGAACCCCTAATTTGGACAGAAGAGAAGCTCATTGTTTCTAGGCCTTTCAGTAGACACAGGAAGGAATATATAGATACATATGTACACATATTAGAGAAGTTGTAGGTTTACAGAAAAAAAACATGCATAAAATACATCGTTCCCACATACCATCTTAAAATTAATATGAGCAAGGAGTATTTTTTAAATATAAAAGCACCTTGGGAGTACAAACTGACATTTCCAAGACAAATTGGGACTTCAGGGCTTCTTAACCTCTTCAATCTGACATCTGTATCTTGTTTCTCTCATCTTTAAATTCTCATTTCACCTGCAGAGATTTAAAAAAAAAACAAGACAGTTTTAGAGCCCCATCCCAAACCAACTGAACAAGGAAGTATGGGGAGGAGGCTCAGGTATGAGGACAGTTTTATAGACACCTAGGGGGGATTTTAGTGAATTGAAAATCCAGGAATAGGGTCTGGTCACCAGGGAGGAATGCAGCTGCAGGACGGATACGAGATAAAGATTGAGAAATGCCTATATGGGCTGCCAATTTCTGGGTTGAGCTCTCTAGAGTGAGAAGTGAGTGATGAGAAGGAAATTGAGATTCGTCTAAGTAGCACTAACAAGAAACGTGGCTATAAATGGGGGTGATATCTGGGCAATGGCCGGCAAGGGGTGGGAGCCTTAGCATATTTGTAGGTTACTGAGACGGAGCAGAGGAGCAGAAAATGAAGTTTCAGAAGCCAGAAGAAACGAATGGATATGCATCTACTAGGCTGCAGGTGGCTGGGCCTACTTGCAGTATCAGGGAAGGTGCTGTGATAAGACAGAGGAAAAATGCTCCTTGATCTCGTCTGCAGGCTAGAGCAAGGACCCTATCTCTTTTAAACTTTTCCTCCTAGTAGTTGAAATAGTGCTTCCTACATAGGACTCAATTATGATATGGTAAAAGTGACTCTAGATGCAAATGTAGAAACCACGGGAATATGGCCCCAAACAACAATTCTCAAAGTGCTGGTCTGATCCTTTCAGGGGATCCTTTAGGTTGGAAGCATTTTCCTGATAATAACAAAATGATATTTGCCTTTTTCACTCACATACTCTCATGAGTGTGGGGTGGAATTTTCCAGAGGCTTCACGGCATGTGCTATGTTAGACTGGATGCAGCGCCAGCTATGAGAATCCAGCTGTTTCTATTAAGCTAGGCAGTAAAAAGGTGTGCAAAATTGTACAATAATGCTGCTCTTCTCATTAATTGTTTTGGAAAATATAGTTTCCATTTAAAAATGTTATTTATGTTGCTGAGTAATAGATTTATTTGTTATTTGTAATGAATTACTACATACTATTAGTTTCCATCTTAATTGCTAATTTTGTAATACTGACAGTAACCATCCACATAAACAAAAGCTCTTTGAGGTCCTCGATAATTTCTTGGATTGTAAAAGGGTCCTGAGCCCTAGAAGTTTGCGAACTGCTGGTATAAAAGAAACAGAACTGATATTTCAGACATTGAGCCTCAGTGGAACACAGGAAAGCAACACTTTCTGCTGAGCGCCCCAGAGGTGGTCGGTTTGCAAAGAGGAAGACAAATCTGAAGAGGAGGCTGGGGAGTGCTGTCCAGGGAATGGGGGCTGGGCTGTGTTGCTCTCCAATAGTTCAGGAAGTGGATTCTTTCTTGGGGAAGTCCTTCAAGGTTGATAGGTAAAAACGCCACCGCCTTTGTGATCACCAACACCTGTGGTTTCAATTAAAATACCTCGAAGGTAAAAATCATGGGTTCCCAAATTCATCTGGCACCATCGACCCTAGAATGGAGCTCAGGAACTTGAACACCCTTCATCAAAATAGAGATGACCAAAAAGACAGTTGCCAGAGGCTGCCACTTCAGCTCGCATCATTTTCTGATGAGACAGCTTTGCCATCCATTAAAATTGCATGTGCCCCTCTCTTGCTATATCTTCGTGAATCCATTTCCCTGCAAAACTCAAGCATTCCCTTTTAAATGAAAACCTCAGGGATATCCACACCAGTTAGAATCAGGGGTTTCATGAGACACAAATCTTAATTAGACTTGATTTCCAAAAATTTCCCTTGTGGTCTTTAACTATTAGGGAGAGCAAATATCTCTAATATTGAGTGTATTCATCCATAGCCCTTCCAGCAACGTCCTTGATGGATTCCATGTGCCTTGCACAAGGGTTATATTCTCCTGGGCACTGTCTGGATAGCTGTTTGAACCCCCTTACAACTGGACACGGAGGAGTATAAACAACCATTTTTGAAATTACACTTCCTCTGCAACCTTGAATTTGAAATGTGGATATAGGAATGCAATAGCTCAGGAATAACTATGCAGATTATTGGGGATATCGATTTAGATTACATCAGTTTAGATTATATCACGGGACCAAATAGGCCTTTGTGTGGCTGGGGATTTGCTAAAATTGGGATGTAGTTTGGGGAAAATGTTGTTAATAGTTAAAGTCATCTAAAAATCAAAAGGCCTCTGACATAAAGGTCCTTTTCTGAGCTAGAATTCTAAAATTGGGAGGACAAGACTAAAAATCAAATCTTTAGTAAAAATAGCTGGAAATTGCAAGGAGTGGCGAAGCTTGCATTTGCCTCCCCACTGTTTGAAGATGGGCTTCTTTGTTTTTAAAACAGCCAACGTAATTCAGCTGGAGGAGGGAGAAAGATTTTTCTATTCCATGTTTCAGTTCAAGTCGATGGACCTCAGCTTGTGTAATGGGTCGCCCCCCACCCCCCCCGCCCCTGCCCCCTGCGTTTAGTACCTAAAGTAAAATAACCCTCATCGCTTGCAGTGCAAGTCTCTGAGTCTTTGGTTAAACAAGTATTAAGTAGATAATCGGCGGAGCGCTGGCAGGGAGCAAGGAGGATGGGCAGCAGCGTGTAGACTCGGTGGCCCTGATCTGGGGTCCTGGGAGCAACTCAGGAGGTGGACGAGGGGAGTCCTGGGGGGAGATGAGAGAGCAGCTCCTGCTCCGTCTGCAGGATGGACAGGGGTGGGGAGCCCAGGCTTTACGCCCCTCGTCCGGCGGGGAGAAGTGGGCGCCCGGGGAGAGCCGAGGGTCTCGCAGGCAGCGAGCAGCGAAGCCTCCTCAGCGTTTCTAGGGAGAAGTCCCCAGAGCTTTCGGTCCTCGCCGGCCTGCCCACACTGGACCCTTCCAGCCTCCAAGCTAACCTACTGAAAGTCACTCGGGGGGCGTTGAGGAAGGGGGAATGGGGCGCCCGGGGTGGGGGTGGTCAGAGGATCGGAACCGCCCTGAGAAGCAGCCAGAACCCCGCGGGCTGAAGGGAGGCTGCAGCTGTACTTGGCGAGGGGAGGCGCAGGCTCCTTGACTCGTGTGGTGCATGTGACTCTTTGCTGATCCCCTAAGCTCCTTTCTGACCCCTCAGGGCTCCCCGGCAGCCCCCGCCCCTGCAGGGCGAGAGGACACCCCGGCGGGGCCCCGCGCGCACGGGGTCAGGGGGCTCATTCCGGCCCTCGCTGCCCCTTTAAGGGTTCCCGAAAGTTTCCCCGCTGGTAGCGGAGGAGCCTCGTCACATCCGTTGGCCGTGGCCGCCCGGGCGCTTTCCGAGGAAATTCGGGACTCGAGTTTCCCGGGGAAGAGGCGCCGCCCGAGACCAGCCAGGGTGGCGGCTGGAGACCAGCCGGGGTGGGCAGGGCCGCCTCCCTGCAGCCCGCGCGCCCCGCCTTGACCTTGGCGGCGGGGAAGGGCCGGTCCGCTGCGGGGCAGCCGCCGCCCGCCAGAGGGGGCAGCGGCCGAGAACTTGCCCAACTTGGCGGCGCGGGCTGGGGCGGGCTCCGGCGCCTCGGGAGCCTCCTCCTCGCGGGCCTCCTCCCCCTCCTCCTCCTCTCCTCCTCCTTCTCCCCTCCTCCCCCTGGCCGCCTCCCGCCGGCCCTGTGCGCGCCAGCCTGCCCCGCAGCCCCGCTGCGCCCTCGGAGTCGCCGAGCCGCCGCTGCCGCCGCCGGACGGGACGGGACGGGACGGGCGGGGCGCGCCCCCCGGGCCCCGCCGCGGGCATGGGCGCGCTGGCCCAGGCGCTGCTGCTGCCACTGCTGGTCCAGTGGCTCCTGCGAGCCGCCCCGGCGCTGGCCCGGGCGCCCTTCACGCTGCCCCTCCGGGTGGCCGCGGCCTCGCCCCGCGCGCCTTCGCCCGCTGCCAGCCCCGGGGTCCCAGCCGAGCCCCACGCCGCGCCCCGCGCAGACGGCCTGGCGCTCGCCCTGGAGCCCGCGGGGGGCGCGGCCAACTTCTTGGCCATGGTGGACAACCTGCAAGGGGACTCTGGCCGCGGCTATTACCTGGAGATGCTGATCGGGACCCCCCCGCAGAAGGTAGGTCGGTGGGTGCCGCGCCGCGCCGCGCACCCCTGCAGTCCGCCGGGTTGCAGCCGCGTGCTTTTCTGGGCGCGTGGGGTGGGGGTGGGGGCTGAGAGACACCTCTGTGCGGCTTCGCGGCGCCCCCAGAAGCATCGGTCCTTGGTCCCCGAGAGTAGAGACGAGGAAACGCCGGGGGCTCGGATGGGCCGGGCGAGCCGGGGCTCGTGGATCTGGGAATGCGGGGGGGATGCCCCGGCTGTAGCCGAGGGGTGTGTGCAGGTGTCCGAGAACTTGGGAGCTGTCGCCCTCCGTGTGGCTGGACAGGGAGAGGAGACGTGTAACTTACCTGAATGTGAGCAACACCTTCCAGCTAGGCAAGGGTGCCCGGCCCTAGGCGAGATGCTCTTAAGACTGGGGAAGAAAACCACTTTGTGTTAACCTTCTCCTTTTCCCCTCCCCAATGCTGTCTCATTGCTAAAGAGGCTGGTGGCCGGCATCCAGCGGCGCAGTACCCTTTAAAGGGGATTTATCCATGAGCTCAGCTAAAAGCAACTCCGGGCCGAAGTGGCTTGCTCGCTGCCGTGCCCTGCACCCGCGCTCGCTCAGCGCCCGCTTTCGTTTCCCCGAGTTGGTCTGGCAGCTGCTTCTTCGCTAGCCCGGCTGCTCAGCCCCTCTGCAGCCAGCGATGCGTCTACACACGCGCATACGGAAAGTATTAAATGCAGGAAAGCTACTAGGAGAAAGAAAAAGTGGGTGGTGGGCTTCAAGGGACCAGGTGGTCTCCTGATGACCAGATGATGCTGAATATTCATACTAAAAGTCAAAGCTCTCTATTTCTTTTATTTTTATTTACATTCACTGGCACTTTCTGTGGCAAGAAACTAATGACCCAGGCATGATAATCTTGGCGGAAAAAAAAATCCTAGGATTTGATTTTGCCTCCCCTCTTCAAACCATCTAATGCCAGTGTGACCAAGTTTTCCTGAATTGAGTACACTGTATGAAGGTATCTTATTTTTAACATTGTCATTTTGGTCTTAATTCAGCTACTATTCCCCCATAAATAGAACATAGTCATTACTTTTGTATAATTCTAATTAAATTATTCATAGCTTTCTTAAGAGGAAAGACATGCCAGGCTATTTTTTTTAAAAAAAGCTCAACTAAAGAACTTCTATGTTGTTTAATTAGTTTCCTTAAAAAAAAAAACATACTTCAAAAGTTTATTCTGCTCAAAACTTTTATTCTAGTTGCCTTTCATCCAAGTCATGGGAATCCCTGTGAGCTTCTGGGTGATTTTCAAGAATGGGTGGTTGCCGGAGGGCAGAGGGTGGAAGGAAAGAGCTGGTCAGCTGAGAAGGCTTAAATTGCCCAGGAGATACTTGGGGCCCTAGCAACAGTCTAGTGTGCAACAGGCCTTAGCAGGGGGGACCTTGGGACTCCTGCCTTCCAGGGCTTGTAAGGAGAAGCCCCTTTTGTAGTCTATTGGGAATCTTTTGGGATAGACCCCAGATGACTCCCCATTTGGGAATTGTGGGTTTTGAAAAAAAATCTCAAGTTTGAGTGGAGTGCATTCTCTCTACTAAGGTAAAATAGATTTTTGACAGTATGAATACCATAATAAAAGGAGCCCTCTGCATCCCTCTTTCACTCCAGAGGAAAAGGGAAGGAAAGAAAGCCTCAAAAAAGCTCCCAAGAAAAGCTTTCATTGGTAATCATTTGCTTTTATTAAATAGTCCAATGATCTTTATTTTATTTTATTTTTGTGGGGGGATTGCATGGGCAGTAGGTGAGCATTCTACCATTGAACAACCCATGTACCCAGACTTTTATTTTAAATGATGAAATTTAATTAATAGGCATGTACTAATGACTTACGCGTCTGTTTTTTGCCGTGGCCAAGAAAGTAGTCCATTGAAAGTTACTTCTTAGTTAAGCATTAGCATGTTTCCAGGGAGGCCTGGTTTCACAATCTGGATTTAATTTTTACATCTGATGAGGAATGAAGTAGTCTCTACCGTCTTCCTCGCTTGATTCAGTGATAAGTAACTTTAGAGCAAATTCCGTGGGTACAGACAGTGTGCAAATGCCTAATATAAACGTTTAGGCATTAGTTACTCGTGCTTCAGAACTTTTCTTGCCTGGCCCCTGCAATATCTCTGAGTGCCAGCCAAGTATTTACAGTAGGCGAGAGGCCAGCAGTGTAGTCACTTCTGAATTCTGAGTGAGTGCTCCTGATCTGTTCATGGACATGGCCAAGAATCGTGTGTCTGTTCTTTATGCATCCTCCACAGCCCGAAATAAAATTGCTGAAGTACAGAGGAGAATGGAATTGTAAAGTCAAGCAATATAGAACCAAGAAGTTTTCAAGAATAAGTAATAGTAATCATGCCTGCGAGTTCCCTGTGCGCCGAGCACGGTGCTATGAGTGTTCGTGTGTCATCTCTAGGAATCTCTGCAGTCACCTAACCATTCTTATCCCCTTTTGTGGATGGGGAAATTGGAAGCTTGGCGAGGCCAAATGCTTGTCCAGGGCAACAGAGCAAGAAAGAGGAAGAGCCAAAAATGGAATTCAGGTGGCTGGACTCCAGAACCCAACTTTTGAACCCCAGGACAAGACACCTGCCCCCAGATTTCTTTGGATTTTGTCCTCAAGTTGTCCTCTCCAGCCATGAATTTCTGACCCTTACACCCCAAGGTGTTAGGGATTTTAATGTGTAACTGCAACTGGACTCTCCTCTCATCCCTGTTCAGCTCCCATCTCCTCCCCTTTCTCTACGCAATACTTAGGCACGAGATGATGAAAAGTGGAATCTAGGTATGATGGGAGAGAAATTGAGGAAAGGATTTGAGAAGTACAGATCACCCCCTTCCTATGGGAAACCAACTGTTGAGAATGTGCTCCATGCCTGAAGGCTTTAATCAAGAACTGGGGGGCCATTGTTCTAGCTGACAACTCTGCAGGAAGTCCAAGGCATCTGCCCTGAAGCCCGAGGGAGAGCCGCAGAGTCCTTCCACGTTGGCATGGAGATGAGGCCGGGTTTCAGGCATTGATAGCCCCTGTGTGACTTCTTCCTAACTGTGGAGAACCAGCATCTGTTTGAACCATGTAATTTGGCCTTATTAATAATAATAATGGTGTTCTAAAGTGATTATAATTACAGCAATTTCCATTATTCAAAAAGAGGAACTTTCATATGAACACAATGAATCCAACAGAAGATGCTAAAGGTCTACTAAAAGCTACCTGTAGTGGTTCAGAAAGGATTCGGGGGTTTCTGTTGAAAGATTTTCTGTCATCTTCACTAATATGGATAAAATGGACAGCGAAACTACTTTCGCATTTAAACATTTGAATATAAAGAGCTAACAAATTGTTTGGGGGAACCATATTTCAATCATGATACCTTTGCCTGATTATCAGCCTATTGGTGCACAATTATTTGGAAGGCTGGTCGAACCTGTGTACCAAGTCTGTTCAGCTTTAAAGCTTGTATTTTTTTTTCAGAATAAGCCAGCCACGTTCCCCCAATTTCACCGTGTGCAGTGTGGGAGAGACTGTAAAAAGGAAGGCAAGGACCAGTAAGAAGAAATCTGATGGAACATAGATGGTGAATGATTAACGGACAATGAAAAATGAAAAATCGCTAAGGGTGAAAGAGCAGGAAAGTCCATGCCAGTTTCCCGTTAGCTGCTTCTATTGAAAGGTGGCAGCTCCTGGGCTTTAGAGAAAGAATTCAACATCAAAAGTCCCTAATGTGAAAGGGGGAGCTAAGGAATCAGCTCAAAACAGACTAGAGGAACAGAAGTCTGATAATTAATCAATAACCACAATAACAATAACTAACCTTTATTTCTTGCTAACCACGTGTTAGGCACCTCGCGAAGCCTTTTGCATAGGTCACCTCATTTAATCCCCACAGCAGCCCTGGGAAGGATGTACAATGATGTAACTTAATTTTCAGATGGGCAAACTGACACACAGAGAGGCCAAGGAATTTGTCCCAGGTCACAAGGCTGGTGAGGGGCAGAGCCAGGCTATCCCACAACCTGCCCCTGGTCCTATCTCTACCACTCTGCCACTGCTGGGAAGGGTGCCTGTCGTTTCATTACAGTGACATTCTTAAAAGAGCATCTTTATTGGCTTGTGAGAGACTTGGGTATTCTGGGGGAGCATCCTGGCTGCTTGCAGAGACCTGTCCCAGTGTGGTCCCCGGGCAGCTGCCTCCCCCACCTCCCTGGCTTCATGAGTCATTCATTCTCAGTATACTATTCTACAGGTTTTCCCCTATTCTTCTATCCCACCTTTTAATTGCCAATAACTTTAATTTGGAATTGCACTATATTTGTCATTAAAGGGAAGCAATGCTGGTTTTGGTGTTGGGTTCATACTGAGACTCAGGCAACACCATGCCCTGAGGGCCAGGTGGGAGGGGAAGTTGAGGGGTTTCTGCTCATTTCCCTACCAGTGAGTAACTGCCTAGAAGTTTTAACTGTCTCCTGATGTTGCAGTGGTTCTAGAATTGCCAAAATTATTGAGTAAAAAGGGGAAAATCCATGCAAATTGCATAAGCTCAGAGACGGTATTTAAACACTTTATGGCTAACAAATACTCATGTTGAGAAGAAAGCCTCGTGCTTCATGTTTTAAAGACTTCGTAAGGCATCTGTTACTCCCTTTTTAATGTGGGTATATTTAATCTGAAATCAACACTTTTTCTTACAAACATTTCTCTCCACCATCCCAGCCCTTTTACCACTTCCCTTTGATTCCCTTTGTGGTGGGTAGGTTAGAGTCCCCTGCCCTGGAGCATGTATTCTCCATTTCCCAGTAGCTTGAGGTTCACCCTGTTCAGCAAATCCCAAAGAGGAAGGAGCTGATTAGCCATTTGTGATTAGCGACTTCTCCTTGGGGTAGCACAGCTTTCACTGGGCCATGAAAACTTAGAGGTGACATCTTCCGCCTTTCCCAGGTGCCTGGCACCTTCTCTCGGGATGTATTTTGTGCCTCAAACCCAAATGTCTGGGTCAGGTGTTTAGCCTCTGGATTTTGTGTCTGCCTGGGCTGGGGTGATCCAGTATCCGGGTGCGCGGGGACTTCTCCATGCTGCATGAGTCTCCGTCTGCATCTCCCAGCTGTCCCCTCCTCCCCGTCACTGTGCTCGGCCCACCCCACCCTGGTGCTCGGTTCCCTTTATGCTTCCATGGTGAGAAGGGGGTGAGTTGGGCTGGTGGAGACTCTGTGTGGGTTCCCTGTAGGTAAGCTGGTGAAGGACACACCCGCGAGGCAGGTGGGTGGACCTCCTGGCTTCGGCAACTCCTCTGGGTGTGAATGCGAATTGATGTTTGGAGTTTGGGTGTGTATAACACGTTCTGGGCAGGTTTCGGGCCACCGTGGAGTCTGTGGGAAGCACAGTTGACCTGGCTGTGACGTGGGGCCCTTTTGCCCTCGCTTGACTCAAATGGGGCATTTCTGTTTTTGTGGTTGTCGGTCTATGGCCGGGCCGTGGCACATGGTCACTTTTCTGCTCTTGGAATTCTCAAAGAGGGGAAGAACTCTCAGAGTGCTGATCTAACCACATTAAGGAAACAAAGCTAGGAGGTTTGATTTTGAGTTAATGCTTTGCTATCCAACACGGGTCTTGGCTTGGATGTTTTCAGATTTCTTATTATACAGCACATCATATACCTGCACCTAGAAATACACAATCTCAGCACTGCCATTTTAGGGAGACAAAGAGGACTGTCTGGAGAGGTGGCTATGCCCAGGAGCCAGGTTCGTCATTCTGGGTGCAGGAAACTGGCTCCTTCCATTTCACACTGGACCAAGGATATCCGGCAGGGGAGGAAAACAGACCTGCCCAGTTAGGACCAGCCTCCTGCTCTCACTGCAGATCAGAATCCCCCGGGCCCCCTCAAACATTGCTCCATAGATGATTCTTAGCCGTGGCAGGGTCAGATTCAGTAGCCCCCCTGCCAGAAGCCAAAGAAAACAGCCTCCCGTAAAGCAGCCCCCTCAGAAAGTGGTGCAGTGGGGGAAAGGTGGAAATTATGGAATCAAAGGGTGTTCAGGGTAGCAGCGACCCCAGGGATAATCGGGTCTGGCTCCATGTCTGGATCCTTTTCAAGGTGAGGTCATGTTGACGGAGAGCAACGTGGCTCCTTCAGGAGGGTGGGTGTGGACCCGCGGAGTCTTCTCAGGGCACCCTGTGCTCTCCCTGCTATATCAGGCTGCCACTGGGGGACATTCACCATCTCTCCTCCGCTTGGAAAAGCCACTGAGAAGCAGGGAGGACAGTTTGGGAATTTGTTTGGGAATTAGGCACTTTGGCTAAGTGGGCTGATTCCAGATCTGCTGCTTGTCCTGTGTTTGATGTTGGAGAACAAGTCATTTAACTTCTCCAGCTCATCTCGTTTGACTCATTGACAAATTAGGGGTGTTGACCAGGTGACTGGAGATCCCTTCTAGAAGCTCAGATACTCAATGATTATAATCCGTTTTGTTTGTAAGAACTTTTGATTGGTCTAATTTCCTCCCCCACCCCCAACCCCCAGACCAGTACTTCTGCCTTTTTATGCACTGCCACCTGGGGATGTGTTAAAATGCAGATTCTGGTTCAGGGCCCCCTGGGAGGTGGATGCTGTGGGCTCACAGACTACTTCTGAAGTTTTTGCTTCCCAAACCCTTTGGTGTGGAAAGAACTAAGAATGCCCTTCAGAATTGGTTAAAAATGCAGATTCCCAGGGCCAAGTCCAGACTTCCTGGGGCAGAGTCTGTGCCATGGTCTGAGAAGATGCATTTTTCATGTTCCCCCCAAACCCTGTTAAGCAGCCAGCCTGGCTCAGTCCTTGCGCTCATCTTTGCAGACCACAGAAGCCAGATTCTGCCTGGTGGTTTCTTGTGTGAAGCATGTACATTCCTTCACCTTCCTAAGCACTGTTGTTTTAGGCGTGTCCTTCTCTTTGCCCATTTAGAAAGTGCACTTCCAGCAGGTTGTGTTCCAGAAGCTTCCTTGTAGTTTGGCAAGTTGGAAACCTGGAATATGTTTTCCCCAAGAAAGTGCTCAGAAGCCTCTGCTGAAGGAGAGATCTCCTTTTGAAATTTCCAGTCTGTCACAGAGAGTATTCTTATAAATCAATAAAAATGAGTTACTAGGAAAACGAAATGAAAAAGAAATAGTCATACAAAATACAAGCCCCATTTTTTAAGTTATTAGATTCCACAGACATCTAATCACTAATGGAAAAGTTTCCTGGCACGTCTTCTCAGAGTCCGCACTTACCTTGCTGCCTGCACAGCGCTCTTGGGTAGTTTGGCTCCAAAAAGTGCACTTGCTGTGTCTGAGGCAGTGAAAATTAGAAGTTGTTACACACAGCTCCAGGAACAAATGCATTTTGCAGACTTCTCGTGTCAGTAGGTGCTCTAGTTTGCTAGCTGCTGGAATGCGATATACTAGAAACGGAACGGCTTTTAAAAGGGGGAATTTATTAAGTTGCAAGTTCACAGTTCTAAGCTGGTGAAAATGTCCCAATTAAAGCACGGCTATAGAAATGTCCAGATTAAGGCACCAACAAGAGGTAACCTTCACTCAAGAAAGGCCGATGACATTCAGGGTTTCTCTCTCAACTGGAAAGGCACATGGTGACATCTGCTATTTTTCTCTCTAGGCTTCTTGTTTCATGAAGCTCCCCTAGGGGCGTTTTCCTTCTTCATCTCCAAAGGTCTCTATCTGCATGGGCTCTCGTGGTTTTTGTGACTCTCTAGGTTTCTCCAAAATGCTTCCTCTTTTCAAGTATTCCAGTAAACTGATCAAGCCCCACCTGGAATGGGTGGAGTCACATCTCCCACTAATGAAAGGTTAATACCCACAATTGGGTGAGTTGCAGCTCCGTGGAGATAATTTAATCAAGTTTCCAGCCTACGATGCCGAATAGGGATTGAAAGAACCGGCTGCCTCCACAAGATGGATTAGGATTAAAACATGGCTTTTCTAGGGTACATCATCCTTTCAGACCGGGACAGTGGGCTAGAGGTTATTTTTGCCAAAGGAAGAAGGAAGCGTGGTGGTGCAGGGGCTTCCCTGCTCCCTGCAGCCCCTTCATGTTGTTAACTTTCCATGGTTCTCCTCACCAAATGCAAAAGAGGCCTTAGGAAAAATAGTGCTTCTTGAATTTTATTGGTTGTGGTTAAGATTGGCTAAGATTTTATAGTTTTATAAGATTGTTAATAGTTTTCTTATCGGATGTAGCTTCCTGCAAAACAAGAATTTGGTTTTCAGTCTTTTAAAATGACAGTGTTTTCTTGGATTATTTGTTTGCTCTTAGTGAGAAGCTATGAAAGTTTTAACCATCAGAGTAATCTGCCTAGATGACAAAGACTCTACGTCTTCTCAGACCAGTATACATATTGATTTGTATGTTGACCATCTCCTTCCTTGTTGTTTTAGACAATGGCTCCTCACCTCAAAAACTTTTAAAATTATGTTAACTCCTCTAATTGCTTTCAAACTTTTATGTCACGTTGATTAAATAAAGAACCTCCTCCCCCCCCAAAAAATAACTGGAAAGGTGGGGGAAGCCTTAAAGAGGAGAAAGAATCTAGACCTGGATTGAAAGGACAGGTGTTCTTTTATTCCTCTGTTCAGTATCTGTTAAGCACCTGCTGTGTGCTTGACCCTCTCCTGAGCCCTGGGTGTGACAGCGAGACAAAGGCAGTGCTTGTGTCAATGGGCCCTCATTCTGTTGGAAAACAGATTGTGAGAAAAGTCAACAGAATGTAGACAAGTGCTGCCAGAGGGTACAGCCCAGTGATAGATACGGGTAAGGAAGGCTGCTTTGGAAAGGTGGGCTCTGCAGGGCAGCTCTGAAAGGACACTGAGTGTGAGCTGAGACCCACGATGCCCAGCCTTCAGGGAGGTGGGGGGGGGGAGCGTGTTCCAGGATGAGGCCGGAAGGTAAGGAGGGCACAGCGTGAGTATACACATGAGGTGTGTGTGTGTGTGACTCGTTGAGGGTAGGGGGCCATGTTCAGCAGGCCCTGCTTTAGAAACAGCTCTTCTTCTATTTTAACATTGTGCTTTAGAGATAGATTTTATTAGAGCACAGCCCTTATGAAATGTGTAAAGACTATTATACTATACTGCTTATAGGCAAAGTGTGTGGGGGGATGGGTGGGGAGGGGTGACATTAAATGTGATTGGTCTCAATTAAAGGGAGAAAGTAAACTCTATAGTGCTGGGGCAGGAAAGATTGGGGGAACCAATCAAGCTTTTGCTTATGTGTGTGTGTGTAAGTTTTTATTGAAGTAACCTATATATAACATAAAATTTCCCATTTCAACCATTTTCAAGTATACAATTCAGTGGTATTCATTAGATTCATAATGTCTTGCTACCCTCACTTTTTTATTACCCCAAGCAGAAGTTCTGTACCCATTAAGCAATAAATTTCCATTTTTCCCTTTCCCTACCCCTTGTAACCTGCAATTTACTTTCTGTCTCTATAAATTTGCATATTTTAGTTATTTCAAATAAGTGAGAACACACAATATTTGTCTTTTTGTGTGTGGTTTATTTTATTCAACACAATGTCTTCAGGTTTCATCTGTATTGTACCAAATAGGAGAACTTCATTCTTTTTTATGATTGAATAATATTCCATTGTATGGATGGACCACATTTTGTTTATCCATTCGTCTGCTGATGAACACTTGCTTATGTTTTCAACAGTGGCTTTGGTTGGGTTCCCCCAGAAACAGAGCCTAAGACTTGGATGTGAGTATGGGTAGTTTGTTTGGAGGTGATCCCAGGAAGCATGAGTAAGGGTGGGGAAGAGAGACTGGGAAGAGAAGCCACCAGAATGTTTGATGGGAGAGGATTACCGCTTTTGGCAACTGTGGCCCAGTCCCCCTGGGGATCTCTAGGAGATGATGTTGAATAGACTCAGCTATCCCTACCAAGGGACAGGAGAGCTGGGGCCTGTGCTTACTTGCTCCTGTCAGTCCTGGGACAGGGGCTGCTTCTAGGGCTTGTTGATTCATCTGCACTTGGGGTCCTGCAGCTGGCCAGAGAAAGTTCCCAGAGCCTAAGGTGCTATTCGTTAGGAGCTTTAGGGTCAGGTACATAGGAATGATGGGGCCAGGAGAGAGTCTGCTGTGGTCACTGCCTCCCCCGTGCCTGCAAACATGCCTGGCGCAGGTTAGGCATCCCGTAAAAGTGCTGGGGAATGAAAGAACCAAAGCTGTCTACCACTGAATGTATTTGAGAGTGTCATTTTGTCTCAGGAATCACAAAACAGAGTTTTAAACTCTTCTGTAAAATCCTAACTTCCTAAAGTCACCCAGAATCTAATGCATGAAGGTCTCTGTGTGCCCTTCTGGAATGAGCCACTTAGTGCCATATTATACTTTTTCTAGAAGATGAAGATGTGGTGTATAGGTATTGAGCAAGAGAAAATGGTTGGGGGCCAGGGGAGATTGTGTGTGAAGTTTAAAACAACCACAAAACCTCCTTTGAAAACTGAGTGTTCTGAGCATGAACACTTTAACACAGTCTAAAGGGAAGTCTTTAGACTGGCTCGTGTCGGTTATAGGATAAAGGATAAGTACCTGATCCAGTCACACTTATGTGGAGTCAACACCTAAGTTTACCAAAGCACTGCTCACTTAGCTTTTGTACACATAAGGATATATTATGTAATGGTTCATTTATACTCTATCTTAGTTTGCCAGGGCTGCTATAACAAATACCACAGCCTGGCTGACTTAAACCACAGCAATTTATTGTGCTATGTTTTGGAGGCTAGGAGTCCAACATGGCGGAGTCACCAGGATCAGGCTTTCTCTGAACTCTGAGTCATGCTTGTGGTGACCCGCAGGTGGTTACTTTGTTTCTGAAAGACATGACTGTCTTTCCTGCCTCCTTCTCTGGTTTCTCCTGTGTCAGTTTTCTTTGTTGATAAGGACTCTAGTCATATTGGATTAAGGCCGAGTAGATCATATGAGATTCAGATTGGCCTCATCTTAATAGAAAGTCTGAAGATGCTATTGACCAGTGAGTCCACACCCTCAGAACTGGCAGTAAGTTCTTAAAGATGTCTTGTGGAGGACACGATTCAATCTCCAACATATTATATATAACATCAATTCTTAAGTGTACGCAAACTTTAATATATATGTTTATCGTCCCTTGATTAGTAAATATTCATATGCTTTGTCTCTTTAATCCTGCAGGGCAGAGGGGAGCCTCATATCTTACCTTCTGGCTCTTTCCACCCAGATAACAAAGGTGATAAAGCTGATAGGGCCCCTAACTTGCAAATCACCGCCTGGGCAATGTTTATGGCGAGTGGACACTCTATGTGCCCAAGGACCACTCTCGCACTGTGTATCTGAGCTGGAACTCCCTTGGGGTCAGTTCCCCTCATTGCCCTGGGTTTCTGAACCCCAAGTCTTGCCGGAGAACAGAAATATTCCAGTATTTGTGTTCAGGCCTAGGGACAGGCGGGACCTCAGTCCACTTCAAATTTAAGTGACATCTTCCAATACAGCACCAAGAGTTCCTGCCCATGGAGGGTGATGGGGTTTAGCACAGCCAATTTCCTTTTTTTTTTTCCCATGTGCTGTTGATCCTCAGGTGTGCAGTCACCTCAAAGCAGAGGAGTGATTGGAGACCCAGGAACCCAGAAGTCTCAACTTCTCCAGCCAGACAGTGTCTCCCCATATCCCTCAGAGTTTTGAAGCTATTGCTACATTATTTTCTAGCTTCTGCTGATCTTGTGATAAACCCAAAGCAATTTGCAATTCCTGATTCTTTGTATATAAACTGTCCTTTCTCTGGAAACTTTTAGGATATTCTTAGTCCTGATATTCTAAAATATTATGGTGTTATTTCTTGGTTGAGGGTCTTTTTTCATTCATTATGCTGGATACCTGGGGAGTCTTTTCTGCCTGGAAACTCATGACCTTTGGTTCTGAGAAATGTTCTAGTGATTTTTTTGTTCTCTCTATTTGAACCTCCTGTAATCCAGGTGTTGGGTCTTCGGGTTTGGGTGTCTCCTGTTTTCCATCTCTTTGCCTTTTTTTTTTTTTTTTTAAAGGAAAGACAGAGAGAAGGAAGGAAGGATAGAAGGAAGGAAGGAAGGAAGAAAGGGAAACATTTTTAAACATTTTCTTGTTTTTATTGTATTCTGTTTCTCCGTTTTTGTTACATGGGCTAGGGCCGGGAATCGAACCGAGGTCCTCCGGCATAGCAGGCAAGCACTTTGCCCGCTGAGCCACCGCGGCCCGCCCCTCTTTGCCTTTTGTGTTTATTTTCTGTACTGGTTTCTTCTACCACACTTTTAATTTCCAGGAGCACTTTCCTTTTTCCCTAAATGTTTCCTCTTTTTTGTACCTATGTTTATTTCAAGCACGTCTTCTCCTGTTTCTCTGAGGAAATTATGATTTTTTTAAAAAGTTTTCTTTTTGCTTCTTGCCTTTTCTCTATCTTCTCTGAGTTCCTTTTTTCAATGTATTTGTTGTGGTCTCTCTCATTCTGGAGGCTGTCCTAAAATATCTGGTGATTATTGTCTATCTGCTCATATTTAAAAGAAAAGTGTTAGAAGACTATGTTTGTGCATAGAAAGAATATAGGTCATATTTTAATTATTTGTATCTGTCTTAGTTTACCGAGGTTTCTTTCACAACGTACCAAAGTCCAGTTGCCCTGATAACAGGAATTTGTTGTCTCACTGTTCTTGAGACTCGAAGTCCAAAATCAAGGTATGCACAGGCCATGTCTTCTCCGAAGGCTGTAACATTTTGGTGGTAGCTTGCTGGCTGTCACTCTGCCTCTGTCATCTGGCCATCTGTCTTCTTCTCTCTCTTCCTGTAAATTTCTGTGTCCAAATTGCCTTTGCTTATAAGGACATCAGTCATCTGATGAAGACGTCACCTTAATAGGATCTTGGAAGATCTTTTTTACAAATGAGTCCATGCCCCCTGGAATGGAATTAAATCTGGAGATCCTGATTACAAATGAATTCACAGCCTAACTCCCCAGGGGTTAGGACCTGAGCTTGCCATTGTGGGGACATGATTCAGTCTGTCACATGCAGTGACAGTAGAGAATCCAGCCATGCCTCCCCCTCCCCACTGCAGATCTCTGAGCTGAAATCAAGTCCATTGAATAAAATGGCAGTTGGAAGCTTTGGTAAGATTGGACTGGACTTACCAGTAAAAAGTAAACATATGTATGACCAGAAAGCTATTGGAAAAATATAGCCTTTATCTAGGATTTCACTCAGCAGTGGGAAAGGACAATTACAGAGTTTGTTTGAAGGCAGCTGTTTTAAAGAGAAAGTTCTATTAAAATGCTATACTACATATAATCTATATTTGGAAATATCTAGAAAATTTACATATGAATTTCCCCTTTATGCAGAAATCCATGTCTAGGATTTTATATAGAAGTTAAATTGGGAGAAATATGAAATAATATATTTGTAAGACTATTCATGGCAGTCCATATCATAGAAAATGATTGGAAAAAATCTGAATGCCCATCGAAGTAGGGCTGGTTGAGAAAGTCATGGTGCATTTACATGATGAAATGCCATGCCATTGTAAATGAACGAGGAAGATCTTTAAATACTACAAGTGAGAAAAGCAAGGTGGAGAAAGAAAACAGCATGTAGTGAGCTGCTGATTGTCTAAGAAAGGGGGCTGCACTGCCTGTAGGTGCTGGTTTTGAGTGTATTCATTTCTTTTGGCTGCTGTAACAAATTATCACAAACTTCTAACAGAAATTTATTCTCTTATAGTTCTGGTGGCCATAAATCCAGAATCCAGGTGTTCAGCAGAGCTGTGTTCCCTCTGAAGGCTCTGGGGAAAAATCCTCCCTTGCTTCTTCCAGCTTCTGGTGACCCCAGGCATTCCTGGTCTTGCGGCTGCATCCCTCCCATCTCTGCCTCCGTTTCCCTGTGTGTGTGTCTCTGTGTCTAGGTCTCCCAGTGATACTGGAATGGGGCCTGCCCTAATCCATTATGGCCTCACATTAACTAGTTAGAGCTGCAAAGACCCTATTTCCAAATAAGGTCACGTTCCCAAGTGCACATGAATCTTCGAGGGACACTATTAAACCTCGTAGAGAGAGACAGTCCAGGACAGAGGTCTCTAATGTTGGAAAGGACACCTCCCAGTGTGCACACAATGACTCACAAAGAAAATAGGGGAGCGCCTGCTTTTGTTTCCCAAAGATATTGAAGATTTAAGCTTTTCTAAGTTGTGATGCTCAGGCAGGCGCAGATAACCTCATGTGGCCCCTCTGCCAAGCTGGTCACTGCACTGTGCCCCACTGAGGGGCTTGTGGCATCTGGACCCCCTGTCTCCGTGACCACAGCAGCCCCTCCCTCGAGCGCTCCTCTGTGACAGCCGTTTCTATGCTTCAGGATGTCATCGATCTTGCTTGTTTTAAAAAATAAGATGCTAAAGAGGAATTACAAGCTTTGATTTCCCAGAAAGTCAAAGTTCCATATTTGCTGAGCTTTATTGTAATGATGGGTAGCTGGCAGTGGTAGGCTACTTAGTAGATATTGGAAAAAATAAACACAATTACGCCATCTTCCTTTAGTGAGAAACTGACTTTCAGAAGGAACTTCTGCTACGGAGAGAGTCTTTTGAAGATGATATCTGTAAATATTTCCATCATTGTTTTCATTTATGTTACCAAAAATGATGTGAGTGTGCTGCTTATAAAAACTCTTTTGCACCCTTGAACCTGGAGACAGTATTTTTTTTACCTGTCTAAAAATCTACCTGTTAAAAAATGTACTTGTTTGAAAATCTAACAAATCTCAATTTTAAAATTCTTAATCTCAATTAAGAATCTAAAGTTCTTAATTATTTAGAACTACTGGAAATAAGTAGTACTTCTGGCTAGTTTTCTAGAGCTATTGATTGAGATGAGGGGGATGAGTATTTTACCCCCTAAATGGGGAAACTTAGTATGTCCTTTTGAAACCGTTATGTACCCTAGAAAAGCCTTTTGCCTTAATCCTCATTCAGTATTGATGGGAGGGATCTTTTGATTAAGTTGTTTCCATGGAGATGTGTCTCCATCCATTCAAGGTGGGGTTAGTTACTGGAATCCTTCAAGAGGGAACCGTTTTGGAAAAAGCTTCAAAGCCCGCACAACTAGAGACCTTCGGAGATAAAGAAAGGAAACACCTCCGGGGAAGATGTTTGAAATGAGAAGTCAAAACTCCAGCAGATGCCAGCCATGTGCCTTCCCAGCTGACAGAGGGGTTCCACACCCATCGCCCCTCCTTGAGTCAAGGTATGTTTTCCTGGGTGCCTTAGTTTGGACATGTTTATAGTCTTAGAACTGTATACTAGCAACATAAGAGATTCTCTTTTTAAAAGCTGTTCCATTTCTGGTATGTTGCATTCTGGCAGCTTTAACAAACTAAAACACTAAGTTATAGCAAAGTTGCATTGTGAAGGAAATCAGATTGCAAGGGGCAGAGCCAGGTTTTGAACCCAGATGGGTTAGCTCTAGAGTAGATGCTCCAAACCAATGTGCTATGCCACCTCTTGTGTATTTTATAAATTTTATAGTGTACATGTACGTAAGTTACAAATATAAACACATATAGGGAAGGCGTACTTAAAAACTTATTTTCTTGATGGGAAGTGTGCTGGTTTGAAACTGTGATGCACCCCAGAAAAGCCATGTTCTTTTTCCTGTTCTAGTCTTGTGGGCGCAGACTTGTTGTTTAGGGTGGGACTTTTGATTAGGTTGTTTCCATGGAGATGTGACCCACCTTAATGGGGGGTGAAATCTTTTCATTAGGTAGTTTCCATGGAGATATGTTTCCGCTCATTCAAGATGGGTCTTAATCTGCTTACTGGAGTCCTTTAAGAGGGGAGCATTTTAGAAAAAGGTCCAAACCAACACAGACAGAGATATTTAGAGATGCAGAAGGAAAATGTCCCCAGGGAAGCTGTTTGAAATCAGAAGCCAAAAAACCAGCAGGCACCAGCCACATGCCTCCCCAGCTGACAAAAGTGTTCTAGTCGCCATCAGCCCTTCTTGAGTCAAGGTATCTTTCTCTGGATGCCTTAGTTTGTACATTTTTATGGCCTCAGAGCTGTAAACTTGTAACTTAAAAAATTCCCTTTATACACACCAATCCATTTCTGGTATATTGCATTTCCGGCAGCTTTAGCAAACTAAAACAGATTGTGAATTTAAAAGTCTTCAGTCACTGGTATTCCTGTTAGGAATTTGGGGCCTCATCTTATTCAAGGGAAACTGCCCCTCAAGCTGTGTTCTTGGAGTAGCACAGGTGCTCAGTAAATATTCATGTGTTTGTTCTTTCACCTGTCTGTTCTTGATGCTCAGCCTTCTGGGGAATACATTTGTTGTCTTCTTTAATAAGCTGTTCTACCAAAGCAGTCCCAGAATAGAATTTAACAATTTAAAGCTTTATCTAAACCAGAAGTATCAACTTCCCATGCTGATCACCCTGTTTTCTAAATAGCTAGCAGGAATTACACCCCCTTGAATTTTAACATCCACCCACTTTCTTTTACAGGGTTGATCACAGAAGTCAAAGTGCTTCTTTTTTTTTTTTTTTTTTTTTTTTTTTAAAGGAAAGACAGAGAGAAGGAAGGAAGGATAGAAGGAAGGAAGGAAGGAAGAAAGGGAAACATTTTTAAACATTTTCTTGTTTTATTGTATTCTGTTTCTCCGTTTTTGTTACATGGGCTGGGGCCGGGAATCGAACCGAGGTCCTCCGGCATAGCAGGCAAGCACTTTGCCCGCTGAGCCACCGCGGCCCGCCCTCAAAGTGCTTCTTGGTGTCTGCTCAAGTGTTTTACTATTTGTGGGGTGGGGAGGGGGTGTAGGGAGGGCACCGGCTGCCCCCGCCTTCCCTCTCACCTCCTTCTTCTGCCTGCTCCTGTAACAGAAAAGCTAGGACTTAACAAATGATTGTCATGACTGAATCATTACATAGATATTTCTTTTTACTTTCTGGTGTATTAGAGGGGCCAAAGGGAAATAACTGAAATTTCTGAACTGTGACCCAGTTGCCTTGATCTCTAATAATGATTGTATAACTAACTAGCCTTTATCTTGTGATTGTGAAAACCTTGTGACTGACCCTCCCTGGTACCCTCTTATCCTGTTTTCATCTTTTGAGTCTTATGATCACAAAGGACAACCCACTAATGTTTATTAATGATAGAACTTGGGTTAAGCCAGAACTAACCCACCCCGATTCCTAACCTATCTTATTAGATGAAGGTGGGTCTAACCAAAATTGGCCTGCCTGATGTTGTGGGGCGCACCGAAAAAGAGACCACAAATTCAAAACTGCAAGCCAATTTGGAGTTTTTATTAGCTGGCTGGCGACTGCCTCAGAAACCCAAGAAGGAGGACTGCCTGTGGGGCTGGCAAGGTGGGCTTATAAAGGCTGAAACCGCAAGCTTCTTCACAGAAGCAGAAGAGGGGTGGTAGTCTTCACAGAACCACATCCTGGTTTTGCAGCTGTAAGCAAGCAAGCTCATCTACAGAACCAAAAAATGCCATTAGCTTTTTGCAAAAACTTGTTGGTTTAGTTCCCACATCCTGGCCCCATTATCGGGTGTTTTTCAGGGGCCTGGGGGGTACTTTTCCACCCAGGCTGGGGTTGGGCCCCTGACTCCTTATTCCTAACATGCACAGTCACTTAAATTTGAACCTTTTAAGTGCCTAAACCCTGCCCACCTTTTGGCACTACAAACCATCAGAGTACTACAGTCCAGAGACACCCACTTCAGGCTGATAGACTGTCTCACCTCCTGCTTCTCACCTAGCAATAAACTCTTTCTCTCTTTAAAATCCCACTGTCTTAGGAATTGGTTATTTGAGCACATAGGCCACAAACCCTTTGCTTTGATCAGTGTCACCCCCAGTTCTGCCCTCTTCCTCCCGTCTTCTAGAGGTGCTAGGGCTGCCTGTGTGGGTGGCAGCCGAGCCCTGCCCTGCGCCCAGGAGAAATCTTATCTGGTGCCTGACGAAAGTGGCCTCACCCAGGGCCCATCACCTGCAGTTGCTTACGAGTAGGGATTTTCCTAGGGCAGCTGGCTTCTGAGCTGTGCCCAGAAAGGCTGACTCCCAGGAGCTGTGCAGCTCGGGCTCCCTTTTCTTCTGGCTCCTGACCGGAATCAGCAGGGGCAGAGAGAAGCCAGCCTTAGCCCCACCCCCTTTCCTGCCTGTGTTGGCTGAATTTCCCCCAAACTGCAGCACCCCTCAGACGGGTCCCCTCCAAGCTCTGGTACCCACTCTGGACCCTTTGAGTCAGGGAGAGGGGTGGTGCCCGCTCTCGGGGTCCCGTGCCCACTCCCTGCCCCTCTGACCCCACTTCTGCCAATACCTCTTCCCAATCACATCCTTTTCCAGGGAACTCATGAGAGAAATTCCTTTTCCTACCGGACTCTGATGAATACACCTGGTGATCATTACAATCGGAGTGAAATATTGTTTTGTTTAGGAGTCTGCTCAAATCTCTTGGTTGTTTAAATTCAGACTTGGGTTTGCTTCCATTGGCATGTAGCAAATAAACAGCTGGAGAAACTTAGAGAAGCCAAGAAGCTGAGGTGGTTGGTGAATGTGTTATCTTCACTTCAGGCTCCTCTTTGGATTTGAGGCCGGTTCATGCAGCGTGTGCTGCCTGCCCCTGCACTGTGGATTGAAACTCTGTAACCCCCGGGGCCTCTGGGCCTTTGCACTGCACTGTTCTGGCCTGCCACCCCCACCCCACCCCACCCCACCCCACCCAGCTCCTGATCGATTCTAGTGCCCGTGTCCAACCTCCCTTGTCTGCATTCTCACCCTCCTCACTCAGCTTTCCATGGTTAGGGGAATTTCGTGACCTCCTATCCTTCCTCTCCTTTCACCACTAGCCAACATGTTTTATGTTAGCTGGAATGAGAGGAGGGAGGGGGCTTCCAGGACGTAAATTGTCCCTCTGCTATAACATCCTCCCTGCCCTTATTTTCTGGGCCATAAACAATATTTGTCTTCTTAAGTCTTTTCATCTGCGAGAAATACTCAATGGAAACCTACTGAGTGCTCAGGGCAAGCCAGGACCCAGTTAGCACTTATCACGATAAAGACAGTTTTCAAAGAAATGCATTTAGTGGCGTGAAGATGGTTTGCTTTTCACAAATCAAGGCGCGTCCACTTGGAGCCAAATCGTGACATTCAGGTGAATCAGAAAATTACAGCCTCTTTTATAGCCAGTTACCCAGGGGCCAGGACCATCCGGCTGCCTGCCCTTCAGAGCACTTGAAACAAAAAGGATTGGAATGTTTTGTACAAAACATTGCACTTAAAAGTATGAGGTTTTCAGGCGCGACTCTCATGGTCTCCTGTCCATCTCAGGAGTCCACTGATCTCAAAACCTAGCGGCCTCCTTGGGGGAGAGAAGATTCAAGACAGAGCAGTCAGCTCAAATCCCCATTTGGTCCAGGAACCCAGAGGTGAAACAGAAACGCTAGTTAGGTTCATATCAACGTTACAGAGTGAGGCTGCGAGACTCTTTTTGCGTATAAATCAGAGTTCAGGAAGTTATGTGACAATGGTTTTTTTTCAAAGTCTGCGCTTAGGCTCTTTTCTGAAGGAAATCTTTTCCGGCTGTGAAGGAGATAAAGTTTGAGTTAATTTTGGCAGTTTCTAACAGTAATAAACACTTTCTGAACTAGCATGCCCAGCGTTTTTCGAGATCATTGTCAGTGATTCAAATTAAAACTTGGTTGTTTTAATACTTCAGTTGGATACTAAGTTGGAAGGTTCTGTCCTGGACGGGGCATGGTGTATTGGAATGATAAAATTTTCTTTATCAAGTGTAAATCTCTTTTTTTGTCTGATGTTAGCTTTATATAATTTCAGGAAATTGTGAAATCCTGTCAGATAATTTTTACTATGAATTGTTTTCAAGGGTCATAGTCCTAGAGGATCAGGTGTGTCCAATCATACATATGTGGGTATATCATGGTATGGATGACATCAAGTTGACATGTGCAGAGATGGAGAGCTAGAGGTTTAATCTATGGATTGTTGGATGGGGATGTGAAGGCTGGTCGTTGACTTTAAAGGGGACCCTGAGGCCCTAGAGAGAGTCCTAATGTGTTCCCACAACAGGGAGAGGTCAGGAAGCCACGTCTCATGGCCAACGGCTCCAGGGCTCTAGAAGGAGCCAACCACCCCAAAGATGATGCTATGGGATCCAGGGACAGTGCACGCTCTCCAGAGGAGCTCGCAGGCAAGAGGGGTTGCAGGGCCAGGCTGAGGCCTCTCTCCAGCCCTGTGTGCAGGCTCTTCAACCAGTGTTCTAAAATGGATTCCTTGAAACTGGAAACAAGTTCAGGCATAAATGAATTTCCCAGCACTTAGGAATCCAGCGGAAACCCTATCACTTGGTCAGTGGTGGCTGCAGACAGCACTGGGTGGTATGGGACCTCATCCGTGGGCCCCAGACTGGGCTGACCATCATGTTCAACTGAGGCCCTTGTCAGAAATGCAGATTCCCAGACTTCGTTCTCTAGGGATGGAGATTCTGTTTTGTTTTGTTTTTAATTCTAGAGGTGATTCCAATGATCATCAAGGACAGAATGATGATCCCGAAGAATCCTTTCAATTCTCCAATTTTTATATTTTAATAGAATCTAGTCCAGTGAGTGAGTTTGGTTATTTTTTTTCTGAGGCAGTAACTGTACTTCAAATGTGATTGTGCACATTCAATAAGTATTTAGTGAATATTTACTACATGCCTTACCCTGTTCTAGGCAGGGAGGATACAGCAGCAAGCAACAGTAACAAAATATCTTATCCTGTTGGAGAACACATTTCACTGATTGACTAATCAATAAGTAAATATATTGTGTTTTGATGCTGGTAGGCAGGAGGAAAAATGTAACACTAAAACAGGGGAAAGTGTTGCTAATTTATATACAACAGCCAGGGAAAATGTCTGTTAAGGTGGCATTTAAGCAGAGAGCTGCAGAAAGTGAGCGAGTGAGCGAGTGAGCTGTGTGGGGAAGGGTGTTCCAGCAGACGGAACAGCTGTGCAGAGGCCCTGAGGTGGATGCTAGCTGTGTGTAGGAGGAACCACACAAGGAGGCCCGTGTGACTTGAGCATGATGAGTGAGTTGTAGGAGATGAGGTCAGAGTAAAGGAGCGCAGAGTTGCTGTTGATGAGAGTTCTATATATCTGGAAGGTAAATTAGGAGCTCATTGTTGGAAATATCAAGTTCACAGTGCCTTTTATAACATCTTAGTGGAGAGGCCAGGGAGCAGCTGAAAATGCATTTGGAGTGCAGGCAAGAAGTTCTGGCCGGACATGTACATTTGAGGATCAACTGTGTAGAGAGGTCATTTAAAGCCAAGAGATGAGATGCAGTCACCATGGAGTCTAGACAGAGGTCCAGGCACTGGGTCCTGGACTCCAAAAGTTAGCAGTTGGGGAGGTGAGAAGGATACAGCCAAAGGCTCTTAGTGAGATGCGTGGAGAACCCAGAGGCTGCGGCATCCCAGAAGCCGAGAAAAGCAGGAGGGATGGTGACCTTTACCAGATCCCGCGTGGGCCACAGAAGAGAAGGTCTGCCATTGTCCCTGCAGAGAAGGGTTGTTTTCCCAGGCAGTGGAGCCAGTGGAAAAGGGCCGGTGAGAAAGGCTATTGTTTGAAGCAATATCAAAGCAGGGCAGAGAGATGGGGCTGGGGGAAGATGTGCGTAAAGAAGGTTTTTGTGTTGTTTGGCTTCTTAGGAAGGGGTGTTTACCAGCCTGTTTGTAAGCAGCGGGGAGTGATCCTAGTGGAGGAGGGAAAAAATCATGATACAGAAGAGAAAGGGGCGCATTGGGGGTGTGCAGTCCTGAGGGGCAACGACTGGGTCTGGTGCTACTTCTGCTTTGTCAAACACAGTGAACATGATATACAAGGGCTCTCATGTGGATGGCAGAGATTTAATATATTGTAATTATTATCAGATTTTTTTTTGCCAAATTTTAGATTGCCTGGTTTCTCCTATCTCTAGAACATTCCAGGAGATTTCCATGTGAATATTCTAAATCCTAATTAGGAAAACAACTGTTTTTCACTGGCACTGAAGCAAAAGCAGAATGCATCCGTCATTTCTTCTCTTGGTTAATGTTCCTTCAGAATATCTGGACATCATAAAAATGCGGAGATCAATGGAGATTTAATGTCTTTTCTGAAAGGAATTTACTTGGAAAGCTTTAAAAAATCTTTTTAGCAGAGAATATCTCTGGTCGCCATATACCTATTAGAATAGATTTTTTTCCCCCTGTGCATTCAAAAGAAGAAAATATCAAAACCTTTTATGAATCACATAGAAATGAACTGTTTCTTAAATGCCTGGCCTGAAGTTAGCAAAGGGTGGCAGATTCAAAACAGTAGCCTTTCTGGGTTAGACGTTCCAAGTTTGCAAAGAATTTATGCAAAACAGTGAAATCATTTCAGGTTTTAAGACAATTTCGTGTAAAAGCTGGGTCATGCATTTCACATTCAGATGAAAGTTACGATTCTTAGATTATCAGGCAGTCCGCATTGAAATGCTCACGTGTATTAGTCAATGTTGCTAAGAGGTCTCTGTGCCTTTGTGACGTGTGGGACCTCAATCACATTTTCTCCCTTCAAAGCACTTAATGCTGGGCACAACTAGTCAACATTTTACACAGAATTTTCATAGATAAAGTAGACACCAAGGGGCTAACCTGGCAAAACAACTCAGCATATGATGGGCATCTTTATGCATCATTCAAAATAAAGATATTTGTGATTGATGGTCGCCTTCCTTTTAAGAATGTACCTTCCTGATTCTGTTGCGTTTTGCACTATAGTATGGGTTATACTACCTGACAAATACAATAAAGAGAGGAAGAGGAAGTTTGTTTGTTACTAAATTGAGTGACAGGGCAAAGACATTTGGAAATTACACTTTTAATTCGTTGGATAAACTGCATACAAATTATTTATCACTGCTTCTGCTATGTTCCTCACCAGTCGTGTAGTCATTTAACAGAGATTGAAAACCATTAAAAAGAGAAGACTGGTGGTATCATAATATTAGACTGTGACTGCCTTGAGAGGTACTGTGCCTTGTTTATTTCCCTTGCCATGCTCAATAAATATTTATACTGACGAGATGAATCTAATACTTAGGTAGTAGAAAGTGGTTATAATACAATTAACAACAACTGGAAATTCTTTCCTTTTGACGCACTTTTTTTTTTCCTTTCAAATGCTGCGAGAGTATTTGAATGTTGGGACTTTAATCCCATTTCCTTTTTGTAAAAGTTCAGGTCTGAAATGGCTTTTCAATCACAGTTACTAACTCCTGAGCAAAAAGGGAACAGTTAGCAAAACTCCAGAAATATCTTGAGTGTTAAGGCATTATGCCTTTGATGAGACTCTGTTTAACTCTCTTGGAAACTGTGCAGAAAGGGCTGAAGTTTAGATAAAATGATGGCTCCTAAAATCCCTGAGAATGCATAAGGTGTTCTTTGGGGAGCCTCTTTCCATTTAAAGGGACTCACCTCTCCTCTGCTAGTAGAAATGCTTTCCTGGTTATCCCCATCTCCCTTCCCCGGCCATCTCCAGAATATGGAAACAAAGCTTCATTTGTCCTTTTTAATATTCTGTTTTCTTAAGAACAGCTTAAGTGTGAATTTTCTTTTCCATGGGAAAAGGGATCAGTATTTTTACTGGCATCGGGATGAAGTCCAACCTTGTGACTCACCCATGACTATTTAAATATCCGTCTGCATTCCTTAATCAGTAGGATTGTATCCTGCTAGCAGGCAGATTGCGTAACCTCAGAGGCTCAGAGGGAAACTCCTTAGCCCCAGGGGGCACGTGGGGCTCAGCATCCGCTTTGGGACTGCCTCTCCTCTTTGTCCGCCTCCTACCTCCAGATGCCTGGTCTCCTGCTGGAGGCTGCCTAGAGGCAGGGCAGGGCAGGGCCTGCAGCTCTCAGCAGCCAGCCCATCTGCTGTGGAATACCTCATTGCAAAGGTCTTTTCTTTAGTGGTTTCCACATTCAGCCCCCGGGGTTTGGCTGGTGGGAGACTGCCTCCCGGGGGCACAGGCAAGGTGTGTGTGGGGGTGGGGGGATGGGAATAAATCTCTCTGCCACACTCTTCCACCCATGGGCATCGGCTTACTGTCTGTCACCAAGAACCGCCTGTGTGTTGTGACATCCCTGAGTCTAAGCATCCGAAAAGGGCGGCAGACCGTTAGGACACTACACAAAGCCAGCTGAGAGGCAAATGTGTGCTGTTCTAGTCTGCCAGCTGCCGGAAAGCAACACACCAGAGACAGATTGACTTTTAATAAAAGGGGATTTATTTCGTTAGTTCTTCAGAGAAAAGGCAGCTAGCTTTCATCTGGGGTTCTTTCTTATGTGGGAAGACACAGGGTGATCTCTGCTGGCCTCTCCAGGCCTCTGGGTTCCAACAACTTTCCCTGGGGTGATTCCTTTCTGCATCTCCAAAGGCCTGAGCTGAGCTGCTTGGGCTGTGCTGTATTGAGCTCTCTCATTTAAGCACCAGCCAATTAAATCAAGCATCATTCATTGCAGCAGGCACGCCTCCTAGCCGACTGCAGATGTAATCAGCAACAGATGAGGTTCGCATACAATGAGCTCATGTCCACAGCAACAGTACTAGGTGCCTTCACCTGGCCAAGCTGACACCTGAATCTAACTACCACATGTACCTACATGTGAGAAGCCAATGAGGAAAACCAGCGGAAGCAGCTTTATGAGTGTTAAAAGAAAAGCTTTGCAGCAACATCAAGTTTAGGATCTCTCAGCTTTATTGAGCAACTCCTGAATGGGGCAGCATCCCATTCAGAAAGTAGAAGGAGCTCTGCTGAGACACACATGTGGAAGCAAGCTGGGAAGTGCTCTGAATGGCTAGTGTGAAGTTTCCATTTTATGTGTGGGGTCTTACCAGGTGGGGAGCAGATATCCATTGATTTAGTGTGGTCTGCTTGTTCATTATGACAAGCTCTGTCTACTGGCACTGATTTACCACCAGTTGTGGCTGATCTGCAGTCATATGGTGTGTTCCATTGCTCCATTTTCTCCAGAAGCCCCTGAAGGGTGATTGCTTTTGTCCTTTGGAAAATCCTTTCTCGGAAAGGGTTCCCTCCAGCAATGCCCAGTGCAGGCAGCCATTTCATTTTACTTAGCATTAGTGTGGTGGACTGCATTGCCTTTGCCATACTACTGATAAAAAGCATCCCCAGAACCTACAGCCAGTGCCCAGACAGGACAGCTTTGTAGCTCTGCTCAAAGGAAGCCTGCTCAGCCTTTTAGGGTGTCCCTGCAGACTGGGGTCACCCGATATTCCAAACAGCCTTTCTTGTCCAGATTATGGAGGTAATAACTAGGTCCAGACACCCTGATTTAAGGCTGAAATGGATCTCCTGTTTTACAGATGCACACCTGGAGGTAAGGAGATAAGCATAGAGCCAGCAGGTGGCAGAACAGAGAGCAGGGCTGACCGCTTTGCTGTGGGCCTTTGACAGCTGGCCTTTGAGAGCTGAGTGGACACCTGGCCACCCGGGAGAGTCTCAGCACTCTCCTGTGCAGGCTTGCTGTTTTTAGCCATGCTTAGATATCCGATATGGTAATATTTGTAAGGAAGCGTGGTGAGACCTCCCTAGCCATTCTTTTGGTAGAGGGGAGCTGGGGAACTGCTGGCTGGGCTCCCTGAGAAGAGATTAGCTGTGGGATGTTTGTGGTAGGCTCTTGGGGTCCTTGCTCAGGAAAAGGAGGGGTAGAAAGCAGGAGTGGGCAGTGGGGGTAACTGAGCCCAAGGATGATCTCGGCCAGCCCACAGAAGCTCCAGAACTGAACTGGCCCTACAGAGCCATCCCCAGTTGGGCCAGGTTGACCAGGCCATTAGATGCAGACTGTCCCAGGAAGGGAATGGCCTTGAGCAAGGCAACAGGTGAGCACTCTCCCAGGGGCTGGGCAGCCCAGCCTTTGCCAAAGGGCTGTGCCCAGTGTTGGCCACACCATGCCTTCTCAGGGGTGGAAGGAGTATATAAAGCTCCTGGGGGCACAGGCAAGGTGTGCAGGGGGAAAATAAATCTCTCTGCCACGCTCCTCCATCCATGGGCATTGGCTTATTGTTCTGGGGCCACTGTCACCAAGTGCCATAAACCGGGAGATGTAAAACAACAGAAGCTTATGCTCTCCCAGCTCTGGAGATCAGAAGTCTGAAATTAAGGCATCAGCAGGGACACGCGCCCCCTGAGACCTGTAGGGACAGAGCCTTCCCTGCTTCTTTGAGCTACTGGTATCTGCCTCATGACAGCCCTTGCTCCCATGTCCATATGTCCATCTCCTTGCAAGGACACTGGTCATCTTGGACCAGGGCCCACCCTAATCCTGTCTGGTCTCATCTTAACTAACACACATCCAAAGATCCTATTTCCGAAGAAGGTCCCATTCTCAAGACTAGGAATTGGGACTTGGATATGTCTTTTTGGGGGGTTGGGGGGGCACAATTGAACCCGTATCAGAGCTGGTTGGAAAGAGAAGAGGGAAAATCTCCAGAGTTCCCCAGGCTGCCCAAGGGGGTGCCCCACATAGACCCCCTTAGATCAGTACAGATGTGGAGGAGTCTTTGCCTGAGAGGAGAGCCAGCCTGAGGGTGGAGAGCTAACTTCCTGCTTGGTAGGATGCGGTAGTTGGAAACTGCAGTGGGAGGTGGGAGGGCAGGGCAAGACTGTGGGTTGGGGTCCAGGGTAGCAAAAGGACTACTGTTTTAGTTTCTTGGCTGTCAGTACAATTCCATGCAATGGGTTGGCTTAGCAACAGAAATTTATTGGCTTGTGGCTCCAGAGGCTAGAAGGTTGGCTTCCTCCTTGGTCGGGATCTCCTGGCTGGTCGATAGTCTCTAGTACTCTGTCTTTTTCTGTCACTAGACAATGCATATGGTGGCATCTTCCCCCTTCTCTTTTGGGTTCAGTTAACTTCCAGCTTCTGGCTGCAACTCATGGCTTCTCTCTCCATCTGGCTTTCACTCTCCTGGAAAGGGACTCCAGTAAAATGACTAAAGCTCGCCCTGAGTGACGCCTGTACACCACCCTAGGCCCCAGGGAGCCTGCTCCCGTCCCAGTGCCTGCAAGATCAGTGACCAGGGATGCGCTCCACACCAAGGGGGCACCTGGCCTTGCAGGGCTCTTGGAAATGGCCAGTGGAAGAGCAGCCCCCGAGGAGCTGTTGCGATCATGGGACCCTGTGAACTTGGGGAAGCCATAGAAGGTATCACCCCCTGAGAGAGCACAGGCCGGAGGGCTCCAACCCATGGGAATAGGGTTCTTGGGACAGGATGACCTCAGGGACGTTATTCATTCAGCCAGCAGTTATTGAGTACCTACTGTGTGTAGGGTGACAGAAAGCCACTGGAGTAATCCAAAGAGGTAGAAGGGGAGAAGGAGGAACAAGGACACTTGAGGAAAGATTCCAGAAGTAGACAAGACTGGACATGTGAATTTGTGGAGGCAGAGGGGAAGGGAGAGAGATGAAGGAGCTTTGGCAACCTGTGAGTGCCAAAGTGGGTGAGTGGCTGTTTGTCAGCATGGGAAACCTGCAGAAATAAATGCAATGTCTTGGTTTTCTGGGTAATAAGATACCACAACCTGATGGCTTAAAACAACAGCAATTTATTGTCTAGAGGCTAGAAGTCTGAAACAAAGGTGCTGGCAGGGCTGGGCCCCTTCTGAAGCCTGTAGGGTGCAGTGGCTGGCCAGCCGGACGTGGCATAACACCATCTCGGCCTCCATCCCTTGGCTGTCTGTCTAGCTCTGTTTTTGTTCCTTGGCTGCTCAAGCAAATACCATGCAATGGTTCAGGTTAAACAGTGGGAATTTATTTGCTCACGGATTTATGGCTAAGAGAAAGTCCAAATGAAGGCATCTTCAAGGCGATGCTTTCTCCCTGAAAACTGGCTCCTGGGGCTGCTACCGGAGATCCTTGGTCCTTTGCTCATGGGAAAGCACAGGGTGGCCTCTCCTGGCCTCTCCTTCTTCTTCCTAGTTCCATTGATGTTCAGCTTCTGGCTACCTCCTGAGGCTTTCTCTCTCTCTTTCTGAACTTCATTATCTTATAAAGGACTCCAGTAAGAGGATTCAGACCCACTCTGATTGAAGTGGGACACACCATTGAAGTAGCCTCATCAAAATGTCCTACCTACAATGGACTTGCACGCGCAGAATGGATTAGATTCAAGAACCTGTTTTTCTGGGGTACACACAGCTCCAGACCACTGCAGTTTCCTACTTCTGTGCCCAGACTGGCTCTTCTGATCCACTATGACACCGGTCATAGTGGATCAGGCCATCCCTCTTCCTCGTCTTAACTAGCCCAGCTTCAAGGAGCCTGTTTTCAAATAAGCTCACCTTCACGGGACTGGGGCCAGGACTTGGACATGGCTGTTTGGGGACACAATTTAATCTGTGACACCCTATGAAGACCTGTCCCTGCTATTGGAAGCTGCCGAAGTTGGCTCTACCTGGGTTCTGCCTTGGATACTTGCTCCCCACGTTTCCAGTTAAGATATTTCAGGGTGTGATCCCAGCCGTGTGAGCAGCACACAACAGCAGGAGCAGCTCCAGTGCCCGCCAGGACCCCTGCTGCCCCCGTACGGCCCAGCTGCAGGGCTTACCCATACCCACTCCCCACAGTATCTAAACTGGCAGTGCTGTGGGGCCCAGAGGCGAGAGTCTGCGGTCCTCGGAGTTGTGTTTGGCACAACGGCATGCTGGAGAGGCCAGCCCTGACAAAGAGGAAAAACAAAGTCAACCACTCCTGAGACATGACAAGTACACACATGACAGCATGATTCCAGCTCTGTGACACTTCTGTTATGTCCTGGGTCCCTCCCACAATGCTCAGTTATCCTAATTTCTTTATGGGATATGATTTGTTATTGTTAACATTTATTTATTAACATTAATAAGAACAATATTTGTTTTCATACTAATACTTACTATTTGTAAATATAATGATAATGCCTATTGCTATTACTATCATGCCCTCTTCTGTTGATGAGGACACTGGTGCTCAGAGACAGTGTGCAGCTTGCCTGAGGTTCCACAGCAATAGGGCTGTTTAGTTTGCTAGCTGCCAGAATGCAATATACCAGAAACAGAATGGCTTTTAAAAAGGGGAATTTATTAAGTTGCAAGTTTACAATTCTAAGGCCGTGAGAATGTCCCAATTAAAGTAAGGCTATAAAAATGTCCAAATTAAGACACCAACAAGAAGTTACCTTCACTCAAGAAAGGCTGATGGAAGTTCAGAGTTTTTCTCTCAACTGGGAACGAGCATGGCAACATCTACAAGCTTCCTCTCCAGGCCTCTTGCTTCATGAAGCTCCCCCAGCGGCATTTTCCTTCTTCATCTCCAAAGGTTGCTGGCTGGTGAATGCTGTAGTTATCAGGTCTCTGCTGCTCATTCTCAAGCTTTCTCCAAAAAGCTTCCTCTTTTAAAGGATTCCAGTAAACTAATCAAGACCCACCTGGAATGGGTGGAGTCACATCTCCCTCTATTCGAAAGTAATACCCACAATTAGCTGAGTCACATCTCTGTGGAGATAACCTAATCAAACTTTTACTCTATAGTATACTGAATAGGGATTAGAAGAGATGGTTGCGCCCATAAAATTGATTAGGATTAAAACATGGCTTTTCTAGGGTATGTAAATCCTTTGAAACCGGCACAGAGGGTGAGGCCAGGGTTCAGGTCCAGCTCTGACAGACCCTAAAGCTGGTAGCCTCTCCTGTCACCCTACTTTCTTCTTTGGAGTATGTGCAGGGGTGGGGGTGGAGTCTCCTGGGACTCTAGGCAGGAAATGAGCAGACTGGCCAAAGTATTTGAAGAAGTTTCCCACCTCTGACATTCAGCCTTTTCCATTTTTTATAGCAGGGATGGGTTGTTAGAAAGGCTTCCAGTGTAGGGCAGGCCACGGGAGCTCGGCAGGCAGAGTTCTCACCTGCCATGCGAGGATCGCATCTGGCGACCTGGGTTCGATTCCTGGTGCCTGCCCATGCAAAAAAAAAGGACAAAAAGAAAAGGTTTCCAGTTTAGTTACAGATCGCCCCCTCCCCCCAGTACCCACAGCTGCAGCCCAGCAGGACGGTTTCATCTGCAGCCATTGGCAGCTGCCACGCTCAGATTCAGAGGGATTCTATTCTGATTTCGGAATTTGACTTTGAGTGACCTCTAACATTCTTGAAACAAGGACCTTCACACCAACCCTCCTACACCGTAATTCCTGCTCCCTCCACCTCCACC
The DNA here is from genome assembly GCF_023851605.1 of Tamandua tetradactyla. Lineage (NCBI taxonomy): Eukaryota > Metazoa > Chordata > Mammalia > Pilosa > Myrmecophagidae > Tamandua > Tamandua tetradactyla. The sequence goes on from NC_135336.1 coordinate 98,542,133, forward strand.
TCCACGCAGCGGGTCTAGCCCAGCTAAACCCTGTGCTTCCCCTGGGAAGCTGTTCCCACGTGCCGGAGGCCACAAGGCTGGGGGCCCCGCACGGACCATTCCCTGCTTGTGGTTTTCCCCAAAGGAGTTGGGGAATCCCGTGTCTCTGGACATGTGTTTCCTAGAGGGAGAGACCTTGTGGTAGAACAGTGAAGGGACAAGTGTGTCCACACATGCTCACACATGTGTGCTCACACACACTCCGCCGGGACACATTGTATAACCAAGCTCCTCTCAGCTAAGTTCTGTAACATCTGCTTTTAAGTGGAGTCCTTTGAAAATGATGTTTTCCCCCTCTTTATAAAAAAACAACCTTAATTTTAGATTGTGGCGCAGTGGTATGTGCTTTTGCTTTCTTCAATAAGATGTGTTTAAGTAAATGAGACTCATTTCTGAGATTGACAAGCTGAAAGAACCTGATTAACAAAATCAGCGCCTATAATCACATGTAATAATTGTGGGCAAACAGCCTGGCAGAGCGGGCGAGAGGACCCTGCCAATGGCTTCTGGTTGCTGGAAGATTTCAGCAGATGGGCTGGTAATGTAGTTAGGAATCTAGGAATCATTGTGTTAAATGAGCCGTTATTTAAATTATCTGCTAATTTTCTTATCTATTAACCTGCTGAAAAGGAGACAGTGATATCTGAGCGATCTCCCACTGCTACTGGCTAACTAATGCCCAGCCCAGTATTTCCCTTTAATGCCGCATTTTTCCGTATTGCAGCAATTAGCCAATAGCTTCTGAGAACTCCTTGCCCAGTGCTTCAACTGAAATTAAGCAGGACTCCTGCCTGTTGTTAGGTGTCAGCCAAATCTGTGGTGGGGGTCCTGGGATGGTGCCTGGGTCCCTAGGGGCCCTTGGCTTTCCTGCCCACTTGCTTTGTTTCTTTCAGGATCTCGGGGTCAGCAGATAGCTGGACTTGGGGAGCTACTCTATAGGGTAGAGTGCATGTGCATAAGCCTTCTCTTGCTGCTCCCTGTCCCGAGACACTAGTGGGTGGTAGGGAGGTGAGGCAGGAAGGAGTAGGAGGCCAACTCAGGGCCAATGGATGAGTAAGTTCCTGCAGTGGGTTACCGAGGCGCAGTCCCGCTGGGGACTTCTGGGAGATGGCACAGAGAACACGCAGAGTTGTCCATCAGAAGAGCCACGGAGCCCAGGTTTTAACACCCCAGCTTCTGTTTAAATCACTCCCAGGAACATTCACTCCCCTGGACACTTGGACACCTGGGCAATCTGGACTCTGTGTTCCTACAGCCAGAGAAAGCAGCAGAAGCTGACATGAGTGCCCAGGGGGTATGGGTGGCCCACCAACAACCTCGGCTGCCGGCTTTCTCGGTCCTGACTCTGGTTGTCCTCGGATACCTATGAGAAGAGTTCGTGGCTATACTATACAGCAGCTGAGGAGCTAACTTGGTTTACCCCACCCTACTCGCATCTATAGAATCTACATGCATTCTCCACACAAGAATTCCAGGAGTTGGCTTGTTGAACTTTCTCCAGCTTCTTTTAGCTTCTCGACAGGTTTCCCTTCTGATCTGCCTTCCCTCCACTCCCCGGTAAGGTCCATGTATGTTTTTTCCCACCTTAAGGATTAAGTGTTTAATGAATTCTTTTTAGTTGTAGCTACTATGGGAACATAAAAAATGACTACATTTTCCTCGTTCTCATTGTGGGAAAAGACAAGGAACTTGGCGACGTTAGAGGACAATGAAAGATGCTGAGCTACTGATGGTGCCAAAACCCATCATTAGGAAGAGGAATCACTGGTGCTACAGTCGGGGCCTTCGCAGGGCTTAGGACATGGCCTGACTCAGCAACACTCACTGGGTCAACTTGATGCTTTACTCTCAGTCAGCTGGCAGAAAGGGTTAGAGGTGCTACTGACTGCACCAAAACAAGAGGAAAACAAAACCCCACCTAATGTGTCATTTTGAAAATGAGTAATGATCCTTGGCTAGGCAGAGCGAAGGTGGGGAGAAAGTCCTAACCGTCCCCAGAATATTCCTAAAAAAGGTTTCCTGAAGAACAGCTTCACTTGGAACCCTCCAGAATCAGCCATATACGCTTGCCAGATCTTTATGTTCTTTGGGATGTCTTGGGGCTTGTGAACTCAGTTTCCCACCTTTCTCCCTAACTTGCTGTATTATATAATCAGTGCTAGCAAGCATTTACTGCTCACTCGCCAGGCGCCAGCAATGAGGAACTGGGTGGACTCCTCCCAAGTGCCGTGTGTGAGCAACTGTATCGCCCTCTCTCGCAGGTGAGGGAACAGAGAGGCTAGGGGAGCAGCAGCGTCCTCCCAGTAATGGGCTCGTCTGTAGTGTAGCCAAGACTTGAATCCTGGTCTGCCTACTCAGAGCCCTGCAATGACCAGTCATTCTGCTCAGCTGCAGTGAAGGTGCCAGGTTCAACCTAGACTTCCCCTGGGCTTGCAACACAAGGGGAAAATACATACAGGTTCAAATGATCCCTAGTTCTCACCCATAACATATCCATAATGATCCTCCCTGTTTCACGATTCTTTCGTACAATCTCTCAATGCAGTCAGCAGGAGATTCACCTCAAAGTCAAAGACATAACTTGGTGGACAGTAAAAGGAAGGGACAATATGTACCATGCAAGTAGTAACCAAAAAAGAGTTGGGGTGGTTATATTAATGTCAGATAGAATAGACTATAAGTGAAAAACAGTTATGAGGGACAAATATGGTCATTATATACTAATAAAGGGAGCAATTCAACAGGAAGATGTAACAATTATACTTGTTATATATGCACCTGCATTGGTTTCTTAAATGCTACCAGAATGCACTGTACCAGAAATGAAATGGCTTTTAAAAAGAGAATTTATTAAGTTACAAGTTTACAGTTCTAAGGCCATAAAAATGTCCAATCTAAGGCATCCAGATAAAGATACCTTGATTCAGGAAAGGCCGATGTCTGTCACATTGAAAAGCATGTGTCTGCTGTCTGCTGGTCCTTGTTCCCTGTTTTATTGCTTCCAGCTTCTGATGCCAGTGGTTTCCCCTCTAAGCATCCGTGGGCCTGTACTTAGCTCCTCCAGAACACAGCTCTGGGTTTTGGCTTGCTTAGCATTTCATGGGAAAGCACCTGCGATGTCTGCTGGGCTCTGCCTCTCCAAATGTCTGTATCTAGACATCTCTGTCAGTTCTGAAGCAACTGTATTTTCTCCAAAATGTCTCCCCTTTTAAAGCACTCCAGTAAATGAATCAAGACCCACCTTTGAATGGGTGAAGTCACATCTCCACCTAATCAAAAGCCCCACCCACAGTAGGTATAACACATCTCCATGGAAACAATTCAATCAAAGTTCCCACCCCACAATATTGAATCAGGATTAAAAGAAACATAGCTGCCCCCACAAGATTGGATTAGGAAAAAGAACATAGTTTTTCTGGGGTGCATAACAACTTCAAACCGGCACAGCACCTAACAGCAGAGCCCCCAAAATATATGAAGCGAATACTGACTATTTGAAGGGAGAAATTGCCAAGACTGTATTAATAGTAGGAGACTTTAATACATCACACTCAATAATAGATAGAACCTCTAGTCAGAAGATCAGTAAGAAAATATAAAACCTGAATGATACACTAAACCTACCAGACCTAACAGACATATATAGAACACTGCACTGAATGAAATCAGAACGTATATTCTTAAGTGCACATGGACCATTTTCCAGGATAGACCATGTGTCAGGTCACAAAACAAGTCTCAATAAATTCAAAATTATTGAAATCATACAATGTATATTCTCTGACCACAAGGGAATGAAGCTAGAAATCAGTAACAGAAGGAGAAAGGGAAAATTTCCAAATATGTGGAAATTAAACATCATACTCTTAAACAATCAGTGGGTTAAAGAGGAAATCAGAAGTAGAATTAGGAAATATCTTGAGCTGAATGAAAATGGAAATTCAACATACCAAAAATAGAATGCCGTGAAAGCAGTGAGAGGGCAATTTATAGCTCTAAATGCTTACATTAAAAATATAAGAAATATGTCAAATAACAGATCTAACTTCAAAACTAAAAGAACTAGAAAAAGAAAAACAAACAATACAAAGTAAGCAGAAGGAAAGAAATTAAAATTAGAACAGAGATAAATGAAATAGAAAACAGAAAAGCAATAGAGAGTGTTTTGGTTTGCTAAAGTTGCAGAATGCATTATACCAGAAATGAGTTGGTTTTTTTTAATGGGATTTATTAGGTTACAAATTTACAGTTCTGAGGACATGAAAATGTTGTAATTAAGGCATCAAGAGAAAGATACCCACAACAAAGTTCCTAGAGCTAAAAAATGAACTCAGCAAAGTGGCGGGGTATAAGATCAACGCCCCCAAATAAGTAGTGTTTCTAAATGTAAGTAATGAACAATTGGAACAAGAAATCAAGAAAATAATTTTGCTCACAATAGCAAGTAAAAGAATCATGCATCTAGAAATAAATCTAACCAAGGATGTAAAGGGCTTGTATGCAAAAAACTACAGAACTTTACTAAAAGAAATAAAAGGAAAACTAAACAAATGAAAGCATATTCTGGGTTCATGGATTGAAAGATGAAAGATCATTAAGATGTTAATATGCTAGAAATGGAAAAGCTTTTAAAATGGAATGTTTTTTTTTTATTAAGTTGCAAGTTCACAGTTGCATAAAAATTATCCAAAGAAAGTTACCTTGATTCAAGAAAGGCCAATCTGGAAAGGCACATGTCTGGTGCCCACTGGTCCTTTGGCTTCTGCTTTCAAACAACTTCCCCAGGGGTGTTTTCTTTCTGCACCTCCAAACATCTGTGCCTCCTGTTGGCTCTGTCTGCTCTTTCAAGTATGGTTCCCTCTTAAAGGACTCCAGTAAGCAATCTCACCTTGAGTGGGTAGAGACATCTCCATGGAAACCACCTAATCAAAAGCCCCCACCACAGTTGGGTGGATCACATCTCCAGGGGAACAACTTAATCAAAAAGATCCCACCCAGCAAATAGAAACAAGATTAAAGAACATGGCTTTTCTGGGGTATACAACAGTTTCAAACCAGCGCAGCTACCCAAATCAATTTATAGATTCAGTGCAATTCCAATCAAAATTCCAACAACCTTCTTTGCAGAAATAGAAGTGTCATTCATCAAATGTATATGGAAGGGTAAGGAAATACCTAAATCCATCTTGAAAAGAGCAGCAAAGTTGAAGGAGTCGCACTTCCTGATCTTAAAATATATTACAAAGCCGTAATAATCAGAACAGCGTGCTCCTGGCACAAGGACAGACAAATAGACCTGTAGAATATAATCGAGAGCAAAGAAATCAACCCTCATCATTATGGCCAACTGATTTTTGAAAAGGTGGCAAAGACTACTCAATTGGGAAGGAATAGTGTTTTCCACAAATTGTAGTGGGAAAACTGATCTCCAGTTGCAAAAAAATGAAATAAAATAAAATAAGATGGAGGACCCCATACCATGCCCCATACACAAAAATCTATCAAAATGGATCAAAGCACTAAATATGAAAGCTAGAACTATCAAACTCCTAGAATGAATTGTAGGGAAGCATCTAAAAGACCTTGTCTTAAGCAGTGATTGCTTAGACCTTACACCCAGAGCACAAGCATCAAAATTAAAAACTTTTGTTCCTCAAAGGACTTTATCAGGAGAGTAAACAGAAACCTATACTATGGGAGAAAATGTTTGGAAATAGTATATCTGATAAAGGATTGATATCTAGTATATATAAAGAAACCCATCAATTTAAAGACAAACAACCTGATTTAAAAAAAAATGGGCAAAAGACTTGAACAGATATCTCTCCAAAGAAGATATGCAAATGGACAGAAAGCACATAAAAAGACATTCAATGTCATTAGCCACCAGGGAAATGCAATTCAGAACCACAGATGAGATACTATTTCACACCCATGAAAATGGCCACAGTTTAAAAAATGGAAGATAACATGTTGGGGAAGATGCAGAGAAATAGGAACACTCATTCATTGCTAGAGGCAATGCAAAATAGTGCCATTGCTGTGGAAGACAGTTTGGCGGTTCCTCAGGAAGCTAAGTATAGGACTACCATATGTTCTGGCATTCCGCCACTGGGTATATACCCAAAAGAACTGAAGCAGGGATTCGAACAGACATTTGCATACTGATGTTCATAGCAGCATTATTCACAATTTCCAAAAGTGGAAGCAACTGAAGTGTCTACCAAGCAATGAATGTATAAATAAAATCTGTGTATATATACACAATGGACACACAATGGAATATTATTCAGCCATAAAAAGGAATGAAATCCTGATACATAAAACAGCATGGATAAGCCTTGAAGACATCCTACTGAGTGAAATAAGCCAGACATAAAAGGACAAATATTGTGTGATCTCACTGACTTGAAACAGTTAATATAAGCAAACTCACAGAGTCAGAATCTAGAATATAGTCTACAGGGAATGGGGTTTGGGGGACACAGGGAATGGAAAGTACAGGGTTCCTGTTTGGAAGGATGGAAATGTTTTGGTAATAGATGGTGGTCATCATAGCACCATATTGTGAATACAATTAACAGCACTGAAATATATATCTGAGTTTGACTAAAAGTGTAAAAGCTAGATCGTTTATATGGTAACAGAATAAACATTTTAAAAAGTCCATGGAACGATACCACACCAACTGTGAACTCTAAGTTAAACCATGGACTTTAATTAGTAGTACAACTATAAAAATCTGCTCATCGTCAACTGTAACAAATGTTCACCCCAATGCATTGTGTGGGTGGTGGGATGGTATATGGGAATCCTGTGTTTTGTGCATGATTGTTCAGTAAACCCACAACTTCTCTAATACAGGGGGAAAAAGTCGAAGAGACAAAAAAGTTTTCCCCATCAGCTCTTGTGGTTCCGTCTTCCTAGGTCTTGTGTGACTTGAATGAGAAGGGTTTGAAGGCAGGCACTGGTGAGCGAACTCTTCCTCCCTGGTGGGTCAGCTCTGCAGGGGACAGGGCCACGTCTTGGTCATCTCTGCTGACCCTCCCAAGCCCCAGCTTGCAACTGGGTGTCAATCTGTGTCTTAGTTTGCTGGAGCTGCTGTGACAAAGACGGCTCACTGGGTTGGCTGAACAACAGGAATTTACAGGCACACGTTTTCGGAAGCTACAAGTCCAAGTCCAGGTGCTGCCAAGGCCAGGCCTTCTCAAAGGCTGTAGCCCTCTGGCGCTGGCGTGCTGCAGTCCTTGGGATGGTGGCTTTCTCCTCTGCCTCTGTTGCACGTGATCCCTCGCTCCTCTTGTATCTGTTCTTCTCACTTCCCATTGATGCCTGGCTTCCTCCCAGGGCTCCCAGATCATGTCCGAGTCTGCTCTTCGTGAGGCCACCAGGCCCACCCTCATTCAGTTGGGTCACACCTAAAAGGGATCTGAATGGGACCCTGTTCACCAATGAGTCCACACCTGAACTGATAACAGCATGTTCAGGGGTCCTGTTAACCCACCAGGAGTGCGGATTAAAATCAAGCACGTCTGTCTTTGGGGGTCATGATTCAATCTCCCACAATCTGCTGCTTCAGGGAAGAGACCTTCTGAGACCAGGATGTTCGTGGATGGGTTGGAGGAGTGATAATCCACTGACCTAGGAGCCCAGGACGCTCGCTCCTGTGGAAACTGGTTTTCGTTCTGGAAGGAACGGGAGTTCCGTCGGAGGATACTTAGCGCAGGGACAGAAGCAGAGAATTAGCCTCTGGACCATTGTACCTCTCAGGGTTTCTGTTTCGTTCCTTGTAAAGTGGGGGATAATATCTGTCTTATGTGTCACTGAGTCATTTAGATGTGTCCCAGACACCCCTGGAATTTGAGAACGTGTATGCACTTCACCCCCCACCCCCCTCTAGGGGGCTGAACTGCATGGTTTGGGGCAGGCTGTTGTGTGCGAATGAAGTTGAACCCAAGGAGGCAGGACATGATTTTGGAAATTCCCCGGATGCAGGAAGCAGCAGGTTTTGCTGCTGGCAGGTCAGAGGTGGGGGAGGTGTCCAGAAGAGCCCTGCAGCCCAGTCTGAGAGTTCATCCTTTCAGAGGATTGCTATTTTTTTTTCAATTTGCAGTTACAATTGTTTGCAAAAGGGGAATGATGGCCCTGCAGGAAATGGACTTGAGGAATGTCCCTTTCCGGGGTTTTCACCCAGAAGATGATGCTGGCTCCTGTTTGCCGCTGAGAAACATTACTTGAAGCACAACCCAGAGGATTCGCTGCTCCCTGGAAGTCTGTCCCTCGCCTGACTTTGCGGCAGCCTTGTTCAGTCGGGGTCATTTCTCTCCCCGATTGTGCACCCAGACGAGGTGATTGGAATGATTGAGCTGTGATTCCAAGTCGAATTGGCTTGAAAATTAGTTTTGGCTGAAATACCTGTGAGGAGCATGGTTGCCCCAAGTACGTGGGCAATTAGGAAAAAACCATCCATGTCACATAAAGCTGGCTCCGCTTTGATCTGACGTGCCCAGACTCTGTTGTCTTTTGCAAAAATGCGGCAGAGATGGAGGGGTGGGCGTGGGTGTAAAAGGACTCCCTGCACGGCTGGGTGGGGAGGCTGTGGGTGGAATTCACACCAAGCAGAGAAGAGCAACAGGTCTGGTCAGCATGGCTCCCCGGGTGCTATGGCTACTGTGCAGAGGACAACAGTCTGGGGTGTGCTCTGGCCACGCCGGGTTGTTGAGGAGCATGGGGTGGGGTACAGAGCGCCGGGAAGCAGCGGCCGGCGGCCGGGACGCAGGCTCCCGGGGCTGCAGGCCGCCCCCCACCCCTCCTGGGCAGGGCTGGAGCCTGGTTGCCAACGAGCCCCCATAACGTTCCCAAAATTAGACATGCTCATTCCTGACAGTGAGCCTGGAGAGGAAGGACGTTTGTATTGAGAAATCTGTAGCTTTTATTATATGTGACTTTTCATGACCAAGGAAAAGTAGATCTTGCTTTTGTGCAATTAGGACTTTTGGGGGGGGGTGAAGGGGGGTAGTGATTGATGTCTCTAGCTTAGCAGTCTCTGGGAGTTGCTTGTTTGCCACATGAAGAAACTCTAGGATTTTTTTCCCTCTCCCATTTATTTCTCTACTCTCTTTCACCCAAGCACTTACTTCAAAAGCTCATCTTGCCTGCAGGAAACATTTAAATCCCTGAAATGAAGACAGTGATGGGAAGGCAGGGCCATCTGAGTCCCGCACGTGGGCTGGTGTCACCTTTCGCTCGGGCTCTGGTGGGGGAGACAACAGACTCGGCTTCTGATGGGCTTTCGGTTCATACTTTAAGAAATTGATTTTGGAGCACCGTTGCAGTGAGGTCCCACGAGCCTCGCCTTTTCCACGCCGGTCATAGTGAGCCGCTTTTGCTCCCCTTCACCCCTAAGCTGACTGCAAAGTGTGGGTATCTGTGGCGCGAGCCCTGGGGCGGTGCGGCCAGCCCAGAGGCTGGGGAAGGGGGCGAGCTGAGAGCGGTGGGAGCGGGCAGCCAGCAGGAGGCCCCGGGGGTGGGGGGTGCCTCCCTGTACAACAGGCTGCTCTCAGTGAATTAGAAAACATTTTCATGACAAAGACAAAGGCACATGCATGCTTCCACAAAGGAATGCGAGCTCAAAACCTCTCCCCATAACTGTGCAGACATCCCTGGCATGCCTTGTGGTTTTGGGGAAGGGGACGAGACTGCAGGAGGGGCCCAGCTAGCAGACGTCCTGTAATGCCCCTTGCCTCCCGATCGGCCATTGTTCGAAATGGGACGGCTGTGCCCATTTTCTGGGTGAGGCCCCGAGGGGTAAGTGGCGCTGGTTTTGTCCGCTGCTGCCCCTGCCTGTGCCCCTGGTCCCTGCCCTAACTGCTCGTTCCAAACACCTGGGGGGCTTGTTTAGGATGTGGATTCCTGGGCCCACCCTTTGGTGGATTTGTCTGGACCCTGAAATCCATATTTTTAACTCACTCCCCAGGTGATTTAGGGACAGATTTGGAGAGACCCATAACTCCCAAGGCTGGGTAAATGCAGACCATTCTGACAACTTGCCATTTTAAGCTGATTGAGAATTTGCACAAACTCAGATATTAGCAGTCTATGACGGTACCGGGAAGCATTTTTAATATAGTTAGTCCTTCATTTCACAAAGTGATGTAACAGTTCACAGTCACTAATACTGAAAATTTCCTTCACCTGCCCAATGGGTTTGCCCTCAGATAGCAAGCCCTCTATTTTAGTCTTCATGCAGTTGGGGAGCACAAAGCTCAGCATTGCTCGTATTGCATTTCCTAGAATGACTTTGGGTGTGTTTGCATGTTTGACTATGTACTTAGTGGGTTAAGTGTGGCCCTTACTGAAATGAAACAACACTGGGCTTAGGCAAATAACCTAAGGAAAAATAAAGAAGTGAATAGGCAATAAGGAATTTACTGGTTATTCTTTTAAATATATTCCCCACCCAACCATCCATGAATTACGTTGGATGAAGGGGAGCAGTGAGTGGTGGAAATCCTGAGAACTCGCACAAGCACCTATATTTCCGAGAGAAATGGTCTCGGCAGGTGAGTAGGCAGACACTGAGGACTTCCCGGGCCACCACGTGCCTCCACCTCAACAGAGGTTCCCAGGGCTGCCCTCTGAGCTCGGAGGAAAGGGGAGAGGGAAGGAACATGGCTGAAGCAGGTAGAGCGAGGAACAGGGACAAGCTGAACTGAGAAGGGGTCCTCCAAGGGGTCCCTGGGGGAACAAACCCAGCCAAGAGCCCACCCTAAATGAGGCAGAAGGTCATGGTGCAACTTAATTTCCTTCTGTGGCTGCGGGGGTGGAGGAAGAGCTGCCGGAGAGAGACAGGCAACATGGTGGAAATGGTCCCTGGAGTTGAGTCGACTGAAAGCGGAGGCTCCAGAGTGCAGAGCCGAGGCTGTCCCTGCCCAGGGAAGGGGCCCACCTGCCAGGTCACACCTGCAGTAGCTTGAGTCATGACATCTCAGCAGGGAGAGATGACCGAGAGCCCTCGGCGCCAGGTCTCGGGCTGGAGTGGGGGTCGATGGCAGACAGGTCCCCAGGGAGGTGGGAGAGGAGATTGGGAGATTCCCTGTGGAAACCACAATCTGCAGGAAGTGACCGTGCCATGTGTGAAATGGCACAGCAGTTCTGCAAACCTTCTAGGGAGGAAAAGAAACAAGCATAGCATGCCAAGGAGAGATGGAAAATCCATTTGGAAGAAATCATAAGATAGGAATAAAAGAAAATTCCATGAGTGTTTGTTCTATGGAAGCACTTCACCAAATAGTGAATTCAACAGAATATGAATTCAAAGCTGACAGGAAGGGAATGAAAAGGGATATTGTAAAGAAGCAAGTGGAAGAGTAAAATTGGAAAAAAAATATGACCCAAATCTATTATACCTACACAAATTCAGAACTAAGAAATAAATAAGAAACAAGGAACAAAACCAACATGCAAGAAAAAAAGAAAACATACACATATCCTCAAGTTCTTCCTGTAAAGGAAAGTCTCAAAATAATTCAATGAGTGCAGAGGAAATAATGACGAAATTAAAACAAAAATGTTCATTGATATGGAAGACCAAGGTGGCAATATAGCAACTGGTATCTATGGACAAAGAACCTGACAAATGAAATAGGAAAAATATTCAGAGATAAAAATACTCAAAAATTTTCCTGAAATGAAAGAAAAGTTGACTCTGTCCATTGAAAGGTCAGTCCCTCTCAAGGAGAACTGTATGGGACCAGCCAAAATTAAAATGTATTGTGGTAAAGTTATGCAACTCTATGGATGAGGAAAGAACTATTCAGATATCTAAGCAGAAAAAGAAAGCCACTTGCAAAGAGGAAAAGTAAGGCACGCCTCAGGTTTTTTCACCAATACTCAGTGCCATAAGATTTCGGAGAAATATCTTGAAAAATGTTGAGGAGGGAAAAATATGACACAAATGTATTATTCCAAGGCAAACCACCATTCAAGTGTGAAGGTGCAGAGAGGAATTCCCGATGAGAAAGCACGTGCAGAAGATGCAGCCCATTTTAGGGTTGGGTTGAGGAAACGGTGGGCGCAGGACTGGTGGGAAGCACTAAATCTGTTCCTTCATGAGTTATGATAAAACACCTATGGGAAATGCAGTTATCGAAGATAAGCCTTAATATAAAAGCAGCATTGAAGGTTTGATAGGACAGAGACTCATGGCAATTTAGGCGATTCATGTCCTCACTCTCCTTACTATTGCCAGGTAATAGGTGAAAAAAAGACAAACATAGGCAAGTAGATTTATAATAAGGGTTTAAATGTACTATTTTAAGTTGCAAAGAGACATATCTTGGAGAAAAAAAGAATATTATAATCCAACATTTCCTCCCATCTCTTCCTACCCTGGAAGAAACCCTTCTAAAAGCTTGGTTTTTAGAAGTATGCTAATTGTGTCAGATTTTGTAGTGCGAGTCCGTACATACCATTCTGTGTTGCTAAGTCAAGAGACGAGGTTAAAGGTATCATACGGAGTTGCAAAGAGAATCACGAAAAGAGCTGAACATGTCTGATAAGAACTGGCCTCTGCAAATGCCTAGCAGATTCAGGGACCTGACAACTTTTCTCTAGCCGGCTCATTTGTTTTCCCCCGAATCCATGTTACCTTTGTACCAGGAGCAAAGTTAGTGTCTTTGATTTGATCTTTGAGAATAATTTAATGGTTCGGTGCACACAAAGTTGAGGGTCTCCTGGGTGCCTGGCCCGGCTCTGGGTTCCGAGGACAGCAGTGAACAAAATAGCAAAACTCCAAGCCGCAGAGAGCTACGTGCTGGGGCGGCAGGGGAGAGATAAGAAGCGGAAGGAACACGTCAGTTATATGATAAGTCAGAGTCTGGGGAGTGATTAAGTCAGATTAGGAGAATGGCATTTGGAGCCAGATCCCTGGAATTTGAGCCCCCTGTCTGCTGCTTGACCCTGTGACCAGGCAGGTCGGCCTCTCTGCACCTCAGTTTCCCCATCTGTGATATAGGGATGGTGGTCATGACACCTTCAGAGGGTGGTGGAGTGTTACCCAAGTTAACATGCCTGAAGTGCTTCAAGCAGGACCTGCGCACAGTAGGTGCTGTTGAATGACTACTGCTCTTATCATGGCAGGAGGTGATGTGCTTTCTGGAAGCAAATGAGATAATCCTAGGTAAAAGTTGACCTATTTTGGTTTTCTTGCTTATTATTTTTTTGGGTTTTTTTAAACTTATTTTCAATTTTTTGGGTTATTTCTACATTTTCTATGCTTGTTTCTAAAAGATTTGTTCATTCTGCAAAGAACTGGCTGTGTGTCTGGTCTGAAGTAGATGCCAGGCATAAAAAGATAAATACACACTGTTGGGGATGGAATCGCGTCCCCACAGAAGGCATGCTGGGGTCCCAACCCCTGCCCCTGTGGGCATAACTCACTGTGAACAGGACCTTTGACGGTGTTGTTCGATAAAGTTCCCAGACGTCATGAGGATGGGCCTCCCTCCAAAGTGGCTGAAGTCTTTATAAGCAAAGGAGATTGGATAGAGAGAGAAAGCCGCGGGAAGAAGCTGGAAGTCAACGAAACCTGGAAGAGAAAGGAGGAAACCACCATGAGCATTGCCATGTGACAGAAAAGCCAAGGAGCCAAGGTCCACTGGCACCAGTCCCCAAAATGCTGCATTCTTGAGGGACAAATATCGCCTTGCTGATGCCTTGATTTCAGACTTCTCCTAGCCTCAAACTGTGAACCAATACATTCCCTTGTTTGAGTCAACCCTTTGTATGGTATTTTTTTAGCAGCTGAGAAGCTAAGAAAGGCTCTGTGCTGGTTTGAAAGGATTTGTGTATGCTAGAAAAGCCATGTGTAACTCTAATCCCATTTTGTAAAGACAACTGTTTCTTCTAATCCCTATTCAGTACTGTATGTTGGAAACTTTAATTAGATTATCTCCATGGAGATGTGACTTAATCAGGTGTGGGTATTAAACTTGATTAGGTGGCGATAAGTCTCCACCCATTCCAGGTGGGTCTTGATTAGTTTACTGGAATCCTATAAAAGAGCTATTCTGGAGAAAGCCTCAAAATACTGCAGAACCACAAAACACAGGGTCCCCCAGCCAGCAGCCTTTGGAGATTCTGAGAGAACGACAGGAGAATTAGGAGAACGATGGGAAAATGAGGAGAATGCTGCAGAACCACAAAGCAGAGAGGCCCCCAGCCAGTGACTTTTGGAGAAGAAAAAAAACGCTTCCCAGGGAGCTTCATGAGGCCTGGAGAGGAAGCTCGCAGATGATGCCATGTTTGCCATGTGCCTTTCCAAATGAGAAAGAAACCCTGAATTTCATTGGCCTTCTTGAATTAAAGTATCTTTCCTTGGATGCCTTAGATTGGACATTTCTATAGACTTGCTTTAATTGGGACATTTTCATAGCCTTAGAAGTGTGAACTTGTAACTTACTAAATTCTGCTTTTTAAGAAGCTATTCCATTTCTGGTGTATGGCATTCCAGCCGCTAGCAAACTAGAACAGGCTCCTACCCTTGGATCTTATTGGAAGTTGGGCAAAATAATTAAAATGCCAGGCAACAGCTGAATATCATTGGTCACCAGGCAATTACAAATGAAAACTGCAATGAGATGCCATTCCACACCCACTAGAATGGCTAAAATCTAATAGGCCAGCCACAAACGTTAGGGGAAATAGGAGCAAATAGGCCATCGATATGCTGTCTGTAGCGTTACAACTTGATATTTCCACTTGAGAAAAATGTCCAGCAGATTTCTAGAAATAATTGAAATGTATCTACCCTTTGACCCAGCAAATCCCACTCCCAGGTATTTACACAAGAGAAAAGGAAACGAACACCCACAAAAAAGACTTGTACAAGAATATCCATCGCAGCTTTGTTCTTAATTGCCAAGAACAGGAGACCCCCAGGGGCCCATCAACTGAAGATGGCACAGACAACTTGCCTCATCTGCATGTGAAGAAATGCTGCTCAACAATAAAAGTAAAGTGCCCCTACATAAAACACAGGAGAATCTCAACAATGTTATGTTGAGCCAAAGCAGCCACACTGAAAACACATGCTCTATGATTATTGCACTTAGATAATGCAGAACCTGTAAAATCAATCACTGGGGAAAAAAGTCAGAAGGTGATGGCCTCTGGGGATGAGGAGAGATTGAATGGAAAGGGGCATTTCTGGAAATTTCTGCCCTTTGTTTCACGTGATGGTTGGGTGATGACATTATGTCCAAATTCACCTAGTTAACATTTAGGATCTTGCATTTTATGGTATGTAAATTATACCTGAAGAAATCTAAAAACGACACCTGTTGACAGGTGTTCTGGGTTGCTGTGCTATGGGGTTGCCAGACCAGCAACTGCAGGAGAGGCTGGGAAATGTCCTGGGGAAGGGATAACCCTTGGGCTCAGGTTTTCCAAAGGAGGTTTGGAAAGACAGGAAACGGGAAGCTCCAGCAGGGGCCTCACCTGGGCAAAAAGCCCAGAGGGGAGAAAGGGCTTACTAGAGAGTACCAGTGGCTTAAAGAACTCCCAGTTCCTTAACTGAATTAATGTTCTTTCAGAGTTTCTTGAGGGTAGGTTCAGGCTTGGTGTGTTTCTGAGGCAAAACGATTTCTCCCCTCTGCCACAAGCTTCTTAATGAAGTGCATTTAGATATCAACTTTATAACAGCCTTTTTTCCTTAGTCTGTGGAAGTTTTTCTAGCTAGTAAATTGTTTCGGGAACTTAGCTTTTTATGGGAAGTTAATTATAATCTCATCAAGACAGGCTTTTTAATAGTAAATTTTTATAAAAGCAAAAAAAAAAAAGTATTGCCTTATTCAAATAACCTGATGCTTTCTATTTTTCTTCTCCTTAAAATAAAAGCTGCAGATTCTCGTTGACACTGGCAGCAGCAACTTTGCGGTGGCGGGTGCCCCACACTCCTACATAGACTCGTACTTCGACACCGAGAGGTACGTGACGGGGTAGTGGCTGGTACGGCCAGGTTTGGGGCACCCATGAATTGATATACTTCAAAATATGCTGGAACAAAACTGCCAAATGGCTGTTTCTTGGAAGTTTTTTTGTTGTTGTTTATTTTGCTGGGAGTGGGGGTGAGAAGTGTGTGTTGTGTGCATATGCATATACATATGATCATTCCAAGGGAATTCATGGTGCAAGTCTCCTAAAGCCTTGGTGCATTTATATGATATTTACTTTATAGAAATTTAAGTCAAACACAATTCTTATAGTCACACAAGCTGCAGGGGGCAAGTGATCCTTTGTTTATTGCAACCCTTTCGGGTACCAAATTGAAGGAGGGCTGGAGCTGGGGGAGAAAAGGATTGTTTGGGGGGATGAGACTTTGTGTGGGCAGGGCGTAGGGTTGCTCCCCCACCTGAAGCAATACCTGGAAAACAACCTTGGCATTGCCCCTAGCTCAGAAACAGCATTATGGTGTGGCTGACAGAAACCGCTTCTGGGCAGGGGGGTTATTTTTAGGGGAAGGAATCCATGACTTATTTAGAAAGGCATCAGTGTTGGAAGCAGAGAGCATTCGTGCCTACAGCTGGCGCTCCAGGCTAGCCGTTTGGGCGCAGGATTGTATGAAATGAAGGAAGCCCGGATGGACGTTTCTGGAAGTGAAGAAAGCTCTGGCAGAGTTGGGCCCTGGGACCCCCTTCCTGGATGGGTACTGGGTGAGGCACAGGGAGACCCCCAAGTGAGAAGCTTCTCGTCAGCATTCTGCTATAAGTCCCTCCAGGGAGCCTGTAGCTGCGCTGATGTTGTGCACATTTCCATCTTCACATCTATTCTGTGACCCTAAATTTTAAACTTAATAGACAAAACAAATAAGCTGGTGTGAAATAGTTTTCTTGTTGGGGTCATAAACTCTAATAGACGAGAAACTGCCATATCATGTTTCCTTACGTGATACCTTTCTTTCTTTTTATCCTCATCTACATTCTTTTGTCCCAGGGAATAAATCTCAACTTTAGCTGGGGTGAAAACAAGAGGGAACAAAAGGAGAGAGAATAATGACTGGGAGGCTTCTGAAAGTACTGGGCAATTTTCAATAAGGCAAAAAAACTTCCCCTACGTGAAACATATTGGGAGGGGAGAACCCACCCATTAATTTGTACAGATACCACATCTTGGTCTCCATCTGGGTGGCACAAATAGATGTGATCTTCTCCAAATATTAGGGAGAGGGGGGTTAACATCTAGTGCTAGCTGGGTCCTTGCGGGGCCACAGAGACATGGCTGACCCCTCCCGCAAGGAACCTAGGGCTTCATTTATGACAGAGTGTATTGGAAAAGCTTGCATCATTGTTGTTCCAGGAGGAAACACCTGGCCAGTGGTGACTTTCTCACTGAGAAGACTAAATGTGCCCCAAAGCTATTGCTGCGATCACAAAGATGTGTGTAGAAGTCTCAGGTGGTGTTTCTGTAGGGGAGGGGATTCCTCTTGTTTCACTTTGTGCAGCAATGGGGAAGTTTCTGGAGGCTAAGAGATTTGCCCAAATCCAAGCTTCCAGGTCATCAGTTTTCCAAGCATCAGTACCCCCTGTTTTTTAAAAAATATTTTTAGTGAGAAATATTTGCACACATACAATTCAACCATATTATACAATCAGTGGCTCACAATATCATCATATGGCTGTATATTCTTCACCATGATTATTTTCAGAATGTTTGCATCACTCCAGAAAAAGAAATAACAAGAAAAAAAAAGAGCTCATACATCCCATACCCCTTACCCTTCCCTCTCATTGTCCCACAGTATCTCAATCTACCCAATTTTTACCCTTTATCTCTCCCTATTATTTATTTATTTTTTATCCTTTATTTTTACTCATCTGTCCATACCCTGGATAACAGGAGCATCAGACACAAGTATACATTGTAAAAGCTATATAGTTATACAGTCCTCTTCAAGAATCAAGGCTACTGGAACACAGTTCAACTGTTGCAGGTACTTCCCCTTAGACACTCCTATATACCATAAACTAAAAATGTGTATCTATATAATGTGTAAGAATAACCTCCAGGATAACCTCCCAAGTCTGTTTGAAATCTCTCAGCCACTGACACTTTATTTTGTCTTATTTCTTTCTTCCCCCTTTTGGTACAAAATGCTTTCTCATTCCAATGATATGGTTCCTGGCTCATCCCTGGGAGTCCCGTCCATGTTGCCAGGGAGACTTATACCCCTAAGAGTCATGTCCCATGTAGGGAGTAGGGCAGTGAGTTCACCTACCGAGTTGGGTTAGAGAGAGGGGCCACATCTGAGCAACAAAAGAGGTTCTCCAGGGCTGACGCATAGGCATGATTATTGGTAGGCTCAGCCTATCCTTTGCAGGAGTACGCTTTACTGGGGTGAGTCCTAAGATTGAGGACTCAGCCTATTGAATTGATTGTCCCCTCTGCTTGTGAGAATATCAAGAATTCCCCAGATAGAGAAGTTGAATATTTCTTCCTTTTTCCCCAGTCCCCCAAAGAGACTTTGCAAATACTATTTATTCTAGCCCAAATTACTCTGGGATATATTGGGGCATCACACAAACCCGGACAAACCAACAAGATCTCACGCCCTAGTCAAGATTCCATGTAATTATGGTGCTCAAGTAAACTAACGATACAAGTTAAATTAGATAATGTGGCTACCCAAAATATAAATTTTACGCCAAATGAACATCTCTCCCTTTGATCTTGTACAGAGATTGAAGTTTTTAAAATATGGACCATACCATCCTTTACCCTGTATTCTGATTTACCTTAGTCCTATCCAAATTAGCTTCATTCATATATCTAGTTGAAGTCTGATTGCTTTTTCAGCTTTTTTTAACCGTCCCAGCACCCCCTTTTGATAAGTAATGTTCTGAAATAGAAATGCAAAGATAATAGAACTCAATACACATGTGATCCTAAAATGCCCTGATGGGATGCAGGGGTTGATAAAAGGGAAGTAATCCATAGTCAGTGATCAGGGCCTCAGTGTGCAAGCTCCCTGGCTGAGCTACACCAGGAGCCAGGCAAAGGGGGAGGTTGTCTTTGGCTGCAGGGGAGTTGCCATGAACCAGGCAAGCCCACACTGACAAAGGATGATCGAGTTGACTCAGATGCCCAGAGAGGCATGGGTGGGCGATGTGACGATTCTCAGGCAAGATCCAAACAAATAAAATGTCACCTTTCCTCAACTTACACAGTAGTTGCGTTCCTGGAAAATCCACGTAAAAAATACTTTGTACGTCTGAAAAAGAGTGGGGCTTCCTGTGCTCAGATAATCAACAATAGGCTTTTCACCCATTCTGATGTCCAGAGGGACTTTAGAAAGTGGGGTGGAATGCGGGACAATTCTTTGTTTTGCCTGACTACCCTGCACATTACAAGCCAGCTAGTGCTGGCTCGGGAACAATCAAAAACGCCCTCTAGAAGGCAGCATCGTTGCCAGGGAGAACACTCACCTTGGTGGAAGGCCTTCCTCACCCTGTGTTCTCTTCGCTGCAGGTTTCCACTCTGTACCTCACATTTAGTCATTTTTTTCTACAGCCACCCCGGGGCTTATGAGGCAAAATATCATACTTGGAGCTCGATGACCTATTTTGCAGAGTTTCCCTCTCTGCCTGGAATCATTTTGTTTCTCATTGCACATGTGTAGACACATGATATGGTAGAAGGAAACAGTTAGTCTGGGGGCTGTGTATAGTTCTTTGGAGGAAATAAGCATGCAGATTCATTACCGTACATGACTGTTTCCTTCCCAGGAGGTAAATGGTAGCTCTTTGGCTGCAGGACCTATGCACACAGTAACTCATCCCTATAACTGGGGTTCCAAAAGAGTCAGAGCACAGTTTTCAACCAGTGAGCCTTCTGCTATGTAGATGCAGTGATGGAAACATTCTGGGGTAAATAGTCAGCATTACAAATACTGTGCACAGTGTCATTTGGTATGTGTACAATATTTAATCAGCCGCACAACAAGCCATCTATAGGCTTTGGGAGGACGCAGCTTTCTAACTCTCTTCTGCTCACTTTGCTTAAAATGGCTCTTGAACCCAGAGCCAGGCTGGCACTCAGGTGGCAGATGGTTCATGTTTTTCATGCTGAAAGATTCCTCTGGTTCCTTCACTTCTGATTTAACATGAAAGCTCCTGAGAACATCCACAGATCCTTTGATGGCTGAGCCTTCCCTCCTGCTAATCCCAAACTCCCTGTAGTTAGACTCCCTACAGCTTTCCGAGCACTCCGGGTGCTAATTTATTTCTCCCTTTGTGGATATCTATAAAGAGGACTAACAGAGCCTGCCAATGTCTAGAGGAAGCCCTAGACTTGACTTTGCCAGTTTCACCCACTTGGCACTTCTGCCCTTCAAGCCTCAGCCTACCTCCTTAATTTGCAAGTCACGTTGAAATTTATTAAGTAAATATATAATATTATGCACATTTTGGGCTTCTAACCTCAGCACAGCCTTTCTTTTTTTTTTTAAGAAAAACATTCTTTAACATGCTTATCAGGTTCTTTCTTAGCTAAATCAGATGGGAATTATCCCATTTCTGAGTTTTAGGCAGGCTCTGTTCTATCTGTATTGTCATGCTTGTTTTGCATGGTTTAATTTAACCTTCTTTTATTTCCTTCCCTCTTCTTCTTCCATGCTTTTTATAGGCTTATAATCAACTCAGATTATTGTAAAGATATAAACATTTGTATGTAAAATTTCTGTGTCATTAATATATCTAATGCTCTTTGCTAACTTTGGCCAAAGTTACACTTTCCATCATTGTACTGCATGGAAGCCAAGAGGACGTACTCACTTCCTTTCTCAATTTTTGATAACGGTTACTTTTCTGAGCTGTAGCTCCCTCGCCCTGTGATGTTTCTGCATTTGCTTGTCCTTCTGATCTCTCTTAGTTATAATAAGGTTTTTGGTTGGGTCTGTCAGCCTCTGATTCAAGTGCTCCAATCTTTCAATATTCAGGTTTAATGCTTCCTGAAACATTTTCCAGTAATTGGAGATTTGGCTTGGGGTTCTTTGACAAGATCTCTTTGATTTATGGAATGTGACACCAGGCTACCATTAGTCATTTGTGTAGCTTGTCCCCACCACTCTTTTCATGGTGGTAAATGTTCCAGTGAGTTACTATACAGCAAAAAGAAGGTCATGAATTTTTTTAAATGTACTTCTTTTTTAGCCAATAAAATAGCCTCCAGCCGGTCGGCTTGATGAGAGATGGAATGCACTCATGCCCCTGACTCCTTAGTGATCTATTAAGGAAATTGAGTACGTTTCCATTAAAATGTCTCCTCGCTGTTGTAGTCCATCTAAGGTGAAGCCCCCTGAGAAGCTGTGGCAAAGGAACAATTTACTTTTCTCACCTGACACTTGTAAGGAATTAGGGAGTTAAAGAATTACCTGGTGACCTCATTGAAGGAAGCTAACCTGGATACTTGAGATCAAACACCTCACCTTTCTATGTGAAGAGGACAGATATTTCTGCCTGATTTTTAGATAATTATTTCGAGCTTGCCTGTCATTTGCCTGTCCAGGAGAGGATTTGCCATTTTGAGGCCTATGACCCTAGACTGTTGTTGAGGATATTGATGAATCACCAGGTTAAGCAGGCTGATTGACCATCCCCCAGGCCATCAGCAAGCCCATCTGCTCTCATCTGGTCACTTTCAGAAGTGTAATCAAAGGACAAAAGTGGTATCTGGTCAACAACCCTGCGGGTAGATACCAAACCCTGAAATGTGCAGACTTCCCCAGGGAAGTCTAAGGCTGAGCATTCCCTAGAATGGGTGGCTTAGGTCCAAGGGTTCAACTCTTTTAAATTCTGCCTTTCTACCTTCTCTCTCTCTTTTTTTAAATTCTTTTTTACTTGTCAAATATAACATATATACAAAAAAAGCAAAAAATTTCCAAGTACTTTTTAACAAGTAGTTATAGAACAGATTTTAAAGTTTGGTATGGGTTACAGTTCCATGATTTTTTGTTTTTTCTCCTAGCTGCTCCAAGACACTGGAACCAACAGAAATATCAATATAGTGATTCAACAATCATACTCATTTCTTAAATCCTATCTTCTCTATTATCCTCCTCCTTCTCTTTTTTCCTTTTTGTAATAAATAACATATATACCAAAAAAGGAATAAATTTCAAAGTACATTACAACAATTAGTTGTAGAACAGATTTCAGAGTTTGATATGGGTTACATTTCTACAATTTTAGGTTTTTTAGTTCTAGCTGCTCTAAGGTACTGGAGACTAACATAAATATCAATATACTGATTCAGCACTCATACTCATTTGTTAAACCCTGCCTTCTTTGTATAACTCTTTAGAGGTATTTGGGCTATGCCCATTCTAACTTTTTCATGTTGGAAGGGCTGTCAACAATATGGGATAGAAGATGGAATTATTGATGTTCTGAAAGGCTGGACTCTCTGCATTTCAGGACGTATCTGGTCCAGAGACCCATCTGGAGGTTGTAGGTTTCTGGAAAGTTACCCTAGTGCATGGAACCTTTGTAGAATCTTATATAATGCCCTAGGATTCTTGCAGATTGGCAGGATGGTTTTTCTACCTTCTCTTTTTATGTTCTCTGTAAACAATAGTGGTTGTCTTTTAAAGTGATAAGAAGTTCTGTGGCTATTTTCTCCTCTGTTCAATTTATTTAACTTTCTAATCCTACATTCCCTGAATACTTATATCAGGAAGAACGTCTCCTGAATAAGATTCAAAATATTTTTGTTGCTGTGATGACTTTCCCCACCTACCCAGTTCCCTGATTTATGGCTGCTTCTGAGCGCTAGGCACGGGCGTTGCCAATGTGAAGCCCAATCTGGAGTTCTCTCTTAATATATTCAAGTAATATGCAAAGCAATTGAGGGCCAAAGCATTTTATTGCTAAGAAGTAGGTTAGAAAATTAGGAAGGAAGCATGCATTTTTATTTTAATTTAAGGTGCTGGAAACTATACACTAGCAATCCTTAGAACTGCTTATCATCGTCTCTGGGGTTTTTACTCTTTGAGGTTTAGTTCAAGGAGACTGGGGAATATGAGGTTTTTTTTTTCTCACATTATCTAGGACTGTCTGTGTTCTCCACTAGGATAGCCAGTAACCACTTGTGCTGCTTTAATTCATATTAATTAATGTTAAATAAAATTAAAATTTTGGTTCTTCTGTCACACTAATTATTTTTCAAGAGCAGTAGTCCCATGTGGTAACCATATTGAACAATGCAAATATAGAATATTCCTGTGATTACAGAAAGTTCTTTTGGACGGCACTGTTCCAGAACACAGAAGAACCTTCTAGAAGCCAGTGGCAAAGAGTTTGAAGGCTCCTCCCCTTCCCCAAAATGTCTTAACCAAGTCATTCGCACACAGCCAGGTGCTTGGAATGGGGGTAGTTGGACTTCAGCATGAGATAGTTTGGAATATGCAGTGAGAATAGCTCTATAGAAACACTTCTAGAAAAAGCATCTTTGAACTTTAAAGGAAAAAGCAAGATTGAATAAAGGTAGCAAGTAATTAGAAAATTAAAATGGAAGGAAGTATTTTTGTTGGGGTACCTGCTGGGTTCCAGAGTTCTGTTCTAAATACTCTCCTGTATTAACTTTTTTTCTTTTAATAAATATATTTTGTATTAGAGAAGTTGTAGGTTTAAAGAAAAATCATGCATAAAATAGAGTTCCAGATACCACCCTACTATTAACACCTTGCATTAGTGCAGTATATTCGTAAGAATTGATAAAAGAATTTTGTTACAATTGTACTGTTAACTGTAGTCCATAATTTATAAGAGGGTTCGTTGCGTTGTATAATTTTGTTTTATTTAATTCTAGAACATATATACAACTTAAAATTTCCCGCTTTTAACCAGATTCTAATGCATGATTCAGTGCCGCTAAATCACCACCATTCAACATCAAAACTTTTCCATCAACCCAAAAAGAAATTCTCTACCAATTAATATTAACTCCCCATTTCCTCCCCCACCATCACTCCTAATAAACTGTGCTCTAGTTTTTGACTCTATGCTAATTATTTCACATCAGTGAGATCATAAAATCTTTGGGCACATAAAATTTGGGCACAGGTGAGAGTTCAGCTCAGGGACACCACTGTAGCACCAGTGCCTTCCCTGCCCAAGTTAGCAAGATCTGACCTCGGCGCTGCTAATTATTAAGGCTTCTTTTGGGTAGACTTCTGAATTTAGGGCAGCTGTCTGGGCCACAATGACTGGCCATCTTGTCTTTATGATTAGGAGAACATGGATATGAAGACAAAATACATGTTAAACTTTCTTAAAGGGAGCCAACTCTGACAGCCTTTCCGCTTATTTCTCCAGGTCCAGCACGTATCGTGCCAAGGGCTTTGATGTCACCGTGAAGTACACGCAAGGGAGCTGGACAGGCGTCGTTGGGGAGGACCTCGTCACCATCCCAAAGGGCTTCAATGGTTCTTTCCTGGTCAATATTGCCACTATCTATGAATCAGAGAATTTCTTTTTGCCTGGAATTAAGTGGAATGGAATCCTTGGACTTGCTTATGCTACCCTAGCCAAGGTAATGATTTCAGTAAATCAAACAGTGGAGATGAGATTCTGAAAAGCGGTCATGAAAAGAAGGGCCTGTTTTCCTATCCTGTGGGAACATTTGTTCCAGCACAAGTATCTTAGCAAATAATGGGGGGAAGGTAGCTTCCCCCAACCCCAGGCCTTCACAAGGAGAAAGAGGAGCAATTACTGGGAGTCTATTTGACACCTGCTGTGGACATTAGAAGGTGTCGCGTCACTCAGTTCCCCTGACCATCCCACGAGGTGGGCTTTGGAAAGCCATATTATCCTATTTGAGAAATGTGGGGACCAGGGGACTATGGAGCTCAGACAGGTCGAGGAGCCCCCTTTTCTCTTGGCAGACTAGTAGTAGCTTACATTCCTAGAAACATTTTTACTGGCACTGTGATTTTGGGAAAAAGTTTCATCTTTATGTGTTTTGAAAGTGAAAGATGTGAATATGCTTGATTTTACATTAATTATTCAGAAGATGTTAGGGTCAACCTAAATTATCCAGCGTTAATAACGTGTAAAAAACTCTGTGAAAACAAAATGCTGTGGGGGTATTTAGGGTGACCTTTCTCTATTGTCTGTGTAATTCCAAGATGATTACCAATAATTGACTTCACATCACCCAGGTTTAGGGAGACAGTAACGGAATTTGTGGAAAGTGGAGTGTATGAGTTTCTCAGCTGCTATGACAAATACCATGCAATGGGTTGGCTTAATACCAGGAATTTATTTGTTCATGGTTTCAGAGGCTAGAAGGTTTGCTTCCTCCAAGAGTCAACAGCATTCTTTCTGGCTGGCAATCCTGGGATCCCTTTGCTTTCTTGGCACATGGCTCTGTCTTCTCCTCCTCTTCCAGGTTTCCTTAACTTCCAGCTTTACCTCCTCCACATAGCTTTCTTTTCATAATGCCTCCAGTAACAGGATTAAGTCCCAACCTCCTTCAGTTAGGCTATACCTTAACTACAAATAAGGTCATCCAAAGGTCCTACTTATGATCTTTGAAAGGGCTCACACCTACAGGAATGGACTAAGATGAAGAACATGCTTTTTGTTGTTTCCTGGAGTACATAGTTCAACCCACCACCTGGAGTAGAGCTGGAAGCAGGTCTGGCAAGAGACCCAGAGTGTGGTCCGGGTTGGTGGTCCAAAAGGTGTTTCTGGAACAATTCAGCCAAATGTTCGGTGGTGGTCTTGGAGAGAGATACCCTTGATCTCTCCCAGCTGCCTCCCACCAAAGCTGTGCGTGGACACAACCTGTGGGCTTCTTACACCTCAGTATCCCAGATGGAATCAGACCCTCTCGTAGTTGGTCCTGGGTAACTGTATTTTAAGTCACTCCTAATGAAGAACCACCTAACAGAATAATAATAGAACCTTTACAATATGCAGGGACTGCCCCAAGCACTTCGCACATGCATCTACCCGTGGACACCCAGAACAGCTCCAGGAGCTTTTGTTGTTTTGTTTTGTTTTTCATATTTTTTGTTGTGAAATATATATACCCCAAAAAGAAGCAATTGTGCAAGCTTCAGCTAGCTATAATAGCCATGGTTTGCCATACTTCATAAGGTTTTAATTTACCTCCATTGTACAGACAAGGAACTAAGAGAACAAGTCCTGGTAAACAAGAAGAGGTCTAGGATTCAATTCCAGGCTATGTTTCCTTTGCTTAGCTGCCTTGAGAAGATAGATGAAAGAATCCCAGGCCCAGCCACCCCCAGATCCATCTCATCTCAAGAGGAGACTTTTCCTCCTTCGTTGACTCAAACACCTGTTTCAACAAACATCACATGTAGAGATTGTGCCAGATTCTGCCGGAGAATTCTACCAGCACCAGGAAGGAAACAATTGGCGGCCAAATACAAATGAGCTAAGCAAATGAAAAGATTTATATCTAGTGGATAATGGAACTCTATTCTCACTCCCTCTGGCATTGTAGTTTCAGTTCCTATAGACAATAAATAATCGTCACTTACGCTCAGCTTAGATGGTTAGAGTAGGCCTGTAACATGTATGCAACTACAGTTTTCTGTCATGTTTACATCAAAAATGAACATCTCAGCGTGCACAGGTGGTCTGGTGGTAGAATGTTTGTCTTCCATGCAGAAGACTCCCGGACCGTGCACCACCCCCCAAAAAATGAACATCTCAGTGACTAACCCTGCTGTCTCCCTGTCATCAGAACCAAAATCTAAACCCTTCCTGCATGACCACTCATAGCCCTGGCCCATCTCTGACTCAGAACTCTTCCCAAGAAATCACCCTTCTTGCTTTTGAGGTTTTCCAGATAAATGGTTGTGTCGTCTGAGTGTGTGGTTGTGTGCAACAGAGACACAGAGCAAAAGACCTCCTGAAACATGGCCATGAGGAGCAGCAAGCCTTTTTCTTCAGGACATAACATTGTTCCTTTTGCTACTATTGTCTGATGGCCAGCGTTGAGCAGACAGCCTGGCCCAGGGCTCAAAACCCTCAGCTATAAACCCTCTTTCCCAGGGTCTGGGGTCACTGCCTGCCTGGATCAGTCATCTCGCGTTTGCCTGGTGGGCAGCTGTGGCTGAAAGAGGTAAATAAGGATTTCAGAAGCCAAGCCAGCTCCTGGAGACACTGCTGTCTCCGTAACTCTGAAATGTCTAAGATTAGCCTCCACCACCTACCTCGGTAACCCACTTCTACATCTTCTCACGCCTGCCTCACAAGGCAGTCATGCTGATAAATGGGGTGGTGTCTTAATAGCTTCCGAAAGCACTATCTTATTTTTACAACACAGCCACGCCGAAAGGAAAAATACCAAGTGGTAGGAAGTTCTGTTGGGGGCTTTTTGTCGCTATGCCCTGCGCTTTCTTGCTTACTGTTTAGCCTTGAACTGTTAAATATAATAAAGAATATCGTGCATCGTCCTGGGTTTCCACACTGGAGCTCTCCTTACCTACACAAGTCATGAGGCACTTGTCCTTCTTTCCCGTCCTGCAGCCATCAAGCTCCCTGGAGACGTTCTTTGATTCCCTTGTCACGCAAGCAGAGATCCCTGACGTGTTCTCCATGCAGATGTGTGGGGCGGGATTGCCGGTGGCTGGATCTGGTACCAACGGAGGTAGTCTTGTGGGTATCTTTTAGTCTTAAATGGGAGAAAAATCACAAACTGGTGGGGCTCTTTTATTCTGCCTTATTAAAAACCTGGTCAGAAATATTGGACACGTAGGCATACGTACGTGCCATAAAAACCTGACAGTCTTTTTGTAGAGTCGAAGACAAAGTTGGTAAAATTAGATGTTTTTTTGACCTTCCAAATCATCCTGTCCCCTAAAAAGGTACTTCTCCTTCCACGTTCCACTAGAGCTTTTCTTTATTGTCCTTTGAAATTCCTTGGAAAGGACTGTTGTCTGGGGGGCAGGGAAGAGTGTTCAAGGAGCAGGATGGGAGGACTGAAGCGCTGGGAGGACTGCGCGTCCCAAATCCAGTTAGGGGACAGGGTCTCCTGTGCGTCCTCTCTCTCTGCCCACACAACACGCACACACACACACACCATGCACGCACACACACACCACGCACGCACACACACACCACGCACGTACACACACACCACGCACGCACACACACACCACACGCACACACACACCATGCACGTGAGACTGTACTGAACGCACTGCAGCCACAGTGTGCCCTCAGCTGGTCCTGCCCTCAGAGGTCTGAGGTAGGGGCGACAGGGAGCATGCGGGTGGGGGGCCCCCTGGGGCCTGGGTTCCCCCCCTTGTGCTCAGATTCTGAGTGGCAGACCCAGCACCCCATTTCCCAGCCATTTCATTTGCTAACGGTACATTGGCTTAAAGGGGCAAGAGTAGCCTGGGCTTTGAGGGGCACTGTTTTATGGCCTTGTAAAATGAAGTTGTGATTAGGGAAGTTTTCCATTCAGCTTCCCTCTCCTCTGACTTCTGGGGAGCTCAACCATCGTCAGCCTACATGGTTAATTATTTTTATTTGCCTATTTGTTGGGGAAACGCTCAGTCTTGTGAAGCTGAAATCCTGTGTATTTTCTTTAGACAAAAGGCAACCACCAAAGCTTCTCGGTTTTGCCAGGGCATACTGGCAAATGTATCCCATTTGACTTCGGGATACATGTTCCCTAATGTTCCCTGTTTATTTTAAAATGGGTTTGTTTGTCTGTTTTTGTAACATCTCAATCAAATGAAAGTCCTGGCTCCAGTGGAGCGTCACCTCAGTGTTCATGACTCTAACCAATGTTGTGCCTCTGTATTTTCTCTCCTTACACTATAAATATTCTCCTTCCCAGGTCCTGGGTGGAATTGAACCAAGTTTGTACAAAGGAGACATCTGGTATACGCCAATCAAGGAGGAGTGGTATTATCAGATAGAAATTCTCAAATTGGAAATCGGAGGCCAAAGCCTGAATCTGGACTGCAGAGAAGTAGGTGCAGTCTGATGTCTGTTGTGTCTGTCTGTCCGTCCGTGTTTGCAAGTCACTTTAATCTGACAGCGGAACCCTGTGCATGAAACCAGAAGTTATCCTATCACAGGGGCATTGCATGAAAAGATGAAGGGGCTTTTCATATGGTGCGTTTAACACTGAAGACACCCAACCAAAAGGAAACTGCTTTCTTCCAAGCTTTGACTTACTAGGGGAAATTAGCACACGACGCTTTATGGGGAAAATGATGTGGGGCCGTCACCTTCTACCTTCTCTTCCCAGGTGATCCCTTTTAACTCTTTAGGAGTAGGCCATGAACAGCCTGCTTTATCATGTTGGGTGGGTGGGGGCCAGAGGAGGCTAAAATCTGCAGGATGAACCAAAATAGTAGTTGGTTTTATTGTCCTTTGCAGTGGACCCCCCTGCCTCCCCCAGGACACAATTCCCACCCAAAGAAAAGTTATGTTCTGAAGGTACTCCTGGCTGGATGCTCCTGAGGGGTGATGGCCATGCAGAGCTGGGGATGCCAAGTCCCTGGCGAGCCACGCTGCGCCCCCTACTACTTTTTGGCTTATTGGTGGCACGGGGTGACATTATCCTCTGAGGCTGCGGGGGAGCCGCGAGCATCTGCAGTCCCTTCCCAGGGGTTCATAGGAGGCGCCAGCATTTCCGGTGCTCGTACCTGGCAGCACTTCTTTTCATAGGAACCAGTACATTTCCCCACACATCCTCACACACAGAGATCCCTCGGGAAACCTGTTCGAGGCGAGGGTGATAAAGCATCAGTCAGTCTGTCACCATGGCGCTTCAGGCCAATGCCCACAAATCTGTTTATTGTCAAAATGCACTTATTTGCCACGAAAGACTCCAGTGGTAGAAGAATCAAATGTGAGGGTCTGAGATAAAACAAAACTCTGTTTGTGTGTGTGTGTGTGTGTCACAAATTAGCATACAAGTGCATATTCAGGGATTTGATTTTCCTATTGGTTCTTTTGGTTCCGTCCTGCCCACCTAAGGTCCCACAAAAGGACAAACAACAAACTCAGGTCATCCCACCACAACATTTCCATTTACTGCAGTATTTACGTTACTGCCATATACAAAAAAAAGAGAGAAATCATTTCTAATTAAGTTAAGTTTGCTTCAAAACTGAAAGTAATTTTACATCTGAAAAGAATGCTAATAAATTGGTATGTTTCATTTTCTTAAAATTTGTAATGGCTCCCACCACTCACAGCCAGAATGGAACCTTATTTGCTAGTGGTCCTGGAACTCATGGATTTGCCTTAAAAGCAGGAGGGTTGAGTTGCCCACAGCGCATTCCAGCCAGCCATGCCCCTAGTGCTTGGGTGGGCCTGGGGTCATGCTCACTGACCTTTCTGTCACATGAGGAATGTTAGAGCTGAGGCAGGGCTGCAGTGCCTCTGTGTGTGTGTCTATTTGTATGGTAGTTTGCAAGCTGCTGTAGTGCGATATATCAGAACTGGAACAGCTTTTAAAAAGAGGAATTTAGTAAATTATAAGTTTATAGTTCTGAAGAAATGAAAGTGTCCAACAAGAGGTCAACTTCACTCAAGGAAGGCCGATGGGTCAGGAGCCCCTCTGTCAGCTGGGGAGGCACGTGGCTGGCATCTGCTGGTCCCTTGCTCCTGGGCTCTGTCGCTTTCAGCCTCTGTTCCTGTGGAGACTCCTCACTTTGCTTCTCCAGGGCTGGCTTTCATCGCTTGGCTTCCCTTGGCTCTCTCCAGCTTCTGGCTTGTTTAACATCTCATGGCAATGTCTGCTGGGCTCCAGGCATCTCCAAACATCCATGTCTCTGTTCTCCACATGTCCGCATCCATGTTAGCTCTGCTGTGAAGTCTCAGTTGGCTTGGAGGCTTCTGTCACTTGGTAGGCTCTGTTGCTTCCGTCCATGGTTTCTCCAAAATGTTTCTCCTTTTAAAAACTCTCCTTTTATCAACACCCACCCTGAATGGGCTAAATTGCATCTCAAAAGTCACACTTGCAATTGGGTGTGTCACCTCTCCATGGAGAACTAGTCAAATTTCCAACCTACAGAACTGAATAGGGATTAAAAGAAACAGCTGCCTCCACAGGAGGGAATCGGGATTAAAACATGGCTTTTCTGGGGTTCATAATACTTCCAAAGCAGCCCAGTCTGTCTGTCTGTCTCATCCTTTTACTGAATGCAGCTCTGGTTTTTTCCCTGATGCAAATATGCAAATTGCCTGCCCTTCTTCTCTTTGTGCATGAGTGTGATAATAGAGAATTTTGTGCACTTTGGGTAAATGATGCATAATGTGCCATTTCAGCCCGGAAGGAGGAATGAATCTTCTCCTCAGCTCCAGGGGACGCAGAAGGGGCATCCTTGAGGAAGGAATTTGGGCGGCTCTGAGTAAAGAAAAACTCTGTGCTGGGAGGGCTGCTGGTTTTGGCCACATCTCTTGTGCTGCCGGGGCCTCGGTTTCCTTAGGTGTGAAGTGAGAGTGCTGGGCCCCAAGAGTCCTGGTGGCCTGGGTCTGAGGATGTGGAGTGAGCGGCAGCCAGCAGGACGGCAGCCGGCAGTGACTGTCCTGTGCTCCACCCCCCCAGTACAACGCGGACAAGGCCATCGTGGACAGCGGCACCACGCTCCTGCGCCTGCCCCAGAAGGTGTTCGATGCGGTGGTGGAGGCCGTGGCCCGCGCGTCTCTGGTGAGTCCCTGTGACCTTGGTGAGCCTCCAAGGTCACCACGTCACAGTGCCACGCCCCCAGGCCCCGCACTGGGATCCTGAGCTCCTTGGCGGAGGATGCCCAAGCGTGCTGTCTGGCTTTTTCAAACAATTACTTATTAAGTCTCGGATCTTTATCTTTGACATTAATCTGAAAATAATTCTTGGATCTGAATGTGCAATTCTTTTTGATGTCTCAAATAATAATTTAATTGATAGAGTGTTTTTAAAATTTTATCTAAGAAAAAAAAAGACATGCTCATATAACTATAATAAAGCAAATAGTAAGTCAAAAGTAAGTGTATAACCTAGAAAACAAAACAAACCCCAAATCGTTGGCCTCCACCCATGCTCTGCTGGATTCTCACTTCTATAAAACAAAGTGACTTTTTCCCAGGAGAAGACGATTGATCAGCCAATCCCATAATGATTTTATGGCCTTTCTCTGCAATACAGTTTAATGCCAGGAGTGAGAACTGCAGGTCCTGGGGGACCCAGGTGATGGTCTTTCCAGTGTGACCCCACCTTCCCCTCAGTTCAGGACAGCGGGTGGACCCAAAGCCCTGGAAAGAGCACAGCTTTGGGGGTCAGATGGACCTCTGACAACCTCCGTATTCTCATCTATGGGGCTCCCTGAGGGTTTGAGGTATGCAGCCAGCACCTAGTGAGAACTCGGCAAAGAGTTGCTTCTGTTTAATGTACAAACCACAGTGCTTGGGATACACATTGCTTTTGGCTTTCTGAGTATTTTCATTAGCATCTGTCCACTCAGGGCCATCCTTGCAAGGTCAGGAAAAATACGTGTTTCCTGCCCAGAGCCTTTACCCTAATGCTATCGTGGGACGCGTGTCCCACCCCACCATGGGATCACCACACGCAATGAACAGTTGACGACAAACCCAGCAGTTTGCAGGAACAGCAGCTGCTTTGTTCCAGATTCTAGCAGGGGATTCCAGATACCCGGGAAGCAAGGGGGGGCTTTCGATTGTCCTGAACCAAAATGTCAAAAGTCAAAAACTGCTGTTGAAAGAACAAGTAAACCAAAAGAACACAGAGGGGAAATTAAAAAAGGAAAAAACGTGAGGTGTCATTGAACTGAAAGGTCCATGAAACAGCAGCCCTGTCTGTTCAATATCTGCTGAATCAGAAAGAACGGCAAGTACCTGTGTTAGTGCCTTACAGTTAGAATGCTTACTGAAAACCAGGCCACGCTTCAAATAAGGAGGAGCACTGGACTGGTTTCTTAAAGACTAAAAATGTCGTCGGTGTTCTCAGCACATGTGTCTTCACATTCGGTATTCTGAATTTTATTTTATTTTTTTGCATGGACAGGCACCGGGAAACGAACTATTATGGATTATTACAATATATATTTTTTTATGACTGTCCTAAGGATAGGTCTGAAGTGCCAGCAAGTGCATCAAACAGACTGACCCTTAAGCCCCCGTGTTCTCTGCAGAGCCCTGGGACAGCCGAGTGGCGGCCGCCCGCCGTTAGCACTCGTGAGCTCATTGCCACCTGAGTTTCAGCAGTACCTATGACTTTATAAAAGAACCAGGAGGCAGCGAGAAGGAAATTACGAAATTTGTTTGCTTGTCTAAAATTATCCTCTGACTTCAGCGCCTGCCTTAGAAAGGAGAAACACAGGGAGGTTGTTTGTTTTGGGCAGGGAAAGCTCAACAAGGATGTATTGTGTATCTGTCTTTAAATGTTTGTTCTTTTTATCTACTAAGGTTATCTAAGCTGTCTATCTTGGGTTGGGTTTTCTTTTTAGTTAGGGATAGCGCTGGCTTCAGAGAATTAAGGACAATAAAAATGCTGGGTCCTGTCTCTTGGAGTGAACTGCTCAGATGGGGTTTTTAGAAACCCCATTTTATATTTTGAGATCTCCCCTGAGTCTGGTGGAGAATTTGGGGCAGGGCAGCGCAGCCCACTGAGTCACAGAACCGAAGTGTCCTGTGGCCCAGCTACAGCCCCTGCCGGGCCCCACGCTCCTGGCCTGCTGGTGCAAGGTCACATTTTGGGAGGTAGGTGGTCTCGCAGCCAAACCTGAGTTCAGCCATACGGGTGAGGAACCTAGCCACCTCTAAGCCTCTCTTTCCCAACTCTGCAAACTGCCGATGGTGGCGGTGCCCTCACTGGACGCCCCATGCCCTCGGTGCAGCTAGTGTCACCTCGACTCCTAACTGAATCCAGCAAGGTGACAGTTCCCTCCCAGCCCTGCGGGCAGCGGGCTCCCTGCAGCCCAGAGTTCACATCAACTTCACATCTTTAAAAGTAAAAATAGATCAACACCAGAGTTAGAAATTTTACAAATGAATGAGGGACTCTGTGAGGAAGATGAGCAGACCCTGGGGCATTTCCCCCCCATGTGTCTAGGGAGCGTGCGGCACTAATACGTATTTATTGCATGCACTTTATGATGCTCATTTTCTCCCATTGCATCTCACTTGGCCTCAACAGCACTGCTTCCTCTCTACCTATCTTCCTTCTCAATTTTCCTTTGACTTCCTTGATGCCTTCTTGCTCAGGCTTTCCCGAGCCCTGGGCCCCTCTTCATCAGAGTCTCCTCCACTCCCCACCCTCTTTCCTGAGCTATCACTTCCACGCCTGCATCGTCAACCCCATTCGTGTGAGTGGCCTCCACTGCATGTGTCTAGCCCAGACCTGTCCTTGCATTTTACCCAGACAGCCAGTGTCCCACACAGCAGCACCTTTGGGCACCTTAGGACCATCGTACCCGAGCTGCCTGTGCTGCCCTGAAAGCCTCTTGCAAATGGAACAGGGTCCCCCCATGCCCCTGCCTTAACAGGAACCTGAACAATTGTACCCCCATCACAGTCCCCTCTACATCTGTCCCCCACCTCCCCATCACATGCTCTTCTAGCTCTGCCTCCATCATATGATGTTCTAGCTCCACCCACATTATAAACTCTTCTAGCTCTACCTCCATCCCTTCTAGTTTCTAGCTCTGCCCTGTCACATGCTCTTCTAGCTTTGTCCATGTCACAAGCTGTTCTTGCTCTGTCCCCA
The DNA here is from genome assembly GCF_023851605.1 of Tamandua tetradactyla. Lineage (NCBI taxonomy): Eukaryota > Metazoa > Chordata > Mammalia > Pilosa > Myrmecophagidae > Tamandua > Tamandua tetradactyla. The sequence continues at coordinate 98,576,927 of NC_135336.1, forward strand.
TTGCAGACTTTTCTACCTCTACCCCCACCACATGTCCCCAATCATATACTCTTCTAGCTCTAACCCCATCGCATGCTTTTCTAGCTCTGCCCCCATCACGTATTTTTCTGGCTCTTTTGTGTGACTTTGGACAAGTCACTTCCCTGCTCTGTGCTTTGGTTTCCTCATACGTGGCCTGGAGGTGACAATGCTACCTCACTGCTGGAGTGTCATGGGGACTAGCTGAATTGTGGCATGTAAGACTGATTTTCAAGCGCTCCAGAGACATGAGTGATTTTGCCAGTTGTTATTTTGCTGTCACCATCCATCTTCCAGAGGACTGACATCCCTGCCGCTCTGTCCAAATGAAGCGTGGTTGAGCTCTGGGCATCTGGCGTGACAACTGGGAGAGCCAAAAGCTGTTTCCTATTGATGTGCCAAACTCGTCATTGTGTTCACTTGCTCTTGTGTTGTCTAGATTCCAGAATTCTCTGATGGCTTCTGGACCGGGTCCCAGCTGGCCTGCTGGACTAATTCTGAAACACCTTGGTCTTACTTTCCTAAAATCTCCATTTACCTGAGAGACGAGAACTCAAGCAGATCATTCCGTATCACCATCTTGCCTCAGGTATGAACGCAAACAGGTGCTTTTCTCTTTTTGACCTAATTGCAAGAGTAAGGCATATGCTGGATCCCACACCTTTGTCACATATCCATCATTGCTGTGATGCTGGTGACAAAGTCATAAGCAGTTAGTATTGCTCGTGAGTCTGAGTCAGCTGGGCAGGTCAGCCCTCCTTGTTCGTGTATTGGTGGTCATCAGCGAGTGCTTACACTAGGGGCTAGTGGTTGGTTCAAATGGTGGCGGCAGGGGTGCAAGAGAGAGAGAAGAAATACCCAAGGGCTCCTGAGGTCAGGACTCAGAACCAGCCACCATCTCTTCCATGTGCCTCCCAAACAAGCCCTCGACCACCCAGATTCCCAAGTGGGGAAACAGAGTCCACCTCTCCATGGGAGGAGCTGTCAGTCCAGTTGCGGAGGGTGGGACTAAAGGAAAGGTCGAAAACTGGGACATCATTGCAGCCAATCTGCCACTGCACCCTTATAGATAAATAAAGACTAAAGCTGAATTGTCACAAATGAAGACATTTTTTCAAGTCATCCTTGATGCCATCTTCAAGTCATCATCAATGCCATCTTTATCTTATGCATCTAACTAAATATCCTGGTCTGGCTTCCTGAGTCAGGTCTTCCCTCTTTCCCCCTCTCCATTCCTATAGCCCTCACCTAGTCTGGCCATCACCTGACCTCAGTTACTTCCAGAATGTCCTCAGGCATTCCAAGCCCCCACCCTATCTTCTTCTTAAAGTTATTGCCAGGTGAAGTTTCTTCAACCACAGCCTCCATCCCTGGCCCCACTGCTGTGAGTGGTGAGTATGTCCCCATGATTTGAATCCTGTGGCCTCCAGCCTTGGTCCCACCAGGCATTCCAGCCTATTTCCTACCATTCCCTCTGACCCTCTGCTTGGTGGTCACTGTGCCCCAGTACATCCCCTGCTCTTCTGACCCCTAATCTCTGTTCCCACCACCCCCACCTCCTTGAAATGCTCTCTCTTTCTGCCTCCATCTGCATATCCAAAGTCTTCCCATCTTTCAAGGCCAAACTCAAACAACCCTGTTTTAAATTAGCTAAGTTGTATTTTAAATATAGCTCCAGGTGGAAGTCAGGTGCTATACATGGAGAAACTGAGGCCAGCATGCTTGAAGAGAAAGTTTGCTACAGGTTCCAGAGAGAGGTCTGCATGGGAAGGTCATCAGCTCAGGTGGCTCAACCAGCAGGTCAAAAGCGTATTCATGGAGCGAGAGGGATGCTGAGCTGTGCCTTTACTGTAATTCTACGGTGGAGGTTAGTAGAGTTCCTGCAGGAATGCAGGATTGGTTAGTTTAAAGCAATTGTTTACTGACAGGTAAAGGGAGTGGATCAAGGACAGTGGAGATGGTTGGCTTATCATTTGGGACCAGTGGGTTTTGGGTAAGGTGTGAGGTTGGGTAAGGGACGCAGATGTGGGTTTGGGCTCTGGGGGAGTTTGTCCCCTGGGGCTAGAAAGCTGCCTATTAACTAAGCCAAAGGTCCACACTGAGGTGAGTGCCTCAGCCAAAGGGAGATTGATGCCAAGGCAGCACACAAAAAAACTTGCATCGTTATGAAAGTCCATCCCCTCATGCCGTGGCATCATTTATTTGGAGGACAGTGGCAGTTTGGGTAGGTGGTATATTGACTGCCCAAGGCATACCATTGTTGAGCATAAAGCATTTGAGAATATTGGTTATTATAAAAATGTCAAAAAATAGGGAAACTAATTGCTAGAAGCCTATGTGTGGCCAGGAGATAGCAAGGAAGACATGGCAGGGTTTTTTTAGGGTCTGAGATACCTGTTGGAAAAACCTCGTTTATATTGTGAGACGCTTTAGCATCTTGAGCCACTTTTTAAGCTGATTTTGACCTGTCTCGAATTATCAGGATACATGCAGCAGGAGATGCTTTTGATGGCACAGTCACCCCCATTTCTGGCCAAAAAGGTGATTATCCAAGGCTACCTGGGGTAGGGAATCTGTTGTTGTAACAACCTTTATTAGTGTACGGAGGTATGGGAGAGCACGCGGGCCTCGGAATGTGGAAGATTGTTCCTGCTGTGTGATATAGATACAACGTTTAGTTTGTCATTAGGGGTCGCAGAGCACAAGGCAGCTTTAAAATCATGGGGGGTGCCACTCACGGCCATAAGTATCAACGAAGGAAGAAGGATATGTGGTTAGCAGCCTGTCCTACAGCCAGCTGGCACTTTGTCAGTTCTCCTTCCCATTTCTGAACACAGCGTCTGGGGTCATTAGCTGTGACTCTGATTTGTGGGGATGACAGGAATGGCAGTGGGTAGCCTTCAGTGGTGGTCTTGGATAGTGTCATCTCCATTGGTGAACTCGTGGGCTGGGGTGGTATTGTCTGAGCTGTTGATCATGGGGGGCCACCCTGGGGCTGGGTATCCCTCCCAAGTAGCAACCCATAAGCACGGGAAGTTCTGGCATGGGCTTTTAAATACCACTGGACATGAAATTTCTGTTGGTTTCTGTAAAACCGTTGTCATCACAGACTTCCATGACCTTTAGGGACACACACCCAGCAAAAACTTTGCTGCATGCTCCTGTGTGGTTCCCCACACTCCCCTACGCAGGGAGAGCTTTGTCCACAATTATATGAGTGGTGGGTATTAATTTCTGTAAGCTTTCTTTGCCATCCAAGCTCTTGTCCTCTGGGAAGGAGGACAGTGAGCCCTGCAGGTTTGATCTGGAGATACTTGAGTCTGCAGCCCTTGGTGTGCATGAGTCTCTTATTTAGGTCATGCCTGGGTGGAGACTCCCTCATGCACAGTGCCCATGGACCCATTTGATGTGTAGTTTGGATACGTTGAGTCCACATTTGGTGGTATGTTGGGCACAGGTGGTTGAGGAGCAACCTTTCTGGGTACAGTTTTAGGATTGCTCGATAATTGTGGGAGCATTCCTGGGCCTGCTTGGGGAAGTCTTGTGGGTGGTAGGTCAGCCAGAGACCCCACAACCAGCAGAATTACTAAAACCCAGAGCCAGGGTGGACATTGGCATCATGCCAGATGGTGAGCATCTGCTGCTGGGACTGCTACTTGTATCATGACAACTGGAGCTAGAGTGGCTTCTCCCTTGCTGAGAAAGGTTGTACTGCTTTCCCTCAGGCCTAGTTCTATAGAAGGACTTGCCAGGCAGGTGCTCTGCCTGGTATGGGTAATGGACACTCATGGCAAGGAACAAGGAGGTCATTTCTGGCATGACTGGCATCTACCAGACGTCGCTTCTCTTCACCTCTAAAGGTGGCCCCGGGGGTGCAAAGGTAATTCAGTGGTAGAATTCTTGCCTGCCATGAGGAAGACTTGGGCTCAATTCCTGGTCCATTCACTTTCCAGAAAACAAACAAGCAAAGCAAACAAACAAAAGTGCAATGAACAGGGCGGGCCGCGGTGGCTCAGCGGGCAAAGTGCTTGCCTGCTATGCCGGAGGACCTCGGTTCGATTCCCGGCCCCAGCCCATGTAACAAAAACGGAGAAACGAAATACAATAAAACAAGAAAATGTTTCCCTTTCTTCCTCCCTTCCTTCCTTCTGTCCTTCCTTCCTTCTCTCTGTCTTTCCTTTAAAAAAAAAAAAAAAAAAAAAAGTGCAATGAACAGTGCTGCAATAATGGATACTCACATGGAAAAAGAATGAAATGTGACTCTGCCATACAGCATACAAAAATAAATAAATAAAATAAAGGTGGCCCTAACCGTTCCACTGCTCAGCCCCTTCCTGGTGGCCCCAGCAGTGATGGGAAGTGACCCCATGTAATTAACACAGCAGAGACAGAAGAGTTTATGGCCCTCCCCCCACAGTGGAGTGTGACCCCATCTATGGGATGCCAGCATTTGGCTTTAGAGGACAAGTCTCAGCCTTTAGTAACTATTTTGGCCAGCGATGGGCCTAAAGGCAATCTCTTTCTATGTGTCCACTCCACCAGGGCAGTGGAGCCTCTGAGTACTGAAGTGCCATGGGCCTGACCACCAGTTGCTGGGGGCCCCTGGGGGCCCTGAGTGGGGTAGGCAGACTGCAAGGGGCCTGCAGGATCTGCCATGTAGGAGTGAGTCTCAGGAGCTAATGAGCAGTGCCACTGAGAGTGATGTCAGTGCAGTGTGGAAAACGATGAGGCTGTGAGGTAGTTCCAAAGGCAGAGCCTCCTGCAGGGGCCTTCCTTGTAGGAGAAAATTACTCTGTTTCCATTGGCCTGACTCCTCTGCCAGCCCTTTGGCCACTGCCCAAGAATCAGTGAAGGTTTGTGGATTGGGCACCTGGCAGCTCTGCCAACTGTGTAGGCCCCAAACGGCCCTCTTGGGAAAGCAGGGTGTTGGAGGCTGAGTGGTCAGGCCATGGTGGCACAGCAAGTTGCGTTGCATACAGCAGGAGTATTACTATTGAGGAGATATACCAACTCCCTTTTCATGTCAGACAGTTTGGTCCCCATGTGGCTAGAGGAAGGGGTACTATATATAGAGAGAGATTTTTATTTGGTCTCTGGAGTCCAGTCCACCAACGCAGGGCTTGGTCCCTAGTAGTCCCCCAGCTATTGTGCACGAAGCCTCTGATGTCTACATCTCCTTGTCCCAGCAGCCAGCACAGGGCTTGCCTATCTCCTGTCCCCAAGCCTACTCCATAGAGCCAAGGGGACCTTCAGGTATTAGCCAGATTGAATCTGACTAGTCATTCCTCTTCTGGGGAGCACTGGAAACCCTCTTGCCATGCTAGGGCTAGCAGTTTACAGCTCCCAGGGAGGACTCAGATTTTCAGGATCCACAGGTTGGGATAGGAAGTTTGGGCACTACTCAGTAGAGTCAACAAACGTCAACAGAACTCAGTGCTGGTGTGTATCAGCAGGTGGGGGGCCCTTCCCCAGCCGTGTTAGGTAGTATTAGCTATCTTCAAGAGCCCTTTAGTGAGCCAGGAGCAGCAGGAAGACTCCAGACCTCATCTGATGGTCCCCACCAGCACACCCTGCCCAGAGCACCACCTGTTTCAAATGGGTTAAAGTGGATATTAAGTTTGGGTCTGGGTGAAAGTCATATGTGATACGGTGGGAAACTGAGGCCAGCATGCATGAGTAGAGACAGTGTGTTGCTCCCAAGTCCTGAAGGGTGCCACAAGAGGTCAACGGGAAGCACCATCCATGAGGGTGGCTCAGCCATGCATGGGGGCAGGAGCAGGTGCAAGCATGGGCTGGTGCCTCTATTGTGTCCGGGGTGTAGGTTAGCAGATTTCCTGGGGGAAGTCAAGGGTTGCTTAGTTTAAAGCAAATGCACACTAAAAGGAAAAGGGACTTGGGGTCCGAGGGCAGTGGGGAAAGCGAGCTTATGATTTGGAGCAGCTGTGCATTTGGGTGAGCCATGCGGTAGTGGTCACAGGTGTGGGGCAGATTCTGCCCAGGCTGGAAAGCTGCTTTTAAAGGCCACAGGTCAGTTTTGGGGGAAATGGCTCTGCCCATGAGTGCCAAGGCAGCTCACAAAGCTTCTGTAGTTATGAAAACCCTCTTCTGTGAAACCTGTGCTGAGCAGAACCCATTGTGAGCTTGCCATTTAAACTCATAATGCATCTTTTCTAGTCCACCCATCTGGCATGGAACCATATCTTTATCTTATATTTTATGCTGTTGCCCTTTTTATTTGATGACTTTGCATTTAAAAAAATATTTCTTCCTCAATTGAATTTTTAATTCCTTGAAGAAAAGAATCATGCATTTTAAAATCATCCTTCCTTCCAGCCACTGAACACGGCCACACAGTAGAGATGTGGGGGGACAATAAGCATTTTTGAGCAGACACACGAAGCTTGTCTCTGTTGTCATTTGATGGATTGGGGATAAAGTTGGGACTGGGGACTTATAGCAGGAGAAATCATTTCAGAAGAACAGGGTAAATGGAAATACTGCCTTTACCCTATTTTCAGCTTCATGCAAGGGTATATGCGCTCCAGAAATGGAGAGGTTTTCAAGAAAGGATTGAAAGCGTCAAAAGAAATACATTCCAACAGGGGACACATACAGCTGGCAGCCCGGGGCTTGAGTTATGGTCTCAGCACTGTCCTTGACTCATGCTGTAACTTTCAGCAAATCACTTAGCCCTTTCTGTGCCTGTGTCTTTAACTGTACAGGGGAAATAATAATTCTTGCCAAAGACATTTTCAAAAGACTGTAATATCCATGGATGAATGGCACTGCATGGAGTGGTGTTAGAATGATATGTTTTCAGCATCTTTGAAATAATATGACTTTATGATTAAATTTGGGTCAGTGGAATGGTGGAATGGGAACATTATTTCATCAATGTGGTTTGTAACTACAGTCTTGAGGACAAAGGTCTACTTGAACAGTTACTAGTAAATAAATATCACAGGGTGGTTGGCAGAGTTCGGGACTCATAAGAAGCAGGAGGGGAAAAGCCGGCATTCAGGGGAAATCTGTTATATCTGGGGCAGGCTGTAGGCTGCAGAGCTGAAGGTTCACCTGGGGGTCTGAGCCCTTTGAGGAGCAAGACTTGGGTGAACTTGGGAAACCATCGAGGGCCAGTTTTGGAGCAGTCCGCTTTATTCGCAGATCTCTGCCTAAGAATTTAGTATTACCCCCACTTAGGAAGGCTGTAGATATCTTTAGATTCGCTTTGACATGTTCACATTTTTTACTTTAAAATCTGTTCCCTTCCCCCTCATTTTCTTACCCAGCATCTCATCCCATTGCCTTCTACTGCCTTGCTGGAGAGGACTTTTAAAGGAAGTTGCTCCAGACCCCCATCTCAGAACCCTGTATGCTCCCTGCCTGTGACACACCTCCTCAGGAACAGCCAGGAGCTCACTCACCTCCTAGCAGCAGGCTCTGTCTGCCTGGCCCTACTCTAGCATTTCAGACAGCTAGCCGGTCTCCTTGTCATCCAGGTTTTGAAACAAGACCCTTACCCAGGACCATTGCACCAGCAGTGAGGAAGGAGCCAGGTCAAAGGCAATTACCTTAAAATTTTGTCTCCCCCCGATATTATTTTTCCAAAAATGCATGGACTAGGTCATATTTGGGCAGTTAGCAAAGCAGCCCCCAGACCCAGTCCACTGACAAATTCTGATTTTTTTCCTTCACATAACTCTAAAAATGTAAATATTTACATACTCATTTATCTATTTGTGCTATTTTTGTTTGAGGCTGACAGTTTCTTCTGAGATCCGGCAATGCTGGAGCTGCCCCAATTTGTTATACAATTTATAAACTGGAATTCTTACAGGAACTCAACTGGACCACTCATAGAGTGGACAGATTAAAAGATACCAATTCCGTTTGCATCAAATTGGATAGCTAATTGTTTGGGGAATATTTTTAAATTAGTTCATTCAAAGGTGTGTGTGTGTGTGGATTTAACCTAGACCTATCAATGAAACCTTAAATGAAAGTGGCTCAGTAGCATCTACGTGTGTCACCCACCTTTGCCTGATTGCATTTGATCTTCCTGACATGACATGTTGTCTGTTTGCTTCAACAATGAGCAAGCTTAGCACCACTCATTCATTTAACACATGGTTATTGAGGCTGTTCTCTATGGCCAGCACTGTACCAAGTGCCAAGAGTCGAGTAGAAAATAGAATGATTCTTGGCCTCTAGGCAGAGTTTACATGATTGAATAATGATAGGGTTAGAACCCATGAAATGGCTCCCTGAGCACAGAAGCTGCTTGATGTCTTCTTGTTAACTGTTCTAAGAACTGCCACTGCCCCATCCTTGCCCACCTCCCGGCCTTGAACCTCTCACCTTCCCTGGCATGCGGCAGAGACTCATCTTCCTTCGGTGTCAGTTTGATCATATACCTTTTCTCCAATACAACTTCTGGTTGCATTTTCTGCAAGAGACTTAAAATATGTTCTTGCCTCCCTCTCAGTCCCAATGACCAGCCCTCCACCCTCCCATGAAAATCTTCACTTTGCCACCTATTTGGCATCCGCTGCTCCCGCCCCTGTTAGTCTCCTTTCAGGCTTTGCTGCTCCCCCAAGATCACCAGCTCCCATAGCCCTCTAGGTTCCCTCCAACCAGAGGCCCAGACTCTAGGTCTCAGCGAGTCTCAGCTTCTTCCTCCAAGTCTTTCTTCCTGCCTTCGCCCTTTAGGGCTAAACAGTCATCCACAGGAAGGTCCTTTTTATTACTCATTTGTGTTTTCTTGCTTTTTTTTCCGAAACATTTGGCATTTTATCATTCTGAGTCACTCTACACTCTAATTGCCTGCATTTGAACATTTTGCTATTAAAAAGCAAAGCAGTCATGATAGCTCATATGATATTATTTTGCTCACGAAATATTTTGCTCTTTGACTTGTTTTCCCACCAAGTTCTTGGATTGGGGCCTCCAGGGCATTTCTTATATTTATTTAACATAGCATAACACCAAGGAGAGGGCAAGATACAATCCTCCTTCATGTTAGAACTTCTCATCTCTTGATACTACCTCTTCTCACTTATTGTCACTGCTTTTTCCTCTTTAACTGAGCAATCCTACTGCCTTAGTCAGGGTGTCTCCTGCTAAAATCACCTTGGGCAGAGGATGACAGGAGAGCAGGGGCTTGGACTGTCACAGGAGACAAGGACAGTCATGGCTTGGACCAGGGGATGGGCAGAAGTGAGGAGAGGCAGACTCAATCATAAAGAAAGACCCGACAGGCACTGGTTATGGTTTCGTGTCGGGTAAGAGGAAAGGGGGGCTATCAGGTTTGGTCTAGCACTTGAGGGCCTACCTAACAGAGCCCATTGTGGGTTTACTGAGGTGGAGAACCTTGAGAGAAGAGCAGTCTCAGAGGTGTCCAGAGTTCAACTTTTAAAAATTACATTTGAGATGCCAATTGCAGGGAGAGTAGGTAGGTGGATATAAGAGTGTGCAGTGATCCTGCAGTTCTGCGCCTAAGATAAAATTTTTCAAGTCTCAGCATAGAGGATGTCATTAAAGCCATGGGCCTTGATGGGTCACTGTGTCCCTATAAAGATATCTTCAAGTCATAACCCCCAGTCCTGTGAACATGACCCTATTTGGAAATATGGTCTTTGAAGATGTGATTAGTTAAGATGAGGCCCAAATGGACTGGAGTGGGCCCTAACCCAATAAGACAGTCATGAGGAGATGGCCATGTGATGAGGGCAGAGTTTGAGTCATGCTGCCACAAGCCAAAGGACACATGAACTGCTGGCCAACCACCAGAAGCCAGGAGAGAGACATGGAGCAGATTCTCACCTTTAAAGAGGAAACAGGGCCCTGCTGACACCTTGACTTCGGACTTCTGGCCTTTGTGAGACAGTAAATCCCTATTGTTTACAGACAGTTCATCTGTGGGCTTTGTTAACAGCGTCCTGTGCAAGACCTAGGGAGTGAAGGTAGAGAGAAGGCCAGAGCCTGGAGTACGCTAATGCTCACAGGTGAGGAAGGTGAAGCAAAGCCAATACAGATGTCCAAGAAGGTTCTCTCTCTCTTAGAGGGCAAGGGAAGAGAGAGTTTCCTGGAGGAGGGAGTAATCAACATTACCAACAGGAGGCACTTTTTGGAGCATATAACCTGCTACATTTACTTGCCTGCCTCCTCTGTAGATGGGAAGGCTCCAGAGGGCAGGAGCAGCTTCTTTTTTGTTATATTTGTAGTACAAGGACAGTATCTCGGCCATATTAAGTGCTCAATAAATAACTGCAAGATGTGGATGGATGGATGGATGGGTGGATGGGTAGATGGTTGGATGGATGGATGGACAGACATCTTCTGTATCTGTGAACCTATTTATAGTCACAAGTGGTGTATACATGGTGTCATGTTTCTGCCATTTCAGTAATGTTCGTTGTCATGCTTATGGTCTTCTCAATTCCTGGATGCAGGAACAATATCATCCTCTTTCTTCCTCTGCTGCCCAAAGCACCCTGGAGGGATCTTTTTTTTTTTCCTCCAAAGTTTTTAGTTTTATTAATCCTCTGGTAAAATATCTGTACACTCATGGATCAAGTCACTGAAGAATCTTTATTCCTTGTATTATCCAATCTCCAGCTCACTTTTTTCCAGCACTGACACTGACCTTTGCAGTGCCCCTGACTTTCTTCATTCTGCTCCTGCATCCCTTTCATTGTTTTCTTGAGGTCTTTTTCTGCTCATACAGGCCATGTCTTGCAAGTCTGTGTTTGGATTCATTTTTATTTGCATAATCCAAGGAATCATAAATCATGCCAAAGCTAGTCATCTTGCCACCACCAAAATGGGTTCTGAATCCAAATACAGAGAGGACATCTGCTATAGTCTTGTACACTTTGGCTAGTTTTTCCTGAATTTCTGTCTTAGGTACCATTGCCTTTCCAGGGTGAAGGACATCAATGACCATTTGTCTGCTGAAGTAGTCAGTTGGTCATGAACTTCCTGGTCCAGATAGATACTGTGTCATTCATGGCAGGTGATCCTCAGGCAGCCAGGGAGGAAAAGAGCACCTTGGAAGGTTTGAAGCTATTTGTGACCTCAACAGTTTTGTGGTGTTGCCTGATCCTTGCTTTCTTTTGTTTCTTTGCCCTTTCTTTTTAAATGCACAGCTTTACATTCAGCCCATGATGGGGGCTGGCCTCAGCTATGAATGCTACCGATTCGGCATTTCACCTTCTACGAATGCACTAGTGATTGGTGCCACAGTGATGGAGGGCTTCTATGTCATCTTTGACAGAGCTCGGAAGAGGGTGGGCTTCGCAGCAAGTCCCTGTGCAGGTAAGCCATTCTTGTATTGTCCAGGCAGCCCTGAAAGAGGATATTATGTAAAATGTCTAACTTATGACAAGTGACCTGCCATTGAATTATGTCAGTCATCATTGGTCAAGCTGTGTGTGCTGGTTTGAAGCTGTTATGTATCCCAGAAAAGACAATGTTCTTTTAATCCATTCTTACGTGAGCAGACCCATTGTGGATGAGGCCTTTTGATTAGGTTGTTTCCATGGAGATACAACCCACTCAACTCAAGGTGGTTCTTAATTCTTACTGGAGTCCTCTGTGAAGAGAATAAAGACAGAAAACACAGAGAGACATAGAGCAGAGAGCTGAAATCAAGTGAAGGATACAGAGATAGAAATGACCCGGAGATGCTAGGAGAAGACCCATACGACACAGAGAGCTCAGAGAGTTGTCCCCAGGGGAGCAAGCAAGGACCCACAAAGAAGCCCAGAAAGAAAGCCACTGGAATCAGAAGCTGAAAGCAATGCAGCCTGGTAACAAAGGACCAGCAGATGTCAACCACATGCCTTCCTATGTGACAGAGGAACTCCAGATGTCATCAGCCTTTCTTTGTGAAGGTATCCTCTTGTTGATGCCTTGGTTTGGACATTTACATGGCCTTAGAACTGTAAATTTGTAACCTAATAAATCCCCATTGTAAAAGCCAATCCATTTCTGGTATACTATATTCTGGCAGCTTTGCAAACTGAAGCACCATATATATTATTTCCTCAAAGAAATCCTCATTATGAAGTAAGAAATACATGCTTATCATTGCTCATTCTCAAAATCCTCAATAATGAGACACAGGCACCATTTTTCTCCAGACTTCTCTTTGAAGGAGTGGTGTGAGGGTGATGCAGCAATGTGTTCCCTGAAATCTGGCTTGAGGATTAGACAGGTCTTCAGAGAAACCAGGGAGCACAGTACAGTTGATAGGATGGCTAAACCCACTGGCTTGAAAACTTCTTCAGATTTAAGTTTGCTAGAAATGGAGAGTTTCACACAGCGTATGGTATAAATGGGAGGATTGGATATTCCTGATTAGTAGTCCCAGTTAGCAAGGAAGAGCCAATCACAGATTGAATCTGCCAAGGACAAGTAGAGGAAGACTGGGCATTAGGAACATGGCCAAGGAGAGCTGTAATAGTTTCAAGTAGAATTTCAAAGGATGAAAATAATTCGGGTACACTAGACTCAGAGTCAGGAACAGAAAAAGTTGTACTAGTAGCATGCTAAAAGAGAAAACATTAAGCAAATGTAAGGTAGAAAAGACAAGATGACATATTAATTGAAGGAAAAGAAATATGAATTTGGCAGAAGGAACACTTGAGCATTAGATATAGTTGTAGGACAGGCAGACATGCTGACCTGGCCCTCATGAGGTCCTCAGCTCTCACCAGACCATCACTGTGATCCCAAACCAGCAGAATTGTCTGGAAGACAGCCACCAAATGAGGGTCAGGAGGCCATGGGTAATTTATTCAGGGAAGGAGAGATTTTGTTACTATTTTTTAATTCCTCAATCATCGTCCTGAAATGGGGGATCCTGGCAGGTAAAGTGATGCTTCATATCTTTGTTTGGACACTCGGCCATTCCTGGAAAGTCAGATAACAGTTTGGAGAATGGGAGAACAGACGTGTTAAAAGAACTCCTTGGCCAGCTCGTCCTGTGTGTAAATCAGGTCCCCCAAACTACATATATATTTGATATGATGCAATGCTACATTCTTAAATATCAGTGCAGATTGGTTTGACTTTATATTATCAAGCAGGCTTGGAATTTGAGGCTGGTCGTTTGTTGTCTTGGTCATGAGTTAATGTTTACCTTTTGGTGGCCCACTGACTGCCAGCACATGTGGCTATGATTGAACGGTCCTTTCTGTGCAGATTAGCTGCGACTGCACTACCCAGAACACTACTCTTTCCCAGTGGTAGACTTCGTTTTAACCCCGAGCATAGAAGAACTAAAGCAATTTTGCCCACAGTTTCTGCTCTCTCGTTAAATACCATTAAAGTAGAGGCTACTATGGCAACAGCGTCATTCCATCCACTTAATCCTGCGGATAGCGTAATAGCCATACGTGTCCGAAGTGAATTGCTGTTGAAAATGGTTTCATAATAAGCATTTCTAAGCAGGGTGGCATTTTTTACTTCATTTCATTATGAATTCTTTCTAAGTTTTTTTGTTGCAATTTCTTTCAAATATATTTAAGGTTTTGGTACTTAAACATTTGCTTTTACCAGCTGTGGGAATAAAGGCTGATGGATGTCCCTTCTTCAAGGCAAATTATTTAGTCATTAAAGTAATTACCTCCCTCAAGGCTGCAATTAAAGAAGCCAGACAGTGCTCTGTAGCTCCATATCCAGTGGACTATACACATGCATTTTTTCTTTTTAAAAAGCATTTATTTTTAATTATAAAATGTTTTTGATGTTTTAAAAATTGCAATAATATGCAGTTGATCTGCATTCTTCCCAGATTCCTTAGTTGCGAATTTGCCTACTTGCTAACATTTACTTGTGACCCCAAAATCAATTCTCACACCCTTTCTCCATCATTTACAGACATGCATAGAATGGGGAAATTTTTGAGTTGCCCAATGTGGACATTTCCAGCCCAGCTTGGGCAAGGCGATGCTCTGTCTTCCTGTTTCAGTTCTCAGGCTGTAAACAAGTGTCCTTTTTGCAGTATGGTTAACATCGTGTTTTTCACATTTCTGTGCTTTTCCTTGGTGGTTTTGCTGCTTACATTGGCCCCCATGGTGTTGCCGGCTAGCGGTCGCGAGTGCGGGAAGCCTGGGATGCGCCTTGCATTTGGTCCCCTTTGTTCAGGTGTGCTGTAGTGCTGTTGATGAGTCAGCACTGTGTATTTGATGCGGTGTCTTTAAACTGAAGCACACAAAAAATGAGGTTATGTACTGATGGGCTGATGAAAATGTGACCAGAGGCTCACAGGAATCTAACCCAGTACATCCCCCCGGAGCAGCAGTTCAGTATTCAATATTTCAGTGTCGACAGTGAATTTATAGAACAATAAGTACCCCAAATAACAAGAATTGGCACACACATGCGTTCACCTATGGAATATCCAGATTTAAGGAACAGTAGCATTTTGTCATAGCTTCTTCAACAATTTGTCATAGAAATAAAAAATAATACGTTTTGCTAAAGCCTCATCCTACCCTCTTCACCAATTAGTCTTTTTAATGACTCAAGTTTACAGTTTCATAATTAGTATTCATTTATAGTTTTATAGGTATAAATATATAAATTAATATCTAATATAAATATATTTATAAATATTTATAAAATTATAGGTATAAATATTTAAGTTTAGATAAATATATATTTTATGCATAGGTGTAAATAGCTATCCATTGCTGCGTAACAACTTCCCACCAGACTTCCAGTTGTTTATCATCTCATCCATTACTAAGGATCATGCACCACAGAGCAGCTTCGCCAGTTGGTGCTTGTCCAGGGTGTGCCTCGAGGCTGCAGTCACCAGAAGCTGCAAAGTCCACTTCTGAGCTCACTCGTGTGGCTGGTGGCTGGAGACCCCCACTCTTATCATATGGACATGGGCTGCTGAACGTCCTCAAGCCAGCAAACCTGGTTTCCCCCAGAAACAGTGATCCAGGAGGGACAGTGCAACAGAGCACCCAAGGCAGAAGCTGCAGTGTTTTTTCTGTTTGTTTGTTTGTTTGTTTTTTGGCTTTTAAAAAGGGGAATTTAATAAGTTTCTAATTTCTAAGGCTGAGAATATGTCCCAGTTAAAATAAGTCTATAGATATGTCCAATCAAAGGCATCCAGGGAAAGATACCTCGGTTCAAGAAGGCTGATGAAGTTCAGGGTTTCTCTCTCAAGTGAGAAGGTACATGGTGAACACAGTCAGGGTTTCTCTCCCAGCTGGAAAGGCACATGGCAAGCACAGTGCAGTGTTTTTAAATCCTACTATTGGAAGCAAGAAGCTAGCCCTTCTGCCCTGTTTTGTTGGTCACACAGACCCAGCTGGTGCCATGTGAATGGGAAACACCAGCAGGCAGGGTCTTGGGGGTACGCCTAGAAGCTACCTACTACACCCCTGTCAAGAAGTATTACTAACCCAAGTTAGGGTTTTAACTTTAAAATTTAAAGGAATGTTATGATACTGGGATGTCCTTTGGCCACTTGCTTTTATTCCTCAACATTAGTGTCTAGGCTTTCCCTATTGATCTGAATATTAGGTCATCCTTTTGGGCTGTTGTATAGTATCCCATTGTAAGTTTATTTTCCTAGTCCCATGGCAATGCACATTCATGTCGTTTCTAATATTTTACACTTATGAATGGTATTGCAGTGAACAGGAATGACATCTAGCCATGGAATTACTAGGTGAGTTGGTAGGCCGCCTTCAGTGTTAAAGCTGGTTACTCGAATTTGTCTTCGAAGTAGCTGGCTCCACCAGCATAATATAAAACTTTCCATTCACACAAAGTATTATCATATTTGTTCAATTTTTATGCCAAGCCGTGTGCAGTAAATAGTTGCACCTTTTAATTGATTAAATGTAACTTTTGATATGTCTATTGGCTGGTTAAGCTTTTTCCCTTAGAGTGAGTTGTTCTGTTAACAGCCTGTGCACATTTTCCTACTTGTCTTTTTTAATTTATATAAATGAGTTCCTTGTATATCTGAGGCATTCAATTTTCTGGGTTATAAACATGACGAATATCTTTTCCTAATCTCTCTGGCTTTCCTCTTTACTAGTTTTTGGTGAATTCTGCTTATATGTTTTTAAAATTAAGTAAAATCAAATTTATCAATTGTTTCCTTGTGGCTTATGCTTGTGTGTCTTATTTAAGGAATTCTTCCTTAATCTAGGGATATATAGATTTTTCTTCAAGTGATACTGCATGCTTGTTTGAAGACCTCTTGTATAGAATGCATCTTAGTTGGATCTGAGTATTTCCTAATGGTGTCATTTAACTTGTTCCTCTAACATCATATTTCCTATAAACTGAAGTTTTGATCTAGAAGCTTGATTAGATTTAGGCTAACGATTTTGTGCGAAGCACCCACTGAATTTTAATCTCATTTCTGTCCTTTACCAAGTCCCATATATACCAGATCTGTTTCTGAGCATTCTTTTGGTCCCATTGGTCTATTTTCTATCCTTGGGCTATACCGTGTGGTTTTAATTTCTATAGTTGAAATAACATTTGATACCTGTATTTTCTATTTTTTTCCATGAATATGTCTTGTAGTATTAATTACCTTTCATTCTTCTTTTTTCAGAATTTCCCTGCTACTCTCCTCATTTCCTTTTCCTTTATGAGCTTGTTTATTTGGAAACAGAAATGCTGTTGCTGTTTTATTGAGTTTTTAACCACTTTAAACACAGTCTGTTTAATCTCTTATAGATTGTCCTATTGTTTGTCATTTATGGAGAACTAATCTCTCTGTAGACTGTCCTCTCGTGTTAGATTTCTTTCTCACTTGGTTTGTAATATTTAATCGTGGGCTTATCTTTCGTGGGAGTACTTTTTCCTTCTCAGAGACTTCAGTGTGCTTTTCACTGTGAACGTTTTGTTATAAAGCAGTTTGGCATTTGTTTGTGCTGGGCCACATCAGACCACGGGAACTTTAGGACTTCTATGCCAAGTAGCTTAAGGTGAAGATTTGGGAGCTCCATTTATCCTAGGAGAGTCTTTCTTGCCCTCCTCCCTCAAACCTTTTCCTCAGAAGGAGTCAGGCTTCCTTGTTGGCAGAGCTTTCCAGCCTCTTCTGCTGGTAAAGGAGCCATTTCAGAGCCAGCCTTCCACAGGCATCTGCTCCAGTGCCCACCTCTTTGGTGCTTGTGGCTAGGTCGCCCGTCCCCACCCGTTCACTGGAACCCCGGCACTAGGACTGGAACCCCAGTCACTGGTCCAGGAATGCCTCTTGTGTCTGAGCTCAACTGCACATTTAAATTGGGGGTTGTATTTTGTCCTCATTTCTGTGTATTATGGTAGGAAGAAGTTCCATCTTCTCTCCAATTACCATCCGATGAAGCCAAAATCTTCTCTCCCAGTGTCTTTTATTTGGATTTTTGTACTAATTTTGTGTTTGTCAGAAGAATCCTTAGCTTGTAGGCTCAGGCTTCTCTATAAGGGTTGGTTGGGAGGGGACAGTGAGTAGGGTCTCTTGAGTCCAGTCGCCGGGCTGCTTTTTAAACTACATATGATCTGCTTCCTCACCAACTCTTCTTCAGCCAGGGCATATGAAAATGGTAGGAGGGAGATGGGAAAACTTCCCCAGATGCATCTGTTAAACTGCCCCTGCCTCTCCTTAACTCGCCCCCACCCCTGTGGAGAATCACTGACCCCAGCTTAGAGCAGAGACAGACAAGTAAGGTGGAAGTTAGGGCACGTTGTTGAGCTGGACAAGTGGCCCCAAAGTCTGGGTCTTCCCACGTGTGGCTTCACATACCTGGGATAAGTGACAGGATGGGAACACTTACACCTGCTCTGTGTTTCTTAGGCTAAGTGTTCGATAGTTGGGAAAATAAGAGTGATAAAATTGACAACTCTCTGTTTTAAGTAGCCAAAGCCTCCAAAATACCACCCATCTCTTCCTATAGCTCGAGAGCTCTGTAGGATTCGGCTTGCACAGCCTGAGACACATCGTGGGTTTTAGCAGTCATTTCTTTGAGAGATTTTCTCACTGAAGGTTGAAAGTGGATCCTCTGGTGTGAGCTAAAGTTTAAAATAGAAAAGTTAGCTGCTAAGAGCAGAGTTTCAGAGGAAAGCCTCTGCCATCCACTTAGGAGGCAATCCAAAGATTCCAAGGCCTGGGAACCTCAGGACTTAAATCTGTCACCACACCCTTCTTTTACAGTGGGGAATGCTGAGGCCCTGGGATTTTTTAAAAATATTTTTATTGAGAAATAGCCACATACATGCAGTCCAACCATATTATACAGTTGGTGGCTCATGATATCATCACATAGTTGTGTGGTCTTCACCATGATTATTTTTAGAACATTTGCATCACTCCAGAAAAAGAAATAAAAAGAACGCATACATACCATACCCCTTACCCCTCCTTCTCATTGACCCACCGTATTTCAATCTACCCAATTTTTAACCTTTATCTCCCCCTATTATTATTTTTTTTTCCTACTCATCTGTCTATACTCTGGATAAAGGAAATGTCAGCCACAAGGTTTTCACAATCACACAGTCACATTATAAAAGCTGTATCATTATACAATCATCTTCAAGAATCAAGGCTACTGGAACACAGCTCTACAGTTTCAGGTACTTCCCTCCAGCCACTCCAATACAACATAAACTAACAAGGAATATCTATATGGTGCATAAGAATAACCTCCAGGGTAACCTCTCAACTTTGGTTGAAATCTCTTAGCCACTGACGCTTTATTTAGTCTCATTTCTCTCTTCTTCTTTTGGTCAGGAAGGCTTTCTGAACCCCAAGATGCTGGGTCCAGCTCATCCTGAGTGTCCTGTCCCTCACTGCCATGGAGAGCCATGCCCCTGGGAGTCATGTCCCACGTAGGGAAAGGCCCTGGGATTTTAAGTGGCTTTCACACAGTTGCAAAACCAAGCGATGGTGGCCGTGGGCCCAGTGCCCGTGTCCTCTGCCCACAGAAGTACACCTTCCCTCTGCAGGAAGCCTCTGAGGTACCGCAGCATCACTGTGACAGGCACGGCACTTTACCTGTATGCTGTGGGCAGAGCCCTGACCATTGTAATTTTATACTTGGTAAATTGGTATTTCCTCCTCCTCCACACAGATGTGTTAGCCATTCAGCTTTATTCTCCTTTTTCAAAGTTTTCTTCATTTCCCAAGGCTGCCAATACAAAGTACCACGAGCTGAGTCCCTTAAAACAGCAGAAATGTCTTCTCCCACAGCCCTGGAAGCCAGAGGCTGAAACCACGGTGTCAGAGGACCACTCCATCTCTGAAGTCGGTAGGGGAGAATCTGTTCCTTGCCTCTCTCCTGGCTTCTGGTGGTTTATGAGCAAGCCTTGGGCTCCAGTCTCTGCCTCAGTCGTCACATGCTCTCCCCTATGTCTGTCTGTCCATGTCGGTTTCTCCCCATCTTATAAAGACACCAGGCACAACGGATTAAGGCACACCCCAGTCCAGCTTCGTGTCAGCTTCCAAGATTATTTTCAAATAACGTCACATCCATGGGGCGGGGGGTTAGGATTTGAACATGTCATTTTGGGGACATGATTCGATCCATAACGGCACATGCCGGAAGGAGAAAGGCATAATTAAAAGTTTAACCTAAGGCATTAAATTCAGAATCAAAGATGATAACGAAGTAACACATGGCGTTTATATAGCACTGACCTTTACCACCAGGCCTCAGCTAAGTGCTGATCCTCTCTTAACTCCTAACATGGTCATCTTCACAGGATTGGGAGTAGGTCCTGCTATCATTATCCCCATTTTACAGATGAGGAAACAAACTGAGGCACAAAGAGGTTAATTATTGGGCCAAGGTCACACCACACATAAGTGGGGTACCAGGATGTGAACCCCAGAAGTCTGGCCCCAGGATGCCCTAAATCACTGCATCTTTAGGCCTCTCCTAAGTAAATCCCACGGTAATGAACACCATCTCTTTGATGGCCCTAGAATGAAGTAGATTGTGTCATAAATGTTCAGACCATCCGGTAAATGGTGTTCCTTGAAGATCTCCTCTAGAAATAAACTTAAGTCAACTTTCCTTTAGTGTTGAGAGCTGAGTAGCTCCTTGGCTACTGCTTCCCAGTAATGCATTATGTCCGATCACCCACATTGGTGCACTTTTTCAAAAGCTTAGAAAATATCTATTTTTCTGTTTATCAAAGTAACATATATAAACTGAAGAGAATTTGACTTTGTTAGCTTTTCCCTGTAAAATACAGCACGTGTTAAAGACGGGTATAAACTCCAGCAGTGGGCCTGGACTGCGGCTCATCTAGTCACGGGAAGTTCCTTTGCTGACTTGGCCGTAGTTTCGTAAAGCACAGGGTTCTCTCCTGAGAAATGTCAGACACTGACAGCTGGGCTCATGGGACTTTTCCGCTTGTGTCTTCTCAGAAATTGCAGGTGCTCCGGTGTCTGAAATTTCCGGGCCTTTCTCCACAGAGGACGTGGCCAGCAACTGCGTTCCTGCCCTCCCTTTGCACGAGCCCGTATTGTGGATTGTGTCCTACGCACTGATGAGCGTGTGTGGGCTCATCCTCCTCATCCTCATCGTCCTGCTGCTCCTTCCATGCCGCTGCCGGCACGTCCCCCGGGACCCCGAGGTGGTCAACGACGAGTCCTCGCTGGTGCGGCACCGCTGGAAGTGAGGAGGGCGCCGGAGCTCGGGCAGCCTTGACCTCAGCCAGTAAGAGAATTCCGTCTCACGCGCAGTGGGCACGGCCGCCTCCTGAGCACGCTACTCTTAAGTCGCTGTCCTTTTCCCAGATGTCTTCCAGGGTCCACTGTATTTTTGATTCCTGACTTTAAAGCTTCCTCCTTTTTCCCTATTTCCAAGAAAAAGAAAATAATGATAATAAAACCACCTCGTTCTAAACCCAAACAGAGTGACATGGGCTTCAGGCTTTATGTGACTAGGTGTGCCACAGAATGAGCAAGCCTTGGCTGGTTCTTTCCTCTCTCACACATCTGGAGAAATGGCCTAGGTAATGTGATAGCCCCTCGTGGCTTAGGGGGACTTTCCATCTTCGTTGCATCTGATGGTGTTTTGCACCAGGCCTTGACCTGGTCGGAGTGGAATAAGAAGGCCCATGGTGGGGTTGGGCGGGGGACAGCACAAGCAGCTATGGGTCCTTCAGCAGGAGCCAGAACCCACTAGGAGATCCAGTGCCTCCCACCAGCCCTTCTGAAGATGAAACCCTTTGGCTGGTCTCCGTGGTAGAGTGGAAAAAGAGAAAGCCTGTTCGTTCATACCCAGTGCTTCTGGGTGTCATTGGTATAAAAAACTACCTCTGTTGAGACTTGCCCCTGGGTGCCGTGCCTGGGCAGGGGTGCATGTAGCCTGGTTCTGGCCGTTACCCTCATTCCAACCTGACAAGTCTCATTCCAAGACTCCAAGCTGCACTCAACCCAGAGACGTCCAGGCGCCAAGCCACTCACGCTCACCTGTGCTTCCTCCTGCTCAAAGTTAATAAACAGGGTGCTGACATGAAAAACTAATTGCATTTCACTGCTTTCATGCATTCTCTTCTCTGAAGGGAGTTTGGTTATTACCCTACTAGTGATTAGGGAAATGACTGGATTCCTGTATTCTGACCAGAGAAAGGAAGATGGGAGTTATGAAATGGAAGCAGAGGGGACCCCCATTTTTTCCCCGTGCTTTGAAACCATGACTTTCCATCTTCAGAACCCTTAGGCCCGAGCACACCCATCAGTATCAGCATAAACAGGTGTGTTTCGCAGTTGGCCTGTACACCCCACCTCTTTGATCTGTTGGGCTTTGGTGAATGCGTTGGCATGCAGTGGCATCCTTTGTGGGGGAACCCCCACCTACTGTCATTTATTTGAGGCCTTTGCCAAGGAAAAGCATAAGCCTTTAACCCAACATAGCCAGCCTCCATCTGACCTGATGCAATTAGGGGAGGCTTCAAAGCCAGCCTCCCTCCTTTCTTGTTTGTGCGCCAACTTTGATGTTCGCTCCATATTGGGATGCTTTGGGGATGGGTTGGATATGTAATAAAATTCCACCAAAAGGGTTAAGTGCTATCTTCTCTGGCTGGAGTGTCCCTTGTGTTCTCAGCACCATGCATGTGTGTGTCTCTGCTCTGCTCCCTCGGTCCCCATGTCTCCTCCAAACTGAGAAATAAATGGCTTGGCCGGAGG